>NC_051246.2:112866924-113491924 GCF_015237465.2 Chelonia mydas | reverse complement strand
AGCGTCTGGGTACCCAAACTTGGTACGGAGTCTGCCTTAGATTGAGTTTTTTTCTTTGCCTTTGCAGTACCAGCATCTATCAGAGCTTACATGGAACTCCCCTTGGGACCTGAGATCTCCATAGTCCTCTTGTGTCACTGACAGATCCTCTTGCAGATTTACTCCCTACCTCTTCTGTTTAGAGGAAGATGCAGATGAGGACTTCAGTACAACAGAAGTACTTAGTACCATGGTACTGTCTACCGCTCTCATGGTTTCTGGTGACTGAGATCTTGATGTGGACAGAGCAATAGCACTACTGGGAGGTCTATGTACAGTGGGATCCTCCGCCCCTGGATCTGAAGCTGGACGTAAGTCTTCCTCCATCATCAGATATTTAAATTTGGTTTCCCTATTTTTTCGGGATTTACCCTTGAAAGATGTGCAGATCTTGCACTTACTAGGAATATGGGTATCCCCAAAGAGTGGAGGCACTGGGAAAGCCTGTCACTGATTAGAATAGCCTCACAGCAGAAGAGGCACCTCTCAAATCCTAGGGAACCCACCATTCCCAATAAAAAACAATGAGACAATCCCAAGAAGTAGTACTAAACAAATATCTATCTAAGAATAAAAGGATTTTTTTATTAAGAAAGAAAAGAAAAAGGAAACACTAAAAGGTAAGTAACTATAAAACTATCTATCTAAATGCTAAACAGAGAACAGGCACTCATTGCAGACTCCGTTTCAAGTCAATGGTGGTTGAGAAGTTACAGGCCAACTGCCCTCAGTTTAATGCCATATAGCCTAGCATGATGCACGAGAATGCATGGGGTGCATGTGAGGGCTGAACAGGCATTGCTACCAAAAATCTCCAATCAAAGGCGCAGGGCACAAGTGCACCTTAAGTGGAGCACTTACAAGGACACTGCTTGAAGAACTGCTATTTTACTTTAAAATCTCACTTGGATAAAAGGTATATCAAAAACCTTATGCAGGAGCATTTTCGTGTATTTATATTAAAAAGGGGATATATCAAGATTTTTTTTCTCTAGTATCTTCCTTCAAGCTTACTGGTTTTGTCCTTTTCTACTTGGCGAACACTCAGATTTTCCTTCTGTTTGTCATGGAGGAATGGATTGGATTCTTCTTTGTGTGTCAAAACAATCAACCAATGTTGATGTCATCAGCACATTTTTGGGTATAAGGTTTGTAAGTAACTCCTTTGCTCTTTCCTATTCCTGGCAGTCTGCTTCTACAGCAGCAAAAAATAGTACATGATCCTGATCCTGCACTAATAGGTTTTGAAACATTTCAGCTCCAAATTGGTGTATTTACAACAAAAAGAGGTACTTTATCTGTAAGATATAGCCTGTCATATTTTGACTAATATCTTTGTTCTGAACTAGTTTACTTGTAGTTTGAATTATAAAGTGTCCACACAAAAACATCATTTTACAAGAGAAAATTCTTACTTTTCTATTGCCACCAAAATTACTAAAAACTGAATTTCAAGAGTTTGTGTTCACCAAATTATCCACCATGACCACCAAATATTTTGCTGATAGAATCCCCTATTCTGTAAGTATAGTCTACATTCTTTTTTCATAGATTTATACATTTACATTTATAGCCATATTAAAACACAAACATACACTCAGCTTTCCTTCTACTTCAAGAAAAAAAACAACTCTTTCTTTTTCCCATGTGGAAAGGTGAGGTGGTCATTTGACAGGTTTTAGGATTTGAGAATTTCTAAAAATATTCATTGTAGACACCAGCCCCAGGTTTTGTCTACATTAAGAAAGTTACAAAAGTTCCTCCTCAATAGGTTGAAGAGTACCTCATATCAACACACAGAAGTGTTGGAGAGACAGTTCACCAACCAAGGCTCCCCTCTTGATCCTCTCCCTAACAGGTCTCCTCCCTCCCCAGAAATGCTTCCCTAGCTATGGTCCCCCCATGGTCCAAACTTACCCCCAAAGATTCAACTCCCAACTTCTATTGTGCAACTCCTCACACTGTTCCTGCTGAGAACTGCTCTCTAAGCCTGCTGCTTCTGTCCTCCCTCATGCCCTCCACAGGATTCACCCTCAATTATGCCACCCACATTCATGCTGCCACCCCAGGCCAAGAAGTGTCCCCACTCGGCTGTGCCATTCTTGCACTGCACAGTTACCAGCTGCTGTTCTCCTGCACACACAGAGGCACCTCAGAACACTTAGTGTTCCACCAGTTCCCGGTATCATCAACCTAGCAATTACCCAGTTTACTAATGGTTAACATGGAGCCTATATATTTTAAATTTAAACTAAAACTAAGGGTGTTTTTTGTTAACATAATAGATAGTAAATTGGCAAATACATACAGCAATACATCTCTAAAAAACTGCCAGCTACCGAACAGCTAAAACATCAAACGTGCACAATATACATCAAGTGGAAGTCAAAATTTTAATGAAAACAAACCACATATAGCGTTACTAAGAACAAAGGGGAATTTTCATACTTGCCTGCTTACGAGACCTCATTGCTGCCTCTTCTAATGTTTCAGCAGCTTCAAACTTGCCTTGACGTTTGTAAAGTGCTCCAAGGTTCTTTAAGGTAGTTGTTACTGTTGGACTATTAAAAAAAATACACTGAAATTATTCTTAACTTACAAACACATGAAAACTCAAAAACATGAGATAAAAGCTTAGATACCATCAGTATCATCAATATTATCTGAGAATCATCTTTTAAAACATTATACTAGCATTAAATATGTGAGAGACATTAAAAATATCCTTCAAATGCATTTGAGACTCACAAAAAGTGATTGCTTAATGGTCCTGAAAACTAATACAACAACTATTCTCTGGAGCCACGCTACATGAACAGCAGCGACGGGTGCCTCAGACCAGACCTCTAGTGGTGAGAGTGTAGTTCAGTCTCCAAAATACAGTCAAACTTTGGCCACCAGTGAAACGGCCAAAAAAATATGTCAATTAGTGCCAGTATCAATGGCGGGTGTTGTAATGTGGATTAGACACTTAAGTGAGATCAAAAATTCCTTTCTCGGCCTCTAGCTGGGAGCTACTTTCAGTTGCTACATACCTCATCCAGATTTGAACCAATGATGTTGAGGGGTAAGATTTCAAATTCCATTCTGAATTTCTTTGAGAACTGTGTTTCCCACCCCAACAGGAAAAAAAACCTGATTCAACAATATACCAGAACTGTTTATTATAAGTCTTAAACCAGTCAAAACCCTTGCTGAGCTTTTGTTCCAGCAGCATTTGAGCAGAAACCCTGAAGCAATAAGATAGCCTGCTATTTAAGTAGCAGGCTATCACTACTTCTGTGGCACACAGTGTTTAGAACAAGAGAGAGAAGTAGGAGCAAGGAGACATTTATGACATGGCAAAATTCCTGATCAGCATGCTCCTCAATACTTCAGTTACCCGTTCTCCTCCATATTTATGTCATATTTGACTGAACAGATAAGTTTACTAGATCCAGCAATAGTTTTACTAAGTTTTAAAAGTCTCATTTGTATTACTACATCCCCCAACTAAATGCTAAGATGAATATAGAAATAAATCTCATTATTAACAGTGTCAACTATTTTGTGCAGACGATTTTGATATTATACATAACACACACACAGTACGATAGTTTTGATTCAAAATTTAAATTTGATACTGTGACAAAGTTTCTCCTCTGTCTTGGTGGGTCCAGCGCTTATTTGTGGATTTGCTCGCCTCAGAGGTTCACGGCAGCCCTGTTTGGCCACTTTCGTGGCTCAAATCTGCTGTTCACTCAGTTAGCCTCATCGCTGGCCAGCATGGGGAAAAGGAAGAAGAACAATCCCCGCAGTCTCTGCTGATCCACATAGTGGATCGGGGAACAGGACAGAGACCTTCCGCTCTGGTGGAACCCACAGTCCAGGTCAACTACTCTAGTATCAAGTAGGGGGGGATGGAGGGATGGGGGGAACCCAGGCCTGCCCTCTACTCCGGGTTCCAGCCCAGGGCCCTGTAGATTGCAGCTGTCTACAGAGGCTCCTGTAACAGCTGCGTGACAGCTACAACTCCCTGGGCTACTTCCCCATGGCCTCCTCCCAACAACTTAGAATCATAGAATATCAGGGTTGGAAGGGACCCCAGAAGGTCATCTAGTCCAACCCCCTGCTCGAAGCAGGACCAATTCCCAGTTAAATCATCCCAGCCAGGGCTTTGTCAAGCCTGACCTTAAAAACCTCTAAGGAAGGAGATTCTACCACCTCCCTAGGTAACGCATTCCAGTGTTTCACCACCCTCTTAGTGAAAAAGTTTTTCCTAATATCCAATCTAAACCTCCCCCATTGCAACTTGAGACCATTACTCCACGTTCTGTCATCTGCTACCATTGAGAACAGTCTAGAGCCATCCTCTTTGGAACCCCCTTTCAGGTAGTTGAAAGCAGCTATCAAATCCCCCCTCATTCTTCTCTTCCGCAGACTAAACAATCCCAGCTCCCTCAGCCTCTCCTCATAAGTCATGTGCTCTAGACCCCTAATCATTTTTGTTGCCCTTCGCTGGACTCTCTCCAATTTATCCACATCCTTCTTGTAGTGTGGGGCCCAAAACTGGACACAGTACTCCAGATGAGGCCTCACCAGTGTCGAATAGAGGGGAACGATCACGTCCCTCGATCTGCTCGCTATGCCCCTACTTATACATCCCAAAATGCCATTGGCCTTCTTGGCAACAAGGGCACACTGCTGACTCATATCCAGCTTCTCGTCCACTGTCACCCCTAGGTCCTTTTCCGCAGAACTGCTACCTAGCCATTCGGTCCCTAGTCTGTAGCGGTGCATTGGATTCTTCCATCCTAAGTGTAGGACCCTGCACTTATCCTTATTGAACCTCATCAGATTTCTTTTGGCCCAGACCTCCAATTTGTCTAGGTCCTTCTGTATCCTATCTCTCCCCTCCAGCGTATCTACCTCTCCTCCCAGTTTAGTATCATCCGCAAATTTGCTGAGAGTGCAATCCACACCATCCTCCAGATCATTTATGAAGATATTGAACAAAACCGGCCCCAGGACCGACCCCTGGGGCACTCCACTTGACACCGGCTGCCAACTAGACATGGAGCCATTGATCACTACCCGTTGAGCCCGACAATCTAGCCAGCTTTCTACCCACCTTATAGTGCATTCATCCAGCCCATACTTCCTTAACTTGCTGACAAGAATGCTGTGGGAGACCGTGTCAAAAGCTTTGCTAAAGTCAAGAAACAATACATCCACTGCTTTCCCTTCATCCACAGAACCAGTAATCTCATCATAAAAGGCGATTAGATTAGTCAGGCATGACCTTCCCTTGGTGAATCCATGCTGACTGTTCCTGATCACTTTCCTCTCATGTAAGTGCTTCAGGATTGATTCTTTGAGGACCTGCTCCATGATTTTTCCAGGGACTGAGGTGAGGCTGACTGGCCTGTAGTTCCCAGGATCCTCCTTCTTCCCTTTTTTAAAGATTGGCACTACATTAGCCTTTTTCCAGTCATCCGGGACTTCCCCCGTTCGCCACGAGTTTTCAAAGATAATGGCCAAGGGCTCTGCAATCACAGCCGCCAATTCCTTCAGCACTCTCGGATGCAACTCGTCCGGCCCCATGGACTTGTGCACGTCCAGCTTTTCTAAATAGTCCCTAACCACCTCTATCTCCACAGAGGGCTGGCCATCTCTTCCCCATTTTGTGATGCCCAGCGCAGCAGTCTGGGAGCTGACCTTGTTAGTGAAAACAGAGGCAAAACAAGCATTGAGTACATTAGCTTTTTCCACATCCTCTGTCACTAGGTTGCCTCCCTCATTCAGTAAGGGGCCCACACTTTCCTTGGCTTTCTTCTTGTTGCCAACATACCTGAAGAAACCCTTCTTGTTACTCTTGACATCTCTTGCTAGCTGCAACTCCAGGTGCGATTTGGCCCTCCTGATATGTTTCCTACATGCCCGAGCAATATTTTTATACTCTTCCCTGGTCATATGTCCAACCTTCCACTTCTTGTAAGCTTCTTTTTTATGTTTAAGATCCGCTAGGATTTCACCATTAAGCCAAGCTGGTCGCCTGCCATATTTACTATTCTTTCGACTCATCGGGATGGTTTATTCTTTATTCTTTAACTTCTTTATTCTCACCACAGGACCTTCCTCCTGATGTCTGATAATGCTTGTACTTCTCAGTCCTCCAGTAGTACACCTTCTCACTCTCAGCTTCTTGCGCCTCTTGCTCCCAGCTCCTCGCATGCACACCACAAACTGAAGTGAACTCCTTTTTTAAACCCAGGTGCCCTGATTAGCCTGCCTGTCTTGATTGGCTGCTGGTGTTCTTATCAGTCTGTCTGCCTTAATTGTTTCCAGAAAGTTCCTGATTGTTCTGGAACCTTCCCTGTTACCTTACCCAGGGAAAAGGGACCTACTTAACCTGGGGATAATATATCTGCCTTCTATCACTTTCCTGTAGCCATCTAGCGTGACCCTGTCACAATACAGAAAAAGTTTTACCAAGCATAATACAAAAAGAAAAGTGTTCGTTGTTTCAAATTTCAGTGAAAATGTTTAAAGTCAAACAAAGCCATTTCACACAAGATTTTGCAATTCAAACATTGCAGCTCTGTGTAGAGCATGAGAATCAAAAAGTAAATAACCAAAACAAGACTAATCTACTTGCACAGTCAACGATAATGAAATACAAAACAGAGAACAGCATAAGGAGTTAAAGTAGGTAGGAGGCCAGATTATGTGGCCTGCTCTACTCCCTTTGTGCCACTGCATATCAATAGCATAGTCAGAATAGAGACTGATCACATGCACAGCATATGGGAGTTCCCAGCAGGCATAGAGCTGGTATAGTAAACTCCTATATCACCCCTCCTCTGTAATTCCTGGAATAAGGGGTATGTTGAAACTGGGGGAAAAGGCATGTCCAGAGTTTGCTACATTCTACTCATCTCCAACTGACAGATGGTCTTTTGGGTGCTGTTACTAGCCACTGGAATTTAGAGATTTGCCTCAATTGGGATAAAAAAGGCCTCAGAACCAAGTCACAATCAGATCCCCAAAGCCACCTTCTCTGCTGTGGCCAGCAAACATGGACCTTGGATTTCTTAGGTATCAGTTTTAATATTAGTAACACAGATAAGAGGATTTTATTTTTAAGTGTGATTTTCAAACTGACATTTCTAAGTATTATATGTTCTGTAGTTAAAATGCTTTAAATAATATACCTACCTATCAACTTTGCAAGCTTTGTACCAACCACCATACTCTCCAAAGGACGAGCCATCTTTTTGCTTTCCCTAAATTGAAAACAGCGTATTAAATTTTAAATCTTTAACTAACAACAGAAGTTCTGAAAACAATTATTTAATCATGTCCTTACTTTGCATTCTTCTCTCTCCTCAGCATGCATCCAGATGGGTTTATTTTCATCTGGTAAAAATATAAAATAAATATTTTATAATAGCAGTGAAAGAAGTAGACATTAATATTCAGGTTGAAGAAAGCTGAAGACCAACAAAAATAATGGTTCTGGCAGCACACTTAGAATTTTTGACACATTACAGAAAGACTAAACAGACTAACAAAACACACGTCTACCTTTAACTGGCTTCCGAAGATAAAAGATACCTAGAAGTCAGTATTACAAAATTGCTGACAGAGTGCTATTTCTAAAAGACTTTGATGCAACCAAGTTGGTGGTAGTACATACTGACAAGAGCTTAGTCGTTTGCTAGAATACACGCATTTCTTTCTTTTATTGTGACAGTCACTGAATGCTGCAAAAGTAACTGTCTTATTGCAATGAAATGAAAATACTGCATTACAATTAGTAGTTTATAAAACGCATTCTACTGGAGCTGTTAAATTTACAGTCTGTCCACTTTAAGAAGGCCAAGTTTTTCTGCATTCTTTAATTGTTTTGGCAGATGAGCTCAAACAGTTGACCATTATTTTTACCAAGTAATCTAAAATCCTATACTGAAGTATTACAATCACTAGCTCACGAAAGCTCATGCTCAAATAAACTGGTTAGTCTCTAAGGTGCCACAAGTACTCCTTTTCTTTTGACTAGAAGATGACAAATGTAGTCCTGTGTGTATACTAGCTATTAGACACTAGAGTTTGGGGTGCTATAGAACATCCTAAAGTAGGTTAGATAGAAAAGTAGTCTGTTACATAGACTTGCTAAGTCTCACTATTTGGAAAAAAATCCTTGTTTTGGATTAATTTTAATGCAGTAATTAAAGTCATTCCTCCTTAGGATGGATTTTGCAGTATGTTTCAATAAAGTCTAAAATTTATTTTGAGAAGTATAAAAAAGAAATCCTACTTTTCAGTTGTACACCAAATCCTTACCATCTACAGAGCCAAATTCCCTTTCATGTGCACGAGTAAGAATCTCTTTGTATAAAGTTTCTGCTTGCTTAAATTTTCCCTGTTTCAAATAGCAGGATGCCTAAAAAATAATATAAAGGTATCAGCATAGGAAAACTTTTGATTTATCTTTTAAAGACAGAACGTATCCATAATTACATGCTTGTTGAATAAAGCAACATTATTTCCTCCTGGGGGAACTCTGAGCCAAAAAATGCAAAATTTGCATTATTTTGACAAATAAAATATGCAATATAATCACACCAGTTTCACTTATTTTGGTAATTTATTTTTACTACCATACAGAAAAAAAATCACAATAAAACTGTTCAGCATTTCCTAAACACAAGAAAGTTAAGTTACAAATACTTGGTAACCAATACCTTGCATTCCAGTTATAATCCTGGATTTTCATTTAAATTACATTAATTTTGGCGTATGGTGTTCTGTAGGGTAGAATATCGCTTTAAATTGCTCAGACTTTCACACATAAAAGTCAGACAGTTTTGCTTATCATGGTCCTGCATTTTTTTTTTTTAAATGGAAAAGTAAAATAGATCCTGAGCTGTAATCTAACCCCATTGTGCTTCTCTGGCACATGAAAAAAAAAGCCAGAAAGCGCATAGACCTTCCTAGCTGAGGATTCAAGTTACTGTTATTTACAATAAGGCTCCTTTACACCACTCTGGCAAGGTAAAGGAGCCTTAATTGACTAAGAATGGGAACAATTAACTAAGAAGGGGAACATTAACAGCCTACTTCCTTAGGGCTAGTCTACACTGGCAACATTAAAGAGCTCTAAAAAATCCCACCTCCGCAAGGGGCCTAGCTACCAGCGCTGGGAACCACGGCGCTGGTGCACTGTCTACACTGGCACTTTACAGTGTTGAAACTTGCTGCACTCAGGGGTGTGTTTTTTCCCACCCGAGAGCGAGAAAGTTGCAGCGCTGCGAAGTGCCAGTGCAAACAAGCCCTGAGACTCGTTCACATGCAGGCACGCACCAAGACCTACCCCCTTAACATCTCTCCGGGGACATACGTACGCCCAGCCTCCCTCCTCCCACCCCAGTGATTCCTCTGCTGCCAGCTGCTCCCAGCAAACACGCCAGGGCTGCTGGGGAATGGTGTGTGGGGGGGTGTTCCTCAGATTTCTTTGCTTCCCCATATTTCTCAGGGGAGCCAAGAAATCTGCGGAAGGTATGACTTCTGTGCCAAGGAGTAATTATTTTAGCACATCAGAAAAAACAAAGCTTAAGTTTTCCTATTTTTACTTCATGTTACAAACTTACCAGATTATTCTTTGTTTTTGCTACATTTGGGTCATCTGGTCCTAGTTTAGTTTGGTAGATCTCAAGTGCCCTTTGATAGTAGTACTCCACCTCTTCATATTTACCCTGATTCTGACACAGTAAGGCCAGGTTATTTAACTGTTTGGCAACATCTGGGTGATCCTTCCCCAGGACCTGGAAATGAAGGTACCATACATTAAACATTCCCCATTTATTGTGTTAGATTTTAAAGAAGCACGATCTTAAAATGATCTTCCACAACTTTTTTCTTTCTAATTTCAATATCAGACTACATTCTTTTACTTTAGCAGTTTACACTGCTCATACTTTTCTATAATTAAGATTCAGTCACTATTTTCATTATAAATTCCATTTTTTGGTTGAGAGTGGAGGAGGGCCCTGTTTACATTAGGTAAACACTAAGACTCCTCTTGGCTGACATGGCAAATAAGGTCTCAATTAGGCATCTAATTTTCAACCATTTTCACAAAAATCACGTTGTTTAGACATTTTCCATTAATAGTAAATTTTAAAAGATTCTTTTGTGCACTCAATCAAGATTCAAAGTTAAACTGAAATTTTACAGGCTAAGATTACAATGTATTAGAGAAACTGATGTTTGTTAAATAAACTTCTCAGTACGGCTTCCAAAAAGTCCGTTGCATGAATATATTCCAATAAGTTTTAGGATATCTTTCAGTCTCACAAAGAAGAAATATTCTATTTTTTTCTAGTTTGCATTGTGTTATACACAATCATTTGGTCAGCAATTATGTTGTTTTGCCAATGAGTAGTCAACCTGAAAGTGAGGGAAGCACAATAGAATTTTTCTAAATGTGTACATTTAATTATTCTCCAATTCCTATACTACTGTACATAACCAGGGTCTTGTGTATTCTGCAATTCCATGGCTATGGAATTTGCTCTAGAATACAAACTTCTGTTTGAAAGAAAACAGTTTCTAGCTCTTACGATTACGAAGAAACTCTTACAAACTTGAACTGAGTGTAAGCCAATGCAATGATGTCCTGTTGATTTTTCTCTACACTCCATTTTTTTCTGAAATAAGATCATAGAATCATAGAATATCAGGGTTGGAAGGGACCTCACGAGGTCATCTAGTCCAACCCCCTGCTCAAAGCAGGACCAATCCCCAACTAAATCATCCCAGCCAGGGCTTTGTCAATCCTGACCTTGAAAAACCTCTAAGGAAGGAGATTCCACCACCTCCCTAGTTAACCCATTCCAGTGCTTCACCACCCTCCTAGTGAAAAAGTTTTTTCTAACATCCAACTTAAACCTCCCCCACTGCAACTTGACACCATTACTCCTTGTTCTGTCATCTGGTACCACTGAGAACAGTCTAGAGCCATCCTCTTTGGAACCCCCCTTCAGACAGTTGAAAGCAGCTATCAAATCCCCCGATTCTTCTCTTCTGCAGACTAAACAATCCCAGTTCCCTCAGCCTCTCCTCATAAGTCATGTGCTCCAGCCCCCTAATCATTTTTGTGCCCTCCGCTGGACTCTTTCCAATTTTTCCACAACCTTCTTGTAGTGTGGGGCCCAAAACTGGAGACAGTACTCCAGATGAGGCCTCACCAATGTTGAATAGAAGGGAATGGTCACATCCCCTCCATCTGCTGGGAATGCCCCTACTTATACAGCCCCATTAGCCTTCCTGGCAACAAGGGAACACTGACTTATATCCAGCTTCTCATCCACTGTAACACCTAGGTTCTTTTCTGCAGAACTGCTGCCTAGCCATTCGGTCCCTAGTCTGTAGTGCAGAACTCTGCACTTGTCCTTGTTGAACCTCATCAGATTTCTTTTGGCCCAATCCTCCAATTTGTCTAGGGCCCTCTGTATCCTATCCCTACCCTCCAGCTATCACTCCTCCCAGTTTAGTGTTATCTGGAAACTTGCTGAGGGTGCAGTCCACACCATCCTCCAGATCGTTAATGAAGATATTGAACAAAACCGGTCCCAGGACCGACCCTTGGGGTACTCTGCTTGATACCGGCTGCCAACTAGACATGGAGCCATTGTTCACAACCCGTTGAGCCCGATGATCTAGCCAGCTTTCTATCCATCTTATCATCCATTCATCCAGCCCATACTTCTTTAACTTGCTGGCAAGAATACCGTGGGAGACAGTATCAAAAGCTTTGCTAAAGTCAAGGAATAACACATCCACCGCTTTCCCCTCATCCTCAGAGCCAGTTATCTTGTCATAGAAGGCAATTAGGTTAGTCAGGCATGACTTTCCCTTGGTGAATACACACTGACTGTTCCTGAATCACTTTCCTCTCCTCTAAGTGCTTCAGAATTGATTCCTTGAGGACCTGCTCCATGATTTTTCCAGGGACTGAGGTGAGGCTGACTGGCCTGTAGTTCCCAGGATCCTCCTTCTTCCCTTTTTCAAAGATGGGCACTACATTAGCCTTTTTCCAGTTGTCTGGGACCTCCCCTGATCGCCATGAGTTTTCAAAGATAATGGCCAATGGTTCTGCAATCACATCCGCCAACTCCTTTAGCACCCTCGGATGCAGTGCATCCGGTCCCATGGACTTGTGCTCGTCCAGCTTTTCTAAATAGTCCCGAACCACTTCTTTCTCCACAGAGGGCTGGTCACCTCCTCCCCATGCTGTGCTGCCCAGTGCAGCAGTCTGGGAGCTGACCTCGTTCGTGAAGACAGAGGCAAAAAAAGCATTGAGTACATTAGCATTTTCCACATCCTCTGTCACTAGGTTGCCTCCCTCATTCAGTAAGGGGCCCACACTTTCCTTGGCTTTCTTCTTGTTGCTAACATACCTGAAGAAACCCCTCTTGTTACTCTTAACATCTCTTGCTAGCTGCAACTCCAGGCGTGATTTGGCCTTCCTAATTTCACTTCTGCATGCCTGAGCAATAATTTTATACTTCTCCCTAGTCATTTGTTCAATCTCCCACTTCTTGTAAGCTTCTTTTTTGTATTTAAGATCAGCAAGGATTTCACTATTAAGCCAAGCTG
This sequence comes from Chelonia mydas, assembly GCF_015237465.2. NCBI lineage: Eukaryota > Metazoa > Chordata > Testudines > Cheloniidae > Chelonia > Chelonia mydas. Next base: position 113,479,243 of record NC_051246.2, on the reverse strand, counting down.
GTCACCTGCCATATTTACTATTCTTTCTACACATCGGGATGGTTTGTTCCTGCAACCTCAATAAAGATTCTTTAAAATACAGCCAGCTCTCCTGGACTCCTTTCTCCCTCATGTTATTCTCCCAGGAGATCCTGCCCATCAGTTCCCTGAGGGAGTCAAAGTCTGCTTTTCTGAAGTCCAGGGTCAGCATTCTGCTGCTCTCCTTTCTTCCTTGTGTCAGGATCCTGAACTCAACCATCTCATGGTCATGGCCTCCCAGGTTCCCATCCACTTTTCTCCCACAACTCCTCTACTTTCAGTGAAGTGCCACCAATGTCAGCAATAGCTGGAGTGCTAGTGAACAGGATTAAAAAACATGGTGGCAAGAACTCCAGCAGGCAATTTACAGTTGCACTCACACTACAGCTAGTATCAGTGGGAGACTGACACAAAACTTCAGCACAGAAGTCTGCATGAAGCCTGAAACAGTAGCCCTGAGAAATGAGGACTACCCCATTCATTTCAACGTTATGAACTCTGATGTCCAGATAGTACAATTTAAATCTTAACATTGTAACTATCATTGTTGATCATTTTAATATCAAGTTGACAGGCTTACCTGACAAATGAAAATTGTCCCTCAACTTTTCCAGGTGACCAAAGCACAAGTTGTTTTTTTCCCCAAATAATAACCCTACATCTCCTTTGACAACTTTTATAATAGTTATGTATTTGCAATACAATATCTCACACCGCATTAAAATTTACAGACAGTATGAAACAAATTGCTTTGCACAGCAGGTTAAAATATCACAGGATTACTTTAGCAACTGTATTATTCATTTTCATATTTAATTCAGTAAAAACCTCATTTTCAATAATATTTGAAGCTGATGCAGACTTCTCTATTTCAAATGGATTACTCAGAAAGTACAGAGTAATGGAGGGGGTGGGGGGGGTCCTATCAGATAGAATTTTTTTTTGTCTTAATTCTTCCTGTTTCCTGGATTCTAAAACAATTGTTTGAGTTAGTCTATTTACATTAATGCCAGGTCAACAATTATCTCTATCAGGATTAAAACATTTTAAACAGCTGTCATCAATATAAAGGGAAGGGTAAACCCCTTTAAAATCCCTCCTGGCCAGAGGAAAAATCCTCTCACCTGTAAAGGGTTAAGAAGCTAAAGGTAACCTCGCTGGCACCTGACCAAAATGACCAATGAGGAGACAAGATACTTTCAAAAGCTGGGAGGAGGGAGAGAAACAAAGGGTCTGTGTCTGTCTATACGCTGCTTTTGCCAGGGATAGACCAGGAATGGAGTCTTAGAACTTTTAGTAAGTAATCTAGCTATGTATGCGTTAGATTATGATTTCTTTAAATGGCTGAGAAAAGAATTGTGCTGAATAGAATGACTATTTCTGTCTGTGTGTCTTTTTTGTAACTTAAGATTTTGCCTAGAGGGATTCTCTATGTTTTGAATCTAATTACCCTGTAAGGTATCTACCATCCTGATTTTACAGGGGTGATTCCTTTACTTCTATTTCTATTAAAAGTCTTCTTGTAAGAAAACTGAATGCTTTTTCATTGTTCTCAGATCCAAGGGTTTGGGTCTGTGGTCACCTATGCAAATTGGTGAGGATTTTTACCAAACCTTTCCCAGGAAGTGGGGTGCAATGGTTTGGAGGATTTTGGGGGGAAAGACGTGTCCAAACTACGTTTCCCAGTAAACCCAGTTAGTGTTTGGTGGTGGCAGTGGATATTCGAAGGACAAAGGATAAAATTAATTTGTACCTTGGGGAAGTTTTAACCTAAGCTGGTAAAAGTAAGCTTAGGAGGTTTTCATGCAGGTCCCCACATCTGTACCCTAGAGTTCAGAGTGGGGGAGGAACCTTGACAACAGCATTCAAGTAAACTAGTCAGCATGTCTATGGCTTTGCACTTACCACAGTTTAAGGATTTCCCTGTAATAGCTATAAAAAGCCTAACATTTTTTTATATATCTGTGGATTATTCAATTAGATCCTAATTGGGGGGCAACAAAATAATTCATAACAGGAGATGTAGTTTTCAAGTAATAGAATAACTTCAAAAATATACAGCATACTTAACCAGTTTTAACATACTGCAGTGCAGACAGCCAGACAAATGCACTGGAATAAGCATTTTCACTCTCTGCTGCAGTACAAAACAACTAACTTGAGATATTTAAATGGCATACATTTATTTTGTATTCAAATGCTCTAGTCAACCCACTAGGAACATATCTAAATGTCCTTTTCCTGCAGCGTTGCTCTTACTTTACAGTTATTGCACAACTTTAGAATACACCCAAAGTCTCTCAAGATTTTGAAGTTAATTTTCTTAAAACAATTTTGTATTTTAAGAAGTTGTATAACTCTATCCAAGGTATTTAGTATTGCTCGGTACGTCTAACCAACCAAAATACGAGAGACTGAGTTTTTTCTAAAAAGCAGAAGTTGAAGTTCACAAAAAATAAATATCCATTGTCAGGCTTCCGTTTTTTACTCTGTACCTTTTCTCTGATCTCCAAAGCTCTCTTACACAAAGGTTCTGCCTCCTTGTACTTTCCTCGTTTACCATAAAGCACTGCAAGATTGTTTAGGGTAGCTGCCACCTGTCAACAGCAGAAAAACATTAAATATGAAGTGAATACCTGGTGAAAGAATGAACCAGTTGAAATATATTTACAGTGGACTGCTGCATTCATATCCTCTATGTACAGTGAAGGCCTCTTGCAAAAATCACTGCATTAAGAAATAACTCTTAAATGAGAACACAAAAACTGTGAAATGTATTTAATTAGCCCGCTGAAATGTGATTAAATGCATAAATTTGCTCTATATATGACAACTCAGAAATAAAGCTATTTTACATAAATCCAGATTCACAGAGTTGCCCACTGTAACATAGGTTATATGAAACAATACATCACCAAATTAAATTTTAAAAGTTACTTGAGCACCAACAGGTTGATTGGAATGATCTGTTTTATTTTAAACAGAGGCAGTAAAATCAGAAGTACAATTTCTATATGAATTCAGCAACTGAATTGTTTAAAATAAGCTAATTAAAATATTCCTTCAGAAGTTAATTTTTTCCACATACAGACCATGCAACTCGATTCATAATCAAATAAATGTGGCAGCAGAGTAATTTTGGGGTGAAAGAGTTTTAAATGAATAAAATGCTCAAAGACAGGTTAAATATTAAAAGAACACAGAATATTATATTGTGGCCTCCTACCTGTACTGTTTAGTGACAAGCCAGATCTTAAATGTTCCTGTTGAGTTTAATATTAGAATAAGTTGGGCAGGGGAAGAAAAAAAAAAGTGTCAGTGAAAAACACAACTAAAAATATGAAAATCAGATATACAAACCGCTGGATGATCTCTGCCCAAAGTCTTTTCACGAATAGCCAAGGCATCATTCAAGAGGTTTGCTGCATCTTTGTATTTGTTCTGGTCCCTAAATTTTAGAAAACCATAATTAACACTTTACTCTGTTTCACAAAAAAAGGAAGTAGCATTCAAATACATCCTAGAATATAATAAACGGCAAAAGTAGGAGTTGACTTCAGTGTCAGGGTAGGAATGCTGTAGTACAGAAGAGAAGGGTTCAAATGCAGACTCAGTGCAAAAAACTACAATTAAAAGTACTTTTTTGAGGAACTGGAAATGAACTATCTGCACATGTACATCTTGCCACCCAATTTACAATAGCATTAGCATAACCCAAGAGGTAGTTGTCTGACTGTCGTTTCAATGATCTAGGATGGATGGATAGTTTAAGTTTCAAAATGAATAATAGCATTCCAAAAACTGAGGTATGGGAGGATATTCAGGAACTCATCCAGACCCTGGTGTATTGTGGCATGACAGAGCAGGTCAAGTGTCCATGTGATACCACCACAAATAAAAAATTTAGAACCTACAAAATTGTCAAAAACATTTTTATAGCAGTTCCAGCATTAAGGCCTCTAGTCAACTTTACAGAAACAAAGAAGTTTAGTTAATGGAGAATTTAAATGTATATCAGAATACCAACCTGTACACCAAAGCAAGTATGTTTAGCATAGTGGCAACATCCGGATGATCATGACCTGAAGTCTTCTCCAGATCTTCAAGTGCTTGTTTACACAGGGGTACAGCAACCTCATATCTACCTTGGGAAGCATACTGGATAACCAGATTATGAAGAGTCCTTAATCTTGCTGGAATTTCATAGCCACCTTGTTGAGCAGCTGCTGCAGCACTGCTATGCTGCTGTTGAACTGCAAAAAGAAGGTAACCTATCTGAAACCATTTTGAAATAAAAATCCATGCTCCCCAGAAACTAGACACTAAAATTAATCTAATTGTTTTAAAGTGTGGTTCTGTTCTGAAACATGACTGTAAAAAATGGCACTCCCATACTAAGCAGATCTTCTCCCTGTCAGTATTCCGACTGACACATAGTTCACTCCCATTTATCCAAATGGCCTGGGGAACATCTGAAAGTTTTGGAAAACTGGGAGTTCGGATAAACAAAAGTGCTATTTTGATCCCTTCTTTCCACTGATCTAGAAATACAGGAGCGAAGGGAGTAATGCTGATGTTTGCTTAATATTTTGTACTTTCAGTAAAGAGTAAAAAACAATGTTAATGTGACTGAGTAAATTAAAAACACGAAAATTGTATTAAAACCACTGTGGACATCATTTATTCTGATTAATTCAAATGAAACAATTTAATATGTCCTGACAATGTGTTGTTGCTGATAAAATGGGATTAGGCCTCAGGAACAACAGGTAACCACTCAAAACCAATATACAAATACAAAGCTGTTGATTAGTGCTAACAAGCTAACCGAGAAGTTATTAGCAAGTCATTAACACTGGGCTCACTGGGGGACATACTGTGGATTTGGATAACTAGGATTTTCAGATAAAGAGAATTCAGGTAATGTAATACAGTATAATTCCAGTTATGAACAAGTATATATTTTTTACTACTTTTTACTCCTTTTAGCCCTGTGAGCCAATAAAAGCTACGGGGAGAGAGGTGGGATCTATTCTGATTCACACAGCAACGGAATTATTAACAAAGCTCCAATTTTAGGGCCAAATTCTGTCCTCAGTTACAGCTACTAAAGGTCCAAGTTACCCAGGGGGAAGAGGAGGGGAAGACAAGCAACACCAGCCAGCCACAGGAAGGTGACTAGAGTTAGTCTGCTCTTCCTCCCTTATCCCCTTGCTCCAGGAGTATGAAGTCTCAGTAGTCATCTTCTTCCGCATGCCCTACCCTCCTCTCCAACCACTCTTTCAGTGGTGGCCTATAAAAGCACTATGCTACCCTAGAAGAGATGCCAATAGCGGTAGCAGCAAGAGAAAAGGGAAGCAAGCCTTTACAACCAGCCTCTTCAATTTGTTTGCTACTCCTTTGAAATCTGCTCACCTGGTTCTCTACCCCCAACTCATGGCAGCTGCATCTCCATCCCAGAACCAGGAGAAAATAGCCTGTTGCCCCCTCCTCTCCATACAAGTTTCTGTGAGGGCTATAAAGGTCTCCTCCAATGTAGAACCACATTGATTCCAGAAACTGAAAGCAAAGGACCAGAGCTCCAGCAGTGACAGCCTGGCTTTCTGCGCTCCTCTGCCCCTACCAAACAAAGGGACACTTTCACCGCCCTGGCAAACTCTAATGTCAGTGGATTCATTCAGTTCAAAACAAACTGCTGCTGTTACATTTGCAAATTCTTGCCCAACCCTCCTCTCCATGCCCATTATACTTCACATTCTGATCTTCTTCCCCTTTCTGCCCACTGCCCTCCCTTCCAGTGGTTCTCAACCTATTTACCACTGTGGGCCATATCTAATACTACGTGTATGGCCCTGAGGATGTCACATTGGCTGCAGCTGTGTGCTGATGGGGCTGCAAGCGGCCCACGGGCCAAGAACAACTGCTTTAGCTACTAGTATTTTCCCTTCTCCATTCCTAAGATAACCCAAACAAGCAAAAAAATTAATTATGATGTTTTTGTCTTTCAAATATGTGATAAACAAGATGCATATGATATACCATCTGTATGTTCTTGTAATTATAACCTTTGTTTTCTAGCCCCATTCCACCTATCCCCTTCGGGTTTGTCTTCATCAAATTACATCTTGACAACCATGAGGACTATGGGCTTCTCTTCATGTACAGTGCTACAGCTGCACCAGTGTAGCAGTGCTACTGTAGCACTTTAATGAAGATGCTCCTATGCCAACAGGACAGCTTCTCCTGTCACCGTAGTTAATCCACCACCCCAAGAGGCAGTAGCTATTTTGACAAGAGAGGCTCTCCCATCAACATAGCACTGTCTACGCGGAGGGTTAGGTTGGTATAACTACATCGCTCAAGGATGTGGACTTTTCGCACCCTTGAGTGACATCATTATATCGATATAGGTCTGTAGTGTGGACCTGTCCTATCTCTCTAGCAAGTTCAACACCCTGCCCAGCATAGGGAGGAAGATGTAGGCTTAGTTGATAATCCAGGGATGAAACCAAGCATCTACCACCAGAGCCTAAAGAACACAAGCACCTTTTGACAGGTGGTCAAAAGAGTCACCTAAAGACCGTCCTGCTTTCTAGCTGACCAAATAAACGGTGGATGGACTGGACAGCTGTGGGTATGGCTCTGCAATTCAACATTAGTGTTACCAGTATGTGGACTTCAAAGAAGCCTAAAAGATGAGCTTCAGCCCAACATAAAATCTTAATGATTTTCTCTACTATTCCTTTCAAGCCCCACACAATACACATCACAATTGCTGCATCTGAAGAGAAACCTGATTCAGGTGACTATCACCAACAGGTCTCCATAGCAATTCTGTTTTAGATTTTATAGAACCAGTCTCACACTCTCGTTGATTTACATTTTTTAAAGCCTCGGTATTTCAGTAAACAATTCCTAACCATCAACAATTTAACTGAACTACCATATAAGGACTGCAAGCACCAAGGAAACACTCCCCACTGCCCAGACATCCCAGCACTGGACCCCAGATGGCTACTCCCCTCCTCCTCTGCAGGGTGGGAGAAAGCACCGCAGCCATCTAGCAGGGGGACATGCAAGCATGCCTTCAAAATATTTTTTGAACTCAGGTCGGGTTTGGGGTTTTTGTTGTTGTTACCTCATCCCCCTGTCATTCTTCTATGGTTCTCAACACATCCCTCTTCTCTTTTGCAACATCTCTTCTCTTCCTCCCTCCTCTACCCCTCACACTAGCTCCATTTCCCCTCCTTTATTACCCTCACCCCATAACAATTCTCACTAACTATACCTGCTTCTCTTCTTCTCTCTATTCCAATCTCCCTTCTCTTCCCACCATCACAAATCCAAATCACACATCCACACCACCTCTGCTGCCACCTCCTCATCTTTGGTGACCTTTGTCCCAACCCTGGTATTCCCTCCCTCATCAACCTTTTCACCTCCCACACCTCTCCCTCCCATCAACTCTACCCATTCTGTCACCATTCCTAACCTCATACCTTTCCTGCTCCATTTCCCCACCTCTTCCGCTCCTCTCTTTGTCTCTGGAACACCCATTCCATCTCTAAAAAGATCTGTCATCCACAACCACTTCATATCTTGCTCCCTCTAGCTTCTGATTCTCAGAGACCTGGATCCTACACTGATTCTGTAGTTGCCTTCTCTTACGGAGGCCTCTCCTTCTCCCACACTCTCCTCCCCATCAGACTTCTGCTCCGATTTAGAGTCCTGGCTCTTTCTCTCCTTACACTTTCATTCATTCTTGGTGACTTCATCTTCCTTGTTAATGACTCATCTGATCCTTTAGCTATGCATTTCCTCACCCTCTCCTCTTCATTTGACCCCAAGCTCTGGTTCAACTTTCCCACGCCCCAAATGGCTATTCACTTGACTTGGTCTTCACCAAACACTCTGCTCTCTCTGATCCTATGTTGTGACGTCTCTCCTGTGACCACCACCTGGTCTCTTTTTGCATCGCCCATTAGTCCCCTTCCTTTTCTTTGCCTTCCAGTCCATCAGCACTGAAGAACTGTCATCTGCTCTTAGCCTTCTCCCTGCCGCCTCTCCCCTTTCTTCCATTTATATGATTGTTGATTATCTCCATGCTTCGCTCTCCTCCACCCTTACTTCTTTTGCCCCTTTCTTCCATCACAAGGCTCCCCCTGCTAATCCGCAGCCCTGGCTCACCCCCAACATGCACTTCCTCTGCTCCTGCTCTGACATTGCAGATCTTCTCTGGCAGAAATTCCATGACCAGGCTGACTTCCTCCACTACAAATTTGTCTTTTCTCCATCAGCTCTGACATCATCCTAGTTAAACAACTCTAATTCTTCAATTTAATTGAATCCCGTGCCCACAATCCTAGCCAACTTTTTGCCACCTTTGACTCACTCCTCAAATCCTATTCTTCTCTCAGCACAGGACCTTGCCAATTTCTTCCACAAGAAAACTGACAAACTACAACATAAAGAAAACTACAACATGACCTTCCCTACCCCCCTCCTACAACTCTTACCTCCTTGTCTCCTGTCACAGACGCAGAAGTTTCTCATCTGCTGTTCCCATCTAACTCTTCCGCTTGCACCAGTAACACCATCCCATCTCCTGAAATCCCTTGCATCCACTCATCCCTTCCCTTACTCTTTATTAAGCCTCTTGCTCTTTCCCCTCACAATGCAAACATATGTTAGTCTCTCCTATCTTTAAAAAACCCAACCTTCACCTCACTTGCCTCTCCAATTACCACCCCAATTTTTCAGCTCTAAGCTCATTGAGCATGCTGTTTACTATTGCTGCCTGGAGTGCCTAGAGCCTCTCAAATGCAGCTTCCACGGCTTACACTCAACTGAAATTGCTCTTGCCCAAGTGTTTTATGACCTTTTCCTAGCCAAAGCTCTGGCCTTTTCCTAGCCTAGCTCTCAGCCTTCTCCTCCCTGTCCCGTCTCCCCTTTCTTCCATTTATATGATTGTTGATTATCTCCATGAAACTGGTACTCCATCCTCATCCACCTTGATGTGTCAGTTGCCCTTTACACTATCGACCATGCTTCTCCTTGGCTTCTGTAACTCTAGCCTCTCCTGGTTTTTCCCCTACCTTTTACTGCTCCTTCAGAGGATCCTCCTCATTCCCAGCCTGCAACTTTCTATGGGAATTCCACAGTGTTTTGTCTTGGTTCCCCCTCTTCTTCCTCTCACCTTATATCTGGGCAATCTCATCTACAAACAAATTCAACTACATCTCTATGCTGATGTCTCAAAGAGCTACCTGTCTACTACAGATCTGCCTCTTTCTGTCCAAACTAAAATCTCAGCCCTCTCTCTCTAATATCGGCTCATGGAATCTAGCCGTCATCTCAATCTAAATATGGCTAAAACAGAGCTCCCCCACTGTGTATACCACCACCATCCTGCCTGTCACTGAAGCCTGTAACACAGGCATTATCTTTGACTCAGATCTTTCTAGATCCTCAAATCCAGGTTATGACTAAATCCCACTGTTTCTTTCTGCATAACATCTCTTATACACAGCCTTTCTATCCATCCACACAGCTAACATCCTCATCATCTCATGCCTGCTACCACCACACATTCTTTTCTTTGGCTTTGACAATGCAGTCTTGCCCTACTCGTATCCATTCAGAAGGCTGCTGCAAAGACAGAAGAGTGCATCAGAGAAACATTTTTATCTTCATTAGATCACAATTTACTGCATTCAATAAATCTTAAAAGCTGCAGTTGCTTTTTTGTTGTCTATGTTTTTCTAAACTCTCACTTTGATTATGTTACCCATCTCTTTGCATCCCCTAGCTCCCCCTTCCTTTTTGGATCAAACTACTGGTCTTCACTTTCAAGGCCCTTTAAGAGACCATCATCTATCATTTATTATCTAGAGGTCGACTAAGATGCCTATCGGACCTCTCATGACATCTTCTATTGCGCACTTGCTGAATTTCCAAACAAGCACCATCACACTTTTTCCCATGCTGCCTTGCAGACTTAGGAGAAGCTCCCTGGTAATTATCTGCGAAGCTACCTCATTATCCTCCTTAAAACTCTCCTTTTCTTTGATGCCTACAAAAAAATTGCCAATGGTTAAGGCCGCTGGTGTGCGGACACCATAGGCTGACCAATATTGTCTTGTTTCCTTATCCTATCCCAACGGTCTGTCTGTATCCATCTGTTGTTTCCTGTTTTATACGTAAAACTGTAATCTCTTTGGGGGCAGGAACCATCTTTTTTGTTCTATGCTCATAAAGCACATAGCGAAATGGAGTCCTGGTCCATAACTGGGGCTCCTAGCTGTTATGGTAACATAAATAATGATAAAGGTGTAACTCAAGTGTTACATCCAACTCATCAACCCTTCAGCCTTGAGAGGATAACATCTCTGGAGGGAGTATTAACTGCAAAAATCATAGTCCTTATGAGTGACAAAAATACAACTGATGAGGCTGCATATGGAAGCCTGCCCAGGGAAGTTAACCATACAGGTCACCATAGAACCCACTACCCGGGCAGACTACCAAGTCTCAAGGTTGACTGAAACAGGTCCTGACGCTGGGAGTCTAAAGCTTCTCTGCCTAAGTTAGCAAGTTACTGCCTAATTTTGTATTGAAATTAGCTCCTAATGAGGTCAGGGGTAGTTAGCAAGCTTTTTAAAAACAAAACAAAACCAACAACAAAAAAACAGCTTAGACTAGCCCACCCTTCTTATGTAGTGGGAACATCATCCTCATAAATCAGCTTTTCTGTCTTTCACCCTTTGGAAGGGATGAACATAGTCAGTGCTGGAGTAAGAAATTTACAGAAAAGTGCATCAGGGAAACATTTTTATCTTCATTATATCATAATTTACTGCATACAATAAATCCTAAAAGCTGCAATTGTCCTTGTTGTCTATGTTGCACAGTGTCTAGACCAGAGCACTCTAGGAATTGATGATTGGTTATTTCCCTGAAGATAAAACCAAGCTTCTGTTCTGCAGAAATATATTGTAATTATATAATCTGAAGTTCACTTACTTCCTTGCCCTGGGTCATCTTCATCATTGGGGAAAAGGTCATCCAGAGGTTCTTTGGTAGAATCTGTGTCTTTGTCTTCCTATACAAACCCCAGTCCCAAACAAAATGTTACATTATTTTCACTGATTTTAGATTTAATATTTATATACAATTATATATAAAATCTATTATTAAAGATATGCATACAGGATGTCCTATGTGATGCTGGGCAAGACTATCTCAATGCATATGCACAAGACAGCTGAATTAAATTTGCACTGGCAATCTTATTTCAGAGGTTTTTAACTCAGTCAGATCTACGTGGATCTTTGTAAGGACAGGAAAAGGGGCACTACTGACCTCACACTATGCGCCTGCCAAATTTTAAGGTTTTTTGCTCCAAAGCATGAAGATGCTAGGATATTTTATATTTATATTATATATTTTATAATATAGGATTTTGTCTGAAGATTATAATTCCTTGTTTAGCCTATTATTTAGGTAGTATTCCATATGCTTAAGAACATAATTATGAACCAAGACTCAAAAAAATAGCCTTCACTGGCTTTTTTTTTCCTTTTAAAACAAGTTTTAGCTTTTTTAGATTTCCTTGCATTGCATGCAGCTGACTACCTGACCAAAACAATTCACTGTATTCACATTGTGCTAGAAAGGGTTTGTCTAGCAGTTGATTAGCATGTCTAAACACATGCATTTTGCCACTCCTGAACTGTTGCAATAATAGATCAGAAGAAAATAAAACAATTGATTGAAATAGACATAGACACCATCTGGACAGTAACAACTTACAAGATGAGATCCATTTCTGTGATAATGCCCATAAATCAACCAATGATGGCTGGAGGGGCAGGTAGATTACCAAGTACTTACTTTATTTAAAATTATGAAAATCACTTTTGCAAGGGTATACATATGTATAAAATTAAAACTGTACATATTTGCTTGCACTCCTATTTTCCCGACCCTTCATATGTCACTTGCCTTCTTAAACTGTAAAGTGTAGGGACTGTGTCTGTGTTTTCACAATGCCTAACACTATGGGGCCCCTTTCCTGACTAGAGACTCTAGTGCTAATACAAATATTTAATAATAAAAAATAGTGAGACCACTATCTAGGTCAAAATCATCTTCCAGACTGCTCCAGATAATGCAGTTTCCTTTTATATCTACAATTTATACACCTTTACACCTTATCCTCAGTTCTCCTTTTATTGTGAGGTTTAAAACAGACATTTTATGGCTTTCTGAAGATAATTTTCCCAGTAAATTTTTAAGCTAGTGTGTTGCTAGGTATAAGTGTTTTACTATATGCTGGACTTTTACCCCCTCAAGTCTACAGTGTAGTTACTCTATCATCTGTAAAATATAGGTCTTCCTGAAATAAAGATTCTGGGAAGCAGTTCTCTATTGTGTGAATGTATAAACTATGTAAGATTAGGACAATATAAATATATGAAGAAATCAATCTATAAACAAATTAAAATCTATATATGAAATGCCTGTTTTAACGGCTAAAAATTCATATCTGCGAATAAAAAGCTCTTGGCAGCTTACTAACAAAAAGACACAATGCTTTTGAATGTATATCTACTTACTGATGGAGAAATATCATCATCATATTTTTTTAACTGATTCATGAATTCCAAGTGTTTCTTTTCTTCTTCCAGCTGAGCCACAGACTGTTCACTCTTCTGTAATTTCTGTTGAGTACTGGCTAGTTCATCACGCAACCACTGATTCTCCTGGCATAGCCGGCGAACCTGAGCACGCAATTTCTGCTTCTCTGATTCCACTGCATTTAAGTGATTTGACAAGGCCATCATTACCTACAAAGCACGAGAGATTACAATACATTCTTCCTGTACAATGCATTCCTTTAGTATTAACATATAAGGCTTTTCATGCATAGATACCATTGCACTTGTGAAATCTGTTAATGTTTGTCTGGCCCTTTTCATAATTTCCATTTGGTTGTTGATTTCTCTCTACTTCTGCCAGCTTTGCTTGCTGTTCAGCTGAGACTAATCTGAAGAAATTCTTACTCCTATGCTGTGGTGTGATTGCTTTTATTGATGTAACATACAGCAGCTTTTATAAGTTGGCTACCTTGACTGCGGTTTATAGTAACGTACTTTGATAGCTGGGAACAACCTCTCCACAAGTGAAGTAATACAGGCTGTTTTCCGTCTTGTCCGAAATGGTATGTGGCCCCTTTAAGGGCTACACAGCCACAGAATTACTTGTTATGGCAGATTCATACTAGGTCAGCATGAGAACACTGAACCATCCCCACCAGGTGACCAGAAGAGAAGGGGGACAATTTATGTCCATGCTGGTGCAGGAAAAACACTCTTTTACCTGAACAAGGCGGAGCAGCACACACCCTGCCATCCTTGGTAGCAGTTAAAATACCAGGTTTTGTCATGGTTAAGGCTACGTTTTAGTCATGGGTATTTTTAGTAAAAGTCACGGATAGGTCATGGGCAGTAAACAAAAATTCACAGTCCGTGACCTATCCATGACTTCTACTATATACCCCTGACTAAATCTTGGGGGGGAGGATAGGGGCTGTGGATGCTTGGGGGGGCGCCTCTACCACAGGTGCTTGGGGGTGGAGGGGTGTCAGCCCAGGTGCTCGGGGGTGAGCAAGGGGGCCTCCCCACCACAGGTGATGGGGGAGGGTAGCCGGGGGGGCTCCCTACCTGGCTCTGTACCTCCGTGGAAGCAGCAACCTCCCCTCTGCACTCAGCTCCTAGGCAGCGTGCAGAGCTGCCTGGCCATGCCTTCATCTAGGAGCTGAGGGAGGGGCATGTCGCCGGTTTGGGAAGCCCCCCCCGAGGTAAGCGCCACCCAGTGCCTTCACCCCATCCCGTGCCCCAACTCCCTGCCCCCTCCCATACCCAAACTCCTGCTTCTGCTGGGGGGGGGCATGGTGGCCCGAGCCTGCCCCAGAACCGGCCAGTGCGACTAGCCCAGGGGCTGCCTGAGCTGCTCAGGTGGCCCCCATGCCAGGTGCACCAGCTGCTGCAGAAGTCACAGTGGTCACAGAAAGTCACGGAATCCATGACTTCTGTGACAAACTAGTCGCCTTAGTCATGATTCACTGTACCCATTATACTAGTCGCTCCTTTCTTGGTGAGGAGAAAAATTCTTTCCCATCCCCCTGACCCCTCATCAGACTGGCCAACATGAAGTGGGGGGTTTTTCCATATTCCTCACAGTGGGTTGGGAGCTTAGTTAGGGCAAAAAATATGGAACCGAGATTAGGTTATGATGTTGCAACTTATTATGTAAGCTTGGGGTAGATGCCCAGTGCAGGTACTCTGTAAGGCAGGAATAAGGTAATCAGGGGTTTTCAGGGCTCCTATGACAGGTATAGCAGAGAATCAACCTCTCTCCCCCTCAATAGCCCCCTGAACTCTCATTTGGGGGTGATGGTGAGGTCCCAGCAGCTGGTTGGCTGCATACTAGAATGGGTAAAAAAGGAGGGCTGACAGCAGCCCCCCGCATATATGTAAATGATTATGGAATTACCACCACTGCAGTTTTTTCTGCCAGGATTCCCAGACATTTAGGAATAAAGTTGTGCCCTAATTAAATCACATCATCGAGTCTCCTATCCTTCTGGCAGAGCCGGACAAAGGTCACAAAGTACCTAACATGTATGCAAAAACCTATGTATATGCAACTGTAAGGTTGCAAACCGGAACATGAAATGCAAATGTTAAATCATAATTGATTATGTTATTCAGCCTCCATGAAAAATTCACATTCTGCAGAACGTAAGCTTTCATTTTAATATATGTGTTAAGTTTCTAACCCTTATGGTTGCAAAGAAACCTTCCAAATGTAACCCAAAATAGAGCAGTAGTTGAGCACCTATTTCAAACTGTCTGAGAAGGTAGGTTTATGAACTACCAATATTCATCTCAATAAGGTATTAATTCTCCAGCCTAATAATGCTTCAAGGGAAAATAATCATAGGATTCAAATAATCTAAGGTTTGCAATTGTACATCTGACCTGCATATACAATTATGTACAATTACAACTGTTCACACAAGACAGGTAATTGCACACACATATACCCAACAAAGGACAAAGAGCAGTGTCTATCTAAAAACCTCCTGCATTGTTTTTTCTCATTAATACTGCTAAATGCAAAAGTTATTCCTGGGGGAATTCTGCACCACTGTGCATGCACAGAATTCATGTCCCCTGCAGTTTTTTTTGCTTCTCCACAGAAAAATGATTTTCTGACAGGGAAGCAAAGAGAAGCCACAAGAGCAGTGGTGTGACCCTCACCAGTAGTATGTTTTGGGTGCCCAGGGCAGCCAGCAGAGAGGTAAACCTCTGTGGGGCAGGGGAAAGATCCAGCTGGTGGCTCCTACCCTGAGCCAGGCTCAGCTGCTAGTCCCAGCTGGCCTGGGAAAACAGGACTTCCTCTTCCCCTGCACGGCATTCAGGGCCGAGTCAGACCTACCCCAGACTTCTCCCCAGGCTGCAGGAAACTCTGCAAACTACCCCGCCACCCGCCTCCTACAACCATCACTCCTCAGCTGCAGGGGCAGGATCACTGTATGGGGAGCTGCTCCCTCATCTGCATAACCCTCGTGCATCCACACCCCCTCATACCCAGACCCTCCCGCCAAGCCTCACCCCCCTCCTGCACTCTGAACCACCCGCCCGCCCGCAGTGAACCCCACTCTCTGCACATGGACCAGCCCGACGAGCCACCCACACCCGGATCCCCACCCCACCAAGCCCCACTCCCCAGACATCTGGACCCCCCTACTGAACCCCCCATACCAAACTCTATCCCCCCACACACCCCTGCTGAGCCCCAACCACTTTCACCTGGACCCCTCCTGCCCAGTCCATCCCATTACCGTTGTACCCAGAACCCGCCAACAAGCCCCTGTGCATCCAGATCTCCCCCACCCCCAGATTCCCCACTGAGCCACCCACACCCATATTGCCCCCCACAGAATCTCTCAACCCACACCTGGATTCCCCCCACACACTAAGTCCCTCCACACTTACATCTTGCTGGGCTGAGCCTGTCTGCTCACACCTGGTGTGGAGGGGCAGGGCTCTGGGGTATTTTGGGGGCAGGCTCAGTCATTGTGTTCTGCCAGGGTTGGGTGCAGCCTCACCACTGAGTCCATGTCCTGGGGGGTGGGGAGGAGCTGCAGAGTGATCTCCTACCTCTGTGCAGCCAGTGGCCTGTGAGCCCCAATGCCATGCTGGAGCCTCCACATTTATTTGACAAATAAAAATTTACAGAATTTTAAGATATTGTGCGCAGAATTTTTTGGCGCAAAATGCCCTCAGGAGTAAAAAGTAATTTTACTAACTACTATGTAAGGACCATATTCTACGTTCATTGTTTGGGCAAATCTCCCACTGACAGCAGTGTGAAAACTGGTATGGATCACAGGCACCTTATGGCCTTCACTTTTGTAAGCCTGGCTTATATATAATTAAAGAGATCATTTGGCTATACACAGAGAAGGAGTTTGCCACCCTGATTTATGTTCTCACTTTCCTTGATTTCATAAAAAGGTTTCTTTTAAAGTTAGCTTTGAGCATCTCAGAACCTGAATATTTTTATATGCAAGATTCATGTTAACTAAAATTTCAGTTTTTCAGACGGTCGCATCCTTCTTTAAAGGATATCTTTAGGGTAAATGTATTCATATGTTGAATAAACTTTCAGGAAACAACTGTCAATTTCAGGCTCATATTTAATATTTACACACTCCAGTCCATCTACATAGAAGATCAAATTTTCAGCAGGTCTTTCCAAACTTATCTGTATTTTACATGTGTAAAAAATGGCTAAGTAATTAGCTCATCTGCATGTAACCAGTTGTACATACAAAATTTCAAGTATATTTTGGAAAGCCAGGCAAAAGTGTTGCCCAGTTTATTCACAATGCCTGTAGCTATCAGATTTATAACATACTACAATGAATTGAAGTCTTCTGTAAATTTACTCTCTAGAGAAATTTTGGTGGAGGTGGGAAAGTGAAACGAGAAATTAGATTACTCCTTTAGCAAAATGAGTATTATCTTCAGAGGAAAAAAATCTGTGTCACACAAATATTAATGAATTTACACACACAGAGTTTCCCTATCTCACAGTGGTGTACTGTTATCCTCATTTTACATATTGAGAATTGAACCACAAAGATATTCAAAGACTTGTTCAAGGGCACACAGGAAGATTCTGACAGAGCCAGGAATTGAGTCTCATTTCCTGAGTCTAAATCCAGTGCTTTAAGCATTTTTCCTTTTCTATTTCTTTATTTTTCTATAAGGATTTTCTCACAAAGTTAGAGAAAAGTAAAGTTACCTTTTACACCCACAAAAGGTAACTTTAAAAGACCCCATATAACTGATAAAAAATGCCAACAGATATGTTCTTATACAAGGGTTGGAAGGTTTCACACTCTCCAAAGACTGGTTGTCCTACCATTCTTGTTATCTTTTGCAACTTTGTATATTAAACTTGAAAAAAAAGAATTCAAATTGGTAAAAAAGCATTTTGAAAATAAATATTTTTAAAATAGTCTGAAGTCACAAACTAATTTGTTGCAGATCACATGCCCTTCTCTGGCAGCACTTATGCACACACAAATCAGGTTTTTCAGCATCTGCCCACCTTCCCCAAAACAACATTTTTTGCAACCAAGCCATTTCATAAAAAGTCAGTAGAGGGATTCTCTCTTTTAAACAAGGAAAGTTCCTCTGATTCAGTACTCAACTTTTAGCCAACCCTCAAAACTATTTTTTTTTTATTTTACTAAAATGTTGGGTGAACATTAGAGACCCTTATGCCCTACCACTACCAAGTACTAGAAAGATAATCCTAAATTCAAGGGACAAAAAGGATGGTCTTAAAATTATAGTCCTGGACTGGGACTCAGCAGTTCTATTCCCAGCTCTGTATACCTCAGGCAAGTTAGTTAATTTCTCTGTGCCTCTGTTACCCATATATAAAGCGAGGATAACATTTTCCTAACTCTCCAGAGTTGTTGTGAGCATCATCAATACCTGTGAGGTGCTCAGACACTACATGGCAAGTGCCACAAGAAAGCCTATATATAAAATAAAAATTCTTGTTTCACTAAAGTCAATCAAAGAATAGCTTTGTGTTATTTCAGTGGACCAAGATTTAATGCTCAATGCATAATTAGCTGCATAATGCACTAAAACCACCACTGTCAGTCACTCTATATAGTTATTTCAACCTACTTCCCTACAAGCTATAATCAGGTTTTAAAAACTTCTGAATGCAAACTGACACTGCTAATTTTTAATAAATTCTGTGTAAGTCTAAGAATTGATATCCAAGTGTTCAATTCTACACCTCTAACTAAAGCACAGTCCAAAAAGATATAAGTTTGCATTTGCTTTCATATCATAACTGCACACACAGCTTGAAACGATTTCCCCTGCTTCAATTTTACCTGTGCTTCGCTAAGTCCAAGTTCCAACATTTCCAGCGACTTTCGAATCATGTTTGATTTTTCTTCCACCAGATTAGTTTCATCATCTTTCTTCAAACATTTCAATGTCTCAAGTAAGCTCTGCAAAATGGAATTGTGTTCATTCTTCAGTGCCTCTAGTCCCTGAATCACCTGCTTAGTTTTAGAAATTATTTCATCTTGAGTAAGCTTCTCCAACTTCTCTTCCTTTAGATACACCATTGTGGACATATTGTCATACATTCTGTAATGAAAAAGTACAACAGTGAATAACAAATACAAAAATAAAATAATCAACAAAATCAACTGAATATTAATGTTTTAGTTTTAATAAAGCCTGCATACATGTGCATTTTAAATTCAAGTTATGCATGAATAGATGTTTATTCAAAATATATTTATGTGTCTACATACTGCATATAGCACACTTCCACACTGCATGCACTATTTCTAAATGTTGTCATTGAATATCAAAAGTGCTCAACTTTTTCATCTCTGTCCAAAGTTTATATTAAGATACTTTCATAAGCAAAAGAACTGAAAACCAAAAATATATCAATACATGGTAGAAGAATTTCCAGCTAGCACCCAACAGGGCAGATTCTGTGCTCTCTCTCCTTTAAACCACCTGTCTTTCTCTCATAGACTCTGTGCTGCTGCAGAGACCAAAAATGGTCCCTGACATAAGTTAGAGCAGCCCCGGTGCTCCTCTATTTTACAACCACGCCTTCATTCACAGCTGTCCATGTACTAGAGCCCATAATCCCTGTGGTGTTAAGTACACCACTACCAACCCCACCATTTCCTCTATGCTGTAGTTCATAAAGAGAAGCAGTATGGGGCCACATCTGTCAGCTCTATGTTGGAGGATTCTCCCCAGTCCATTGTGGCTACTTTTCAACACATACAGAAGCTGGGATGGAGGACCAGAATCAGCCACAACATATTTCCACAAACATACGATCAGTGAAACACAGGGAATTGCATTTGTCCTTGACTGACTGACACCAGAATTCTCTTTCATTACTGAGAGGGGAGAAGAAAGGAGGAAGAACACCCTCCCTCCCAGCAGCCAGGAACAATACACTCCCTTTACATCACAAAACAAAAGCAGGACTCTAAAATTAGCCTAGGTTTATTATTCTAGTCTAGTCAAAGAGTGGTAACCTCAAGGTACATATGGATCTGAAACTGTTGGCACATCTAATTGTTAGATGTAACTGTTTTTAAATTTCCTATTTAAAAAAAGGCGTAACAGTTTCCATATTATGTAAGAAAGTGCTTAAATATCACAATGCTTGAAGATGACTAATCACCAATTCATTCTGTTATATTACTAGCTCATAAAATACTTTAATGCCCCAATTATTTGAAGGAATTCAGGAGTTCACTATTGAAAGGAATTAAGAGGAACAGTAACAAGCAATATTTTACACTACAAAGAGGTAAGACAAAGGTGACAAAACGCAAAAGGGATCCGTATGATGTCAAATCTTCAGTTAATAAAATGAGAAGCAAAAGCATGATGTGGAATTAACAACAGAAGACATAGGACATCCTATCACTTTTAAGAATCAGATCCTAAGCCAAATGTCCTGTATACCTCTTCCATTCTAAATTAATGTAACAGTTGAACAGACAAATTGTTCCTCTGCACCTAGCAAGGTGACATTTGTATGTTTAGTACACCCTGATACAGTGACAGAGTAGATGCTAGGAGGGGAAGAATACCAAGCAATACCATCATTCTACTTCAGCAAACCTCTGCTAATAGTTAAGAAATCCTAAGGATGACAGCTTAAATCAAACAAACATACTTCAATACAGGGAAGGATTTTACAAAGTAGGTGGAAGTTACACATACTGCTTAAAACTAAAGTTCTCAAAATATATTGAACAAGACTTTCAAAAGTGAATAATGACTTTGGGTACCTAACTTGAGGTATTTAAAAAGGGGCCCAGAATACCAGAATGCTAAGCACATGCCTTCTGAACATTAGGCAAGTTTAAGATGTCTCAAGTTGAGCAATCTTGGCCATTATGTTTGAATGGCTAAATTGTATATTAAAATCAACATATTTAGCACTGTGTAGTAAATAAGCTTATCAATTGCTGATTAGCCGAATATTGTAGTAAGATGTTTTATTTCATGGAACAACTGATAAACAAAAGAAAGAGTAAGATGTTAACTAGCAGCCTCATAGTATCATGTTTTTAAAAATCCAGCACATTCTGATATAATTTTGACATACAAATATACAAATAGAATGTTATACTCTTAAAACTTATTTTAAAATTAAGTAAATACTAATTTAACATAAGATTTTAAAGAGATGCATCAGAAAGAAAAGATATGAGAAATTATTAAATGTTTTAATTTATATAAATTTTCCAAACAATGAAAGAGGTAATAACTATACTGTAACCTCATAGGTATCGTGTTTTTACTATTGATGATTACAATAAAACCAGTACCCAATTTTTCTTTTTGCCCACTCCCACACATAATTTGACATGCTCCCTTTCTCCCTAAAATTAATTATTTCCCTGCTGAATGCAAACTCATTTAATCCTTGTCAGTAAGGAAATGAAGGTAAATAGCAGAAGACATCTGGCCATTATAGATTTTCATTTCACATTAGAGAACCTCTGAAAAGCCTGATTTTAAAGATTAAGTGTTTTTCAGATGTTTGGGATATTTCTGAAATTTTCAAAAGCAGACTGCATGCAAAAATGTCTCCACAGTCTGTAGAAAAAGGGTGGTGAGTCTAGTATGCTGTAACAGAAACCGACAGCAACAGGAAACTGACAGAATAGAATGCTTTTGCTGAGCTATACATTTTAACCACTGCAACAAAAGTTAATTGGATTCCAGATAATGAAGACAGACAGCTGAATAGTAATTTGTTGATAAAAACTGTACCATATAATAAGAAAATATAACAAATCTGTTATAAAGTGAGACACACTGCAAGTGGTCAATCTCCTGGAGTGGAAAAAATAAATGAACTAGTTTGTATAGTGTGTGTCATTTAACTGGGGTTTTTCCTATGGGACACAATTTGTATGCTCAATTAAATCGGAGATGCAAAATGGATGCTGTGACTTGTTACTATGGGGAAAAGGCTTGATAAAGAATGAAGAAACTGGCACACATTTCTCAGAGAATACATTAAAGTTGTAATTAGGAGACTCGAACCCAGCAGCAGCTGCATCTGGTCCAACAGAGCAGCTTGTAAATTGAGCTACCCGGAACAGGAACCCTCAGGAGACAAGGAATGAATGTTTAGAATTAAGTTTTAAATTCAGTGCAGACAAACATATTTAAAACAACATAGTCATGACTTGCAGACCGGACTTTAATTATCCTAAAAACATATTATTGACTTTACATTTGCTCCAATCCTGGGGTTTTAAAAGGGAGGCAATCAGATTCTAAAACTGAATACTAACAGATGTAATAAATTTGTTAGTCTCTAAGGTGCCACAAGTACTCCTTTTCTTTTTGCGGATACAGACTACACGACTGCTACTCTGAAAGATGTAATCCAGATTCTGATATCTATGACCTGTGAATTACCAACCCAAGGAAATGAAATGGGGGATTTTTGAAGGCAACATGAGAAATCCACAATCTGGAGACAAAGCAGCATGATGGAAGCATTCAGAATCTCCTCAATTGTGAATGTCAATATTCAGAATTCTAATGTGTCTCTACTGCCAGGAAAGGAACAGACTCCATCTTTGTGGATGGGATATAAGAGAATGGCCACTTAAATAACATTTCGGTGTACAATAACCTTGAAACTACAGTGAAGACAGACAAATCCTGTCAGAATTAGCCAAGATAATTCAACTTGAAAAACAAAGTGCTTGAGAGAATGATTTACAAAATAGAGGACAAAGGAGATATATTTGATAACATATGGAAACTATGGATTATATTGATGGTATCGAAGTTTAATGAATGATATCTGTATTATAATAGGTTTCAGAGTAACAGCCGTGTTAGTCTGTATTCGCAAAAAGAAAAGGAGTACTTGTGGCACCTTAGAGACTAACCAATTTATTTGAGCATGAGCTTTCGTGAGCTACAGCTCACTTCATCGGATGCATACTGTGGAAATTGCAGAATATCATTATTATATACACAGACACCATGAAACAATACCTCCTCCCACCCCACTCTCCTGCTGTTAATAGCTTATCTAAAGTGATCATCAAGATGGGCCATTTCCAGCACAAATCCAGGTTTTCTCACCCTCCGCCCCCCCACAGACAAACTCACTCTGTTGCTGGTAATAGCCCATCAAAAGTGACCACTCTCTTCACAATGTGTATGATAATCAAGGTGGGCCATTTCCTGCAGAAATCCAGGTTCTCTCACCCCCTCACCCCCCTCCAAAAACCACACACACAAACTCACTCTCCTGCTGGTAATAGCCTATCCAAAGTGACCACTCTCCTTACAACAACTCTGCAGGAGAGTGAGTTTGGGGGGGGGGGGGGTGAGAAAACCTGGATTTGTGCTGGAAATGGCCCACCTTGATTTTCATGCTTGTTGTAAGGAGAGTGGATGAAGTGAGCTGTAGCTCACGAAAGCTAATGCTCAAATAAATTGGTTAGTCTCTAAGGTGCCACAAGTACTCCTTTTCTTTTTGTATTATAATATATTCTGGAAGGACTGCTATATAATTAAGGTTTCATCTTTAAATATGCATAGTATCTTTGGGTTTGTGGGTTTTTTTGGTCAATTACGTTGTTCTGTTCTTTGGGTAGGTTTGGAGTTTAGTTAGTAAATAGGCTATGAAGATTGTGTGGGAAGGGCAAGTATTATATGTAAAGCTGTTCCTCTTCCACCCCACCCCTGAAAAGAAGTGCCATTTTCATGGAGCAACATGGCAAATTTCACTGGGCAACATTAAATTTGAAGCAAATTTTAGTGGCCAGTTTCAGCCAAACAATGCTTTATTAATAGGTTCTAGAAAAGCCAGACTGGTGTTTTTCCAGTGTGAAACCGAAGCCTGAGCCCCACCGCCCATGGCCAAGGCCAAAGCCCGAGGGCTTCTGCCCTGGGCAGGGGGCAGCTATGCCCACCCCCACCCCCCCACCTGGGGCAGCAGGCTTGGGCGGGCTCGGGCTTTGGTCCCCCCTCCTGGGGTCGTGTAGTAATTTTTGTTGTCAGAAGGGGATCACAGTGTAATGAAGTTTGAGAACCCCTGATCTACCAAAACAGTTGCCTGACACACTGCTGCTCAGGAAGGCTTCAGACCTACTGTTATGAAAAAGGAGAGGGCAGGGGGAGACAATCTACAAGTGAACTACTACTAACAAAAAAAATTAAGAGACCTGGGGGTGGGGGAAGTTTACTGTACTTGTAGAAGTGTGCTGATATTTGAAATACAGCCTAGTGAACACAACTAGTTCCAAAACATAATCCAAAACTTCTGAATGCTATTCTATAATAATTTTATAGCTCCACTCTAGACCCTTATAAAAACGGTCAAATAACCTTGATACATTGGCTATAAATAAATTAGAAGAATAGGCAGTGATTTGAACAAGGGTAGCGCGATGTCTGCACCAGACATAAAAGGTACTGAATCTTTTATGAGGTATATAAATATTCACTAACATTCTAAACAGCTGTCTCAAAGAATAACTCCTCTGGATGCTGAGACAAGAAGATTTATCATCTCTTAGCTCAATCACAAGGTTTCAGAGACATTACAGTGCACAGTTAGTCACATCACAACAATTTAATTTTGATTGCCTGCACTTAAAAGAAAAAAAACTATGCATTTTGAACTGCACTAAATTTTGTTCAAGAAATTCCAGTTTATGCTTTAAATCTGAAATGTACATATATTAAAGAGACTGAAATAACAAATGTTAGTTTAGCCCCTAAACATGAACACTACCATTTAAAGATGACTTGCAAAGACGCACACACAAAATGTTTTTATCCTGTTTTTTAAAAACTATACAAAAGTCAACCCCTTTAGATCACCTTTAAGAAAAAGACAGTTCATGTAAAATTTCACACCTAGACCCACACACTTAATTGTAATTCGCACATAGATTCTCAATAAAAGAATAGTTGTAGCTACACTCTGTTTCCTTAAGGCTGAAATGCATCTATCAAAATGAATCTTTGCCATGTATAGCAATTACTATTCATTAAGCAACAAATTCTGTTTTGTTCACTTAGAAAACTCCAATGGCAATTTTGTCCAAGTAAAGACTGCAGGATTTGGCACATGGGCCCTACTTGCAGAAGAGACAAACAATTTTTTAAAGTTCTAGATTTTGAAAGTCAAAGAGAGTTGAGCACCTCTTCTCTACCTTATGCACTTTAGAAAAGCCCATGCTTTATGCTTATAACTATGAAAAGATGTAGAATTAGAAGTTTAAATTAAGTTAAATTAGATAGTTTTCATGTATTTCATGTATTTAATGCTTTGGAATTTCTCATTCTAGTATACTCTGAAAAAGTTTAGTAAATATGCTAAATGTTTTGTCAAGTTAAATCATCAGTGAACCTTTTTCTGAATAGCTTATCTATTGCATGTATATTTGAACATTAGAAAATAAGGCCTCACACAATTAACAATGAAATCATAGCTGTTCTAAGGTTTAGTCAAGTTGTATGTTTTGAGATGAGCAGCTACAAGCACTATGGGAAATAGATATAGATAACAACACATATACACACTGTTACTCCTGGGGGAATTCTGCACCACTATGCATGCACAGAATTAGTGTCCCCAGCAGATTTCTCTGCTTCCCTGCAGAAAAATGACTTTCTGATGGGGAAGCAAAGGGAAGCCACAAGAGCGGTCATGCAACCCACCCCAACAGTATGTTTTGGGTACCCAGGGCAGCCGGCAGAGAGGTAAGTCACTGTGGGGCAGGGGGCGGGACCGGAAAAGACCCGGCTGGTAGCTCCTACCCAGTGCTGGGCTCAGCTGCTAGTCCCAGCTGGGCTGGAGAGGATGAGACTTCCTCTTCCCTTGCACAGCAACTGCGGCCATATCAGACCCATCCCCCCAGATTTCTCCCCTGGCTGTAGGAAGCTCTGCAAACTCCCCCCTTCTCCTCCCCGGCACTTCCTGCACCAATTGCTCCTCAGCTGCAGGGGGAAGGATCACTGTACAGGGAGCTGCTCCCTCATCCACCCAACCCCTGTACATCCATACCCCCTCATATCCTGACCCTCCGGATGAGCCACACACACAAACCGGCACCAAACCCCCACCCTCCCCCTGACAAGCCCCACTCCCCCAAACCTAGGAAACTAACAGATATTAAGAACTACTTTACCGAATTAATCTGCAAATACACAAGCTTACAGCGAAGGTGTCAAGTCAGAAATGGCTAGATTTCCTTAAACTACAGTACACCCTTGCTATAATGAACCTGTCAGGCCATTTGTTCATTATAGCAAAAGAGCCCCACTGCAGCGGCAGGGCCGGAGGAGCTGTTAACCCCCGCTGCAGAAGCGAGGCTGGAAGTGGGATCCAGGGACTAGCTTCATTAGAGCCGAAGGTTCATTATGATGAAGGGAGTTATAGTGAGGGTGTACTATAACTGAAAGGTATTGATGAAAATTTTCTATGCAAGGATCAGCAGCTTAAAAAAAGTTTGGAGGTCTCAGATACAAGACAGATATTCCAGTCTGAATACAGTGCCATATCTGTCAGTCAGAAGCGAACCTTGCTCTTAAAGGATAATGCCTTCTTAGGAATTTGTGTCTAAGATCTTAACTAATACTTCGCTTTTCTCCAACAGGCAATTTCTAACAACATACATTGTGTTTTTATACATTGCATCATGTGGGTGTCGTTTAAAATCTTCTCTCTTTTCCACATATGTAACCTTCACCCACAATCATACAGTAGGCTTGGTCATTTGATATCCTTAAGGGCCAACGTGTAATGCCAGCTTTGGTGCAAAACCAAGAATAGAACCAGGTCAGACTCCCAGTCAATATCCTATCTTACCCCCACCAAAAAACTTCACTAAAAAGTGGATTTTCTAAGCCCTGAGCTAGTGGCTATGCTTTGGAGCATAACTCTACTGAATAAAATGGGAAGATTAGATGAAGTAGCAAGTTTGAAGGACCATAAACTCATAATACTGTTCTAATGATCAGAATGTTGGAGGCACCACGGCAAATCTCCACAATTCAAAAAACCTACAGTAACTTACTAGCACACTTTTCTGCTATGAAACATTAACTAGTAAGAACAGAGGTGGCTACATGCTCCAACATTTCAATTGGTCTTTATCATTTAAAAAGAAAACTATTAGCTCTACACCAACTACGCACAGAACAAGTCCCTTAAGTTATTTTAAGGAATATTCCTCTAAAATACTGTGAAAATGCTGCTAAAATACTCCTCTCCCATGTTCTTATTTTAGAGACCTAATTCAGGTCCTTAGTCATCCTATGTCAGCTTTGTTGTCCCTTTTAAATAAAGGTATACAGACTATATACACATCGTGCCTCGGGTGTATTTTCTTTCTACAACTGGTCTTCATATGGAACTCAGGTTAATCCTCCTCTTAATTCCTCTCTCTTGAAAGTTCAAGTACTATCTTTGGACACTAACTTTTGTCACTAGGAGCCAATACAAGATTTTTTAATAGCCGAGCTTTTGAGACTAGACGTGATAATAATTTACTACTTAATTACAAATATTGAAAAAAAGACGGTATTTGTGACCTCTTGATGGTACTGACATATGTCATATTAAAGACTGAATGAAGTCGAGGATTTAACCTACAACCTTGACATTACAAGGCTGTAAGGATAAACATAAAAAAAAATACCAACAGTTACATTTTTGTTAGAGCTTTAAAATTTACAAAATGTATTTATTAACTTCTAAAATCTTACATAGAGTGAACATGCCTGTTCCTTAGGTGGATGACTTCATTAGTACAGACAACATGCTAGAAATATTAAGTATGTTGCATTATATGACAAAGCCCCAGGGTTATTTTAAGGCTACCCATTTTAATAAATTATGTTTCAATTAAGAGTTTCTGCTTGTTTAGATGAATATATTAATATATGTTTAGCATGATACATGTATGGAGTCTTAATGCCCTAGGTTGTTATAAAACTGTATTTTGTATGGAAATCCTGTGGAGTGACACAACAATTGGGTCAATAATTGAAGATTCATTCAGTTTTTTTTTCTTGTTAAACAGAGGTCAGACAATTTACCAGGATAGTTTTGTTTAAACCAAATATTTGATAGAAAAATAACCTTTATAAATCCACAGTGAGAGTAAGGTTGACAAATTTCTTGAATAAACTGCAATTAAGCTATGACCAGGGGGAGGGGAAGGGGTTACATCTTTAATAAATTTTTAAAGCCACTTGCTCTGTGCTCTACCTAGCCAATTCTCGTGAAATACAATCTGTTCTTATTTCTGTGTGCTGATTACATATATGCAAGGATAATCATTGAACTAATTTCAGAAATGAAATGTTATAATTATTTTGGGGGAGATTTTGGACTGCCCCTCTGCTAGGTGGCTTTTGAGCTCTCCTCGGACCTCCCAATTCTTGGCTGCTCTAGGGGCTGGTGTGAGCCCCAGAATAACTTAGGCCTGGTCTTCATGCATTTTTTGTAGCAATTTAGCTATTTTGGTATGGGTGTAATTTTCTACCAAAATAGTTCCATCAATAGAAAGGTGCCTTATACAAGCATAACTTACTCCTCTTCCCTCACAAAGGCAAGCTATGCTTATACAAGCTCCTTTATACATGGTATAACTGTGTCCACATTGGGAGTCTATACCGCTTCAACTATCATGATATAAATTAAGCAGTAGAATTTTTGTGCTTACACAAGCCCTTTTGACAGCCCAGACTCTGGTCTTGTCATTAGAACAGGCTCCCTGGGCTCCTTATGGGCTGCAACTCTGCCTAGAATCTCCCTAATGAAGCTGAGTGCTTTGGTCCCACTGCAACATGCCTCTCTTGCCCCAGATGACAGGGCATGCAAGGGATCCTTGGAAGTTATGGCTGTCCTTCACATTGCCTATGCTAGGGAATCCTCCCCCGCTGGTTACAGTGGTTTTGGGAACCCTTTATGCCACATGAAAGGCTCAGAGTGCCATAATTCGGCCAGAGCTCAGGTGAGGATCTCTTTCCTTTAAGTTCTGCCTCTTTATACTATCAGAAATATACGACAAGGAAGAAAAGAACAGTTACTAACCCTACTTAACCGAGGTTCTTCAAGATGTTGTCAATATGAATTCTACTGTCTACATGTGCCGCACGTATGCAGAATTGGAGGTTTTTGCCTAGCGTTCTCCACCAGAGCTGCACATGTGGTCTGTGCCTCTTCCTGATCCTCTGTGAGAGCATAAAGAATGGAGCAGCTGCAACCTCCCTCAGTTGCCTCACAATTCAAAGCCTGTGTTAGCTGAGGACTCCAAAAGCAGGGACAGAAGGTGGGTTGTGGGATCCAAACTGAAATCTTGAAGAACCAGTTACTACAGAGTAAGTACTCTTCTTCGAGTATACACCAGTGTGGATCCCACTGTAAGTAACAGGAAGTAGTATTCTCTCAGGATGATGGGAATGAGAAGTCTCAACTGTGTAAGTCAAACGCCAATGGAAAAAGAACTGCTCTCGCAAACTTGTTATTGGACCTTGCAGCTTAGTCTGAACATACTACTTGATAGAGGTCAGCTGGTTACTTCAGGTTGCTGCTTTGCAGATTTCTGATATTGGTACATTCCTAAAGCAGGTGGAAGATGTCACTTGAGCTCTGGTGGAGAGCGCCTTGATGTTTGGTGGGAGGGTTACACAAGTTAACTGGAAATAGTGATACACACTGTCATATACATTTGGATATTCTCTTTGAGAAGATGGCCTGATCCTCAGAACACCCAACTATAGCCACTAAAATAGATTGGGAGACAGTCTGAACAGTTTGTAATGTAATACAGTTAAGTCCAGACATCTCATCTGTGCAACTTCCCCCACCCCCCGTGCAGAGTGTGGTTTCAGGAAGACAGGTAGATCAAATTGTGAGACCACATTGGTGATGAATTTTGGGTGACATCTTAGCACCACCTTATCCCTGTAAAATGCTGTATATGTAGGTTCAATCACACCCACTGGAAGATCACTCACTCTTCTGGCTGAAGTGACAGCCACTAGGAATATCCTCTTCAGAATGAGTAGTGTAAGATCCATTCCAAAAGAGGTTCAAAAGGAAGGCTCTTTGAGCCTCAGGGAGGACTATGTGAGGTCCTGGGCAAGAGTTGGTTCTCTGACTGGTGGGCAAATATGTCAGAGCCCTTTGAGGAACTTCAATAACACTGAGCAAGAAAAGGCAAAGCATGATTGTTCAGGAAGCTGACAAACAGATATTGCTGCGAGGTAGACCCTGACAGAACTGAATGAAAGGCCAGGCAGTTTGAAGCACAACAAGTAACTGAGGATCTTTGGTATCAAGGCCTGAACCAGGTCCAGAGTATGTTGGGATACCCATATCAAAAGCCATTTCCATTTACATGAATAAGTCTTTCTTCTGTTCAGTGTTTTCCTGTTCTGTATCAGGATTTCATGGACGGTATGGAGCAGTCTCTGTCCGTGTTACTCAATCAGCCAACAGACATGCAGAGCACTTATTTGAGATCTGGATGTGGTTTCTAGCAATAGTCCTGTCAAAGCAGGTCCAGGAATCCAGGAGCTGGACCAGCAGCTGATTGGTCAACTGTGGCATATACATACACACACACACACACGCACACCACTCCTTACCCAGTAGCAGTACATACACTGTACAATTATATTAATGACCAGCACAACCCTGATTTTCATTTAACATCTCACATGATATTCTTTGGTGAACCAGAAGGTAACACCAGGATCAGGATATTTTTTTCACACCCTTGCCAGTTGGCACTGAGGGATTTATGGGTCACAGTAGCACCATGTCCAGAACTTGATAGCTTCCAGATAGAGGGGAGATGAACATTCTCCTACTTGTTTGTCTATACAGTGCATCACAGTTGTGTTGTCTGTCAGGAGCTGCACTGTGGAGTTTTGAAGACTAGACAGGAAGGCTATATGCAGGCTAGCCTAATTGCTTTTAGCTCTGGGATTAATGATGGGTGCCCCCATGTTTTCCAGGGATGAGGTCCCTGCAAATGGTCCAGGTGTGCTCTCCAAGCTGTCCCTAATGCATCTGTGATTAAAGTCCTTGTCAGGGCAGAAGCTGAAAACAGTACCCCACTGCACATTTGTGGATTCCTTCCACCATCTCAGTTCTGCAATGACATGAGATAGAACCACAATCTTCTTGTTTGGTTGGTTTTCAAATAGACCAAACTGAGCCAGAGCTGGAGCGGTTGTAGTTCAAATCTGGCAACCATCACCACATAAGGGCACACTAACATGGCCTAACAAATGCTGTCATATTTGTACCATCTTAGTTGGGTTTCATAATATCCTGAAAAATACCAACTGCATTGATGGGAACCTGTCTTCAGGAA
The DNA here is from genome assembly GCF_015237465.2 of Chelonia mydas. Classification (NCBI taxonomy): domain Eukaryota; kingdom Metazoa; phylum Chordata; order Testudines; family Cheloniidae; genus Chelonia; species Chelonia mydas. The sequence continues at coordinate 113,448,183 of NC_051246.2, read as the reverse complement.
GGTACACTCTTCCTACCTGGAGTCAATCCAGGAACTATATTGTCTGTGATTGGATAAGAGAGGCAAGTGTTACCATCCTGAATGTAAAGTGGTGTACGTATTGTTCAGCCTCCTCAGTTCTAGCATAAGACAAACACCCCCTTTCGTCTTTGGGATAAGGAAATATTGGGAGTAGAAGCCTCCTCCCCTGTATGTTTGTGGTACCTCTTCTATGCCTCCCAGACAAAGCAGTTAGTCCACTTCTATTTCTCTCATCAGAAGGTTCTCAAAGAGGGACAGGGCAAAGGGGTGAGTAGGGACAGGGTAAGGAATGGAAATATATACGGTAGTCTTGGACAATGATGTTTAATGCCCATTTGTCAGCTGTGATGGTTGCCCAGTGCCAGTAAAAAGGGGCAAGGCAGTTTCTGAAAGTAGGGGCAGGCTCCAGATACGCTGCAGCATAACTCTTGGTGCTCTGGTCAAATCTGATGGAGAGTTGACCAAGGAGACAGAAGATAGATATCACCTGGAGTACCTAAGCCTCTCTCTTCATTGGTACCCTAGCTATTGAACCCAGAAGTAGGATGCTGCCCTCTACTGGTGATGGTACTTGTAGGGTTTCCTATAAGGAGATGGCAGATTCCCACAGATCACAGTGTGGCCTTTGAGTCCTGGAGGGAAAGAAGCACTTCATCTGTTCTCTGGCTGCCCATCTTATTGTTACAAAAAAAAAAAGTCACACGATCATTTATCTTTTTAAATCCAGCTGTTTTCTGTGTCTCATAATTAAAGGCTAAAGTCTTATCAGGTAGCAGTTTTGCACATAAAGCTGTTTCATCACAATTATAAAGTTGTTCTTTGTGGTAGTCTTCATTTTGTAAAATAGATTTTAACTCGGTGGGAAATGCGTTTGCAGCTGATTCATCAGCTGACCGGCTTTCTCCAGAAATCGATACCTGCACTATGGCATGATACTTTTTTAAAAAAAACTTATAAACCCCTTGCTGGCTTGGAATGATTCATCCCCCGTTAAATTTCCAAATTTTGTCACTTGGGCTTGAAGAATTGGCCAACTTAGCGGCATTCCTTTCAGCCTTTTCTGAGCAAACCCCGTGCGCATGGCTTTGTCTATTGTGGGTTTTGCTGAATAGTGCACACATTTTCACTTAAGCCCCGCAGCAGAATCAATATTTTGTACGAAGCCATTCAGTTTAGATTTGTTTTTTAGCCACCCTCGGAGAGTAGATTTGGCAATCCCAATATCTTTTAAAACTTTGGCCTGGGTTTCTCCGCTATTTACTCGATCTATTGCAGCTAGCTTTTCTTCTACAGTGTAGGAACGTTGACGCTTGCCCTCTGCCATTATATTAGGCCTACGGTTAAAATTTTCTAATGTAGTATATATATTACTATATAACTACTATATGTTATATATCTCTCTAGCGTGACAATGACTAAGCATGCATAATACGTCTTTACCAATATTGGTAAAGATGTACAACACATTACCGCTCTGCACTTCCTTTCTATTTCTATGTCAGTGAGTTAGTGAGCAAATCTGTAGCGCTACATAGCAAGTTCCTGTGCCGCGTGTTAACGAGTCTCACGTGTTAAACAGGTAGCACTGGGAGGCATGGCACTACCACACGTTAAGCAGATTCGCGTGTAAACGGGTCTCTACTGTATTTTGTGATCAGGACTTGGTAGTTTGCCACCCAAAGTTGCACTGAGGCTGATGAATATGCCTTGCATCCAAATAATTCCAAACTTTTTGCACCTTTGTTCTAAGAAGTGCCTTTAGTGGACTTAAATTTTTCTTGCACTGCTAAAACAACTAGGATCCCTGGATATGACTTGGCATAAAAGTGCTCAAAGCCCTTTTAGGGCATTTGATCTCTCTTCCTTACTTCTTTAGCAAATGAATTGGTGGGAACTAGGGTTGTCAATTAATCACAGTTAACTCATGCAATTAACTCAAAAAATTAATCGCCATTAAAAAAATTAATTGTGATTAATCGCAGTTTTAATCACACTGTTAAACAATAGAATACTAATTGAAATTTATTAAATATTTTTGGATGTTTTTCTACATTTTAAAATATATTGATTTCAATTACAACACAGTATACAAAGTTGACAGTGCTCACTTTATATTATTTTTATTACAAATATTTGCACTGTAAAATGGCAAACAAAAGAAAGTTTTTTCAATTCACCTCATACAAGTACTTAGTGCAATCTCTTTATTTTGTAAGAGTAACTTACAAATGTAAATTTTTTTTTTGGTTACATAACTGCACTCAAAACCAAAACAATGTAAAAATTTTAGAGCCAACAAGTCCACTCAGTCCTACTTCTTGTTCAGCCAATTGTTAAGACAAACAAGTTTGTTTACATTTACAGGAGATAATACTGGCCGCTTCTTATTTACAATGTCACCTGAAAGTGAGACCAGGCATTTGCATGGCACTTTTGTAGCCAACATTGCAGGGTATTTACGTGCCAGTTATGCTAAACATTCATATGCCCCTTCATGCTTCGGCCACCATTCCAGAGGACATGCTTCCATGCTGATGATGCTCGTTAAAAATATTATGTATTAATTAAATTTGTGACTGAACTCCTGGGGGGAGAATCGTATGTCTCCTACTCTGTTTTACCAGCATTCTGCCATATATTTCATGTTATAGCAGTCTTGGATGATGACCCAGCACACGTTAAGTTTAAAAACACTTTCACAGCAGATTTGACAAAACACAAAGAAGGTACCAATGTGAGATTTCTAAAGACAGACATATCACTCAACTCAAGGTTTAAGAATCTGAAGTGCCTTCCAAAATCTGAGAGGGACGAGGCATAGAGCATGCTTTCAAAAGTCTTAAAAGAGCAACACTCCGATGCGAAAACTACAGAACCCGAACCATCAAAAAAGAAAATCAACCTTTCTGCTGGTGCCATCTGACTCAGATGATGAAAATGAACATGTGTTGGTTCACACTGCTCTGGATGGTTATCGAGCAGAACCAGTCATCAGCATAGACACATCCTCTGGAATGGTGGTCGAAGCATGAAGGGACAGATGAATCTTTAGTACATCTGGCACATAAATATCTTGCAGCTCTGGCTACAACAGTGCCTGCTCTCTCTTTCAGGTGATATTGTAAAGAAGAAGTGGGCAGCATTATCTCCTGCAAATGTAAACAACTTGTTTGTCTGAGTGATTGGCTGAACGAGAAATAGGGCTGAGCGGACTTGTAGGCTCTAAAGTTTTCCATTGCACTCAAAAATAAAAGTTATTTTTTGTACATAATTCTACTTTTGTAAGTTCTATTTTCATGATAAAGAGATTGCACTAAACTATTCGTATTAGGTGAATTGAAAAATACTATTTTTTGTTTTTTACAGTGCAGATATTTGTAATCAAAAATAAATACAAAGTAAGCACTGTACACTTTGTATTCTGTGTTGTAATTGAAATCAATATATTTGAAAATGTAGAAAATATCCAAAACTATTTCAAGAAATGGTATTATTATTTAACAGTGAAATTAATCACGATTAATTTTTTAATTGTGATTAATTTTTTTTAATCGCTTGACAGCCCTAGTGGGAACCTGTCTTCAGGAAGGTACACGCTTGCCAACCAGGCTCCTATCATCTGTGATAGGATAAAAGAGGCAAGTGTTACCATCCTGAATGCGAGGTGGTATATGTATTATTCAGTCTCCTCAGTTCTAGCATAAGACAAAGAACACCCTTCTTCTTTCGGATAAGGAAATATTGACTAGTAGAAGAGGTTGAATTGCACTGCATTTTCTCTTGCTGCTTAAGCAAAGGGGACTGAGGTGTGCACCACGTCAGCTGCTCTTTGTGGAGCTGGGAGCTATTGCAGAAAGGCTGGAACTTCCACCCTATGGAGCTATGCAAACAAAGGAAGTAGTGAAAGAAGCAAGGATGTGGTGCTGGAGAAGTTCCAAATGGAGGGAGAGGGCTGCTATCCAACCCAAAGAGAGGCAGGGGATCCCTTCTGTCCTTTTCAGCAGCTTCCTGACCTCACTCCCTTAGCTTAACTCCTGATATTATATAGTAGTCTATCTGTATGTTTCTGGACAGTTACACTAGCACCATCAGTATCTAATACCTCCTATGTATGTTTTAAAAAAAGATATCTATAGTTCTTGTGGGAAAAGCTAGGTCAGACATAAGTCTTGCATTTGGATCTGAACCCACTGAGAGTAGTAAAAGACTTCTTCTAGTAGTTTAGGTCTCACTTCTGTGAGGCCCTGTCATGCACTATGGAGAGCATGCTGGAGGGATGACCATTACATTGGGCCCATGGAGTGTAGCTAACATGAGAGGCCATGGTTGAGGAGGGAGATAGGGCCAATCCCATTGAAAAATCAGAACTAGGCCTTAAGCTGCACTCCGTACTCAAGAGGAGTCAATACAGAGAGTAGAGCACTGGGGTGATGTGTTTACTGGTGACCTGTGTTGCTAAGCAGACACGACAGGGCATTTTTTAGACTGTGATCTCATCTGAACTCTTGTCTAGAAACAATCCTGGAGGTCACACGTGCATGGATCTCCATGACTGACTGTGCCCAAGAGGATGGGATGCAGTTTTCCAGCTGGAAGTGGGCAGTTTTGGCTACTGTGGCTATCTAGACATCTGATAGGAATGGGAAATCTAAGCAAAACCTCAGGGTGCAGACTGATTATCCAAGGACAGATGGCCTTGATGGAGGGAGATGCTGTGGATTAGGCAAATTCTTCCGAAGGTCTTCCTCTTCCCACTAACATCACTTCCATCTTGCCTAGGTTCAGTGATAACCAGCTGCTCTTCACTTAGGTGCACCTAGGGAGGTGGTGGAATCTCTTTCCTTAGAGGTTTTTAAGGTCAGGCTTGACAAAGCCCTGGCTGGGATGATTTAGTTGGGGATTGGTCCTGTTTTGAGCAGGGGGCTGGACTAGATGACCTCCTGAGGTCCCTTCCAACCCTGATATTCTATGATTGGGAGTAGAAGTGACTGAGGTTTCTGCAGTCCTTTAACTCGTTCCAGGATGCCCTTGTTATCAGGGAGAGCAATTCTGGCCAGCATAGTGGTGCTCAGAATATTTAAAAGTTTGATATTTTTCTTGTATAAATAAAATCTCAACATCCAGGGTCTCCACTGTGACGGTATCCCCCATAAGGCTTTATGGAAATATGCTTATGAATACATATGACATAACTGGAATATGTTTTATACTACATATGCTATGTAACCTACGCAAAGGTTATGATCTACTGAATCTATTAATCCTATTTTTATGCATGTATCATTTTTGTATTTGAAGTTATGAATATTGGCTGTGTACTGGCTTGATTCTTAAGTAACCTTTGTAAAGCATTTGGTCAGTTTCTTGAGAAAGGAATGTGCCCAATCAAGAAGGGCTTAAGGAACAATGGATCTTGGAATGCTCCAATCCACATTAGAAATCTACTTGAGGACGTTCAAGGTAGCGTGTGAACTATGGCTGCTACCTGTAGTTCTGAGTCATGCAGGGACATGCGACTGGGCCATGTGACTCCAAAATTCCATATTGTAGCTGGGATTCTACACAGCTGGGGGGGGGGGGGGGGAGGATCCACCCACAAGAGAAAGTCTGTTTAAGCCCGTGGGAGACCCCTCCATTTTGTCTTTAGCTGGCTAAAGAGAGCCTCTCCACCCCCAAGGATACCTGAAAGAAACTGGAACAAAGGACAGTAACTACAGGGGGTGTGAGTGATTGCTGGACCCAGACTAGAAGGAGATTAGTCTGTAAAAGGCAGCTTACTGGAACTGGTGAGGTTATTATCTGTATTCAGTTTTATTACGGTATTAGACTTAGACTTGTGTGTTTTGTTTTATTTTGCTTGGTAATTCACTTCGTTCTGTCTGTTACTACTTAGAACCACTTAAATCCTACGTTCTGTATTTAATAAAATCACTTTTTAATTATTAATTAGCCCAGAGTATGTATTAATACCTGGGGAGGGCAAACAGCTGTGCATCTCTCTCTATCAGTGTTATAGAGGGCAAACAATTTATGAGTTTACCCTGTATAAGCTTTATACAGGGTAAAACAGATTTATTTGGGTTTAGACCCCATTGGGAGTTGGGCATCTGAGTGTCAAAGACAGGAACATTGCTTAAGCTGCTTTTAGCTAAATCTGCAGTTTTGGGGCACATGGTTCAGACCCTGGGTCTGTGTTGGAGCAGACTGGCATGTTTGGCTCAGCAAGACAGGGTACTGGAGTCTCAAACTGGCAGGGAAAGCAGGGGCAGAAGTAGTCTTGGCACATCAGTTGGCAGTTCCCAAGGGGGTTTCTGTGATCCAACCCGTCACATCCACAATATGGGACAGGAGGTACTACAAATCTTTAAAGTCATCAATCATCAATGCCAGGGTTGGTGTAACTGCCTCATCTGCCAATAAGGACAACTCCTTTAGTGGAAATGGAGGTTAATGTAATCCTTCTTTTGTTCTCTGTTTTTGGGGAAACCATGTCTGCTTCTGGTGAGGGTTGCCTGGCTAGCAATGCCACTGGGGAACAGGATCTCCTCTTTCTGGAAGCATGGGAGGGCGATTTGTTCTTGGACACATGGGATGTCAGTTCCCAACAGGGCCATTATGGCCAAGTTGGCATGCCATGAGTATTGGCCTGGTTGGGACTGGACAGCCCAGTTCCACTCAAGCCCCAGGGTCAAACTTTAGGGCTCCATGGTACTCTCCTTATGGTCACTCTCTGAAGGTAGGAGAGGGATTCCAGCCTCATGCCACCAAGGAGCACTTTGATGAGGATGATGATGACGACGACTATAATCTTAGTTTCATCTGCCTCTTCGGCACAACAAATGTCTCAAAAAAATGATACAGATTCCTCCTTTTACTGGGCCCTTGCTGGGTTCCATCATAAACATGAGAGTTGGCACCTGGCCCCTCATTCTCTGTGCTGCTCCAGTTCTGAATGAGGATTTACAAGCTCTGTCCTGGAGAAGTAACGTTTCACATCCTCATTTTGGGACTTTTCTTCAAGTTTGGAGCTATGTCTCAGCTACATGCAATTCTATGATTTAGTGTCACCTTTCTATGGATACGGATGCTGGTTTTATTCATTGGAGAGCCAGCACTGGGGCGGCCAGTGCAGCCTCTGGGGCCAAAGCTGTCAGTGCAGAGGTTTTTGGGGCTGAGATGGACAACCTCAAAGTGACTGGTGCCAGCACTGCCTTTTTTCTCTCTACTGCTCAATCCCAGAGTATGATGTGCACTCGAGGGAGTGCTGGCCTGGTTTATCCAGACTTGCTCTGGCAACGACCATGTTGGGTTCAAAGAGACTGCTCTACCAGACGCAGTTTCAGCTTCGGTTTTGCAGGTCCTAAAGAGGACCTATCTGGGATGTGGCTCTCCCCTAGGCAGAAAAAGCATTGGCTATATCGGGGTGGGCAAACTTTTTGGCCCGAGGGCCACATCAGGGTTGTGAAACTGTATGGAGGGCCAGGTAGGGAAGGCTGTGCCTCCACAAACTGCCTGACCCCCTCCCACTTCCCGCCCCCTGACTGCCCCCCTCAGAATCCCCGATCCATCCAACCCCCCCGCTCCTTGTCCCCTGCCCGCCCACTCCCAGGACCCCCTGCCCCTTGTCCCCTGACCACCCACTCCCAGGACCCCCTGCCCCTAACCACCACCCTCTGCTCCCTGTCCCCTGACTGCCCCGACCCCTATCCACACCTCTGCCCCCTGACAGGCCCCCCGACCCACTTCTTGTCCCCTGACTGCCCTCTCCCAGGACCCCCGTCCCTAACTGTGACCTGCAGGCCATAGTTTGCCCACTTCTGGGCTATATCCATCCTTGGCAGGAATCAGACAGTCACAGTAGGGGCAGAGTTTGAACCGTGAAGGTTTGGAGTCTGCCATGAGAGGTGGTGGCTGGAATGAAGCATCTCACCCTGCTGTACAGGGAAGTGTTTGGGGGAGGGACGGGTCACCAATCTTCTTTTCTTATTTCTGTTTCTTTGTTTAAACATTCAATAGGAGTGTGCAGATAAGATCTGTCCCACAAAGTTGAAAAATAGTTTTACTCTAAAGAGAGTAGTGGGCTGGATACTCCTTGAGTTCCATGAACTGGGGGAGGTTCATAGCCTCTCAGACCTTTAAGCCCTCAAACAGAAGCATATGGAGGCACAGAGCACATGCACAGCCCTGACTGACACTACCATTCAAAAGTTCTGATCCTACATTCATGCACCCCTACAGTGGAATCCACAGTGATGCATACTTGAAAAAAAGCATGGCTGTCTTCAATAGTTTAATACAGAATAAGATTCATTTAAAAAAATATGACCACTGTATTGGACAGCTTACTGCTCCACACAGTATGTGTATGTTAATGAACAATGAGGACAGTTTTAAAAGTCCCCAAAATGCTTGTATATATGCAGATTAAGTTCAATGTTCCCAAATGTGTAGGAAAACAAACAATTAAGTGATTACACAGTAGTAAATTGTATTTACATTTGCTTTGTTGTAATACACTCTTAAAAAACAAAGATTTTCACAAGAATTCATAAAGACAAGATTGAATATTTTATTGCATTCCATTTTTCTTATGGACTTAGTTATATCTTGGTCTCAGTTTAACATTTTATAATCGTAGCGCTACATGCTTTATATGTGATCTCGAACTATTATTTGTAAACTGGATTAGAAGGAAAATTATTTTGCTCAAACGTTTTAAGACAGTCAGTTATTTTGCTCAAAAACTGATCTTCGGTGGCAGATCTAACAGTCTAAGATTAAAAAATGTAAGTATCTGCACTCCTTCCCTATGCTGAAATGTCACCTGACATCTTGAGTCCCACAGCAAACTAGTACATCCATGTTTTCTACGAGGTGGATAGTAAACTCAGTGAGTTTATATTCTGAGATGTAGTTACAGTTGATAAGAACACCAAAATGCACCAACCAGAACCAATTTACTAGAGAGGTTCTTTTTTAAACTGAAGATTTTTTTTTAAGATCTAATAATCTTGTGAGTTTCACAACCTTCTATTTTGAGGTTTGAATAGGGAGATAGGGTTTTGATAGAAGTGTCTTTGGCAGAGAATAGTGCAATCTTATCTAATTTTACAATGTGTGCATGTGTTTTTCCAGCTTTACTTCATCTTTTTCTTGAAGGTGTACTGGTATCTTGAGATCTGATTAACTGACATTCAAAGTAAACATCCTTTCTTGTCCTGTTTGAATTTGAGTGACATAATGCTAATCTTTTAAAACAATTTTATGGGATGCGTTATAAGCTTGTACCCTTAAATATGGTGTGGCTCACTGTTATCATATAATCCCACCATTTGTGCAGCATGACAGATATAACCAACCTGCCCAGTTAAATTTTTTGATATTGGTATTTAGATATGAGGTATTATCTTGTATTGGACCAACTTCTATTGGTGAGAGAGACAAGCTTTTGAGCTTACACAGAGCTCTTTAGTTTTATCTAATGTGAATGCACCCAGACTTGAAGAGCTTTGTGTAAGATCAAAAGCTTGTCTCTCTCACCAACAGAAGTTGGCCCAATAAAAGATAGCCCCTGGACAGACAGACAATCTTGGACACTGGGGTGGCATCTTTTGTGTAGAGGTTTGCCTGTCCTCACCCTTGCCTGTCATTATTTCTTTTGTTATCTGTCTAATATAGACTAAGTTTCCAGAGACAAATACCTTATCTTGAGTCAGTAGAATTTCTCACGCAACACACACTGTAGAAATAAAAAATTGTGTCTTGCACCATTCAAGGATCCATAAGTGGTTCTTGCTCCAATTCTGGGAACCTTCTCACAGAAGGTGTCCAATTCAAGTTCCCAGGAGCGCACATGTAGAGAATGTCAACAGAGGCATCTCAGCTGATCTAAGCGATCATAGGGATACAAAGGGTGATCCACATCTTTCTAGTCAATCATGTACTGACTATGGACCATTGTTGAGTTACTTATTGTGAGTGGTGCAGTAGTCAACTGTACAACGTTAACTGCTACCTCAGAAAGATTAATAAATCACCAATATACTTTTACTTGGAAAGTCTGGTATTACCTTAATTAGATCACCTGAATTTGAGTTTGACTTTGAGAAATTGCTTTATATATTGTGGGAGTCTTTATGCTGCAAGAGAGGAAGTCTGTTGTGAATGTGAAACAAATCTGTGTTTGGGTGTGATGTTTGTGTATAATAAGGCATGTGATCAGAGATTAATCTGCATATTAATTATGCTTTAAGTCTCAGTTTTGCTAAAAAACAGAATTTATCTTGAAATGAAATACTTGTATGACCTGAATTCTACTTTTTTGAGAGAATTTCACAATATACTGCAAATCATTGTATTTATCTTCACCAATAAAAGAAAAGGTGCTCTGCAAGTGCAGGAGAATCATTTTAGCTAGGATCAAGAGTCTAGCCTACAGCTATGCACTGTCACTACAAGGAAAAAGGAGACGGTCATTTTCATTTGATCTGAGAAATAGAAAGATTTCCAAAGTTTTTAACTGCAACATGATGCAGAAGTGATACTGCATTCTTGTGTGACTTTGAGGAATTGACAATTGTAATTCTCTGCCCTTCCCCATATGGTTCTGCATTATCTGCACAGTTCTGAATGCGAGAGAGTGCTTAGTCTAATACTTCTCCAGATTTAGAATCATCTTACAGCAATTTCCTGTTAAGCAATGTGTTAACTATAAAATTGTCCTGCTGACTGAAAAAAACATTAAGGCCTTGTGCTCAGTTTCATCTATTGGATCTGCTTGCTCTCCATTGTCCATGAACAGGATGGATAAAAATCAATCAGATTTTTTTTAATTAAATCGGATTGTTTTGATAAAATGCTTTTTGAGGAAAAAAACTATATAAAGATAGTTTTAATTAAGATACACTATAGCTCAAAGATACCTCATCATGGAATAGGGATTATAAATTCTAATTCTATAGTATTACACAATACAGTATATTAATGTAATGTTTAAGAAAAGTTTTGTAAATAAGTTCCAATAGTTAATGGATTATGGACCCAATCTTATGGGATTCCAGGGGCTTCTGTATAGATTATTTAGGTTAATCTTCCTATCCACCTAATGGAACTCAGTCTAGAACAGAGGTGGGCAAACTACGGGCCCGCAGGACCGTCCTGCCAGGCCCCTGAGCTCCCAGCCGGGGAGGCTAGCCTCCGGCCCCTCCCCTGCTGTCCCCCCTCCCCCACAGCCATGCCGCCGCATGGGCAGCACTCTGGCCTGCTGCTCCTCTTGGGCAGCGCGGCTGGCTCCTGCATGGTAAGGGGGTGGGAAGCGGGGGTTTGGATAAGGGGCAGGGGGTCCCCAGGGGGAGTCAGGGGACAGGGAGCCGGGGGGGAGATTAGATAGGGAGTGGGATCCCAGGGGGCGGTTGGGGCAGGGGTTCCTGGGAGGGGGCGATCAGGGGTCAAGGAGCAGGGGGGTTGGATGGGTCCATGCTGTTTGGGAAGGCACAGCCTTCCCTACCTGCCCTCCATACAATTGTGCAACCCCAATGTGGCCCTCAGGCCAAAAAGTCTGCCCACCCCTGGTCTAGAAGATACCATCAGAGATGCTTAGTTTTGCAGTTCTGAAACTATGGATTTGTCTCCCCAGAGATTACATGCTTGTTAACAGCAAAAATGTTTTTAAATAAATAAATAAATACATAGAGGTGAGAAATAACAGACCTCAACCCTATTGTCCCTTTGCAAATTTGTGTACACAGAGTCAATCCCTTACCTCTCTCTAAAAGTGCAAAGTTTCTAAAAGTTCAATGAATAGAAGATTGTTGGGGGCCGAATATATCTGGACAAGGAGAAGAAGTCTGGAGATAAATGTGAGAAGGGAGGGACAGGCAGTAGAAACAAAAGTGAAACTCTTTGAGCAGCATATTCCCGAAGTCTTGAGGTCTTTGAGCGTAGCCTTCATTGATTTGAGATCTACCATACTATTCTCTCACTAGAAGGGGAAACCTATAATGGCAGCAGGCCACAAAAGAGACCCAGTTTGGGAATATTTTAATGAAGTTCCTCTACCTGTGGGTAAGACAAGCATGCGTGTAAAATGCAAACAGTGCAACAAACAAAGGCAAGGCCTGGTTGCCAGAATAAAACAACATCATGAGAAGTGTTCCTTCTCAGGAGGAAGCTGCACTGAAGATGATGAAAGGAACATGTCTGCACATGCAGGATCTTCAGGTTGGTAAACTTTTTTATTTCATACTTCTTTCTTAAGGACTGCCTGTCTACCTTCTGGACTAGTCTTGAATTCTCATGTTTGAGCAAAAAATATAGTTTTTACTCTATAGTACTATCATTTTAGATACAGTTGTGATAAAAAAATAACTGAAATAGGCAGATCTTCCTTTTACAGTTTCACCTTTAAAGTAGTACTGAGGGTCAGTGAATGCAATGAGTAATACTAAATGAGCAAGCAGTATGGTAATAATTAAATAACTGCAATCACTTATTTTGTTTAGGAGAATCCATCCTCAACATACAGGATTCTGAAGACTATCCAACTTCAAGATCACCATCATTTTCTATAGTTTCAGTGTTATCTGCCAATGATAGTGTTTCAGTCACATCATGTATGTCACATAGCCACACTATAACACTTGTAGCAAAAAGAAAAAAAAATCTCCATCATCCAGAAAGAACCATAGATAAGTTTGGGATAAGACCCAGCAGATTACAAAAAGAGGTAATTGATGAAAAAATTGCCCAGTTTGTTTATGTAACAAACTCTTCTTTCCCTATGACTGAGAACCCACACTTCATTAACATGATTTAGTCATTAAGACCAGGATAGAGTCCACCCAACAGAGCAGATGTCACAGGCAAATTGCCGGATAAAGTGTATGAAAGAGAAATTGTGCCATGTGCAAAAGGTCTAGAGGGTAAAATTGTTAACCTGAGTCTTGATAGGTGGAGCAACGCCCACAATGATCCTGTTGTATATGCTTGTGTGACAACAGAAGTAGGGAATGTCTTCCTTACAGAAACAATTGATACATCAGGAAATGCACACACAGAAGAATACTTACAAGAAGTAGCAGTAAAAGCTATAACAAACTGTGGGGAAAAATGCAAACGTCTAGTACGCAGCTTGGTCACAGACAATGCTGCAAATGTATCCAAGATGAGAAGAAATTTAGAGGAGAGTCCTAAGCTAATAATATACGGTTGCAGTGCTCATTTGATGCACCCCCTACCCAAAGACTTCAGTGTTCCAGTAATAAAGGCTAATGTTGTTGAAATTGCAAATACTTCCGTAACAACCACTTTGCAGCAGCTGCCTTAAAAAAGTGGGAGGAACCAAGCTAACTCTCCCACAAGATGTGCGATGGAACTCAGTAGTGGACTGTTTTGAGCACTATATCAAGAACTGGCCTAATCTGATGACAGTTTGTGAACAAAATCCTGAAAAAACAGATGGCACTGTCACAGCCAAAGTTCTCAACATTGGGCTTAAGAGAAATGTTGTACACATGCTGAGTACCCTGAAGCCTATTTCTGTAGCCTTGAACAAAATGCAGGGAAATAGCTGTTTTATTGCTGACGCTGTTGAAATTTGGAAGAAACTGAGTGAGATCTTAAATATGCAATGACAGAGTTAAATTACAAGCATTAAAAAAATGAACTGGACAAGCACCATGATGTCCAGCTCATTTTCTTGCAAATATTCTCAATATTGGTATCAGGGTCAAACATTAACTGCTGAAGAAGAGGAGTTGGCTATGACCTGGACATCCACCAATCATCTCTCCATAATGCCAACTATAAGAAACTTCAGAGTTAAGGGTGAACCATTAAAGAAATATTCTGATGATGTTTTAAAGAAAGTCACACCAGTGAACTGGTGGAAGTCACTTAAGCACTTGGATTCAGAAACTACTGAAGTGATAACCTCACTTTTAACAGCAGTAGCTTCTTCTGCTGGTGTAGAAAGAATATTTTCTTCCTTTGGACTAATTCCAAACTGAGAAATCGTTTGGGACCTGAAAAAGCAGGAAAGCTCATTTTTCTTTTCCAGATTATGAACCAACAAGAAAATGAAGGTAAAGACGACCGAGTTAGCTGCAGAAGCCAATATTTTAAGTTTCTCATGTTGACCTGGCTCACAATTTTAACAAAAACAAACCTGATTTTAACAGACTTGAATGTTGAACTAAATTCAAAAATGCATATGCTTGTTTTGTTAAAATATTATGTTTGCTGTTGAAGAAAAAAATCCAGAATACAGAACGTTGTTGTTTTAGTTAAATAAAACAATTTAAAATGTCTGTCTGGTGATGTTCTCCTCCTAATACAGCATGGCAAGAAAATCCTCCAAATATTAACGATTAACCTGTTGAATTGGAGATATTTATGAAGTCATTGGGAGGTGAACTATCTGCTTCAATTACCTTGGGTAAATGAAATAACCAAACAATCATTCATTTTCTGACATAGCTGTAAAACTAATCTGAAAAGTTTTCAAAATAAATCACTTTAAAAATGTATAATGTGTACCTTCTAAAAATGAAACCTACATCTATCTCTGAGTTGTGAAGAATATGTATTAAGGTTATAACAATCAACAAGAATGCACTTTTATGTAGAAATCCATAATTAAATCTAGTCTTCCTGACTAGTGATTTAAATCAAATCCACTCTGTCCATGAACGCTGAGCTTGTTACTCAATGCTAGCATTAGTCCTATGGCTATGTTATCTTCAGTCATGTTGTACCTCAGCTATGGAATTCATAACCAATTAAAATTATTTGCCAAATAAAATTTTTGAATCAAAGCTAAGTTCAAAATTGTAGCCAACTTTTTCACAATGATTTGTATCCGGAAAGATGTTTAAAGCATATCCTTGTGTGTTAATTTGGATGCATGTTTCCTATGAAAATTGTGTCCATGAACAAAAATTAATGACACATTCCCCAAACAAAATGCCATCCCACACCTGGTCCTAGTGTCATTGCAAGTATAGGTTAATATAATATTTTAAGTATCTTTGCTTTTTTGTAATATCCTCCATATTTAAAAATGAAAGTGTAAATTAATTTATACTATCTAGGATATTTGCTTGCTTTTTATTTCTCACTTTAAATAATGCAAACAAATTTCACATGTGTTTTTAGTTAGTTTTGCTTTTTGCTTTGCTGTTATGTTCAGTTTTGAAACACTACAGAGAAGTTTAAAATAAAAGAAAAAAATTAAAATAAAAACATATGCTTTTGTAATTTTTTTTAAATTATTCACTGTGGACTTAATCTACAGGGTACAATCCCTTTAGTCATCAAGATATGATCCCCAAGATACCCAGAACAAAGACTACTACAGAAATGCAAGGAGCTCTTACATTTTTGTTTTGAGAATTTATTAAATTGAATATGCAGATGCACATATTAGACAGCTAATATGTCATCTGGGGAAAAAAACAAGTCACATATTCTTAAATGGACTACATGGGGAGGAGGGGGTGGAGTGGAGAAAGGAAGACAAACCAGAAAAGTTGCTAACTTGACCTATGAAACTACAAAACCTGGTGTGTATTACTGTTATTTTGCTCACATTAAGTATAGCTTACTGAAGAGTTGAGTTTTGGGTTTGTTTTTAAATCTCCTAACTATGGTTAGCTCCGGGGACCAAGACCTCATACACAGAGTCTTAAAGTTTGAAAAGAGAGAGGTTTAGAATGATGACGCAATCTATACCATGACTGGTGCACCTGTAATTTGTAAAGCCAGCCACTACACACAAAAATGGCATTAGGGCTGTCACAATTGTTGTTTCACTATTTCAGATCTATCCACCCTGCAAATAAAGACATTACAAGAAAGAGGTTGGAAAGGGAATAGCTCCTGTTTGTCCCACAACTCTGTGCAGGGTTCACTCCCTGGGCATCCTCAGCCCCAAACTGCAGAACGGGGGGAAGCCAGGAAAGAGCAAGAAAGGAAGAGGAACAAAGCAAAGCTGATGGCAATCCAGACAAACAGGATCCCCTCCTCTCAGCATCTCCGCAGCAGAGTCACCAATACAGTCACTGCCAGAGAATGTTACGATTAACTGGATTGACAGACACACATTGAAGGGGCTGGCTGTAACCATGAGCTACAGAAGGACCAGCAGGCCAACAGGACCTGCCCAGCCTTTTGTTCTGTTTGTGTCATGGGAGAAGGGAAAGGAGGTGAGGTTCCATGCTCCTGGAAAATGGCAAAACACAAGCTAACCCCCCACCCCTGTCAACCGCCTCCTGCTCCCTCACTATGCACCCCACCTACCCACTCCCACCCGAAACCCTACAGTCTTCCCATACACCACCCCACGTCCCATCACCCTCCCTCACAGCTCCAGCCCCCTGACAAGTACAGGGCTTGCCCCCCATGTCCCCTCCCCAGACACCACCCTGCGCCCCATCACCCTCCCGCACAGCTCCAGCCCCCCGACAGGCACAGGGCTCAGCCCCCATGTCCCCTCCCCAGACACCACCCCGTGCCCCATCACCCTCCCGCACAGCTCCAGCCGCCGACAAGCACAGGGCTCGCCCCCCATGTCCCTTCCCCAGACATCACCCCGTGCCCCATCACCCTCCCGCACAGCTCCAGCCCCCGACAGGCACAGGGCTCGCCCTCATGTCCCCTCCCCAGACACCACCCCGTGCCCCATCACCCTCCCGCACAGCTCCAGCCCTCGACAGGCACAGGGCTGAGTCCCCATGTCCCTCCCCAGACACCACCCCGTTCCCCATCACCCTCCCGCACAGCTCCAGCCCCCGACAGGCATAGGGCTCGCCCCCCATGTCCCTTCCCCAGACACCACCCCGTGCCCCGTCACCCTCCCGCACAGCTCCAGCCCCCGACAGGCACAGGGCTCAGCCCTCATGTCCCCTCCCCACACAACACCCCGCGCCCTATCACCCTCCCGCACAGCTCCAGCCCCCGACAGGCACAGGGCTGAGTCCCCATGTCCCTCCCCAGACACCACCCCGCGCCCTATCACCCTCCCGCACAGCTCCAGCCCCCGACAGGCACAGGGCTCGCCCCCCACGTCCCCTCCCCAGACACCACCCCGCGCCCCATCACCCTCCCGCACAGCTCCAGCCCCCGACAGGCACAGGGCTCAGCCCTCATGTCCCCTCCCCAGACACCACCCCGCGCCCCATCACCCTCCCGCACAGCTCCAGCCCCCGACAAGCACAAGGCTCGCCCTCATGTCCCCTCCCCAGACACCACCCCGTTCCCCATCACCCTCCCGCACAGCTCCAGCCCCCGACAGGCACAGGGCTCGCCCCCCACGTCCCCTCCCCAGACACCACCCCGCGCCCCATCACCCTCCCTCACAGCTCCAGCCCCCGACAGGCTCAGGGCTTGGGCACAGCCGGCCTCTTCCGCTCCCTCACTCACCGCTCGGGTGCTGCAGGCTGCGGCGATGCGCGCAGGGCTTGGCGAGGCGGCCGGGGCCGCTCACCCCGGGAAGGGATCGGAGGGGATGTCAGGGGGAGCGGGACGGCACCACGATCCCCTGCGGCCTCCCCGCCCGCCTGCTGCCCTGGGAGCTACTACAGCTGCCGCCGCAAGACCCCGCCCGCGGGAGCGGCGCTGACAGTTGCGGGCAATGAGAGTCGCCGCCGCGCGCCCCCTTCCCGGCTCCCAGCCTCTGCGACTCGCTCCGCCCTACCGAAAATGGCGGCCCCTCCCGACCCACAATGCTCCACGGCCAAACCCATGACGTCACCCCTCTGGTGGGGGCAGAAGCTCGAGAGCTTCCAAGGGAGCGCGTGCACCCGCTAGAGCGCGAGGGCCGGCGGGGCAGGGGCTGCCGCCGCCGCCTTCACCCTCCTATTGCAGGCTTAGCACAGCCCCCTCTGCTGGACATATGTGGGAAAGGTTTCAGAGTAGCAGCCGGGTTAGTCTAATCCCCGCGGGGAGGAGAGTCCGCCTGCAGGCAGGGGCAGCTTGGCGGGTGAGGCAGGACCAGACTCATGCTGCGGAGGGGAGGGGAGGAAGGGGAGATAACGGTGAGACAAGTTCATCTTGACCACTGCCCCCCACTTGCTGCGGGGCGCTCCCCAAGAGAAGAGCAGAGACTGCGCCTCTCCCTACTCCGCCTCTAGCCTGTGCTGTCCTCCTTGACCAAGACAAAGCTTGGCCGTGAGCAGTACTGCCAGCTTCAGTTCAAAAATCACGCAGCGGCCCCCAGAAGTGGTGAGATTTTTACAGAGGTTTGCATTGGCTTGTTTCGCTCTGACTCTGGAATGCCCGGTGTGTGAGGCACATTTAGCATTGCCCAAGTTCCCAAATTCATTGGGTGAGGTGATTTTGGCCCCTGCTGCAGGAGGTTTCCCTCCCATATCTGCTGATTCCTTGCCTAGCAAGTAATTTTGCTCCCAACCTCCCGATCAGCCCTGTCTCTTCAGTCTTTGCATCACTTCAGCCCATTGCTCTGCACCCAGTGCCAGGTTTACAGTGGTGCCATGGAGCCGGGCCCATGCTCAGAAGAGGCCTGGTCAGCTCTGCTTGCACTGTGCCCTGAGACCCTGCCAGCCTGCTGGGTCCCTCCCACCCCCCGCCCACCACTTACTCCTCTCGGCCTGCCCACTGGGCGACCAAGGGCTCCTCTCCATGCCCTGGCCCCACCCACTGGTTTCTCTCTGCGTCCTGGCTGGACTCCAGTGTACCTCTGGCTCCAGGCAGTCTCTACTTAGAATCATAGAATATCAGGGTTGGAAGGGACCCCAGAAGGTCATCTAGTCCAACCCCCTGCTCGAAGCAGGACCAATTCCCAGTTAAATCATCCCAGCCAGGGCTTTGTCAAGCCTGACCTTAAAAACCTCTAAGGAAGGAGATTCTACCACCTCCTTAGGTAACACATTCCAGTGTTTCACCACCCTCTTAGTGAAAAAGTTTTTCCTAATATCCAATCTAAACCTCCCGCATTGCAACTTGAGACCATTACTCCTCGTTCTGTCATCTGCTACCATTGAGAACAGTCTAGAGCCATCCTCTTTGGAACCCCCTTTCAGGTAGTTGAAAGCAGCTATCAAATCCCCCCTCATTCTTCTCTTCTGCAGACTAAAGAATCCCAGCTCCCTCAGCCTCTCCTCATAAGTCATGTGCTCTAGACCCCTAATCATTTTTGTTGCCCTTCGCTGGACTCTCTCCAATTTATCCACATCCTTCTTGTAGTATGGGGCCCAAAACTGGACACACTACTCCAGATGACGCCTCACCAGTGTCGAATAGAGGGGAACGATCACGTCCCTCGATCTGCTCGCTATGCCCCTACTTATACATCCCAAAATGCCATTGGCCTTCTTGGCAACAAGGGCACACTGCTGACTCATATCCAGCTTCTCGTCCACTGTCACCCCTAGGTCCTTTTCCGCAGAACTGCTGCCTAGCCATTCGGTCCCTAGTCTGTAGCGGTGCATTGGATTCTTCCATCCTA
Organism: Chelonia mydas; assembly: GCF_015237465.2. Classification (NCBI taxonomy): domain Eukaryota; kingdom Metazoa; phylum Chordata; order Testudines; family Cheloniidae; genus Chelonia; species Chelonia mydas. The sequence continues at coordinate 113,428,700 of NC_051246.2, read as the reverse complement.
AGTGTAGGACCCTGCACTTATCCTTATTGAACCTCATCAGATTTCTTTTGGCCCAAACCTCCAATTTGTCTAGGTCCTTCTGTATCCTATCCCTCCCCTCCAGCGTATCTACCACTCCTCCGAGTTTAGTATCATCCGCAAATTTGCTGAGAGTGCAATCCACACCATCCTCCAGATCATTTATGAAGATATTGAACAAAACCGGCCCCAGGACCGACCCCTGGGGCACTCCACTTGACACCGGCTGCCAACTAGACATGGAGCCATTGATCACTACCCATTGAGCCCAACAATCTAGCCAGCTTTCTACCCACCTTATAGTGCATTCATCCAGCCCATACTTCCTTAACTTGCTGACAAGAATGCTGTGGGAGACCGTGTCAAAAGCTTTGCTAAAGTCAAGAAACAATACATCCACTGCTTTCCCTTCATCCACAGAACCAGTAATCTCATCATAAAAGGCGATTAGGTTAGTCAGGCATGACCTTCCCTTGGTGAATCCATGCTGACTGTTCCTGATCACTTTCCTCTCATGTAAGTGCTTCAGGATTGATTCTTTGAGGACCTGCTCCATGATTTTTCCAGGGACTGAGGTGAGGCTGACTGGCCTGTAGTTCCCAGGATCCTCCTTCTTCCGTTTTTTAAAGATTGGCACTACATTAGCCTTTTTCCAGTCATCCGGGACTTCCCCCGTTCGCCACGAGTTTTCAAAGATAATGGCCAAGGGCTCTGCAATCACAGCCGCCAATTCCTTCAGCACTCTCGGATGCAACTCGTCCGGCCCCATGGGCTTGTGCACGTCCAGCTTTTCTAAATAGTCCCTAACCACCTCTATCTCCACAGAGGGCTGGCCATCTCTTCCCCATTCTGTGATGCCCAGCGCAGCAGTCTGGGAGCTGACCTTGTTAGTGAAAACAGAGGCAAAACAAGCATTGAGTACATTAGCTTTTTCCACATCCTCTGTCACTAGGTTGCCTCCCTCATTCAGTAAGGGGCCCACACTTTCCTTGGCTTTCTTCTTGTTGCCAACATACCTGAAGAAACCCTTCTTGTTACTCTTGACATCTCTTGCTAGCTGCAGCTCCAGGTGCGATTTGGCCCTCCTGATATCTTTCCTACATGCCCGAGCAATATTTTTATACTCTTCCCTGGTCATATGTCCAACCTTCCACTTCTTGTAAGCTTCTTTTTTATGTTTAAGATCCGCTAGGATTTCACCATTAAGCCAAGCTGGTCGCCTGCCATATTTATTATTCTTTCGACTCATCAGGATGGTTTGTCCCTGTAACCTCAACAGGGATTCCTTGAAATACAGCCAGCTCTCCTGGACTCCCTTCCCCTTCATGTTAGTCCCCCAGGGGATCCTGGCCATCTGTTCCCTGAGGGAGTCGAAGTCTGCTTTCCTGAAGTCCAGGGTCCGTATCCTGCTGCTTACCTTTCTTCCCTGCGTCAGGATCCTGAACTCAACCAACTCATGGTCACTGCCTCCCAGATTCCCATCCACTTTTGCTTCCCCCACTAATTCTACCCGGTTTGTGAGCAGCAGGTCAAGAAAAGCGCCCCCCCCCTACTTCCCACCACCTGTGGGGCCGCACTTGTCTCTCTGGAGCTGAGCCGCCTAGGTTGGTGCTGCCAGGGTCCCTTTTCGACCAGGCATTCCGGTCGAAAACCAGATGCCTGGCAACTCTATTTGAGAAGTATAATGTAGATAAAGTACATCACTTTTAATGTGTGCTAAATTAGTTGAGTTAAAGCTTTAAATCTTAGTCTAGGCAAGGCCGCAATTCATGTGCAATGAAAGGCAGAGTTTGACTGGCATTTCCTGAATGCCTATCCATGCAGTCTTAATGTTCTCTTGGCTGTTTTTTGTATGACAGTTCCTAGATTATTAATTTCTTTAAAAAGAACAATCTGGAAAAGGAGACTTTTCCAAGCTTCACTGGCTTGCAAAAAAGACTGACGGTAGCACATGTAAATCCTGTAATCATACTGTTTGGCTAGACACCGCTGGAACATGCACACCTTCGAAAATCTGCAGAACAGAGCCTGTCTCCTGTTCACCTTTGCACCTTAAGGTGCACAAGAGACCAGCAAGGCTTCTTGTGAGGGTTGTACTTTAGCCCATGTATAGCATCAGTACTCGTTTGCTGTGCAGCTAAATTATCTCCACACAATGGAACTTGGCATGTTTTGAGCTTAATGAAAGACCCTCTGCAAAACGTACTGTATGTATACAGTTTCAGATGGCCATAGGTCAGACCAAAAAAAATTTCACCGTAACACTTTGTGACACTTGAGAACTACTTTTAATGCCTGCTTTCAAATTTTCATTCCAACTGTTCTGGCCATCAAAGAAAGGAGTCACATTATATTTACCCAACTTTTGTACTTAAAAATTGTCTGAACCATTTTTACCCAAAATTAAAAACAATCACCTTTGGACAGAGACCAATCCTTGTGATGAAGAAAGATGGGAGGAGAGATGGTTTAAAAGGAAAGATGAGAAATTTATTTTTGACATGTTTAATATGAAGAAGCAGTAGGATTTCCTTGAGGAGGTGGTATCAGAGGGACATGAACAGTCTGTATCATACATGTATGTATGTATCTAAGCCTGGACAGGCACTCAGATGCTATGGTGCATCACTATATAAGTACCTAGCTAGATAACGAGGGAGAGCTAGATATCAATATAAATCACTATAAATGTGATGAGACCATAGGAATGAATGAGATTGCTCAGATGGCAAGTGTAAAAGGGGGGTACCAAGGACATTAATATCAACAGAGGTGGAAGATGGGAGAAAAGAGGATCAAAGGCAATACTATAGTGGTCAGAGAGGTAGGAGAACCAGGCAAGGGGAGAGTCACAGAAGCCTAATAAAAAAACTCAGGAAAAAGTGGATGGATGGTGCTGCCAATGGCAGCTGTGAGAAATTATGGAGAAGAAGTCTTAAGACTTCAAAAAGGATGGTGGTATTAAAATATATCCCAGAGGTAATGCTGATTTTCATGTTGTAGAGATCATGACTGCTTTTTGATGGAAAATTAAATATCAGTTCTGTAGAGCAGCAATTTTTGTGCCCTTTGTCTCAATTAAACATACACACACACATGTTTGGCAATTTCACGTTAATGGTTTGTTATCTATTGATATTTGTAGCAGGGAGCTACTGAACAGAGCTCTAGCATTAGCAATAGATAGGAAGCTGTCATAGGTTGTGACTCTTCACATTATGGGAGCTAGTTGTGTGTTTCTACAGAAATGTGAAAGTAAAAGAAGGAAGGAATAGAGGACAACCCTATATCCAAACTAAACATTAAAAGAGGTAGAGGGATCAGATCTACTTGGTCTGGAAGTTCAATGCATTTTCATGAATATGCATAAGATTTAATTAAAATTAGAACACATCCTAATTATGCAAGAGAGCTGATACAAAGAAACTGCTTTTGTCTTTTGGCTAAACAATATTCACCACCTCCTCCCTGTCACCCATTTATTTAAAAAAATAATAATTCTGCAGTTCCTAATTTGCCCCAGAAACTTGAATGGCTCTGAACAAAGCAACTACTCTAACATGCTCAGATACAGAATGCACTTTGTCTAATGAAACATATATATATGGTTTTGATCTCTTCCTAAGTAGTACATATTTCATAAGCTTCCACTCAGATAGGTTTCTAATTTGCTGGAACCAAGGGGCCACACAAGTCCCTCTACTAACCATGTGTATCAGAAAAGACATTGACTCTATGTGCCTCTGCAGCAAGCTTCCACCTGACCTCAGACACAACAGAAGGCCCTCCCATCAAAGGTCTGCTGGATTAGGCCTCTAAAGGTATGTCTACACTACAAAATTAGGTTGATAGTATAAAATCAATTTTTAGAAATCGATTTTATACTGTCGATTGTGTATGTCCCCACTAAGCACATTAAGTCGGCAGCGTGTGTCCTCAATACTGTGCCTAGCATCGACTTACGGAGTGGTGCACTGTGGGTAGCTATCCCACAGTTCCTGCAGTCTCCACTGCCCACTGGAATTCTGGGTTAAGCTCCCAATGCCTGATGGGGCAAAAACATTGTCAAGGATGGTTTTGGGTACAAGCCATCAGTCGCCCTCCCTCCCTCTATGAAAGCAATGGCAGACAATCATTTCGCGCCTTTTTTCCTGGGTTACCCGTGCAGACGCCATACCACGGCAAGCATGGAGCCCGCTCAGCTTACCGTTGCTGTTGTGAGCATTGTAAACACCTCACGCATTATTGTGGAGTAAGTGCAGAACCGGGCTAAGAGACGCCAGCACGAGGACGACTGTGATGAGGACATGGACACAGATGTTCCTGAAAGCACGGGCTGTAACAATAGGGACATCCTGGTGGCAGTGGAGCTGGTTGATACAATGGAACGCCGATTTTGGGCCCGGCAAACAAGCACAGACTGGTGGGACCGCATAGTGTTGCAGGTATGGGATGATTCACAGTGGCTGCGAAACTTGCATGCGTAAGGCAACTTTCCTTGAACTTCGTGAGTTGCTTTCCCCCACCCTGAAGCGCAGGAATACCAAGATGAGAGCTGTCCTGACAGTTGAGAAGCGAGTGGCGATAGCCCTGTGAAAGCTTGCAACACCTGACTGCTACCGGTCAGTCGGGAATCAATTTGGAGTGGGCAAGTCTACTGTGGGGACTGCTGTGATCCAAGTAGCCAATGCAATCACTGACGATCTGCTGTCAAGGGCAGTGACTCTGGGAAATGGGCAGGTCATACTGGATGGCTTTGCTGCAGTGGGGTTCCCTAATAGACGGAACACATATCACTATCTTGGCACCGGACCACCTTGCCAACCAGTATATAAACCGCAAGGGGTACTTCTCAATGATGCTGCAAGCACTGGTGGATCACAAGGGACATTTCACCGACATCAACGTGCGATGGCTGGGAAAGGTGCATGACGCTCGCATCTTTAGGAACTCCAGGCTGTTTGAGCAGTTGCAAGAAGGGACTTACGTCCCAGACCAGAAGATTACCTTTGGGGTATGTTGAAATGTCAATAGTTATCCTTGGGGACCCAGCCTACGCCTGGCTCCCATGGCTCATGAAGCCATACACCGGCAGCTTGGACAGTAGTAAGGAGCAGTTCAACTATAGGCTGAGCAAGTGCAGAATGGTGGTAGAATGTGCCTTTGGACGTTTAAAAGCTCGCTGGTGCTGTTTGCTGTCTAGGTTAGACCTCAGCGCAACCAACATTCCTATTGTTATTGCTGTGTGCTCCATATCTGTGAGAGTAAGGGGGAGACGTTTATGGTGGGGTGTGAGGTTGAGGCAAATTGCCTGGCAGCAGATATTGAGCAGCCAGACACCAAGGCGATTAGAAGAGCACAACTAGGCACGCTGCGCATCAGAGAGGCTTTGAAAACCAGTTTCATGCCTGGCCACGCTACAGTGTGACAGCTGTGTGTGTTTCTCCTTGCTGAAAACCCACCCCCTTTGTTGATTTTAATTCCCTGTAAGCCAACCACCCTCCCCCCTTCAATCACAGCTGGCAAAGGAAATAAAGTAACTAATGTTTTGAAACCATGCATTCTTTCTTTATTAATAAAAAAAAGGTGAGATAACTGACAAGGTAGCCCGGGTCGGGTGAGGTGCAGGAGGAGGGAAGGACAAGACCACATTGCTTATTGTAACCACACTACAAATCAAAACTGTTTGAATGACAGCCTTCTGTTGCTTGGGCCATCCTCTGGAGTGGAGTGGCCGGGTGCCCAGAGCCTCCCCGCCCCCCCGCGTTCTTGGGCATCTGGAGGAGGAGGATATGGAACTTGGGGAAGAGGGCAGGCGGTTATACAATGGATGCAGCGTGGGTCTGTGCTCTTGCTGGCTTTCTTGCAGCTCCAACAGATGCTTCATCGTGTCCGTTTGCTCCCCCATTAGCCTCAGCATCGCCTCCTGCCTCTGCTCTTCGCGCTCACTTAATGCTTTCCTGACCTCTGCCACTGAATGCCTCCATGCATTAAGCTGTGCCCTATCAGTGCGGGAGGACTGCATGAGCTCAGAAAACATGTCATCGCGAGTGCGTTTTTTTTTTGCCTTCTAATCTGCGATAACCTCAGGGACGGAGATGATAGGGGGAGCATAGAAACATTTGCACCTGGGGGGAGATAAAAAGGGAGAATAAAATTTAAGATGATACATTTCTGAGAACAAAAGGGAGACTCTTCCACAGTGAATTAAGCAATTCACAGCAGACAGCACATTTTCTTTAGGTACAAGGTTGTATTTTGCCTTTTATATTGAGTGCCTGCCGGTATGGTGACACATCACACACGGCTGGGCAACAGAATTCGGTTTCCAAGCAACCATGGTAAGCCTTTTGGTAGACGGGGTTGGCTTCTTCCACCTTCATAACATGTGGGAATGCTTTCAAATTGCAACGCCATCCTTTCCCATAGCAAGCAATGCCAGTTGGGTTTCACATTTAAAGGGAGGGGCTGCAGCACACACCTCCCCCCACCCCACCACATAGCTATTCTCTGGGATGATCCCTTCACCCCTCCCCCCGCCACATGGCTATTCTCCGGAATGATCCATTTTAGCCAAGCGCAAACAACCCAGCATGAACGGGGTCCTTTTACTGTTCCCTTACAAAAATTCCCCTATTTCAATCAGGTGACCATAAATGATATCACTCTCCTGAGGCTAACAGAAAGATAAAGACCGAATGTTGCTTAAATGCGACCAAAACCCAGGACCATTCGCTGCCATGCTTTGTGCTGCAGTGATTCCAGACTACTTGCTACTGGCCTGGCGTGGTAGTGTCCTACCGTGGAGGACGAAATAAGGCAGCCCTCCCCAGAAACCTTCTTCAAAGGCTTTCAGAGTAACTCCAGGAGAGCTTCATGGAGATGTCCCTGGAGGATTCCCTCTCCATCCCCAGACACGTTAACAGACTTTTCCAGTAGCTGTACTGGACGTGAATGCATCCCAATTCTTCAGGGCAAATCAAACATTAAACACTATTGCTTTTAAACCGTGTACTGTAGTTACAAATGTGCACTCACCAGAGCTGCCTTCTCCAGCTTCAGGGTCGGGGATCCCGCCTTGGAAGGGTATTGGCTCCAGGGTGATGAAAAGGTCCTGGCTGCCGGGGAGAACAGATTCACCACTTCCCTGCTGCGCATTTTCCTCCTCCTCATCATCTTCTTCCTCATCCACAAAATCCTCCTCCCTGTTGTGTGAGACTCCTCCCTTGCAGGTGTCCACGGACAGTGGTGGGGTAGTGGTAGGGTTGCCCCCTAGAATGCTATGCAACTGATCACAGAAGCGGCACGAATGGGGTTCTTACCCAGAGCGACCGTTTGCCTCCTTTGTCTTTTAGTAGGCTTACCTGAGCTCCTTGACTTTCACGTGGCAATGCTGTGTGTCCCTGTTGTAGCCTCTCATCATCATGCCCTGTGCGATTTTGGCATATATATTAGCATTTCTTCTTTTTGATTGGAGTTCGGCCTGCACAGATTCTTCTCCGCATACAGCAATCAGATCCATTGTCTCCCTTTCGGTCCATGCTGGAGCTCGTTTGCGATTCTGGGGGGACTGCATGGTCACCTGAGCTGCCGAGCTCGCCACGCTGACCAAACAGGAAATGAAATTCAAAAGTTCCAGGGGCTTTTCCTGTGTACCTGGCTAGTGCACCGGAGTTCAAAGTGCTGTCCAGAGCGGTCACATTGGAGCACTCTGGGATAGTTCCCGGAGACCAATACCGTCAAATTGCGTCTGCACTACCCCAAATTCGACACAGCAAGGTCGATTTCAGCACTACTCCCCTCGCCGGGGAGGAGTACAGAAGTTGATTTTAAGAGCCCTTTAAGTCGACGGAACGGGGTTGGTTGTGTAGACCCATTCATTTTAAAATCAACCTAACGCAGCTAAATTCGACCTAACCCCGTAGTGTAGACTAGGGCTTAGTATTTCTGTACTGCAATAAAACACCTGCGGCTGGCTGGTGTCAGCTGACTTGGGCCAGCTGGGCTCAGGCTGCGGGGCTATAAAATTGCAGTGTAGAGCAGCATTCTCAATCGTTTTCTTTCTGAGCCCCTCCCCAGGTATAAAAACTCCACAGCCCACCAGTGCCACAACAACTGTTTTTCTGCATATAAAAGGCTAGTGTTAGAGAGCAGCAAGCAGGGCAATTGCCTGGCACCCCGTGCCACAGCGGGCCCTGCAAAGCTCAGTTGCTAAGGCTGAGGCTTCAGCCCCAGGTGGCAGGGCTCAGGGCCCCTGACTTCAGCCTTGCATAGCAGCACTTCAGCTTTCTGACCTGGGCCCCAGTGAGTCTAACATTGGCCCTGCTTGGCGGACCCCATGAAACCTACTTGCAGCCCCCCAGTAGGCCCCAAGTCCCTGGTTGAGAACTGCTGGTGTAGACAGTTGTGCTTCGGCTGGAACCTGGGCTCCTCCTTCCTTGGAGGATATCAGAGCCCAGGCTCAAACATCTAAGCCAAATTTATAGCCCGAGTCAGCTGACATGGGCCAGCCCTGGGTTTTTATTGCTGTGTAGACATACCCCAAGGGCCTAGTGGGATGACCATTTATATAGGAATTAATTCTGGTTTCACCAGCAGTAAATCCTTTCCTTGCTTGCTCTCCCAAGTCCTCTTAAGGAACAACATGGGCACAGAACAGTGCTTTTAGGGTGAAGTGGCCTAGAGACCCTCGTGGAGGGGAGAGCTATTACAGTGATAGGCGAGGACCTTATGGTTCTGTGCAGACTTCCCACTGGATGTGATAGTTTGGTCCATGGAGATGATGGAGGAGGGGATGTGGTGTGTAAAACTCCCTCCCTTCCCAGAAAGAAATCTGTGCCTTTAACTCACAATCTGAGGTGCATGTTTCACACATGAATTATTTGTGGAAAGGTAGCAAACAGTTCAAGCAACCCAATAAAAAACCTGTGTTTAAATAGCAACAGCTGTGACAAAACCAACTAATCTAGGAAATTCAGAGTTCAGCCTGTCTGACACTCTGGGGTATAGATAGTCTTTGATTCACAGAGAAATTCATATTCATGTCAGTGGGAATCAAATACAGAGGGAAAAATAGCCCATTCTGTTAACTTATACCATTTTGATTTTCAGAAATAATCTTCTAATTTATATATATTCTCACAAAATGTTTTATAAACATAGCCTGATCCTGCAGTCTGTACACACAAAAGATTCCAACTGACTTCAATATATTAATATGGGTTACAGTATGGAATTATACTGGAATAACTTCACCCATCAGTGAAATGCAGCAGCTGTTTAAACGTGTCCAGGCAACATTAGTTCTCTAAAAGCCAAAATCAGCAGCCTGTCTGATATCTTTTGCTTTATCAGGCCTTAAGTTGGCAATGTTTAATGCTGCTATCAACTTTATTGATCATGATTTCTTGCCAATTTCACAGAGCTTTAATAAATATTCTATACAACAAAGTCTGTGCTAGGAGAACAGTAAATATGCACAGATAAGCACTCAAGAGTCAGAAAATGCAAAGTTCACAGTTCCATGTAAAAAACCGTAATCCTATCCCTCTGTGAATATATTACATTATAGTCTTCTAGTTATTACACGCAGAATTACACTGGTATCACTGAGGTCAGGGGCACTGGAGTAAAAAAAAAACACAACTATTTAGACTGGCAGGAAACTCCTGTCTGATTCACTGCCAGAACAATCAAGATTCTGAACATATCATAGGAAACCCGTTACTGAAGGTTTCATTAAAGATAACATTGGTCCTGATTCTGCTCCACTTAAAGTCAGTGTAGCTGTCTTCTATATAAGTGAATTCTCCCCTCTCCCTTTTTTCTTTTTTTCAGTATTACAAGTAGCTGTAGAAAGCCTTTGCCAATAATAGCTAGTGTGTTTATTCCGTAATCTTTACTATGCATATAGTAATTGACAAGAACAAAAATTATACAGTGTGTTTAGAATATATGCAGAGTGTTTAAACAGTTAGTTACAAGAATTGGCCAAAAAATAAGACTTACAAATAATAAATTGCATTTAAAAAACCCACGTTTGTAGAGGAAGCCAACTCCAAATGGAGTGGGACACCACTTAGCCCATTAGCACTGGGACACAGGGTCATTTTTTTCCTTTTTCATTCTCCTACATTTTCACTTTCCTGGGTCTCTTCCCCATTCATCCCAAGGGTGCAGAATGTGGCACCTATCATACCCCATCCACCCCAAAAGATGGGATATCTTTCGATTTAAAAATCTAGTCCCCATCTTACTCCAGTAAATTTTTTTCTCTTCCTTGCACCTTGATAAATTTCTAACTCATCGAGCTCAGAAGGATGCCATCTTTACTGATGGCAGACTAACTTCCATCCCATTGAGAACAATGGCAGACAGCAGCTTTTTTAATAAGAGCAAACAACCAAAAAAACCCCACAAGTTAAGCATAGCTGCTCATGAAACCATGAATAGCTTTAGAAAAAAGAAAAAGAAAACCCACACATACCCAATACCAGTGGCTCTCAGCCTTTCCAGACTACTGTACCCCTTTCAGGAGTCTGATTTGTCTTGTGTACCCGCAAGTTACACCTCACTTAAAAACTTCTTGCTTACAGACATAAAAATACAAAAAGGTGTCACACTACACTATTACTGAAAAATTGCTGACTTTCTCATTTTTACCATATAATTATAAAATAAATCAATTGGGATATAAATATTGTACTTACATTTCAGTGTATCGTACAAACAAAGCATTATCTATATGAAATTTTAGTTTGTACTGACTTCGCTAGTGCTTTTCATGTAGTGTGTTGTAAAACTAGGCAAATCTATAGATGAGTTGATGTACCCCCTGGAAGACCTCTGTGTATCCCCCAAGGGTACACGTACACCTGGCTGAGAACCACCGCCCAATACAGAATAAATAAAACCTTGCTCTGATATAACTCACAAGAATTGCAGGTTTTCCTTGCGAACTCCTTTCTTACAACACCATCCTTTTTGTTCTTGGGAAGTATCCAGATTCCTCACTTTTCCTCTCCCTTTCTCAAACCACTTCCATAGCATAGCTTTCTACCTCCTGGAAATTAATGGTATAAACCAAGGGATCTATTTACTAATGCCGTGTTGAGGGAAAGGAATTCTGTGGGGTATTATGTAGTGGGAAGAGAAAGAGATTAGAGAAACAACTGTTTCTCCATCACAGAAAGTGGTAGCTTCCAAAAGAAAACATGATTTACATATTGATGTGAAAAAACATAGTACAATTTTATTGTTTTTAAAGTGAAAGCTAAATAAATTCTGAAATTTGTTTATTTTTAACGAAAAGAGGCATTTTCCTTTAAAAGAATGAGAGCTATAGCAGCTAGAACACAAGAAGTATGTGCAGTTGGATTCCATTTCAGTTCTAGTAGTGGTAAGGCACAAAAGAGAAACATCCCTGAAGCCAAAGTTTCTAGCAAAAAGGGGAAAAGCTTATGACATATATGTAAAGGGATACACTCCCACAGAAAAATGGGAACAAGTTCCGGGACGGGTCTCTCCCCGGCCCTGCCTACCACCCTTGCATGCCTCCCCCAAGCGTCCCTGCCTATGCCCTGGGCAGTGGGCGGGTGCCAGGCTCTGCTGGCTCCCGGCATCAACTGCTGCCCCAGGGTCCCAGCACCCCCCAACCACTAGTGCCAGGGCAGGCTCCCCCTGCCCCTGCCCTTTCGCCTCAAACAGACGGACCCTTCCCTTTTCCGGCGGGACCCTCCATCAGCAGAGGGGACCCCCCGCACCCACAGTCACCGCTCCTGCCCTATGCTGGGCAAGGGGTAGCCCCATCTCCCACCCCCAGTTAGGCTACAATGAGGGGCAACAGCAGGAGGAGGCACACACATGATGGCAGCCCCCATCCCCACACCCACCACAGGGGAGGCGAGGGGGCTTCCTGGACCTGAGAGGGGCCCTAGTAGAACGTGCAGTGACAGTGGTGTGAGGTGAGTGTGCTGGTGGGAGGAGAAGGAGAGGGGCCCCCTCTCCCGGAGCTCACTGCTGCTGACCGGAGGAGGGCTGGGGGGAGTCCTCTCTGGCCCCAGCTGGGGGTAGCCTGCCTGCACCCCAAACTCCTCATCCCTGGCCCTGCCCCACCCCAGAGCCCGCACCCACAGCCAAAGCCCTCAACCCCCCGCACCCCAACCCTCTGCCCCAGCCCTGAGCCCCCTCCTGCACTGGGAACCCCTCATCCCCAGCCCCACCCCGCAACCCTCACCCCCACACCTCAATCCTCTCCCCAAGTCCCTCATCCCCAGCCCCATCCCAGAGCCCTCACATTTTTACATTATTTAAAAATATATATATCAGCTTACAAGGATGGGGCAGGATTTGGACCAGTTCTGGGCACCACCAAAAATTATACAAACCTGCTGCCCCTGGAAACAAGCTGAAATTAAAAAATAAACCAGTACAGGTGACTTTTAATCTTAATATATAATCTGTTTGGCCCACACAAGGTTGTACTCAGGTTTATGTGGCCCTACTGTGTAATAAGGGTGGGTGGCTCTGGGTTAGAGCGTTCAGCTGGGATGTGGGAGACCCATGCTAAATTCTGCCCTCTTTGCTAGAAGAGGAGAAAGGATTTGACCTCTGAGCTATGGGATATTTTGATGTGAGGGTTCAGTCTCTCTCCTGTTGGAGCTATTCTGCTGTACTTAAATAATGAAAGAGTGGCCAGAATCACCACAGTGTTGCAGTGCCACCCCACCCTTTGTATGCCCCCTATGCCAGGGCTTGGGGGGGCATCTTCAGAAGACAGCCTTGCAGCTGTCCACCTCAGTTCCTCCACCAGTGGAATCCTTTCCCACCCAGATATAGGGCTTTGGGGGTCACTTTATGCTACTCTTGCCCCATTACCCAGCGTAAGAGAGCTGGAGTTGGGGTGGGAGGGGGAATCTCACCCTTAATTTGTTGGCAGACTCAGGCCCACAGGATTGTGTCAGGTCACATTCTGAAAGTTTTCCTCACACCATAAAGGATAGACTTAATTAACATAAGTTATTCTGAAACTCACTGGGGAAGAGGCAGTTACACTATCAACATGTGGGTCACTGCATCATGATGCAACATCAGTGACACTTTGAGGCACAGATCTTTTTCCATAGGACAAATAATTAAAGGTAAAAACCTTAGTCTGTCCCCTTGATCTCTGGTTTTGTTATCTTCTCTTCTAAAACATCTACAGAATCAGCATTATTGAAATAACATTGTAACTGTAATTATATTTTAGAAAACCAAAACATGCCTTAATGTGTTCTAAGTGGATATTGGGAACAAAAGAAAGAAATATTCATTAATAATGAAAGTGAAATGTGCTGTGCATACATCTTGTTACAGCTATTAATATGTGCTGCAGGGCCACAAAAAGTACACCACGACCATATGTCTGAAAACTCTCATGGTTCAAAAACCAGGCTGAAAAATAATGGTTTCTCACCTTCATTACTGTACAACATTGACCACAAATCTACCAACAAAGGACCCCTTTATGTGCAGCAATTTAATATCCTGCCCCCCCCCATTGTGTTTTATGATGTAATTGTGAAAATGTGACCGCGAGGTTTGGAATTCATTACTGATGGAGGAACATATACATTTATATCCATAAAGAAAGGATCTTTCTCTCTCTTTACACATTTCTCTCTCTTTTTTTTTTTTCCTTCTTCTCTAAATTGGGACCATGAACTAATCCAGGATTAGAATTCAGTGTTCTGGGCACTACTATTTAATTTGATTTACCTTCTTCCTTTCTGTTTATGAAATGTAATATATGGGGCTTTTATTAAGAAGTTCATGCTGTAAATACATGTAATTGCTGTTCTAATTTCCACAGAAGTGTATAATGGAACTAAAAATTAGAATGTAATTGTTAATTATATGATAAATGAAGTGCAGGGTGCTGACTAGCTGTTGGGTAATGACTGTGCTTATTATGGGCTCAAGCCGGCAAACAATAATCCTCTGTGACTGCTGGTTTTACAGAAACAATGCAAAACCTCCCAGACTTCAAGAGAAAACTTCCTGTGCTAAGAAGGCTAGTATCCTTTATCTGATGGCTATTCTACAGCCAGCATCTCCCAAGGGCAGAGTTGTTGATTCCTCCCAGCCCAACTGCTGTATACAAACATCAACCAGATTTATAGCAGTAATTTTGGGGGAATTATTGAGCATGCTCAGTAAGTCTTTTGAGATCTGACAGATGCTCCCGGCGCTTCCTGTAGCTGTAGCAGACAAATCACTGGGGAAGGAGAAAAGCTCTCTCACTGCTGGAAATGTAATTAAAACACACAAACAACTCAGTTGGCTGGAGTAGTGGATGTCATCCACCCCTAGGAGAGTTACTCCAGGTTGGTGTAATCCACACAAGCTACAGAACCCTAAAATGAGGGAGATAGATGAACTAAGCATAGAGGAGTATTGGAGCATGGCAGGTGAGGAACTAAGCTCTAAGAGTTTCTCGTGAGACTGACCCCACCCCCCTTGGTAAGGCAACTCCCATCTTTTCACGTAATATGTATATATACCTGCTACTTTATTTTCCACTCCATGCATCTGATGAAGTGGGTTCTAGCCCACGAAAGCTTATGCCCAAATAAATTTGTTAGTCTCTAAGGTGCCACAAGGACTCCTCGTTGTTTTTGCTGATACAGACTAACACGGCTACCACTCTGAAACCTGTAATTTGTAAGAGCTTTCCTCAATTCAGGATGCTCTAAAACATCCCATAACAAAACTGGAAGTTGGGTGAGGTGTTTTCTTTTGACTTCTCCCCTGGTGTGGAACCCACACTTGTGCCTATTTACAGCTAGGTCACCCAAGCCCTTCATATCATAGCCAATTTGCGGTTTTGTTCTGGTTATAATTTTATGCCTTAGGAAATTGGAAGCTTTCCAAAGGTTGGTGTTGAGGGCAGATATGATTTTGCTTAATATTGGGGAGAGGTGCCTGCCTCATTTCTTAAATATCCTTTGGAGCTGTGCTCCCCTTTCATCTTTTCTTCACTCCCAGATAGTTTGGACAGTTGAAACAGTTTATTACATAAATATTGGTGGCATCAAGAGTTATCGGTGTGGACAATGCAAAGTTTGGTCTTGCCTTTAGATCTCCAGAGAAAATTTTATGTTGTATCATGCTATCCATCTTGTGATTAGCACACCTAAAGTTGTGATCCCTAATTGTATTAAAGTTAGACAGCTATTTCATGAACTTTGTCTTTTGATGTTACTGGCCCTAAAGCTTGTGCTTTTTGATATATACACACACACAAATCAGACAAATTATTCAAATAATCCTAGAACAGTAACTAAGAAAATCTCCTCTTAAAATGTTCTAAAATGGACAATGTGCATTACATAATGATCTTCATTTGACAAATCGTTCAGGGAGAGGCCTTTATCTCAATAGCAGATTTAAAGCCTTTCAACCAAGTGCTTTAACAATGAGATGCAATTAATAATCCTAATGTTTCATCTCTAACAGTATACTTCAAAGACTTTAACAGAGAAAATACAAATCTGAAGCAAAGCCTCAGCTGGTGTAAATTCTCATTGTTCCACAATGGAGGATTTGCCCCTCAGTGTGGAAGACTTTTTAAATAGATGGCATTTTTATTACTGCTTATACAATAAATATCCTCTCTTATGACATAAGATGTATGATCCATTTATTGGGTTGAAATTAATTGTTCTTTAGTCCCTTTCATAAATACTGGAATATTAGATTATTAAATGCCAGTTTTGTGATACATCCCCTTTGTGCTGCTGTATGTTGGGATCCCCAAGTCCTTCTTCCACTCAGTTTGATTCTGGAATTTGTCACTCAGGTACCTTTAACTAGCATACAGCAACACTATGCACAAGCAGGCCAGGCCAGGCCAGGCTCAAACGCAGAGGATGGATGCAGGGTACAGTGCAAATCCAAAGTTACACAGCAGAATTTTTTCGTAAAAGCATCTTTATTAAAACCTGCATTCCTGGCTATACTTTGCATCATGTGGTTCATGCCTGGCTTGGTTAGTTTTCAAGAACCAATTACATGGATAAAGAATGCTGTAATGTATCACTTGATCTCTACATTCCAGGTTTATCTTGTCCATTGTCCCTAGTACCAGCATGTTCCTGCCTATCTCAGCTGGAATGACTTTAGCCTAATGGATTCAACACCCTTATTTACAACTTAATCGTCCATTCACTTTCCCAGTCATGCCCACTGAGAAATGAAGACTGTCTTAGGTCTAGTTATGCCTAGATTTTGATGACATAGGGTCTGTAAAGCTCCTTCATGGGGCATCTGAGGATTTTCCTGGGATAGAGAAATCCCTGGGTAACATACAGCCAATTCTATGCCACTTCCTCCTCCCAGCCATCCCTAGCACAGGGATATGTCAGCAGTTTCTCTGGAGGAAGAGGCATGGACAGAGCACTGCTGCGCTCCAGTGATTCCTGGCTGGTATAGTGGTTCTTTGAACAGTAGCCCTCAGGGTTTCTCCAATTTATGCTGGGGGCTAAAGTGGCCCCTGGGAATCCTAGGGATCAGGGACTGCAAAAGATGGCATACCACCATCCTTACTGTCCCCTTTCAAGGCCCTGTGCTGAACACAACTTGGCCAGATCTGAGGATGAGCACCTGTGTGTGTCTCACAGGAAGATCATGGTACATTTCCTATATCCAGAGAGGCAGAATACTGGACTAAATGGACCTATATTGTGATCCAGTAAGGCAAATCAGATTGTATGCTGTTTGGGGAAGAGCCCATGTTTTAATATGTATTTGTACAACTTGTTTTAAGAGGGGGCCTGGAGTCTCAGAGGTACTAGTGCACTGAAATATTAATCATATTTAGAAAGAAATTATTCTGTTTATCTTCATTATTTCTAGCCACTAGTACTGTTTACACTTCTACAGCATCTCTCCTTTGAGTATGTCAATCAGCTAAGCCACACAACACTTGGGAGAATTAACCCTATTAACATACATAAAATTGAGGCACAAAGAGGTTATTTGATTTGCATAAATAACTTATTAATTGCAGTCTGAAGTGTATTGTATTTAAAATTCAACAGACTGTATGAGAAAATGATTTTAAAACAAATATGGAAAACTAACATTTATTTCTGTTCTGAGAATTCCTTTGGGTTCCCAGAGCTCAGGGCTACTCTTGGAGAACTAGTAGATTAGTGGCCCACTGGTACTGACTGGTATCTTTACTGTAGAGATATAGACTACAGCTCCCAGCATACAATATTCCATCTAGCAGTTAAGTTTCAATTTACCTGGCTTCATGCAAAAATGTGGTTGTTAGGCTCCTGGCAAACTGCAAAAGAAAGCCTCATTTAGGCTAAGTCTGGTTGTCCTAAGGGACTCTCTTTGTTGCTTAGCATGAGACCTGTGAAGCTGAAAACTGGCTGAAGTACAGTCCCTCCTAAAATGACGAGTTTATGAAATATATGAGTCAAAAGTGCTAGCTTACAAATGACAACTCTGACTTTTGAGCTAGTGATTTTTTTGGTGGGGCACTTAAAATTTTCATAGAAACTTAACAAATATCACAATAGGAGCTGACATTACTCTCCTACTAGATTTCTGGGGAGTTTTATTTCAAGCTTTCCTTGGATAAAATTATTTTGAGATTTATAAATTTTCTCTATTAATCACAAAGGAGCTACAATCACAGCAAGCCCTACAAAGGAGCCTTTAATCTCCCTTATCAGGGGGTAGCCGTCTTGTTTTTGTGGATACAGACAAGCAAGGAGTCCGGTGGCACCTTAAAGACTAAACAGATTTATTTGGGCATAAGCTTTCGTGGGTGAAACTCCATGCATCTGAAAAACTGGTGTTTCACCCAGGAAAGCTTATGCCCAAATAAATGTTAGTCTTTAAGGTGCCACCAGACTCCTTGTTGTTTTAATCTCCCTTCTCATTCCTTTTTGATACATCCTCTTATATTCTACTGAAATATATGTCTCACTAGAGAGAAGTATAGCAAATAGCAGGAAACACAAAGACTGCTGAACATAACCATTTCCCAACACAGTATAAATCACCTAAATTATTAACCATTTGAATATTACCAAAATGTTGCTGTATTAGATCCTTGCAAAGGAGAGACAGATTAAACAGTACATGATGCTATGTGAAATGTATTCTATTTCAATAGGATTAATTTAATACTTAGTTCGTAAAATAGCTCCTCTGCATTTCTCTCCCCCCCCCCCCCCCCCCGCCACATAGCGAGAGCTGGTGCACAGAGAAGTTGCTCTGATCTTTCCACCAGCTTCTGTTGCTATAAATAGTTCTTTATAGACACAAGAATTTTATTTTCAACAGCCAATGGAAGCGCCATATTCTTTAGATTTGATGCACAGCGGATATTACTGATAAATCTTAACACAGCAGGTATCATAACTGTGCCTTGCCTGAAAAAAAAAAAACCCCAATAAATGTAATGCTGACAAAATGATACGGTCTCCATTTGCTCACAACACTGTCTCCATAAATTAATGAGAAAATTTTACAAGCATTATTTTTAACATCTTTTCACAGTAGCTTTTTTGGATATTCTGAATATCTTGCACTTTGCAGGATTGAGGCCTTAGGCTATTTGCTATGAGATCCATACAAACAGATCCCTCCACCCTTACTGAAGGAAATAGAGTTGCACATGTGTGTAGGGGGTCTGCCCATGTGGAGCTTATTGCAGGAATGGGACTTTAGCTTCCATCACCTACTTCCTGTGTCCATCATTTAAAAAAAAAATGCTCAGTAAGATCAGGCTCTGGTGAGCTAGAGAGGGAGTTCTAAAAGTGGGCCTGTCTCACTGAATATGACTGGGAGCATTTTCAAAGTGGGCACTGACTTTAGATGACTCACTTGAGACAGGTTGGGCCTGATTTTCAGAAGTGCTGCACAGCTGGCAGCTCCACTTTAGTCACAGAACAGCAGATACTCTCCACCTTTGAAAGAATGAATCAAAGTGTTTCAGGATGTGAGCCGACTCCCAAAAAACGGAGGCACTCAAGATCATTAGCCACCTTGGAAAATACTGACCTTGGTTTCTCACTCTCAGAAAGGACTGTAAGCAAAAGCATCTCAGCTGATCAAACCAACAGTGGTGAACAGGGAAAGGTGAAATGTCTAACGCACCAATCTTGCAAACACTTGCCTGCTTAAAGTTAAGCTTATGTATGAGAGCAGTCCTGTTGAAGTTACCAAGAAATCCCACAAGTGGTGTCTCTCTCCCCGCCAGTGTGGACAGTATATCTAACCTACCAACTATTGTTGAGCAAGAGATCAATGGAAAAGCTGAAGTACAGCTGGAAAACTTTGCCTTGTAAGTATCTTAGACTCAACTCTAATCCCACTACATGGATGCATTAGGGGCTAATGCAGTAGTAATGACGGACCCCAAAATTATAGATATCCCATATAGTTCCTTATTGCAGTTGCCAGATGAGACTCTACCTCTCTCCTTTGCTTTATGGAGAAATGTAAATATGGACAAATCAGCCAAGAGGCCAACAGATTCATGCACAGTCCACATCTATTTGTCCCAGTTTAGGACGGAAAAGGGTAAGTGGTGTCTGCTACTCTAAAGTAATTCTCTACCAGGCTTGTACTTTGATTTTGAACCTGAGTGTTGATTCCCCCGCTCTGCTAAATGTTAACAAACTCCTTTTATTGGGGCTGTGCTTGTTTTTTTTAAGCACTGGGTTCTTTGAAATTCAACAAAATGTAAAGGCTACCCTAACCTGGATTGTAGAAAAATCTACTGCAACTATGAGTTCATGAAAAGATTGAGTATTACACATAACGTGTCTAATGCTTTATTTCAAGATAAAAACAATATTCTGAAAAGGATAAGACATTTCAAACAAAATATTGTAATAAATACACAGCAGGGCCAATTCCAAGCTTAAACTACTATGTAATACATAACTTTCATAACCATTTTGTCCAAGGAAACATAGCAGTATTACATTGGTATTAAAAGATAGAAAGAGCAAAGAATGATCAAAACCCAGGTCGACACAGCTTTTGTGTTGACAGAAAAAAAAAATCCAAAGCAAGAGAGTTTACCTGGGTATTTAGATTTACACGCAAAACTTTCTCTTATGGATTTAAGTCAGATCACAATATTTCTGAAACATTTTCAGGGCTCATAGTCACAACTTGAAAATTAACAGATTATTTAGCCAGACCATTATTTAGCCAACAGACCATTAAGTCATTATGTGGGTGCCTTGACATAAGTAGACCAGATTATGGGGCCATTAGTGGGTCAATGCAGGAACCACACATGGGATTTATGTGAAAAATCTTTATCTTTCTGTAAAGAAAAGCTGCATGTTTAATAATTTACTTGCATGGGCTGTGACTTCCAAATTCATGGATACCCGAGTACTGCAATATTATTCTTTGGATCTCAAAACATGTCTAGAGGGCTGAAACATTAAGCCTTGGCTTCTACACCTTCTTTGAGGGGGTATGACAGCATGAAAACAAATGCTAGCAGATGATGTCCCTTGGCCATGCCCCCTCATTCCCCGGACCCATCCCCTAACCTGCAGAACTCCAAATATGCTATTTTCACAAAGTAACTTTTGCAGGGCTGGAGGGTATGTGTACACACATGCATGTGAAGGAAATATTGTGTTGGTGATCATTCCCACCTAGAGTTTTGAGGAAATATATTTTGGCTGTATATTTGGTTGATTTTAATAGAAATATGGGCTACCTGTGGAGGATTGCTACCCCTGCTGATCCCAAGCAATTGGTCAAGCATGCAGTGGCCATGTGATTGAGCGCCAAACAACTGGGAGGAGGTGGTGCCTACCACTGGGGACCACTTGGAAGGGTGAGAATGGTAACAAGTTTGGTTAGCTCTGAGAACTTCATATATCTGCTGTGGATTTTTTCAAATCCAAGAATGAATCATACATTGTTTTCCATCAAATATTTGCAGTTCTACTGCTCTTTACTATTGTATCAAAAATATCACTCCTGGAATTCAAACATTTACATTTGTCCATACACATTCCATTCAGCAGAATCCACTTATCAGGTACCAAAGCAAATGACACATCTGTTCAACTTCAGTAATGGGCAGGAAACACCCTCAGTAGAAGGTCATTTCTTTTAAATAATACATAAATGGTACAATTAAATTGCAAGAATTAGTTTAAATAGCACACCTGACCAATGAGACAGCATTCCTTGAGCACCTAAATCCCTCTGATGCTAGCAGGACTTTTGGGTGCTCAAGGAACCTGGTGAGAGCAGCAAGTGTTTTCAGGGTAATTAACAGGCATGAATTGGCATTTACTAACACTTCACCCTCTGAATTCAACTCCCTTTCTATCATAGCTGCTAAATGACTGTCAACTAAAAAATCTTAAATTTATTCATCTGAGCTCTGACAGCTGAGACAAATCACTTAGTCAACAAGTTTGTTTTCGCAAGAATAGATCAATTAAGAAGATTTGGTTGTTTTGGTCATTTATAAGGGTATTAAATTTATATCATATTTTAAGTGTTATTTAGAGTAATTAGAATCCCTTTTAAGTAAGAATGTGTTTAAAAATCTAAGTTAAATTTAATCAGTGTATAATCACAAACTGCACTTACCTCTACGATGATTATACCAGGGTGACAAAATTGTAGCCCATGTAGTCAGTGCAGACCATGGCCACTTCCATCTTTTATACACTGATATGGCCCATGGAAACTACAGGATGCGGAACAAGATAGAAGCATGGTATGTTGGATCATATAGTCTCTATGGGCTGCACCGCCAGATTAAAGATGAGGGTGGCTGCAATCTATTCCATTTTGTGTAAATTTATGTGCCGCCCTTAGGCTGTTGGTAAATTGCCAATATAGCTTTTGGCTGGGCATACTTTGCATTACCATGTTACACTGGAACATTCAAAAGTCAAGATCGGCAGCTATTTTCATTCATGTGGCCCGATATACAAAGTAAACAGTAGTTGCGGGGCAGTAATTCAGAGTCTCAATGTGACCACAGACAGTGTGTCACTCCAACAGGCTTTACTGTGTTGTTGTAGTATTCTATATGACGTGGTGAGCGTTAATTTCCAACTTTTGTCTTTTTCCAGCCGAGCCTACTCCAAGCCCTCTCAAAGGCCACTTGTCCCATGAGGAATGTGATAGTAAAATTACGTTTGTACCATTCTCTAGATTCCAGCACCAGAAAAACGATCAGTACAAGAAGAAAAAACAGAGGGGGGGTGGGGAAGAAAAAGGTAAATTGCATTAGCTGTTCTAGAGGCATTGACACAACAATTCAGTTATGACCTACCTTTTCTTTCCTCACAGCATGCTTCCCCTGTCTAATTAGGGCTAATTTGCCTATGAAAATTTGTAAGTATTACTATTAGGTACATGGTTAAAAAGAAGTCACACATTGCGTAATCAGTCTATGGAGTGCATGGCTGCAGGCACCCAGTTTAATACTCTACTAGAGTTAGAAGGGTTGAATAGTTTTATGGCCAATTATACCAATTACATTTGAACTTATGTAAGCTAAGATAAGGGCAATCAAGTCTCATGGTTCAGAGGGAAAGCTGATCATCAAGCATTCAGGGAGAAATTTCCTTCTTATACAGCACTGTACTATTAGCCAGGTGTATGTGTATATGCATGCATTGGGATGGGCAGAGTTGACCACTGCCAAAGGCAGAAACAAGTCAATCTTGAAAGGTCAAATTATCTGATCCATTATGACAAAGTCATAGTATTCAGCCAGTATTATGCCTTGCAAAGTTCATGGTCTTTAAAAAATAATATCTATTCCTTTAACCATTTTTTTTTTTGGGGGGGGGGGACGGGACATGCCTTTAAGAAGTAATTCAGGGTCTGGGTAAAACAGTCTGCACTAGTATTTCACCTCTTGATAACTCATAACAAATCATACTTTCATTTGTGAGAAGGGTAAGGATTTGAAATCTCTTTCTAATTCCCAGTGGGCATCTGTCTATTTCACAAAACACTGCACTGCAGGATCTGGTCAAAACAGGCTTAGCACTGGAATAGCAGTGATGTTACTGATCAGGATCAACTGGCAGAGCTCGCTGGGAAAGCTTTTATGTATGTGCCTGGCACAATAAAGGCCTGACCCTGGATCAGGCCTTAATTAGTAGCAAACTACACATAAAATGTAACTAAGATAAAACCCCACATCTCTTAAAATGCATGTAAATCAACAGGTCACACTAATAATATTGTAATGGTTTCTCTTTCCCCTTTACTTCCACAATGAGAATTATATATATGCTTCAATCTCATTTTCTCTTTATTTCCTTTGCTTACACTTTTACTCCCATTTTTAAAACTAATTAATGTTTTCAGTATAACTATTCCAAAATGCATATTCATGGAGCCAATGCAGTCATAGTATTAGTTAATTTTTAAACTACACTAAAAAGCATAATGAATTTTCAAATTTCAACTCTACTGCAGCCACAACTCCCAGTCCAGCTGGCAATACTCAGAGTGTACAATTGAATGCATGAACAACAGATTTTACAAGCTAGGCCCTCAGAAATCAGAATGCCTATAATAAGCACTGCTATCTTCAGGGCTGTACAATTACACTTTATAATTAAAATGATGTAATTCTAGCCGGCTGAGCTGATTGCAGCATAGCAACAAGGACTACATTCAGGAAGAGATTCTGAACTCTTACCTGATAGGTGGAATATTAGCCACAGTTCACTACAGTGAGTTTTCTGATGGCCAATTCAGGGAGCAGCACTATCTGCTTTCCCAAGCACGAGGCAATACATTTGCTACATCTGTAGCCATCTTATTCAAAATAACCACAGCATTTCTGAGTGTCAGTGTTTTAAGGCTATTGTTTTGTGTTTTTCTGTTAATGAACATTAAGAAATTTTTTTTAAATGGTTCTTATGGTAAAAGTTACTGTACACATAACTCCAAACCACAATTCATAGTAAATGTGTAATATTAAAGATTAGACTGTTGTAGCAGAAAAACCACTAGTTCTAGTAGCACCTTAACACTTTTGGGTCCAATATTGTTCAGCACAACAGAGGAGAAAGATGCTGCATGCAAGAGTAAAGATGCTAAGTATCTCTCTCAGGAATGATCTTGGATTGGGTTCACATACAGCAAAGAAAAACACATACAACTTCATGTACCTCACCCTACAAAACAAAACTAATCAATTTCAGTTTGGTAAGCTTATAGGTAAAAGTGGTCAAAAATAAAAAACAAGAATAAGTACAAATGCTAAATATTTAGTTTACACGGCAAAATTTTCTATTGAGTGCAAAAACATTCACAGATTGTCACTGCTTAATTCAATGTTTAAAAGTGACACAGTCAACTAGAAGTCTACTCATTTTTTCAAAAGTTAACTGGTTTTATAATCACATTTCCCTATTGTAATTTTTTTCTCCCATTGTTGGATGAAAGACCCATACAATAAAAAGGGAAACTGACTGAGGGCTGATTTAGCTCCCATCTAAGTCCATGGAGAGACTGATTAATTTCCAGGGGAGCTGGATCTAACTATAAATAGTGGAAATGCTCAAAGTGACTATACATGAAGTTCTGTCACATGCAAAGTAAACAAATTTAAGGGAAAAATGTATTTTTTTCCCTAATCTCTTTCAGCAATAACCACCTTAGGTGCTACTTCTAACAGCAGCAGACAAAAAGTTTCAGACAGAAGAGCGATCTAAGTTGATGGTGTCCCTTTCACTTAGATGAATTATGTGTATTACTCAACAGGAAGAGCCACACCTACCTGTTATAACACATGTGCTTTTTAAAATTTTTACTTAAAAAGTCCTTGTAAAAATCTGCCATTTCTTCTGCACTCAGTGTTACCTTTTGACCTGAAAATAAATTTCAACATAAATACATCAAGGTTGTTCTTGTGATTAATACACTGAACTGGGGACTTAGGAAATCTTGCTCTGCTACAGAATTCGTGTGTGACCTTGGGCAAATCACTTAGTATCGCAGTTTCATATACTGTTCCCTTTCTCCCACTGTTTGTTTTGTCTATTTAGATTATAAACTCTTTGGGGGGAGGGACTGTCTGTCACTGTGTCTAGATAGTACGATGGGGCTCTGATCTGATTTGAGGCTTCTAGGCATTTCTGTAATAACTTAGAAACATAAGTCTGCTATTATTAGACTGCACTTCACTTTCTATTCAAGGTTTTGTTTTTAAGTTCCAAGGAAACTTATTTACTTGTGCTGAGTGCTTTTCAATTTAGTCATTATAATGTGATATTTCCTGTACCACGTGTAGTTACATAAATATAAAGCAGAGAATAATATATAGGCCTTGGACATGTCCACATCAGACAGTAATAATAGTAAGGCAAATGTAATATTACAACAACATACAGTACTGTATTTAAATCTCAATTTAAAAATTGAAAATGAGTAATTCAAAACTACCTTTTATTATTGGCAAGAAACCCATCAATATGAAGGCACTTTTTATTTTCTTTTAAAATCTGAAGCATTTAGATTTTTGGAGGTAGGCAAGTAAAGTATGCAGTCCCTATTAAACTCCTCTTATGTAGATGATTTTTTTATTTTTTAAGTCTGCCAAGGTTCTGCTGCCTCTAAGTCTGCTGCCTCAAAGCTTAAAAATTAAAAAACAAAAACAAATACAAAGCAGGAATGTTAAACTACAGGGGAAGAGGATGGGCTGTTACAGTGTATATAAACATGGCTGATCTTGAAACTTATAACCCATTAAACCCTTTAACACTTTCTTGCTTTGAGCTTGATTAAAAAATAAATATTGTAAAATGCTAATGGATCCCCATTAAAAGAAAGAGAAACAGTAAAGCAGTCATTAAGTTCTTGCATATCCATATTTAGTCTTTAGGATTTTAAAGGCTAACCAGAATCAAAGAAACTGTTTAAAACAACTCAAAAATCCTGTTCTTCCTAGTATGAAGCCCTGCCCTCAAGCTAGGAGGAAAAACTTGGCAATGGCTAAGTAGGCATTTCAAGTGCTGGGACTCAATACTGCAATTCTGTTTCCTGCTAAGTAACCTACACCAATATTTACATGTTCCGAGATGCCAAATTTACTAACCATCTAGTAGCTAACCTGGGTGCAGAAGACAACTGGTGGAAGCAACAAGAACAAATAAAAGCAAAGGGACAAGGTGTGTTGGGTCAAAAGTAACAGAACATGCAAGGAAAAGGATTCTTTCTACAGAGGAGTGCAAAAAAGGTCAGAGTTTTGGATGCTATTATAATTCTTATAATTGATAATTAATCTCAGGTTCTTTCCCATAGCAGACTACACCCAATATTCCCTCAAACTCCTCTCTTGGATTGAAGTGACGGGTGACAGTGATACAGATTCAATTATAACCTTAAAAAGAAAATAACTATATGACTAATGTACAAATTCTACTGCACTCAGTAGCCTGAGACTTTAACGGCAACTTCCAAACTGTGGACAGACTTAAGTCTTATGTTGGTTCTGCAGTATCCTTCACTGTGATTGACCTATGGCGTAGAAAAACGTTTGCTCCAACACGTGTAACCAATGCAACTACACTTGTGGAGGAGTTCCAAGGAATGTCTACATTTACTGGTTTCAGAGTAGCAGCCGTGTTAATCTGTATCAGCAAAAAGAAAAGGAGTACTTGTGGCACCTTGAGACTAACAAATTTATTTGAGCATAAGCTTTCATGAGCTACAGCTTACTTCATCGGATGCATCCCTGTTACTTCTATATTCTGAATAAACCAATAAAAACAAAGTGAAAAACAACAAGGCAATGCAAGATTACCCTCCTTGTTTCTTGTAACAGAATTTAATTAGATGGTTTATTAAACACAAGTTACTGAGATCAATAGAGGTGTAACTGGGTGAAGTTTAATGGCCTGTGGTATACAGGAGGTCACACTAATGACCTAATGGTCCCTTCTGTCCTTAAACTATACATTATCCTTTTCAGACACGAACAAACCACTTACTGTCATGCTATAAAGATCCACTGCATTATGAATGTCTTATTTTTTGTTACATCTCACAAGTTTGAGAGTCGGCCACTCTACAGTAACTGTGTTGAGGCCAGGAAGCTTGGTGAGCAGCTGCTCTTTCCTCTGAAGTTGGCTCCCTCTTCAAGGATGTATACAGTAGAACCTCAGAATTATGAACAACCTCGGGAATGGAGGCTATTTGTAACTCTGAACAAAACATTATGATTGTTCTTTCAAAAGTTTACAACTGAACATTGACTTAATATAGCTTTGAAACTTTACTATGAAGAAAAATGCTGCTTTTAACCATCTTAATTTAAATGAAACAAGCACGGAAAGTTTCCTTACCTTGTCACTTTTTTTTTTTTAAAGTAGTTTAAACACAGCACTGTACTTTATTTGGTCTCTGCTGTTCCTTGATTCCAATGTGTGGTTGACTAGTCAGTTCGTAACTTTGATGTTTGTAACTCTGAAGTTCTATTGTACTATATGAATTGTATAAACCTCAGGGACTGGAGCCAGAGCCTGAGAACCTGTCTGTTAGCATAGAAACATCAACCCAAGCATAACATGCACTTAAGAACAAACTCTCCAAAACTGAAATCAACTAGCTCACTGGGTTGATGGTGTGCAAGAGGGAAGAAATAATCTTCCCCTTACACACAGAATAGTTATGGAGTTGCTACACTGAAGCTAATGCAGCCCCTAAGGCTGCAAGAGCCTCTATCCCAGGGGTGGGCAAACTTTATGGCCCGAGGGCCACATCGGGGTTGTGAAACGGTATGGAGGGCCGGGTAGGGAAGGCTGTGCCAGTGCAAACAGCCTGGCTCCCGCCCCCTATCCGTCCCCTCCCACTTCCCACCCCCGACTGCCCCCCTCAGAACCCCCAACCCATCCAACCTCCCCAACCCCCCCACTCCTTGTCCCCTTACTGCCCCCACCCAGGACTCCCTGCCCCTGACCACCCCTGCCAGGACCCCACCCCCTATCCAACCTCCCCTGCTCCTTGTCCCGACCCCTATCCACACCCCCGGCCCCTGACCATCCACCCAGGGGCCCCTGACCAGCCCCCTCAACCCATCCAGCCCCCCCCGCCACTCCTTGTCCCCTGACCACCTCCTCCCAGGACCCCCATCCCTAACTGCCCCCCCAGGACCCCACCTGTGATCCAACGCACCCGCTCCCTGTCATCCCCCCCCGGAACCCCCCGACCCCCAATCCAACACCCCCACTGCTCCCTGACTGCCCGCCCCCGAACCGCCACCTCATCCAACCGCCCCCTAACCCCGACTACCCTCCAACACCTCCTGCCCCTTATCCAACCCCCAGACCCCCTTCCATGCTGCTCAGAACAGCAGGACAGTCTTATTGGAAAGCCTGGGAGGTGGGTGGGCACAAGCCGCACTGCCCACACGGCTGCAGGGGAGGGGCAGGGGGCTAGCCTCCCCGGCCGGGAGCTCAGGGGATGGGCAGGACAGTTCCACAGGCCGTAGTTTGCCCACCTCTGCTCTAGCCTCACAGCATACCCCCACCCCTGGGGAATGGTAGAGGGCAATGATAGGAGGAGCTATACAACAGCAGGTCCTCTGACCCCACAGGCACCACTGTGCAAAGAGCTACTGTAGAGATGAGCGGTCTACCACACCCCTGCACAGCCTTTCAAACCCTGACAAACCCTGCTCTGTTGTGCTACAGAACTGCATTGGCAGTACTGCCAAGTGATGCTCTGCATGAAGGCCGTGGCAGGATTTGCTCTTAAGTTTTTTTTTAGGAGAGTTTAACTTATCCAGTGAAAACTTAAAGCTAACCAGAACCCTCCCTTTCAGAAAGCATTTTAAATTTTAAAAACAATCACTAACCTGTTTCATCTTTCATTTCCAGACCTTTAGCCTTGAGTCTTGAGTAAACGAATTCTTCTTTTCCCTAAAATACATTTATTATAATTAAATATATTTAATTCTTGAAGTCAGCTATCTTACTGATCAATAGTTTCAAGAATCTGAGCAATATTTATAAACCAGATAATGACTACAGTGTTTTCTACTTAAACCAATAATCAGTTAACTGGATCCTCCTCAGGAAACAATCATTTAGACCCAATCCTATAAACTCTTAAGAATGTATAATTTTATTCATGAAAACAGTCCCACTGAAGTAAGCACTACTCATGTGAGTAAAGGTATGCATATGCTTATGTGTTTTCAGGATCAGGACCTTACATTGTAAGTTTTAAATAAGGCAACATATCAGCTTTTGAGGTCTTCCTGCCTTATGCACATTACGGCTGAATTCACAGAAAGATCTTAAGCCTTTTAAAATAAATTCATAGTTACTTAACAGAATTTTAAAAATTGGTTGCTTTTATTTTAGTTTAAAAAAATGTCTTCTACCTTTTTAAAAAACAAACAAAAAAGAAAGAAATAGTTTTCATCACAGCTGGAGGTGGATAGAGGAGTTGGTCCTCTCCGAACCTAGAATTCAACATATTCTACCCACGTAAGAAAAAAAAATTGAGGGACCAGGAGTGAAATGCACTGCTTGTAACCATTATTTAAAAACACATCAACAGGACAGTAAAGTTGGTGAGGGGAGATATGCAGTGGTGAGCTGGTTCGCACCAGTTCACTAGAACCAGTTGTTAAATTTAGAAGCCCTTTTAGAACCAGTTGTCCCGCGGAGACAACCGGTTCTAAAAGGGCTTCTAAATTTAACTGGCCAAAAGTGGCGCCTTAGGTGCCGACTCCGTGGGTGCTCCGGGGCTGGAGCACCCACAGGAAAAATTTGATGGGTGCAGAGCACCCACCAGCAGCTCCCCGCCCCCACTTTCTCCTCCTCCCCTGAATGCACTGCCCCGCTCTGCTTCTCCACCCTCTCCCAGCTTCCTGCGAATCAGCTGTTTGCGCAGGAAGCCAGGGGGCTGAGAAGCAAGCGGCGGCGGCGGCTTCACGCTCAGGCCCAGGGAGGCGAAGGCAGAGCGGAGGTGAGCTGGGGCAGGAGGGCGTGAGGAGGGCCGCCCGGGCCGCAGCAGGTAACCTGGAGGGGGGGCGGGAGGTGCGCAGGGGAACCGCTCCCCGCCCCAGCTCACCTCCGCCTCCCTGGGCCTGAGCACAAAGCCACCGCTTGCTTCTCAGCCCTCCCAGACTTCCCGCGCAAACAGCTGATTTGCGGGAAGCCGGGGGTGGAGAAGCAGAGCAGGGCGGCACGTTCAGGGGAGGAGGCGGAGCAGAGGTGAGGTGAGGTGAGGTGAGCTGAGGCCGGGCGCGGAGCTGCCGGTGGGGGCTCTGCACCCACCAAATTTTTCCCGTGGGTGCTCCAGCCCCGGAGCACTCACAGAGTCAGCGCCTAAGGCATCAGTGTTTTGATGTGATCAGTGGGGGGAGCAACTGCTCCCCCCCAGCTACGCTCCCCTGCCCCTAGGAGCCAGAGGGACCTGCCAGATGCTTCCTGGGAGCTGTCCCAGGTAAGCACCGCCGGGACTCCCCACCTCGCCCCCCGGCAGGTCCCTCTGGCTCTTAGGGGCGGGGTGGGCAGCCACTACGGTGGCCCACGAGACCCTCCTGCCCAGTTCTGGGGGCAGTCAGGGGACAGGGGAGGGGGGTGGATGGGAGGTCTGGGGGTGGGCCACAACCTCCTCGTGGGGTGAGGAGGGAACCAGTTGTTAAGATTTTGGCAGCTCATCACTGGAGATATGTCCCTCATTTCCCCCTCAGTAATTGCATCTATGCCACTGGAGTTAGAACAGTAGCTCAGTTTTCAGTAACCAGCTTTAATCTCACATTCCAGATCCTCCAGAAAAGAGGACAGTCACAACCGTGTATTTTTAATGTAAAAAATAAGCAGCAAAAAGTTTGGAGAATCTCTTTATACATCCTCAAGCAACAGTAAAGTACACACACTTTTTAGCTTTGCAGCTCATCGTTATATGCACTCCTCAGTTTTGATAAGCCTATTTAATGGCAAAAAAAGAAAGCTCTACTATTATATTAAAATCAGCAATAAAATCAGTTTAAAGCAAGGGATAAATAATTTCAAAACCACACATTTACTAATAGTTTATGAAGGTAAAATAATAAGTTGTAGTGCTCTCAGGTATTCTGCATAGCTATATAATACAAAATGATCATGGTTCAATGTCACTATACAATGCAATTGTGAAAAATCTTTCATGTAGCCGAACAGAATCATGTTTTCTATCAGCTGCTAATGCTGCAAATTCTTAAGGAAACTCAGCACCACCAAGTGGTTTAGTACCTCATCTACATGCTCACCTTTCTGAATGACACATTCTGGTTTGCCCAGAATTGTTGGTTCCAAACTTGAGTTTCCTGTCTAAATTCCCTAAGTCTTCGTCCCACTGGCGATTCATTTTTAGGAATATGAAATACTATTGGTCGGAGGTTTGAATGTCTGTCAGGAGGACCAATCCAATCATTGCAAGAATGTGCTGGAGGGCAGAAACTTGAAACCTAAAAAAACAAAAAACCATTTTTAAACAAAGTTTGCATAGTGTTTCTTAGAAAAATATAATAAAATGTTTCACACAGCTGAGTCTAACCTTAAAACACAATAATGAAAACATAGAAGTTGTGAGAGTTCAGGTTAGCTTGATTTAAGTTTACATCAGTAATTCACTTTTACAATATATTTATCAATCTGTCAGAGAGGCACAAGTGACTGGGATACAGACACAGACTAAAGAAACCCTTAGATCACACTTTCACTTCATGTCATGGATCTTCTGTCTTGTTAATATATTAGATGGTAGCATAGTAGATTATTAGGTACAGGCCTCGTATATATTTTCATTTGCAGTTTTCCTTGCAGTTTATTCTTTGCTTGTGTATGCCTGTAAGAGTGCACAAAGGAGGTACTAACCAGTGGTTTGTTGAGGGCAGAGTAGGGAGAACTCCGGACTACTAACATATTCTGTTAATGATTCACTTTTTGAGTTTGGACAAGAAACCTACCTTCTCTGTACCACAGTTTCCCAATCTACAAAATCAGGGTGACATTTATTTATGTCAGAGAAGCATTCTGAAGTATGTAAAGCACTCTAAGATGAAAGGCAAGGCACTATAGAAATATAAATTATTGTATGCAACCAGCATTTTTAAAGTTAAGCTTTAAAAGGGACAAAGTTATTAAACACCACCACATTCTTATTTCTGCATTTATAATTAATCTTAGTTGTATCTCGTAGGCAGGTAAACTAGCGCCCATACGTGGTTCACACTGCATGAATACCCTCACTGATTGCTGTGGGACTATGCACAGTGCAAAGTTAAGTGCATGTATAAATATTTACAAGATTGGGTCCCTAATCTGATGTTCTTTAGTTAGAGAGCTGAGTGAACAGGTAACCCCTGCACTGTGCTTAGAAAAAAAATTCTAAATACAGGTCTTGTGGAATCAACATTTAGAACTTCACTAATTTTGCTATACTGAGGAAATTCAGGTTGTGTAAAGATTCTCAAACTCTAGCCTCTACTTGTATGATAATGTAGTAATTAACAGTCTAGACTTGGACTACAATATAAATAGGCTTGGAAGGATTAGATATTTACTGGTAAATGTCAGTAAATATTGCTTTTATCATATACCCACAAACCAGTACAAAAATATTTTCATCAATAATTGAAATTTACAGATAAGCAAAGTAAGAAAAATGTTACTTGAGAATGTATTACAGCTTGATTTAAGGATATTTACTTTGTCTCTTTTCACAGAATCATAGAAACATAGGGCTGGAAGGGACCTCAAAGTAATCTATTCCAGCCCCTTGAACTGAGGCAGGACTAACCATTATCTAGACCAGCAGTTCTCATACTGTGGGTCAGGACCCCATTTTAATGGGGTCGCCAAGGCTGGCTTAGATTTGCTGGGGCCCAGAGCCAAAGCCTGAGCCCCACCACCCCAGGCCAAAGCCCAAACCCAAGGGCTTCCGCCCTGAGCATTAGGGGTCAAGTTACAGGCCCTCTGCCTGGGGCTGAAGCCCTTGGGCTTTGTCTTTGCCCCCCTCTCCCGGTCCAGGCCAGTGGGGTATAACAGCCATCAAACCCCCAGTTGCGGGGTTTGGCAGCGAAGTTTTTACTATTATTATGCCCCATGCAGGTTCCAGGGCAGCTGAGGAGGCACATACTGCCTCCTCAGCTGCCCCAAAACCTGCATGGGATATATCAAAAGTGTCTTCTACAGCAGTGGTTTTCAAACTTTTTTTCTGTCGACCCAGTTGAAGAAAATTGTTGATGCCTGCAACCCAACAGAGCTGGGGATGAGGGGTTTGGGGTGTGGGAGGGGGCTCAGGGCTAGGGCAGAGGGTTGGGGCACAGGGGTGAGGGCTGCAGGGTGGGGTCAGGAATGAGGGGGCTCTGGGCTGGGGGAGGGGGTTGGCGTTTGGGAGGGGGTCAGGGCCCTGGGCCGGGGTGGAGCGGAGGATGATGGGATTGG
This sequence comes from Chelonia mydas, assembly GCF_015237465.2. Taxonomy (NCBI): domain Eukaryota; kingdom Metazoa; phylum Chordata; order Testudines; family Cheloniidae; genus Chelonia; species Chelonia mydas. The sequence goes on along the minus strand of NC_051246.2, from coordinate 113,395,209 downwards.
AGTGCAGGAAGGGGCTCTGCCGGGGGGCTCAGATCTGGGGAAGAGACGTGGGGTTGGGGCACAGGCTTAGCTCTGGCGGCTCCTGGTCAGCAGTGCTGCTAGGGTTCAGAGGCAGGCTTCCCGCCTGTCCTGACACAGTGGACAGCGCTGTGCCACAGAAGCAACCAGTAGGTCCGGCTCCTACGCAGAGGCGCAAAAGCCGCTCCATGCGGCTCTTGCCTGCAGGCACTGCCCCCCCACCCCCCAGCTCCCATTGGTGGGTGCAGACCCCCCTGCCTATGAGCCAGACCTGCTGCTGGCCACTTTTGGGGTACAGCACGGTGTCAGAACAGGTAGGCACTACTAGTTTTTACTGTCCGGCCGCCAGGATTCCTGGGTGCTGAGCAAGGTGACCCAGTGCCTTGCATTTTGGGTTGTGACCCGAACTTTGAAAATGACTGTTCTACCAGTGCTTTTCCCCTGGGCAGGTCCGGTCTGGGGAGGGGAGGCACGGCTGTGGCCAATCTTGGGCTCCGCCCAGCAGGGGAAGGCTCGGCTCAGGGCTTCCGCCAGCCCGGCCAGGGCTCCTCCTGGCAGGTGGGGAGGGGGTCCTGTAGCTCTGGTCATGGGGGGGGTGGCTGCACACAAGGGTCTCAGGGCTCCACTGGCCACAGGGAGGGCATGGGCAGAAGGGGCAGAGCTGGGGGCTAGCCCAGGGTGGGGGACGGGACTCCACTCACCGCCCATGGGCTTTGGCTTTGACCTTGCTGCCGCATCTGGGCCAGCAGAGCTCGGGTGGGCTCAGGCTTCAGTCCCCTTGCGGGTGTGGTGTCGTAATTTTTGTTGTCAGAAGAGGGTCACAATGCAACGAATTTTGAGAACCCCAATCTAGACCATCCCTGTGTTTGTCTAACCTGTTCTCAAAAAAACAACAAGCAGCAGCATTCTACAACCTCATTTGGAAGCCTATTCCAGTACTTAACTAATCTCATAGTTAGAAAGTTTTTCCTAATATCTAACGTAAATCTACCTTGCTACAGATTAAATAGACTGCTTCTTGGCCTACCTTCAGTAGACAGGGAGAACAATTGATCACCACCCTTTTTATAACAGCTCTTAACATAATTTGAAGACTGTTATTTTGACATGTTGACAATTTGTGTTTTAATAGTAATAAAGGTTTAATTTTTTGAATCTCAGCATCTACTATCATTACATTATTGTTGTTGGACTGCCCCCCGCCATTTACTTTCCTGCAACTCTGAAAATTTAAATAGATAAAAAGAGAAAAAAAATGTTTAAAAATAATCAATATTATCCATCAAAGTTATATATTAAAAAAAGTTGAATTCTAACCAGCCTAAATATAAAACAGGTATGTATAATAGTTCTCAAGACCCGCTAGATTTTTTTAAACCCCAAATAACACTAACACTTGATATTTAGGTAGTTCTTATGAAAAAAATCTCCAAATATTAATCCCCACATCAGCCCAAGAGGCAGGTAAATATTATCCGTGGAGAAAACAAGGCACAGAAGAGCAACATAACTTGCCAAGGCCATAAAAGAAATCAATCAGAAGCAGCAGCAGAGGGTCTGATTCCAAATCACTTGCTGTTTCCTAAGCAACACATGTACTTATTTGCTAATCCAGAACCACATACAATTAAGAAGCGGCTAATGAGATTTTACGAGATTTGCCGTGACCCTTGGAAAATGTTTCGTTTCTTGAGAAGTGCGGTCCAAATATTACCTACTGTTTTACAAAAATCTCTTCAAACAGTTCAAGAGGAAATGCAAGTAAAATCCTCTCAGGAGTTAATTAGGTGCTGGCAGAGAGGGAGAAGCCCTGCTCTAGCAGACTCCCTGCTCCCCCCGACGGGAACAAAGCGCACCAGTCCTGACACCCAGCAGGGGTCTCAAACCTGTACCCAAAACCATGGGGCTCCACGCAGGTCCAGCGGTCCCTGTGTGGAGCCTGAGGCAGGGGTGGAGTCCACCCTCCCGGAAGCGGGCTACAGAGTTCTGGCGCCCCGCTCTGCCTCTGGACCCCCCCACTCAGCAACACAACCCCGGCGCCGGCGGGCTCCCCCTCCTTCCCAACACGGGGCCGGGCTCCCAACGGAGACCTTCCCCGCCGTCACCCTGCGCCCCCTCTGGCGGTTTACCCGGCTCTCCGGCTCGTGCCCCCGCCCCGCGGCCAGGAGCCCCGCGCCGCCGCCGGCTCGGGAGAAGCAGCGGCGCGCCCTGGTCCACGCGCGCAGGCCGGCTCTCCGCGCGGCCGCCGCCATCGCGCCCCTCCCCTCCCCGCTGGCGGCGGCTTTACGGCCATGTCGCAAGGAGAAGGGCCGCCCAAAACTTCTCCCTGCGGTGCGGCAGGCGGCGCAGCTCCGGCCTCTGGGCTGCGGCAGCGGGGGATAGAGCGTCTCGATCGGTCTCTCGGCTGCGCAGCTCGGGCTGCCCTTCGCTCCCTCCCCGCTGCGGCCCCCGCCTCGTGAGGGCGGGGACGGGGGTCCTCGGGTTAGCCGCCGTTTGGCCTGCGGGCTGCTGACAGCCGCCGGCGGCCCGCAGGTGAGAGGCCGGGGGGGAGGAGTGGGACACACGCTGTAGCCGGCCCATGTTCTGTGTGCGGGAGAACAGCGTCTGCTGAGCCGCGTGAGGGGGCGGACGTGGCGGGGAAGAGCAGAGCAGGGGCTGCCTGAGGTGAGAGGTCGGAGACCCGGGCTGTCTGGAGAGTGGGGGAAGCGGATGACAAGGGGGCCTGGGCGGTGGGGGGCGTGGAGGAGGGGAGCTGATAAGGAAGGGGGCCTGGGCGGTGGGGGGCGTGGAGGAGGGAGGGTGGTAGGGAAGGGGGCCTGGGTGGTGGGGGGCGTGGAGGAGGGTGGAGGGGAGCTGGTAGGGAAGGGGGCCTAGGCGGTGGGGGGCGTGGAGGAGGGTGGAGGGGAGCTGGTAGGGAAGGGGGCCTGGGCGGTGGGGGGCGTGGAGGTGGGAGGGTGGTAGGGAAGGGCGCCTGGGCGGTGGGGGGCGTGGAAGAGGGTGGAGCGGGGGTGGTAGGGAAGGGGGCCTAGGCGGTGGGGGGCGTGGAGGAGGGAGGCTGGTAGGGAAGGGGGCCTGGGCGGGGGGCTGGTAGGGAAAGGGTTCCGGGCTGCCGGGGGGGACTGAGAAGAGAGGGAGGTGGGGTCTCCGGGGGGGGGACTCGCAGTCACCTGTGGCCCCGGGGCCGGGCTCTCGCTCGCTGCCGTCCCCGCTAGGGGGAGCCGGCTCTGGGCCCCGGCACTCGCTCTCCGTTCCCACGGGACGCCCCCATTGTGAAGTCATCACCTGCCGGCGGCGGGGTGGCGCGGCGCGGCCCGGCGTATCCCGGCCCCTCCTGCAGGGATGTAGCGAGTCCGGGCTCCGGGGGATCGAGGCCTGCTCCAGGGGACTGTCTTCCCCCAAGGCTGCTGGCTGGGGTAGGCGCCATGTGGTCATCCCGGTGTGTTGGGACTAGGGGCCATCTCACACACACACACCCCCCATAGAGGGGTCGCGGTGCCGGCTGGGGATGGTTATGGATGCTGCTTGAGGACAGGTGGCGCTGGAAGGGCGGGGGAGGGTGAAGAGTGAAAGTGATTAGTGAAAGGCTGCCGGGAGTGGGTGGGGTGGGGTGGAGCGGGGCACTGAATGAGGCAGGAGAGGGGTGCCAGGGCCAGGTGGGCGCAGGTGAAGGGCAGGGGAGGTGGAGGGAGGGATGGGGGTGAAGGGCGCTGGGTGTGGTAGAAACAGGTGTAGATTGTCAGGGGTAGGTGGCTGTGCGTTAAGGGCACCGGATGGTGGAGGAGACTGGTGAGGCTTGCTGGTGGTAGATAGATGTAGGTAAAAGGTTAACAATGTTGGTTGTCTAAACAGTTTATAATCCCTGTTCTGAATAATGCAAATGATTGGAAGGGTGTATTTATTTACCAGTGGGGGGGCGGGTATAAATATTGCACTAAAAGAGTAAGGATTGGAAATTGCCTCCTTAATTGTCTTCATTACTGGAGGAATCAATTTGTTCTGCATTGCTTGTAATCGTTACAGCTGAGGAAGTGAACAAAGACTTCTATCGGTGTAAATTCAAAAATGCATATTAGGGCTGTCGATTAATCGCATTTAACTCATGCTATTAACTCAAATTAATCACAATTAATTGCAGTTTTAATTGCACTGTTAATAGCACACCGATTGAAAATTATTAAATATTTTGGATGTTTTCTGCATTTTCAAATGTATTGATTTCAGTAACAACACAGAATACAAAGTGTACACTGCTTACTTATTAGATTACAAATATTTGCACTGTTAAAATGATAAAAGAAACTGTATTTTTCAATTCACCTTATACAAGTACTGTAGTGCAATTTCTTTAGCCTTAAAATGCAACTTACAAATATAGAATTTTTATTTTTTTTTTTTTTTGGTTACATAACTGCACCAGGGGTGAAAGTAATTTTGCAGGGTGGTTTTCAAGGGTGGCCGGGGTCCTGGGCAAGGTGGGAGGGCGGCTCTGGGCCCCCAGAAGGGGCAAGGCCTCGAGCAGAAGGGGCGGGGCTGGGGCCAGACTCCCCCAGCCAGTGTTGCCTGGCCCACACCAGCTGGGGTTCCAGCAGTGATTTAAAGGGCGTGGGGCTCTGGCCGCTGCTGCTTTAATGTCGGCTGTGTACCGGCCCATACTGGCAGCCGCTTTCTTACTGGTACACTGTACCGGCCCTTACTGGCTTACTTTCACCTCTAAACTGCACTCAAAAACAAAACAATTTTGCTTCCCACTTCTTATGTACAATGTCACCAGAAAGCGAGAACAGGCGTTCGCATGGGACTTTTGTAGCCAGCACTGCAAGGTATTTACATGCCAGATATGCTAAACATTCGTATGCTCCTTCATGCTTTGGCCACCATTCCAGAGGATATGCTTCCATGCTGATGTCGCTTGTTTAGGTTTTTTGTTTTTTTTTTAAAATGAGTTAATTAAATTTGACTGAACTCCTTGGGGGAGAATTGTATGTCTCCGGCTCTATTTTACCCGCATTCTACTATATATTTCATGTTATAGTAATCTCAGATGATGACTCAGCACACGTGTTCATTTTAAGGACACTTTCGCTGCGGATTTGGCAAAACGCAAAGAAGGTACTAATGTGTGATTTCCAAAGATAACTACAGCACTTGACCCAAGATTTAAGACTCTGAAGTGCCTTTCAAAATTTGAGAGGGATGAGGTGTGGAGCATGTTTTCGGAAGTCTTAAAAGAGTAACACTCTGATGCGGAAACTACAGAACCCAAACCACCAAAAAAGAAAATCAACCTTCTGCTGGTGGCATCTGACTCAGATGATGAAAATGAACATGCATCAGTCCGGACTGCTTTGAATTGTTATTGAGCAGAACCCGTCATCAGAATGGACACATGTGCCCTGGAATGGTGGTTGAAGCATGAAGGGAAATATGAACCTTTAGCGCATCTGGCACGTAAATATCTTGCAACCCCTGCTACAACAGTGCTTTGTGAACACCTGTTCTCACTTCCAAATAAAACTGTGAACAAGAAGCGGGCAGCATTATCTCCTGCAAATGTAAACAAACTTGTTTGTCTGAGCGATTAGCTGAACAAGAAATAGGACTGAGTGGACTTGTAGGCTCTAAAGTTTTCTATTTTGTTTTTGAATGCAGGTTTTTTTGTACATAATTCTACATTTGTAAATTCAACTTTCATGAGAAAGAGATTGCACTACAGTACTTGTATTAGGTGAATTGAAAAATACTGTTTCTTTTGTTTTTTACAGTGAAAATATTTGTATTAAAAATAAATATAAAGTGAGCACTGTACACTTTGTATTCTGTTATAATTGAAATCAATATATTTGAAAATGTAGAAAACATCAAAATATTTAAATAAATAGTATTCTATTATTTAAGAATGTGATTAATTTTTTTAATTGTAAAAAGAAAAGGAGTACTTGTGGCACCTTAGAGACTAACCAATTTATTTGAGCATAAGCTTTCGTGAGCTACAGCTTATGCGCAAATAAATTTGTTAGTCTCTAAGGTGCCACAAGTACTCCTTTTCTTTTTGCAGATACAGACTAACACGGCTGCTACTCTGAAACCTTTTTTAATTGTGCGATTAATTGCGATTAATTTTTTTAATTGCTTGACAGCCTTAGTGCATATCATTTAATAGGAAGAAGCTTGCAGACAACATTAGAAATAGATGCACAAAAGAACAGGGAAATACTGTATGTTTTGAAGTTAAGTGGTTCACTCCTTTTTTTTTTTAAACTTACACCAGCAAATAAAGTCTCGGTAGCTTTTTAGCTCAAATTAGTTTATTAAAGTGACTTGAGGCTTTATAAAAGTTGTTAAAGGTAGTATTATGAAATATGTAGGTCAGCGTCTGACATAATTTTGTCATAGTTCTTATTCTTGCTTTATTTGTAGCTCAGTTGGAACTGGAGGAAATAAGATAATGGATATGGGTAACCAACACCCTTCCATCAAAAGGCTGCAAGAAATACAGAAAGAAGTCAGAGATATTGAACAGCAGGTGGTGATTTTCAGTGGCCTGTCTACTGACAGGGATTACAAGAAACTGGAGAGGACTCTGACTAAACAGCTTTTTGAAATAGATTCTGTAGATACTGAAGGAAAAGGGGACATTCAGCAAGCGAGAAAACGCGCAGCCCAGGAAACAGAGAGACTACTCAAGGAATTGGAGCAGAATGCAAACCATCCACACAGACTGGAAATAGAGGCCATATATAAGGAAGCTCAATCATTGGTGGAACGTGAGATCACACCTTTTTATAAAGGTGGCAACTGTATAACTGATGAATTTGAAGAGGGTATTCAGGATATCATATTGAGACTCACTCAAGTGAAAACTGGAGGAAAAATCTCGTTACGGAAAGCAAGATATCGCACTCTGACAAAAGTGTGTGCAGTTCAAGAGATTATAGAAAGCTGTATAAAGCAGCAACCTTCCCTGCCACTCTCCAGTGATGCACATCCTTCAGTCTCAAAAATTAACTCTGTTATGTGTGATGTGAACAAGGCTAGGGGAACTCTTATTGCAGTCTTAATGGGAGTAAATAACAATGAGACTTGCAGGCATTTATCCTGTGTGCTTACAGGTCTGATTGCAGATTTGGATGCTTTGGATGTTTGTGGTCATACAGAAATAAGAAATTACAGAAAGGAAGTGGTGGAAGAGATCAATAAATTACAGAAATATCTGGATTTGGAGGAGGAAGCAGACTCTGCTCATGCTTATGACTTGGCACAAAATCAATCCATTCTAAAAATAGAAGAGATCCGCAAAAAAATGAAAGAAGTTCATTCTTTACTTTTCAGAGCAGAAAATGCTTCTGATTTGTACTTGGGATGCAAGGCGGAACTGCAAGGTTTAATTGCCCACTTGGATGAAGTGAGTCCAGGAAAGAACCCGTGTATCAGAGAAGCCAGGAGAAGAGCAGTAATAGAAGTGCAAACTCTTATAACATATATTGATTTAAAGGAAGCACTTGAAAAAAGACAAATGTATGGTGAACAAACTGTTGTGGAACACCAATCCCATAAGGCAGTCTGGAGTATTCTTGGACACTTGTCTCAGATTCAGAGGGAAGTGCTCTCTTTTGATGGAAACAGAACTGATAAGAACTACATGAGACTAGAAGAGCTCCTCACTAAGCAACTTTTGGCACTTGATGCTGTTGATCCACAAGGAGATGAGCGATCTAAAGTTGCCAGAAAGCAGGCAGTAAAGCTTGCACAGAATATTCTTTACTATCTAGACATGAAAACAGATGAGTGGGAGTACTAGAAAAGCAGTGGCCTCATGTTAGATATTGCTTTCTTTTTTGCACTTTATGTAGACTGATAGTTCCCATGAGCCGCACATGATTAAAAGTTGTGTTTTTATATTCCCTCGGGTTGTGGAGATTGTGTAAATAGTTGGCTTGACTATATGGCAGCTATCCCACACTTTCACCCACTTGCCATGGCAATTGTCAGTACACCATTTTTTCAGTTTTGGTCACCATGTTATGTGGGAGATATGGCTTTCTTGAGGAACTGTATAAGTATCAGAGTCTAATATTTGGTCAAACTGTTTTTTTAAAGAAACCTAATGCAAAAGTCAGAGAATGCACATTTCTCAAAGATGCAGGAATTTCCTTAAAATACAGTACTGGAAAAACTATGAAAAGAAGACTGGGAATTTAAGATTATTGGCCAAATGCAAGGTTAGATCCATCAACTTTACAGCAGCATGGACATACTTTTAATGTGTTATTCTAATCAAAAGATTAAATACAAAAAACTGTTGGCTATTCATTTCTGTGTTTGATTTGGTTCCATCCATTTCACCTTATTGCATTTTTGGTTTTACAATGTAGCAGTATTATAATACATGTTGGAAATTAACATTTACTTACATAATGACTGGTTGTGTCCATTTTCTTGTGGTACTGGACATCTAGGAAAGAGTCCCTCAAATTCAGGCTGTCATCTTATTAGAAGGTAGCTATGAGACTTGAAAGACAGGAAAACTATAGCATTAGATAAGTGTGAGGTTTTTTTACTGCCATCCATAAATCCCTGAAAACTGCACTGGATTATCTTTAATTGCCATTTAGATGTATTTTAACTCAGTTATTGGATCTGGATTTGATGGGTCTTCTCAGCAACCTGTGAGAACGGAAATCACTTTAAAATTACTTAAGTCAGTGGGTACTTCTGATTTAACCTTGTAAATATAGTTAGTCACAAAATTGTTCATAATTTATATGTCACATTTCATACTGGTCATATGTGATCTCAGACATAAGACTCAGAAAAGGCTTGCTTATGGTGTGAAGTCTCTTCCTTCAACTCACAAGCAGTTAGGTTAGTTCTGCAGCTTGTTAAATAAACCTGATCATATTTCTGCATGCACTTTCCTCTTCCTTTGTGAATATAGGAATTTAGTAGCCAATATAAATCATACCAAAAGTGTGCTACTGTAGAAATACCCTACAGAATGCTACACTAAATGGAATAATGGGTCAAAAATGTGTTTAAAAAATAGCTGTTTTCCCACATAGCTCCTTTCATGTTAGATTTATAAATTACTACTTTGTAGTGGTTTATTTATTTGCAACATTTTAACAAATGTAAATCATTTCAGATATTTTATATTTTAAATACACATTAATTAGAGAAAACAAAATATTTTTTGTGAGACAAGTGCCTTTTAATAATACCTTAAAGTTACACCACTTTAGATAGATACAGGAACTGTTTGTCTAATGGCAGCATGATGCATTTATAGTCATCACTACCAACTGGATTTTTCTGTTTACAATTCAGCTATAATATGTTTCAAATTAAATAAAGTGATCTATTAGGGTTCAGCTGTGACTAGATGTTTGAGAGTGGAACTTGGACTCAGGAAATTTGGGTTCTGTTTCCAACTGCCCACACAGTGACTTGCTTAGTGACCTTGTGCAAGACAACCAGCGCCTCTGATTGGAAGAAAGGGATAATAATAGTTACTCACCTTTATAAAGTGCTTTGAAATCTCTGGATGAAACAAGCTATGTAATTTCAAAGTATGATTATTTTGATTCACTGAATTTTTGTTCTACTGTTGACTTCTTTGCAAATCATTTGTCAAGGAATTTTTTTTTAAATTAACTATAGTTGATAAGTCATAGCCCAGTACGGAGGATGCATTCTTCGGATGCTTCTCCCTATTTTTTGAGTTCATGTGGGGCCTTACCTGTACCCATCTCTTCCCTTTATTTTATTTTTTAATCAAATCTGCTTGGAATTACAGTTTAATTTATCTACTTTTGCATTTCTTATTCTGTTGGCTAAAACAAATTGATTATTAATGGTGTTACACATCTGAATTATTTTGCTAATGTTTACAAATATCATTTCAAACTTTTTGCTAAGTACTTAAATTGTAGTCATAACTTCTAATATACACTTGCAACTTTCATGACGTAACAATTGGATAATGCTTATTATATTTAAGTTTAATTACTATGATAATTGTTACTGTCTGGTCTCTTCAACGGTTAGATGTACAGCCATTGTTTAAAAAAATCAAAGCATTCATATTCCTCTGTAGGTCATGTGAAGCTTTCAACATTTCTAATTTTTTTCTGTAAAGGTGAAGAAAATAGTTTATATTTTTTTTATTTAAGATTTGCTTATCTCAGCTTTTGTGAAAGGTTGATTCTTTAAAAAGGCAAAAGCATCAGATGGATTGAAAAATGATTAACTCAATAGATTCCAGTACCAACATATTGTGTGATCTTAGCTTTTTGCATTTTTAACAGTCTTCTGCTCATGAGTTAAATGTGCAGCATTTAAGATTTGTGGAAATCCTTATCTGGTGCAGTATTTGTAAGCAGTTTGTGCATGGATAGTAAACTAAATAAACCAAACCAAAAAAGTATGGTGCATGGATTTTAGAGAATCCTGTGTCTGTGCTGCAGAATGTAATTTCTTTGTTTTGTATACAAGATGGCTGGGGAACACACTTGCTTTCTGGTAAGTAACTATCCAGCAAGATGTAAAAGGACCAACTCACAAAAAGCCTACATTTATTAGTAAGTGGAATGTAAAGGCTTTGGTGCATGCTGTGCTGTTACATCTTAGCAAAAGAAATGAATGGATGTATTTTTTGTTATGTTTTGAGAAAGCTGTAAATCATGATACTTGTTTGCCGATTATATTGATTTATGAGCAAGTTTGATCTGAAGTATCCCAGTGTCGATTTTGTGGTAACCCACAACCATTTCCCCCCTCCTTCTTTGCAGTTTAGTGGAGTTTTTTTTTTGTTTGTTTTTTTTTTTTTTTTTTGAAGTATGCTTAATGGAAAAGTTTGTAACTAATGATTGTACGTAAATCTTCTTTAAAATGTATATATCCAAATTTATCTGTATGCATTATACGGCCTTGGTATAAATTCAAAGTTAAATATTGTTTTATTGTATCCTTAATTATTAATAAAATATTTTGCTGCAGTGTACTTGCTGTTGACTTTTATGTTCTATCCTATTGCCTTTCCTTAAATTTTTGAATGTTAATTATCAGAATGTAACTGATTTCCCTGACAGGAAACTCTGAGTTTTTATTAAAGAAAAAGAGGCAAGTTTGTGTTATCATCTTTATTTTCCTAAAAAACCACAGTAAAGAAACTAAATTTTCTGTAGGATTCATTCATCTCCGTTTTAAATCTTGCTTCTTCAGTCTGCTGTATACGCAGACTGTGCACCAAAATAATTAAATCAGTTTTAATTTGCGCTTTATTTCAGTGCAAACCTGTCCATGGATTCTCTTATTTTTGGTTCTCTTTTGATTGTATAATCTGTTATTATCTTATAAAAGACAATCACTCTTTCCACATAGGTGTCACTGTGAACAACTCAATAAAAACCACAGTCAAGCATAAAATGGTGGTTTTAAAAATAGTATGATGTATTTAAATAATACTGAAATAATCATTGTATATCTTAATGGTATGCTTCCACCCAAAATATTGTTCAGTTTTAATTATCCTCTCTTAAAACCCCCCCAAAACCTACCAGTAGAAAAAAGGAGGCCCATAGATGGGTGGTGAAAATTTTTAACAGCATAGAAAGACCTCGCGCGAACTGGTTGTTAAATTTTGAAGCAGTTTTAGAACCGGTTGTTAACCCGCTTCCTTGCAGGGGGCGCTGAGGCTTTGATGGGCTCTGGCCGGGAAGTGATGTAATTCCTCCTCCGGACGCCGGGGGCGCTGCACTGCGGGAGCCACGTGAGCTGCTGCCTGGCCTTGGGCACGAATCCTGTTGCTGCTGCTGCTCCCCTGGCCCAGGGGCTGCCGCTGCTGCCTGGTGTGTCCCCGGCTGCTCTGCTGGGCCTGGGCTGCGTCCTGCTGCTCGGGCTGCTCCAAGCCACTCTCCCCGTGAGCACCCACCACCCTGCCCGCAGCCAGCCCCCGTCTCCAGCCACCCCCTGTCCAGCCTCCAGCCACCCCCGCACCTCCTGCCCGCAGCCAGCCTCTGCCGCACCCCCTACCCTGCCCGCACTAGCCCCTGTCTCCAGCCAGCCCTGCACCCCCCTGCCCTGCCTGCAGCCAGCCCCTGCCTCTAGTCAGCCCCTGCCCTGTCTCCAGCCAGCCCCACACCCCCTTGCCTCCAGCCAACCCTGCACCCTCCTATCTCCAACCAGCTCCGTACCCCCTGCCCTGCCCGCAGCCAGCCCTGCACCCCCTGCCTTCAGCTAGCCATGCCCCTGTCTGCAGCTGGCCCTACGTCCACTGGTGCCCTGCAGTTCCCAGGGCAGTAACCCTGCACACCTGCTTCAATGAGGGGGGCAGGGAGAAGCTGGGACCCACACGTGCACACCCTAGGGTGACCAGACAGCAAGTGTGAAAAATCAGGACAGGGAGTGGGGGGTAATAGGAACCTATATAAGAAAACGACCCCAAAATCGGGACTGTCCCTATAAAATCAGGACATCTGGTCACCCTAGCACACCCCCAGGGAGTGGTGGGGACCCACACATGTGAAACGGAGCTCATTTCTAGTTCAGACCCATCTTTTTAAAAAAGAACTTTAGGCAGGGTTAACGTACATCCGTATTTTACCGGACAGGTCAGGCTTTTTGGTTCTTCAATCGCCGACCGGGAGGAATTTTTAAATTTTAAAAATTCCTCATGGGAAAATACAGACGTATGGTAACCCCAGTGATGAGCTGCCAAAATCTTAACAACGGGTTCCCTCCTCACCCCACAAGGGGGTTGTTGCCCACCCCGCCCCCTGGGACTCCTGCCCCATCCAACCCCCCTGCATTCCTTGACCCCCACCCCCCAGGACCTCTGCCCCATCCACCTCCCTCTCCTGTCCCCAGACTGCCCCCAGAACAGGGCAGGAGGATCTCGTGGGCTACCGTAGTGGGTGCCCACCCCGCCCCTAAGAGCCAGAGGCGCCTGCCGGGGGGAGAGGTGGGGAGTCCCGGCAGTGCTTACCTGGGGCAGCTCCCAGGAAGCATCCGGCAGGTCCCTCTGGTTCCTAGTGGTGGGGGAGCGTAGCTGAGGGGGAGCGACTGCTCCCCCCACAGATCACATCAAAAGTGGCACCTTAGGCTGCCATGCAGGGAGGAGGCCCGGCTAGACCATGTGACTGAGCAGAGCCAGCAAACCCTGGCAAAAATCTGGGGGTGAGGGACACGTGACCCCATGTACCCCACCCAGGCATTGCCTCTGCTTGCCCAGCGGGGTGGGGTGAGGAAGGGACTTGGGGCTTCAGCCCCGCAGGGCACGCCTGCCAGTGCATGGGGCTTCAGCCCCGCAGGGTGCCCTGGGCCCTAGCAGGCACCTCTTGTGGGGCTGAAGCCCTGAGCCCCAGAAGGTGCCTTCCACATGGCTGAAGCCCTGAGCCCCAGCAGGGGCGCTCCAGCTCTCGAACTTCTGAAGATTGTTGGATGCAGCTCAGAGGGTCAGTAATTTTGGCCACCCCGGCCTATGGCATAGTTACTGTACCTATCCCTGAAGCATCTTGCAATGGTAATTAGAGACAAGATCTTGAACTAGATGGGCCACTAGTTCAGGAGTCTCAAACACGTGCGGCCCGTGGAGTTATTTCCAGCGCCCTGCCATAGGCGCCGACTCCACCGGCAGCCAAGCTTCCACCCCCTCTCCTCCCCCCTTCCCCGAGTGCGCCACGTCCCCGCTCCTCCATCTACCTCCCAGTGCTTCCCACTGCCAAACAGCTGTTTGGCAGCACTTAGGACTTTCCAGGAGGGAGGGGGGAGGAGGCGGAGAAGCAGGGCTGGGGTGGGGCTTTGGAGAAGGGGTTGGAATAGGGGCAGGGAGGGGGGCGGAGTTGGAACAGGGACTTTGGGGAAGGGGTTGGAATGGGGGTGGGAAGAGGTGCGGAAGGGGCAGGGCTTCATGGAAGGGGTGGAGTGGGGGCAGGCTTTAACCGAAGTAATTCTAAAAGTAAATGCATGTTTTGTCGTTTGAGTGAGGTGCATTACTGAGTGTTTATATTTTATTAAAACCCCTCTTCGTGTTACAGTTTTAAAAAAGTTAACACATTGACTTTTAATAGCATACTATATTACTCTTCATTTTTGACTATATTTTGTATCGTTGTATGAAAAGGTTTCAGTGATGCAGCCCTTGGGCCAATGTACTAGTCCTCATGTGGCCCTCATGGTGATTTGAATTTGAGATCCCTGCACTAGTCTGAAGCAGGATGGCAGTTCCTTTGTTCCTACCACTACCATTGTACAATACACAAAATACAGTCCCTGCCTTAACAAACTTGTAATCTAAAGGGATAGTAGAGTAACTGAGACCAGGTAAGAGTACAATATTACAAGTATAGTCTAAGGCAGGGGTGGGCAAACTTTTTGGCCTGAGGGCCACATTGGGTTTCCAAAATTGTATGGAGGGCCGGTTAGGGGAGGCTGTGTCTTCCCAAACAGCCAGGCATGGCCCTGCCCCCGCCTCCTATCTGACAACACCTCTTCCCCCCGCTTCTCGCCCCCTGACGGCTCCCCTGGGACTCCAGCCCCATCCAACCCCCCCGTCCCCTGCAGTGCCCCCAGGCCTCCTGCCCCATCCACCACCCCCTGCTCCCTGTCCCCTGATTACCCCTGGACCCCGCATCCCTGACTGTCACCTGTCTCCCCATCCAACCCCCCACTCTCATTCCTGACTGCCCCCCCCCGGGATCCCTGTCCCATCCAACCCCCCTGTTCCCTGACCTCTGACCGCCTCAACCCCTATCCGCACCCCCGCCCCCGACCACCACCCCGAACTCCCCTGCCCTCTATCCAGCGCCCCTTACTGCGCTGCCTGGAGCACCAGGTCAGGCCGCGGCTCTACAACTGCGCTGCCTGGTTGCCCAGAGCATTGCGCCAGCCGCACGGCGTGCTGAGGCTGCAGGGGAAGGGGAACAGCAGGGGAGGGGCCGGGAACTAACCTCCAGGGCCAGGAGCTCAGGGGCCGTGCAGCAGGGTCCCGTGGGCCAGATGTGGCCTGTGGGCCGTAGTTTGCCCACCTCTGGTCCAAGGGTTTCCTTAGGCTTTTTAGGAAATGATATTCATAAAATTAATTTCTTTCTTTCCTCATCAACTCTGTCTATAGCCTACCAGCAGGCAAACACATGCTTATGTTTTACCTGAAGGGTTCTCAGCGGCACCCTGAGTCCAGGGTACTCAGGGCATTGAGAGTCACAGTGTTAGCCCTTGCCTCTAGTAAGAGGGAGACTCTCATAGCTGGGTGTCAGCTCCCTGACACCACCAGCTTTTCAGCCACTCAAGTGGCTAACCTGCTATGCCAGCTCTAACTTCACCTTGCAGGTTAACAAGAGGAGAACCCTAAGTATGTAGTGTAGACATAGCCTTTCAGTTGTGCAAGGCTAAACAACAGAGAGCCTTGAATTCCATCACTGGTCAAACAGAGTGGGGGTAACAACTCCCCCGTGCCTGAATGGGCCACCACCAAGATACATTATCTCCTGGTGACTAATTTATACTCCAAAGCCATAAAGCATACTTTGAATATAAATACATTATTCCTTAAACGTTGTCCGTATGTACACCCCACAATGATTATGAATCTTGACAAGTTATGAGCTTTCTGTAGATAACTTACAGGTTGCTCTTTATGGATAAATATTCTGTAAGACATGTTTGGTGCAGTAAATTTGTCAGGTCTGAGGTGAGAAGTGTTTGCAAAGAACAGGGGACCCTTTGCCAAGGGGCCTCTGTGTCACAGGTTCCTTCAAGTAATACTGATAAAGGGCCAGATTTTAAAGTCAGTTTTAAAGTTTTAAACCTCCACAATTTTCACCAGATTTTTGAAAGAGCTCAGCTCTCAGTTAGGCATCTGATAAGACCCAGATTTTCAGAAATACTCAGCACCCAACATATCCCAGTATGACACTCAGGACTCACCATGTACTCAGCATACTACGCTCTTTTGAAAATCTGGCTCATAATTTGATGCCTAAATGGATTGTTGAGCATTTTTGAAAATCTGGCCTGTGAAACAGAGGTGAACTCTCTACTGCTACTTCTGATTTTCAAGACCTTCAAAGGTTCTAAAAGTGTTATATTCAATGCATACATGTAGAGAAGTTAGATAAAAATACAGGTTGAACCTCTCTAGTCCAGCACCCTCAGGACCTGACCAGTGCCGAACTAGAGAATTTGTCAAACCACGGGAAGTCAATGCAGAGTGCCAACAGGTCTCCATAGGCATGGGAAGTAGGGGTGGGAGGTGCTGCAGCATTCCCAGGCTTTGTGCACAGTGTGGGGCCCTGCCTCCGCCCAGGGTCCCAGCCGCTGGCCCCCGGCCTGGGGGCTCTGATGCCGGCCCCAGGTCCTCCCCCTGCCTTCCGGAGCTTGAACGCCACAAATCAGCTGTTCGCAGTGCTCCAGAAGTGCTGGGAGGGAGGAGGAGGAGTTGGTAAGCGCAGGGATGCCGGCGCGCGGGGGGAGTACAGCAGAGGAGGGTGCGTGATGGCGGTGGATGCTCCACACCCACAAATTTTGCCCCATGGGTGCTCCGGGGCTGGAGCACCCATGGAGTTGGCACCTATGCTGGACCAGGGAGTGCCGGATTAGAGAGGTTCAACCTGTATTAAAGACTCTTGCTGAAAGGTTGCATCATAACACTACCTTATTTGTTAGATTCAGAACAATAACACACAAGAACCCCAAAACAGAAAGAGACAAAGCAGACTTTTCCCTAAAATGCAGAGGTATACCTCAGCCCACCTTACTCTAGGATGACTTGCTGGAAACTGATTCTGATTGCACACTTCCCTACAAAGCCCTCTAGCCTTCATGGATGACTAGGAAACCACTTACACATTAAAGTGATAGCTTGTAATTTTAACACAGTTTTCAATACACCACTAAAAGGCATCTAAAAATAATGCTTTTAAGGACATCAGGTCATCTTAATATCTTTCAGCAGGTAATTGTTTAACGCCTTATTTCAAAGAAAATAAAAAATAAAAATTCATTTCACATATGTGACTGTGTAGTTCTGAGAAATGGCTGAACTGTTTAACCTGAATCTTCCCCAAAATATTTATCTTGAGGCAGACACCCAGAATGGAAAGTTTCAGCTCAAATGGTTAAAGTTTGGCAAAGTTATAAGCAGGGCCTTATAATGGAAAGAGGTACTTGTTCTTACTATGTTTTCCTGACAAGTGTCTGGTAAACTGATCTATTAGACTGCATTGGTATTACTATTTGTTACCTTTATGGTTGCTATGGCAATCTCTTTAGACTACCTCAAATATACGAACACCCGAGTTAGGGACTGACCGGTCAACTGGACACCATGTGAAACCAGAAGTAACCAATCAGGCAGCAGTGGAGACAAAACAAAAACAAATATTGTACTGTGCCTATATTGCATCTTAAAAGTAGGCACATCTGGGCTGCCTGTCCCCATCCCTATCCCTACCCCCACCCCTACACGCACTTAAATTGGCACCCACTTACAGCTAGGAGTTGAAGATGCTGAGATTCGCAGGCAAAGCTGTGAGCCCCTGCTGCCAGCCCAAGGCAGCCCGAGCAGCATTGGGGTCTAACGCTGCTTTCCTTTAAGCTATGGGTGCTGTTTTCACCTCCCCTCCCCCGGCTGGGACGGGGTCTGCTGTTTTCACCCACCTGCTACTTTCACCAGCACCCCCTCCCACTCAAAGCTTGCCTGGGCCCTGTGAAAGAAGCTGTCTGCAAGGAAGCTGACTAGCTGCCTCTGGAAACTGTCCCAGAGTGTGAACTGCTGGAGCCGTAGCTGCATTTTGTTCAGAGTTACAAACATTTCATAGAATATCAGGGTTGGAAGGGACCTCAGGAGGTCATCTAGTCCAACCCCCTGCTCAAAGCAGGACCAATCCCCAATTTTTGCCCCAGATCCCTAAATGGCCCCCTCAAGGATTGAACTCATAACGCTCTGTTTAGCAGGCCAATGCTCAAACCACTGAGCTATCCCTCCCCCCTCGAGTGTTATAGACAACTTCCATCCCTGAGATGTTCGTAACTGTGAGGTTCTACTGTATCCATAACTTGTGGCCTTTGTCACAACTGGTCTTCTTCATCTACTTTTTGTCCTGTTCTATTGTATCTGTGCTAATGCTATCCCCTTACATATTTATATGTATTCACTCATCTTTCAGGGGACTGACTCATACTTTGCCATTTGTTGTAAAATAAATGTAGACCATGGAATAAGCATCTAAATAGCTACAATAACAGATGTAAAAACAATATATTCATTCTGGCCAAGATTTTCTAAAGTGATTAGTGATTTTGGGTGCCCAACTTGAGCTATCTTAAAGGGCCCTGAATTTCAGAGGGTGGGTGCTCAGCACTTTCTGAAAACCAGGACTCTTTAAGGTGGCTCAAGTTGGGCACCCAAAAATTGAGGCACCCAAACTCTAGCCACTTTTGAAAATCTTGGCCCCTTCTTTCTTTCTTTCTTTCTTTCTTTCTTTCTTTCTTTCTTTCTTTCTTTCTTTCTTTCTTTTTTGGTAGTCCCTGAGCTTTCTCCTTGTTCTACCACACCCTTTCTTAGTTTTAGATGTTCAGCTGCTGACAATAGGATTGTCTCCTGTTATACTGCGTGCTGGTCTTTTTAGGTAATAAAGAGTTCTCTTGCATTTTGTAGGCATGTTTAGTCCATTGACACCAAATGCAATAGCTTTTTCAATAAGATTTGGACCAAGGTGGACTGTGCATTATGTCACCTCAGATAGTATGTATCTGGTTGTTTTTAAGGTGGAGTCTTGTGTAATTTCTCTTTACTGTTTCTGGAGGGGATGGTATCTAGTAGTTTGAACATAATATTGAGTGTCAGAACAATTGTGTGCCCTGACAGAGCATGATACAGGTTCTAGCCCTTGGATCATAAATACTTCAGGGCAGGGACTATGTCTTTCTATGTGTTTGTATTTCAGAGTACAGTCTCTGACATAGTGGGACCCTGATCTTGACTGAGCCCTTTGAGTGCCACCACAATAGAAGAAAAGGAGTACTTGTGGCACCTTAGAGACTAACCAATTTATTTGAGCATAAGCTTTCGTGAGCTACAGCTCACTTCTTATGCTCAAATAAATTGGTTAGTCTCTAAGGTGCCACAAGTACTCCTTTTCTTTTTGCGAATACAGACTAACACGGCTGTTACTCTGAAACCACAATAGAAGTAATAAATAACAATAATAAGGGCTTCAGCTACCCACATGCATGAATTGAGTGGCTCCCACACCCTCTCTTCCCAGGCTGAACACTAACTTTCCACTCCACATCTGCATTTAATAATGGGCCTGAGCCATAGAGTTTGGTGTGTCTGGTAGATCTAGTGGCGGGGTCTAGCCCTAAGACAAGATGCAACAAGTGGAAGCAACAAACAAAGCAACCTCCTCACTGTGGAAAGTACACTTGGGCTCATTTTCTGTTGTTTGGATATAATTTTTAAATTTAGATTTGTTGTTTTTCCTTTTCCTTACATTAATCTCATCTGCCTCTCAGTCAAGCATAAATATATATTTATGGATTGGGTGTAACTGCTGCCTTATATTCAGGATAACTGTAAAGAAGCTATTGTAAAGAAGTGACTGAAACAAGAGTAATAGCACCCAAAACATGGGCCCACGACGAAGATTGAGTAGAAGGTGAACCATGCCCCCCAATGTGTTTCAAATGCTGGGGGTAGGGTTTGATTGATGGAAACTTTGTGTTCTTGTGTGAGAGACAGAGAGAGAAAGAGAAAGACAGCACAAGGGGACACACACACACAGATCCAAGAAGCAGAAAATGAGAGAACCTGGACAAGCAGCTGGTAGTATAACCCTGAGAAAAGCCTACAAAAAGCTTTTGATGTGTGCTGGCTGACAGATGTTTGATCCTGTGAGCAAGGAAGCTGCCTCCTTTTGCTTGGTTCCTCCTGTGTTCCAGGAATCAGAAATGTGTCCATTCATTGTAAATACACAAAAATGGATCAAAGGTATCAGACTCCATTATCAATTTCTTTTTCCGGCTCCGGGAACCAGAGCAGCTCACTCTGCACTCAGGTGCTTTCTGTGCAACCTATATAGAAGAAAGTGGTCACTTATTCTCACTGCAAAGGGAGCAGGACTCAGCCTTTTTACAGTGGCTACAATATGACACTCAGGCACTTCTAGCACAGTGTGATTCATCGTTTTGTCTGCTGCAGGCAGTCTTTTGTTTCCCTTAGGAAGTGCCCTCCTTTGGGGCAGCAATAGTTCACTTTCTGCTGTGGGCTCTCTCATATCTTTTGTCTTCGGCACAGGTGGCTGGCCGTTTTTGGCAAGACCCGAGAGTGCTCTGGGCAGCTCAGAGATTCTCTTTCCAGTTCGGTATCTGCTGTGTCTCTTTTTATATCACAAGGACATTTCTACTTTGAAGCAATAATCCATGTGCTTTGTTTGCTGGCTGCTGTGTTTTCCAGTTTGATGGAAGTGGGTTTCATGGGGAGGTGAGGGGAAGGAAGGATTCTGTTTCTGTCCTACCATCCCTCAGTACATAGAGATCTTAAATAATTTAATTCCTCTCATGCAATTACCACCTCACTACTGTAGGGACCTCAGTTTCAGCTGTTTCATTTTGTATTTTTCAATTCTGCCTGACATTCTCCTTCACTTAAGCTGCAGACACATTGTATCCCCTAAACCCAAGAGCATCATGAAGGAAACCAGGCACCGCCTAATATGATATTTTCTATACACAATTGGAATGCACGACACACTTCCCAAAATAAACTGCAGTACCCAGCAATTGCTGCATTCATTTGCGAGCAGAGTCCTAGCTTTGCAACTTCCATGAGTGCTTCGCCAGCTAATCAGACTTTCAAGTCTGCTTACTGAAATCAGCAGGGATTCTACTCCTTTAATTCCCTCACCTCCTCACAAAACAAAAATAGTAAAATCTAATCAAACAGATGTACCTTAATGGCATGTTGGTAACTGCTGCTCTCAGACACTGGGCCTGGTTCTGTGCTCATCGAAGTCAAGGGGCATTCTGCCGTTGACTTTGTTGGGAGCAGGATTGGTCCCAACAGTTTATTTAGATGAAGAACTCAGCTCCAAGTATCCTTTCTTCTCACTTCAATACCTCCTGCTGGATGTGCATACCTGTCAGGTGCTCAGTTCTGTAAAACTTCCAACTCCCATTGACTCATGTCAGAATGCCATGCATGGGAGGAAACCTTGCTGATCAGACCACAAAGGAACTGACCGATGCTTATAAGGGTGATGATGTGTCTTTGGCCCTGGACGCTGGCCAATAATTGTTAAATTCTTGTGCCTGTGAGATATCTGATAAAGAGTTAGAGCTTGTCTACACTTAAACTGCTGCAGCAGTGCCGCTGCAGTGCTTCAGTGAAGATGCTACCCATGCTGATGGAAGGGCTTCTCTCCTCGGCATAGGTAATACAGCTTCCTAAGTGGTGGTAGCTATAGAAGCCCTCCTGTTGACATAGTGCTGTCTACTTCAGGAGTTAGGCTGATATAATTGTGTTGCTCAGGGGTATGGATTTTCCACACCCTGAATGACATAGTTACACTGACATAAGTTGCTAGTGTAGACCAAGCCTTAGACAGCACACTAGCGGTTAAAAAAAGAGTTTGTAATTGTGCAAAAATAAAATAAACTGAAACTGATTTATATTTATGGTCCACGCTGAGTGAATTTCTAAACCGTAATTCAGCAGCATAAATGCAGGAAAGTAATTTAGAACTTAAAAATCCTTTGAAAAACCCAGATGGTGCAAGGAACAGAGCAAAAGGTATTGTTAACAAATAAGAGGTTTATGTTGATAATGTCCCTTTACAAATATTATGAATCTAAAATTTTAGCCAACCTGAAGGCAGCCTGTGACTTGGATCATTTAGCTATTTACACCCTTAGAAGTGGGTACTCATCACGTTTTGCCAGCACAGTCATTAGCATGTGCAAAACTGGGCACACAGGCTAGGAAGCCTAGCCTGAAAATGTGGTCCAATCCAAAGTTTCTGTCTAATCTGCACTGGCAAAGCCAAGCATAGAAATGGAGATTTCATTCCTCTGCTGTGGCAGATGGAACAGTTTCAGCATATGGGGAAGTTGATGCAAATCCCAGGACATTTTCTTATATTGTTTTTATAATAGTTCAAATAAATCAAGATAATCTTTCGACATATCTTGTAAACTACTATAGGCCATACCCACTGCCTTACTCCAGCGACTTTGTGGAGCTCTCATGGCACAAAACAGCTCTAAAGCTGGCAGATCTAGTTCCTTGGGGACACCCCCTTTGCAGTGACTCCTATGTCACCTTCTTTTGGCCGCAGCATACGGTCATTCCCAGGGAAAAGTAGGTGTATCCAGATATCTCTACATCACAGCAATAACAGCCTCTGATGGCATGCCTCTCTGTAGGAGGCTGTGAGGGGGCAGCACTGGCTGTGTACCCTGTGCTAGGGGAATTCCCCTGGGAGCTGTTCTATCCCCTTTATGGCTCACTCACGCTACTGGAGTGATGTACAGGGGGTCATAGCAAGAGGCAGAATTTAGCCCATGGTTTGTGCCCACATGATCAATTCAGTTAGTAACAATGATAGCTAATAGCACTACAGTCTTACGATAACTTGGCTTACAAATTTACCCTAACTGTGAGCTCAACTGCAAAAAGTGAATGAAAGTTCATAAGGTGTCAAAATAAGTTATACCAATAAATGATATTGGGAAAGTTTGCAAATGGGAGAGAGAAAAACTGAATTAGTCTAAACAAAAAGGTTTACTGATATAATTCAAGGACTGTGTTAAAATCATGCCTGGTAAACGAGAACAAAGTATGAGACAAAAAATCAACAAACCAAAATTGGCGTGTCAGAAATTAGGCCTAGTTAGTGGACCAAATAATGAGAAGACAAGCTACTCCATCCATCACTTCCTTTTGGCAGTCCCTAAAGAAAGAGACTTGGAGAAAAATTGGCTATAGAGTGAGCTTCACTGTCGTGGTTGCCAACTCCAGTCTCCTGGGACTCTGGATCATCTTCAGCCAATCCTGAAAGATGTCCCAACCAGACCAGGCCAGAGAGTGGGAGCCAGCTGACATTGCCACGTCCACCAGCTTTGACTAAATCCCAAATGCTACCTGGGATGTGAGACACATTGTCTCCGCCTCCAACACTTGTGTATCCTTTTCCTTCTCCATCCTTTTTCGTCTCTCTCCTATCCTTGTTTTTCCTGCTGCCTACTAACAGTCTGGCTCAGTTCGCCAAGATGACATATTTTGAAATGCTGCTGTTAGCCTGTGACCAGAATAGGCAGCTAAAAGCAATGCCCTCAACAGCCTGATGCTGGTATGAGTTTGTCAGCTTTTGGAGGAGCTGATCAGAGCCGGTGCAGTGCCTGTGTTTCTCTATCAGTGAGAGTGCAAGCAAAAAAGATAACACCAGAAACAGCAGCTGCATTTTCTGTCTTTGTTGCTCTTTTCTCTGCCCTTTTGCATGTGTTTGTCTTGGTTTGTCTTCTAGGAAATGAAACTTTAACAAAGTTAAACTTTAACTTTAGCATCAAACTTTAACAAAGCAGCAATAACAACAGTTCCAACCCATCTTGACTAACGACTTCTCTTTTCCACAAAAGGACAGTTATTACCATCTTTAATACTATCTAAAAAACTGTCAGACAAGAGTTTTTTACTTCTAAAAACTCTCTCCAGCTATGGGGAAAGGGAACAAATAACATTGAAATAACAGCCTCACTTAATATTTTACATTTCAAATGCATTAACTGTTTCCCTTCTTTTCTGTATCTTTAATAAAAGGTTTATAAAATTAATAGTGCATTTGTCATTGTACTATGCAGGCTAAAGTCTCTGCATCTCAACTCCTGAACCTTGTTTAAAACTGTTTAATGTTGGACAATAACTAAGGGTAGGTCAACGCTGCAATAAAAGACCCCCGCATGGCCACAGCTGGCCCAGATCAACTGATACAGGCGCTTGGGTCTTGAACCGTGGGGCTAAAATTGCTGTGTAGGTGTTTGGGCTCAGGCTAGAGCCCAGGCTCTGAGACCCTCCCCATGCACAGGGTTTCAGAGCTTGGGCTCCAACCCAAGCCCAAACATCTACACTGAAATTTTTAGCCTGAGTCAATTGACCTGAGCTCTGAGACTCAGTGCTGCGGGTTTTTTATTGCAGTATAGATATACCGAGAGTTACGTTAATACCTTTAGCCCATATATTCCATCTAATTTAATACAACTCTTGTCAGTGATTGAGGCTCATATGTGGTTTTCTTCCTGTACCTGGTTTGGTGAACTGTTTTTTTGTTGTTTTGGTTTTTTGCAGTGTTGACAGGACCCCGTAACTGTGCCAGTGAAACCAGTTTGGTTGGCCCTTCCTCCTCACAACTATGTGTATAGCAGGAGAGGCCAGGGAGCACCGTCCCATGAACTGCTGTTGTCATTGTCTATGCCTGTTCTGTAGGTCAGGAGTTCTCACAACAAAATTTTTGGTGACTCCTGCTGGCTGCTCTGACAGGTTTTCCTAAAATATGAAGCCTGAGCCTCAGCATCTTGGGGCTGAAGCCAAAGCCCAAGCCCCAGCATCCCAGGGAAGATAGGTTGGGAACTCACCAGCCACCTGCGGAGTGCCAGATTCCTCTGGCATTGTGCACACCAGCCCCATGTGTCTCCAGAGGTGCTGCCTGGAGCCCCGGAGGAGGCTGCATAGTGGAAGGTGCTGATCCCTCCTGGTAGCACCAGTGCAAACACCAAGGCAGTGCATCCAGGAGCAACAGCTGGATGCTGCAGGGAGTGGCCACTGCTTTCTCTCCCCCCCACCCATATTTCTGCCCATGCTTTGGAGGCTGTCGTGGCCACAAAAAATCCACTGGTGGATGCACGCAGCCTGGGTGCCCGCATTTGAGAAATGGTGCTCTAGGCGTCATTCTCCATTGCCTTGCACCTTGTGTAGTCATCTACATCTGTGCAAAGTTGATGTAACAGGCTACTATTCTGAACTGGTAGCAGTTGACTTACTTTGCACAGGCATAAACAGCGATGAGCTGCCAAAAGCTGAAGAACTGGTTCCTTCTGTCGCTCCGGGTCTTCGGTGGCTCTTCAGCGGCGTGTCCTTCAGTCGCTCTGGGTCTTCGGCGGCACTGAAGGACCCGCCGCCGAAGTGCCGCCGAAGACCCGGAGCGAGTGAAGGACCCGCCGCCGAAGTGCCGCCAAAGGCCCGGAGCGCCGCTGGGTGAGAAAAATTAAAAAGGGATTCTCAGGGGAGCCTCCCCAGCCGAGAGCTCAGGCGGGCCGGACAGGATGGTCCCGCAGGCTGGAGTTTTCCCACCCCTTTAACAACCGGTTCTAAACCGGCTTCAAAATTTAACAGCCGGTTCGCGCAAACTGGTGCGAACCAGCTCCAGCTCACCACTGGGTGCAAATGATTACACAAGGTGCAGGAAGCTGGAGAACCAGGCCCTCCCTCTCATGCTGAGAGGGTGGGATAGCTGCCCCCATCTTCTCGGAATACAATGATACCAACACAATTAGGCAACTGTGATAGGAACAGATGCACATATGGGGTTTATGCTGTGGAAAAAAAGCGGCTCTGTGGCTTTAGCTCCAGGGTGTGTGTTGTAAATAGGCCAGATGAGAGTGTCAGACCAACAGGGTTGTCCTTGTAGCAGAAAGAGAGCCTAGGGCATGCCGTGATCAAACATACTCAAGCACAAAGAATTGTTTAAAAAAAGTGCCCATCTTTCCTATTTAGAATTGCGTTAATTCTCATGTTTAACCTCACTCCATCTCTGTGACACTCTTTTAGAGCTACGTATAAGGACCAAGGCTGGACATTTTCCAAATGAGTATTTGTCTTTTGGAAAATGCTGAATAGTTGCAAGTTAAATGGTTTTGTGGAACCATGTCAATTCTGATGAGGTTTCATGTTGAAAGAAAAATTGAATGAATGAATAAATAAACAAACAAACAAATAAGAAAGAAAGCATTTCCATAAAGTCAAAATGGAATTTGTTGATCTTTTTGGCACAGAGCATTTGCTTTTCCATTTAGAAATGACTTTTCATTTAAATTTTTAAATATAAAATAATATCAGTCAAAATCAGAATTAAATATTTTGTTTCAATTTTATGGAAACAAAACATTTTGATAGATCCAAAACAGCTTTGGAGGGTGGGGGCGAATTTGGTTTCACAAGAAATTTGGTTTTTTTCTTTTCATTCCATTTTGCAGTGGAAAAAATGTCAAAATCTCAAAATTTCCCATAAAACTAAAAAATCCAGTTCCCGCTCCACTCTAGTTATGTCCTTATTCTCAGCACCTGCTGCAGGTATCTGGTATCTCTTGATGTCCAAGTACAAGTTGATCCTCCGTGAACAGCAAGTTCCTTTTCATTTGAGGAGAAAGCATTTGTTTGACCAGTTTTACCACTGGTATTTCTTTTTAGCCATAAATATGGGGCACAGAACAGATGTTATAATTGTACTGACTTGGCTCGGATAAAATCTAAATCTATCTGGCTGCTATTGATCTCCTGAACTTCCTGCCCAGATTTTGCCGCTCTTAGATTTTCTTCTTGACCTCCAAAAAAAAAAAAAAAAAACCCCAAACCAAAACAGAAAACCTATGTTACATAATTTTGTGTACAAACGATTTACAAAAGCAGATCTGCCCTTAGGCTGCTCGTTCAATTCTAGGAGGAATGAATATCGAGCATATTTGACAGACCTCTAACTGCTGATTCTGTGAGTGACAAGAATTGGTCACTTGGCAATCTGTGGGAATATGGGCTCTGTTCTAATGGGAAATGAGAGACCAGAAGAATGGGTGTTAGTGGTTTGAGATCACAAGCGGTCACTAAGTATTGACTACTGTATTGGAATTCCACAATGTGATGGGGTGTGTACCTCACACAGGCCCTGAAAAGGTTAGAGGGGTTGTACGGGAGAAGGCCGGAGAGAAGTTGGGAACAAAGATACCTCTCGGTGGGTTGGTCCATTGGGGGAAGAGATACTTCTCCATGAGTTAATCCACCAAGGGAAGAAAGAGGGAGCAGAACTCCCCTCCCCTCTGTTTTTCTTGAGACTTGTTTAAGTAATTGTTGAACCGGTTAAGGGGTTGATTATTTAAGATGAGACATCCCT
Organism: Chelonia mydas; assembly: GCF_015237465.2. Classification (NCBI taxonomy): domain Eukaryota; kingdom Metazoa; phylum Chordata; order Testudines; family Cheloniidae; genus Chelonia; species Chelonia mydas. Next base: position 113,368,039 of record NC_051246.2, on the reverse strand, counting down.
GTATATATGTGTGTATGTGTAATATAATTTACTTAAGCTTTAAGTGGAAGTTAAAGAAAGTAAAGTAGAGAATTCTGCTGAGAATTCGGTGGTCAACCAAAACCGTATCATATAAAATATAAAAATTATACATCTAATATGTCCTATGTCTAATACATCATATGATCATATGTATAAAGTATATCTATATCTATATAAAGTAATATACCAACTAACGCTTGTTGGTGAGTAATAACTCAAATTAATTAAATAATAATTAATAAAATAAATAAATAAATAGTTACAAAACTGTCTAAGCACAGCTATAGGTATAAGTCCAACTTCCACCTAAGCAGGGTGTTAAAATTCCAGAAGACTAAATTAAATAATAATGTAAAATTGGTTAATTAAGAGATATTAAAGAAACCAGAAAAATTATTACCAGAAGGTACCAAAAGATTTGTTCCCCCACAGGTCATAAAGACCTTGTAACCATGCCTTTATACCATATCATGTAATCCACCAAGCCAATAGTTTCTGTGCCTTTAACTTGTAATGTCAAAGAAATCCTCAGCAGCAAAAATCATTGAGGCTTTGACCAGCAGCTAATATGTTGCTAAAAAGGGGAAGTGCTTTTGTACTCTGAGGGTATGTCTACACTACGAAATTAGGTCGAATTTATAGAAGTCGGGTTTTTAGAAATCGGTTTTATATATTCGAGTGTGTGTGTCCCCACAGAAAATGCTGTAAGTGCATTAAGTGCATTAACGCGGCGGAGTGCTTCCACAGTACCGAGGCTAGAGTTGACTTCTGGAGCGTTGCACTGTGGGTAGCTATCCCACAGTTCCCGCAGTCTCCGCTGCCCATTGGAATTCTGGATTGAGATCCCAATGCCTGATGGAGCTAAAACATTGTCGCGGGTGGTTCTGGGTACATATCGTCAGGCCCCCGTTCCCTCCCTCCCTCCGTGAAAGCAAGGGCAGACAATCGTTTCGCGCCTTTTTTCCTGAGTTACCTGTGCAGACACCATACCACGGCAAGCATGGAGCCCGCTCAGCTCACTGTCACTGTATGTCTCCTGGGCGCTGGCAAACACGGTACTGCATTGCTACACAGTAGCAGCAACCCATTGCGTTGTGGCAACAGACGGTGCAATAGGACTGGTAGCCGTCATCATCATGTCCGAGGTGCTCCTGGTTGCCTGTGTGAGGTCGATCAGGAGCGCCTGGGCAGACATGGGTGCAGGGACTAAATTTGGAGTGACCTGATCAAGTCATTCTCTTTAGTCCTGCAGTCAGTCCTATTGAACCATCTTATGGTGAGCAGGCAGGTGATATGGATTGCTAGCAGTCCTATTGCATCATCTTCTGCCGGGCAGGTAAGAGATGAAGATGGCTAGAAGTCGTATTGTACCATCTTCTGCCGAGCAGCCCTGAGATGTGGATGGCATGCAGTCCTTCTGCACTGTCTGCTGCCCAGCCAAAGATGTAAAAGATAGATGGAGTGTATCAAAACAAGAAATAGACCAGATTTGTTTTGTACTCATTTGCTTCCCTGTCTAGGGGACTCATTCTTCTAGGTCACACTGCAGTCACTCACAGAGAAGGTGCAGCAAGGTAAATCTAGCCATGTATCAATCAGAGGCCAGACTAACCTCCTTGTTCCAAGAAGAACAATAACTTAGGTGCACCATTTCTTATTGGAACCCTCCGTGAAGTCCTGCCTGAAATACTCCTTGATGTAAAGCCACCCCCTTTGTTGATTTTAGCTCCCTGAAGCCAACCCTGTAAGCCGTGTCATCAGTCGCCCCTCCCTCCGTCAGAGCAACGGCAGACAATCGTTCCGTGCCTTTTTTCTGTGCGGACGCCATACCAAGGCAAGCATGGAGGCCGCTCAGCTCACTTTGGCAATTAGGAGCACATTAAACACCACACACATTATCCAGCAGTATATGCAGCACCAGAACCTGGCAGAGCGATACCGGGCGAGGAGGTGACGTCAGCACGGTCACGTGAGTGATCAGGACATGGACACAGATTTCTCTGAAAGCATGGGCCCTGCCAATGCATGCATCATGGTGCTAATGGGGCAGGTTCATGCTGTGGAACGCTGATTCTGGGCTCGGGAAACAAGCACAGACTGGTGGGACCGCATAGGGTTGCAGGTCTGGGACGATTCCCAGTGGCTGCGAAACTTTCACATGCGTAAGGGCACTTTCATGGAACTTTGTGACTTGCTTTCCCCTGCCCTGAAGCACATGAATACCAAGATGAGAGCAGCCCTCACAGTTGAGAAGCGAGTGGCGATAGCCCTGTGGAAGCTTGCAACACCAGACAGCTACCGGTCAGTTGGGAATCAATTTGGAGTGGGCAAATCTACTGTGGGGGCTGCTGTGATGCAAGTAGCCCATGCAATCAAAGATCTGCTGATATCAAGGGTAGTGACCCTAGGAAATGTGCAGGTCATAGTGGATGGCTTTGCTGCAATGGGATTCCCTAACTGGTGGGGCCATAGACGGAACCCATATCCCTATCTTGGCACCGGAGCACCAAGCCGGCGAGTACATAAACCGCAAGGGGTACTTTTCAATAGTGCTGCAAGCTCTGGTAGATCACAAGAGACGTTTCACCAACATCAACGTGGGATGACTGGGAAAGGTACATGACGCTCGCATCTTCAGGAACTCTGGTCTGTTTCAAAAGCTGCAGGAAGGGACTTTATTCCCAGACCAGAAAATAACTGTTGGGGATGTTGAAATGCCTATAGTTATCCTTGGGGACCCAGCCTACCCCTTACTGCCATGGCTCATGAAGCCATACACAGGCAGCCTGGACAGTAGTCAGGAGCTCTTCAACTACAGGCTGAGCAAGTGCAGAATGGTGGTAGAATGTGCATTTGGACGTTTAAAGCTGCGCTGGTGCAGTTTACTGACTCGCTTAGACCTCAGCGAAACCATTATTCCCACTGTTATTACTGCTTGCTGTGTGCTCCACAATATCTGTGAGAGTAAGGGGGAGATGTTTATGGCGGGGTGGAGGTTGAGGCAAATCGCCTGGCTGCTGGTTACGCGCAGCCAGACACCAGGGTGGTTAGAAGAGCACAGGAGGGCGCGGTACGCATGAGAGAAGCTTTGAAAACCAGTTTCATGACTGGCCAGGCTATGGTGTGAAAGTTCTGTTTGTTTCTCCTTGATGAAACTCCCCGCCCCTTGGTTCACTCTACTTCCCTGTAAGCTAATCACCCTCCCCTCCTCCCTTCGATCATCGCTTGCAGAGGCAATAAAGTCATTGTTGCTTCACATTCATGCATTCTTTATTCATTCATCACACAAATAGGGGGATGACTACCAAGGTAGCCCAGGAAGGGTGGTGGAGGAGGGAAGGAAAATGCCACCCAGCACTTTAAAAGTTTACAACTTTAAAATTTATTGAATGCCAGCCTTCTGTTTTTTGGGCAATCCTCTGGGGTGGAGTGGCTGGTTGGCCGGAGGCCCCCCCACCGCGTTCTTGGGCGTCTGGGTGTGGAGGCTATGGAACTTGGGGAGGAGGGCGGTTGATTACACAGGGACTAGTGGCAGTCTGTGCTCCAGCTGCCTTTGCTGCAGCTCAACCATACACTGGAGCATACTGGTTTGATCCTCCAGCAGCCTCAGCATTGAATCCTGCCTCCTCTCATCACGCTGCCGCTACATTTGAGCTTCAGCCCTGTCTTCAGCCAGCCACTTACTCTCTTCAGCCCGCCACTTACTCTCTTCAGCCCGCCACCTCTCCTCCCGGTCATTTTGTGCTTTCCTGCACTCTGACATTATTTGCCTCCACGCATTCGTCTGTGCTCTGTCAGTGTGGGAGGACAGCATGAGCTCAGAGAACATTTCATCACGAGTGCGTTTTTTTTTCTTTCTAATCTTCACTAGCCTCTGGGAAGGAGAAGATCCTGTGATCATTGAAACACATGCAGCTGGTGGAGAAAAAAAAAGGGACAGCGGTATTTAAAAAGACACATTTTATAAAACAGTGGCTACACTCTTTCAGGGTAAACCTTGCTGTTAACATTACATACATAGCACATGTGCTTTCGTTACAAGGTCACATTTTGCCTCCCCCCGCTGCCTGGCTACACCCTCAACCCTCCCCCCTCCCCGTGGCTAACAGCGGGGAACATTTCTGTTCAGCCATAGGCAAACAGCCCAGCAGGAGCGGGATCCTCTGAGTGTCTCCTGAAGAAAAGCACCCTATTTCAACCAGGTGACCATGAATGATATCTCACTCTCCTGAGGATAACACAGAGAGATAAAGAACGGATGTTGTTTGAACGCCAGCAAACATACACTGCAATGCTTTGTTGTACAATGATTCCCGAGTACGTGTTACTGGCCTGGAGTGGTAAAGTGTCCTACCATGGAGGACGCAATAAGGCTGCCCTCCCCAGAAACCTTTTGCAAAGGCTTTGGGAGTACATCCAGGAGAGCTGCGAATGCCAGGGCAAATTAATCCTTTCACATGCTTGCTTTTAAACCATGTACAGTATTTTAAAAGGTACACTCACCGGAGGTCCCTTCTCCACCTGCCGGGTCCAGGAGGCAGCCTTGGGTGGGTTCAGGGGGTACTGGCTCCAGGTCCAGGGTGAGAAACAGTTCCTGGCTGTCGGGAAAACCGGTTTCTCCGCTTGCTTGCTGTGAGCTGTCTACAACCTCATCAGCATCATCATCTTCTTCGTCCCCAAAACCTGCTTCCGTGTTGCCTCCATCTCCATTGAAGGAGTCAAACAACACGGCTGGGGTAGTGGTGGCTGAACCCCCTAAAATGGCATGCAGCTCATCGTAGAAGCGGCATGTTTGGGGCTCTGACCCGGAGCGGCCATTCGCCTCTCTGGTTCTCTGGTAGGCTTGCCTCAGCTCCTTAAGTTTCAGCGGCACTGCTTCGGGTCCCTGTTATGGCCTCTGTCCTTCATGCCCTGGGAGATTTTGACAAAGGTTTTGGTATTTTGGCCAATACCGTCGAATTGTGTCCACAGTACCCCAAATTCGACCCGGCAAGGCCGATTTAAGCGCTAATCCACTTGTCAGGGGTGAAGTAAGGAAATCGATTTTAAGAGCCTTTTAAGTCGAAATAAAGGGCTTCATCGTGTGGATGGGTGCAGGTTTACATCGATTTAACGCTGCTAAATTTGACCTAAAGTCCTAGTGTAGACCAGGGCTGAGCTTGGGAGAAAAAAGGGAAATAGGCAAAGCAAACTGCTTCTAACTCAAGGTTAGCAGTTAATTAATAATTAAATAATAACAAATAATTAAAATTAAAAACCCCTAAACATTTAATTGTATATGGGAAGTCCTCTGGCAACAGTGCTAGACGAGGAGTTAAGTAAGTCAGATACTTTCATTTTAGGAAATAAGCAATTGGATGTTGCAGAGGGGAAGAGTAAAAAAGATTCCTTTTAGATTAAAAAAAAGGTTATGTCTAATATGTCTAATGTGCACGTACAAGGTTTAGAAAACCTTTACTGTTCCTAACCTGTAAGTGGTGGGAGCAAGCAAGGTAATGCCTTTAGGACAAGTTCACGCTTTCAGTACTTGTTACTTGCACGTTCGTATTCTACATACCTTCTTAATCTAACTAATCAGTTGTGTATTATTATTCCATACATAGGTATCAAGTTAATTGCAACTCCAGACATACCCAAACAAGAAAGGAAGCTGGCAACATATAATCTTTCTGCTTTATGCAGGAATCATTATTTTAAGAAAGTGTTGAAGCTTCTTCAACATGTAGCAAACTTTGCTATCCGCAAGATAAATTGTGCTTATCATTATACGTCCTTATTCATCAATGTAAAATGTGGGATTAATCTAATTACAGTTTTGCCTTCATATTTCCTGAAAAATATTAGCACCTGCTTTAATTCTTTTTTTCCCTACCCATTTCTGTTTTAATCTAGGCTCTAAAGATTCAAGAAAAGCAGGTTCCTGACTTAATAATCACATTTATGTTATAGGCAAACCAAGGCTATTTACCTAAAACAATATATATATACCTAATAATTTCAACCCTTAGAATTCCTGGACCTGCTCAAAATAACAATGTTTAATCCATTGGTGGTATGTTGTAATTACTTGTTTAAACTTTTTATAAACTTATTTTTCTTTTAAAGTTATTTTTATGTTTTGTGTCACGTGACTAAACCATTTTTCTTTTTTTCTTTTCTCCTCACATGTGGGGAAGTTTTTGTTGCAACAATAATCTTTTGCACAATTATTAGTAACATTTTTTCTTTGTGGTACCACACTATTTCAGTAGTAAAATTAGAATCTAACTACCATGGTGTCTGTCTTTCTATGACACTTGGGGTGGTTCAATCTTTCCAAAAAAATCAGTCAAAGATAAAGGTATGTTTGTCTCAATGAACAATTTATGTGGAACTAACTTTATATATATAATTGGCTTTAATTTGGAATTTGTCAGGCAATGCGGCCAGTTGTTTGGCAAAACCCAAATTACAATTTAAAAGTTCCTTGAGCAGACCATCATCCTATTACTGTATAATTAATAAATATATTATAGCTATAGTGCTTTATAAGATAGCTAACGTAACCTGTTATTAAACCACCATGGCTATCACCCCAACAAGGGGGGGTGTATATATCTAGTAAAAGTAATCTTGTTAACTATTTAGTTATTTGTTATTTGTGGATTTGCTGTTGTAAAATGTTTTGTTTAAAAATAGCAAAAGACATTAAGTTGCTAAATTAGTAAATGTTATAACATCAAATCTCACTATGCTGTACCAGGAGAAAGACGTGTCTTTACAGGTACTCAGCAATAAGACAAGACCCTCAGAGGGGACCCACATCAGGCATACAGCACTATGCTGACACTGCACTGGTCCTCCTCTGCAGCAGTCTTGAGGTCCTAACAGTTTGTTCAGAGAGGCAAACTCACAAGCTCCAGTGTTTGTACCATATAAAGGAAGCAAAGAAAACAAACTTTGTTGTAAACCTCCAAATGATAAACTCTTAATGCTAAAGTAACCATGGGCTGAAGGATATAAGAACACTCTTTGTTGCTCTGGTACAAGGACACTCTTTGGTACATTGGTGCCTTCCTTGAAGCCATATGATTTCATCCCCAGTATGTCGAACTTGGGGAAAATTAATAATCAAAACTAACAGTATTAAGTTTATTGCCTCACCTAATAATATCAATGTACATATATGTATTGAAATACAATATGTATAAAAACTAAACATATGGTAAAAGGGTATACCAAGTAAAGGTGTAACCCTCAACTAACAAATGTAACCATGTCACCTGTAGTAACTTGGAAAAAAAACCCATCCTCTCATCAGTAACTCCAGGGTGGGAGGTGGCTACACTTATATCAAAGATATAATGAAAACCATATGTCATATATCATTTTCTGCATACAGAAAAACATATAGCATAATTATGGGTTGGAAAAGCCCCACATTTAATCAAAAATATATATAGTGATAAAATAGTGGTATTAAAGTTGTTTTTAAATATGAATCAGGAAGAGCCACTTGCTCTAATCCTTATTGAGGAATGCCACTAATCTCTACTGACAGCAGCTCAAATACGGGGTCTGTGACACTACACCCTAATTAAAACTCTTATTTACCTAAGATTACATTATGGTACATCCTTAACTGGGGGATGTATTTGGTCATTTGGCAGCTCCACTCAGTAGGTCACCTTGAAGATAATGTCTACAACTACCACAGCAATGTACCTCCTCTGGTAGTACTGTATTCCTCCCAATGTGGAAAATTTCACTAATGGCCTGGTGTTCTAACAAGGGGATCAGTGCATCAGAGTAACGTTTGAGGTGAACACACTGCAGTGTGGCCAGAACGAATGTACCAACGGGATCCATCGTCATCTTCATCATTGGTAACCCGCCTGGTTAACCAAGTATATAGAGGGTGACATATATTGGAAGTGGTGAGTTTGGCAATAACCAAATATCAAATTATTTTTATGGTCAACTGGAGTGTATGGTCACATTAAATTTTTTTACCCCCCCCCAGGCATTTTTACCCACATGTTGATTGGGCAGGTGGTGCTTCCATCAGTCATCTAGTGTATGTAATGCACAGGCTTTAAACATACAGTAAGGCCCTGATGTATGTGAGAGGGTTCACTGGCAATCACCCTATCAAGGGGGGGACTGTAGCCCAGTGGGCCAGCTTACCTGTATTATATTCATTGCTTTGTTTTCCTGCTTTATTATATTTAGTAGTAATGCAAGGAACCTACAGGCTTTTATCCTGTAAGATCTGGCTTTAGTAGATAGTGTGAGGCTTGAGGTCTATAATCTTTGGCATAGATAAACTTAAGTAACTTATAGGGAACTGAAATTTGCATGCCTGAGGGGGAATTTTGTCCAGAATACTGACATCCGCCACCCACAGAACATCACTGACACCAGCATCCGGAAGGTTCCGGACAGAACCTCCGACCGCAATGGTGCCATGACAGCAAATTAACATGTATGCTAATAGGGTAACATCATACATATACTAACCTATAGAAAACGGACACCTGAAGGAGAGGAAATACAAATAAGAACCTCTATTAAATATGCATTGGACGTGGCAGCATCAGCGTAATCTACTATAAAAGTAACATCCCAGAGGCAGCAGATAGGTTGGAGAAATGTAGACCTTGGGAGGGGCCAGAATGATGGCCACCGGAAAAGATGAGGACAATGACGGTGATGAGAAAAATAATGGTTAGGTATGAAAGATAAGGGTGTAAGTATGGATGTCCAAATGTACTTTCTGTATTATCTCTATCTGCCTTGTTGAGTTTAAGTGTGTGTATAACTTTGCTAAATTATTAATAAATCATATATTTATATATAGAAAGAGTTCCTATAGTGTGAGTGTTGCACCTGTGCACATCAGGGTTCCCAAGTTATATGATAATTTTACAATAATCTTACTGGGCCTGATTTTGGGACAAGAACCTGTTAATCCTCAAGTTACAATTATATATACCCAACTTTGGGTCAGGCTACAGAAGACAGATGGAGAAGGTCTCACTTTGCCTTTGCTCTTCCACATCCACTTGCTACTTGTTGCAAAGATCCTGTCGTGCATTTCAGATACCCCAGGTTGTGATGAATGTGGAAAGGGGAGATAAATCCTTCCTGGGTTATTTTTTTTAATTCTGGGAGTATTTTAATGTCGTTAAATTATTTATTTTGATGAACAAGAAAATATTTTTAAAAGTTCTTGGCCCCTGCTTTGCACAGATTTCATGCTTCTTTAGAAACACATCATATAATAAAGACCAACCCAGCAGCTATTCTTCACCGTTTGATTATATTAATCACAATTATACCTAGCTCTTTGCATCATTAGAAATCAAAGCGCTTTACAAAGGAGGTCAGTGTCACCATCTCCATTTTACAGAGGGGAAAACTAAGCCACAGGGAGAGGAAGTGACTTGCTCAGTGTCATGCTGTAGGCCAATGGCAAAGCTCGAAATAGAACTCAGGTTTCCTGAGGCCTGGTCCAGTGCACTATCCACTAGGCCACATGTTTCCCATAAGCAGCCACCCCTTTAGTACAATGAAAATACCTTTCTCTTCCCCTTACATCAGCCCTCAAGAAAATCCCCTGCAAAGAGATGAGCTTTGCAACATGCCCCAGAGGTCATGTATGGGAAGTTTCAGGCCAAGGGATGTGGGAGGATATGAGTTTCTGAGCAAAGAATACCCCTGCTGATGTCCTCTGCAGCAGTATCATGTGGGGAGAGGTCAACTCTCAGGTCCCATGTCATTTAGCGCTTTCTAGGTCAAACTCAAATATAGCTGGAAACCCACAGGCAGCCAATGCAGATCCCTGAGTATCAGCGTAATATGTTTACAATGAGCTGCACCACTTAACAAGCAGCTTCAGTTTCCAAGGAGAATCAAAGTGCATACCAAATAGAGTACACTGCGGTAGTCTCATAATGAAGCAATAGAGGCATGGAACATGGTAATGAGATCCACAGACAAAAGAAATGGTTTATATAACCTCTTGTCCAGATGTTGATAAACAAGACCACCCTAGCCACTGCAGTACATAACCACCAATTGGGAATCTAATCAGATTGTTAACTTCAGTAACAAACGACATATGGACACTCGTAGGTATACTCTTTCCCAGTTCATCCATTTATACTTCCCAAGCAATCACCACCACCTCTGTTTTATTTAGGCTAAACACAGCATCAAGTAATTGCAGCTGGAGGGGTTGGCTCAGTGATCTAAGCATCGGTTTTAAACACCCAGACTGCCTGGCACCATACCTTCAAATTCAGACAGGTTGAATTTAGCTCTTGGTTTCTCAGGCAGATAAACTGAACTGCACTAATTTGAACATATCTGGGGCTTTTGGGTGTTTTTCTGGTGCCCCATTGTCAAGAAGTAGGAGATTTTTGGGGCCTTGGAGTTTCCTGTTTGGAACGGAAAGTGGGGATACAGAATCAGGATATTTTCTTAGTGTCATTTGTTCATGTACAATATGTACACAAGCTCTGTTTCCTTGAATGGCGTGATAACAAATGATATACACGAAACTCTTCCTTGGAGGAACCTCAGGTAAGACCCATTACACACCTATGCGCATATTTAGCAGTGTAACCAGTTATACTTTTTACATTGATACCTTGTTCTTCAGTAACATTGCTGGTGTCTTAATGGGAGACATGTAGCCATACGCTGAGGGAAGGAGGAGGTCAGCCCAACACAAATTGCCATAGCCATGCTGGAGGCAGCATTCATTTTGATGCAAGCTGACTGAGGGTTTCTATTTCCTGTTATCCTTGCTTTTCAAGCCAGCTTTGGACCAGTGATTCCAGCTGAGACACATAGCAGTTTTGCAAGCCAACACAAGTATTAGTGATGTAAGAGATTCAATTTATAGCTGAAATCAGTTCTTTCCATTAGCACATAAAATGGCTCTAAGGCATCCTTGGCAATCACAACAGACACTCCAACAGAATTAAAATAGAAAGACATGTGCTCTGGAATAATTTATGGTGACAATGAATAGCTCTTTTGTAACTAGTATAGAGGGTCTACATCTACATTGGAGTTTTTTGGCCTTCAATTAGTCTTGCATTCTGAAGAGCATATACTGATAGTCCAACAGCTTCTATAAAATGGAGAGAATGGTTTAGAGGTCTAAGCATCAGATTTGGCATAACTGCATTCCTTGGAACCATAGATTTAGATCTTGGCAAGGTAAACTCAGCCCTTCTTCCTTCTGTGGGAGATAAACTGATTAACAATTTGGATTGTTCTTAAGAATCATAGTAGTTTTATTTTACAGATGTTCAATGTGCTGTAAAATGAGCTTGTTGCATTAATGCATGCCACTATTTTCCTTATTTCCTGGATTGTAAACTCTTCAGTGTAGGGCTGATGTCACAACTTCTATATGTGGCATATATCTTTTGTGTCTGGTGAGTGACTTAGCTGTTGACTTCAGGAGTCCTGTGCATGTTCAGGTCTATGAAGTGCTTCTTCTCAAAACCAGAAGAGCTCTCATTGTAATGTATAAGCCTGAAGAAAGAGCTGTCTTCAAAAGTAACAATACCAAATAATTGCAATAGTGCTGCAGTAGAACCTCACTTATCCAACGGCCTCAAGGGATATCCAAAACAAAGTATCAGATGAAAAGAGGAGGAGGCCACCTAGAGTAAGCCCTGGGTCCCCTCCTGTGAAACACAGTGAAGAAAATGCCAGATGGCTTTTCATAGTGACTGGTTTTAAAGATGCCGTATTCTGGGTGACACCAGCGTATCTGTACATGTCAAAGTGGAATGACTGGACTTTAATTTCCAAACAGAGCAGAACCTCAATATTGTTACAGCAAAAAGTCTTGAACATTAGGGGTCACTGATGGATAAGCATCCATGATTAAATTCTTCATAGAAAGAGTTAAAGATGCAATGCAGTAACGGCCTTCAGATAGTCATTAAGAGTATTATATGGGTTAAAACAACCTTTCTTCCTCTTAGACTTTTCTGTGTTACCTGTGTGTTGCACACACAAAAAAGGGCTGAAGGCCAGGCCACCTTTCTAAATGATGCAATCCAACAGGAGCCTTGCACTAGTGGTTTCCCAGGTGTAAAGTACAGCCGCTGAGGGAGGAAAACAGGCACAGAGTGTGTTTAAGTAGGTGGATCTGTTTGAGAGAGAGACAGAGGCCCAAGGACAGTTGCTTCTTGTGAGAGGATAATCAGGTACTTCTGAGGTTTGTGCTGAGATAGGATAATGATCAATAATAATATACATTTATGTAATACTGTTCTTTCCAATGACAGGTTTCAGAGTAACAGCCGTGTTAGTCTGTATTCGCAAAAAGAAAAGGAGTACTTGTGGCACCTTAGAGACTAACCAATTTATTTGAGCATGAGCTTTCATGAGCTACAGCTCACTTCATCGGATGTAGTCTGTGTGGTATGTAGATTGTAATGGATTTTAGTCTGTGTGGTATGTAGATTGTAATGGATTCACATCCGATGAAGTGAGCTGTAGCTCACGAAAGCTCATGCTCAAATAAATTGTTCTTTCCAATGTATTCTAAAGTTCTTTGCAAACTAAAGAAGCTGAAACTATACAGAGGTCACTTAATTTACCACTGAATTGCAGCCATTTGTAGTGTGAAATGCAACATATTTTTTAACACTGCTCAGTACTACTTCAGAAGATGACTTCGTAGCAGAGTACCAATCTCGCCTAGTCTCTCCTCACTGTACCTCTGCCTATGTGTGCACATATGCTACTTATTGTGCTGTATAGTTTTTGCTGTTATCCCCCCACAGACCATCATATTGCATCCTATATTCTTAATCCGCTGAGTAACATTTTAAATAAAGGGAATGCTTATGTCCTATTAGACATTAATGAATACTGAGCACTGACAGAACAATGCTGTTGTAGATAGTTTTAATTATGTATAAAGACTGCAATTTATATCAATTTATTATGACTAACTATAATGGTAGGCAAATTGAAAGCTGAAATCAAGCAGGAAAGGGATCTAGGTCAGGAATTCTCTGATAAACAATGGATTGCAATATGTAACCAAACACATAACCTTCATTAACTGGAAGATACCCAGTGCATGTATGTGATTATAGTTATAGGATGTGTATCTTCAAAATCTCTATATAAAATTATGGTAACTATGATGATAAATATAATATTGAACCAGGGGATCTCAGGTCCTATCATAATTCTGGGACAAAGTTTCTAAAAGTTTTCTTGGGAACTCATAATTTATGTCAACCTCAAGTTTGCTTTACGATGGTGTCAGAGACCCAACGCACCATTCAGGCAGAAAAGGTGTTAATACAGACCCCAACAAGAAGCAAGGCCAGGACTCACCGGCAGCTGCATTTATAAAAAGGCTTTGCAGTCAGAAAATGAAAAGGGGCCCAGGTCTGAAGGGTGCGAAGTGAGCGTTCTCCCTGAGAGGACTTAGATTTTTGTGTGCTGAAGGTACCTGAGAAGAACTGTAACATGGTCAGTGAGCAAAAGTCACCATCAGTCAATGGGGATTTTCAGTGGGATTGACTGAATCATACTATCCCTTAAACTTTGTTTTTGGCAGAGTTGCCTTAAGAGGCAAGTTATATCTGTATTTGGAGGCTTTTAAGGATAGAGGGAAATGGTCTGTGGGTGAAGTCTACAGGGGATGAATAATCAAAGGTCACACACAGAGCTTAACCTCAGCCAAAGCATCCTGGGTCACTTCTTAACAGGATGGAACTAACTAACATGACTGCTAGGTGAAACATCTACAAACTTGCTTCATGATCCATTTGACCTTTCTGTAGAGAGATGCAAAATTAAATTCACTGTCTACAGGCAGTTGAACTCAGCTCTGCTAGTTCTACGGTGGGCAGCCTAATCACTAGGATATACTGGGATAGACTGCTCTCAGTCTCTCCTGCTGAAGCTGTGTATAACTACTTATTATTAGAGCAGCAACTTGAACTTGGTTCTCCCCCTGCCAGGTGAGCGCCCTTACCTCTAGGCTATGCTGCTCTCAGTCTCTCCTGTTCACGTTGTTCTACTTTATATAAATACATAATTATTCCCTGAGCCAATGAGAGAGTGTGAGAACAACGCTACAGCCTGGTAATTAAGGTCTTGGGGAAGGAGAGCTAATAATGGTGACTTGAAGAGGAGTGAGGTGTTTGATGCCCATTTTGCTTCAGTCTTCAATAAAAGGTTTAAGGGTGACCAGATACTGAATACAATTAATATTAACAACAAGGGGGAAGGAACATAAGTTAAAATAGGGAAAGAACAGTCTAAAGAATATTTAGATAAGTTAGATGTATTCAAGTCGGCAGGGCCTGATGAAATGTACGCTAGCTGAAGCAATCTTGGAACCCTTAGCAATTATCTTTAAGAACTCATGGAGGGTAGGTAAGGACCCAGAGGCCTGGAGAAGGGCAATGTGACAGAGTGCTGAGAACAAGCAGCTGAATCAGCACTCTGGCAATTGTAAATCCAATCCCCTCCTCCCCAGAGGGCCTGATTGAGGGACGGAGTGGCTAATTACTAGATCAGCCTGGGCTGGGGAGAGCTAAGATGATAATTAGCCCATTAACTGCAAGAATAGAAAAAGAGCACATGAAAGAAATGTGAAAAGACAGGGGCTTTCTGCTTTGAGAACTCTCTTCCCACTCTCATGATTGTGTGACACTGTATATAGAATTGCTGCACAGGTCTATAAGAAGGTAGTGGTTGATATAACACAAAGTACACAGGTGTGGTTACAAACTGGAGGTGTCAGAGCCATTTGTGCAGGAAGGCAGGAGCAGAGGCAAACATCGTTCCTATCTTTAAAAGGGGGAACAAAGAGGACCAGGGAACTATATACCAGTCAGCCAAACTTCGATAACTGGAAAGAGACTGGAACAAATTATTAAACAAGCAATTTAGAAACACCTAGAGAATAATAAGGTTATAAGTCATAACTGACATGCATTTGTCAACAATAACTTATGCCAAGTGAACCTAATTTACTTCTTTGACAGGGTTACTGGCCTAGAGGATAGGAGGGAAGTTGTAGACGTGATATATCTTGATTTTAGTAATGCTTTTGATACATTCTCACATCTTCTCATAAGGAAGCTACAGAAATGTGGTCTATAAGGTGGGTACACAACCCATTGAATGACCGGACTCAAAGAGTAGATATCAATGGTTTGCTGTCAACGTTGGGGGAAGTAGCTAGTGGGATCTCTCAGGGGTCCAGTGCTATTCAATATTTTCATTAATGAGTTTGACAATGGAACGGAGAATATGCTTATGAAATCTGTGGATGACACCAAATTGGGAGGGGTTGTTAGTACTTTGAAGGATGGGATTAGAATTCAAGATGACCATGACAAATTGAAGAATTTGTCTGAAATCAACAAGATAAAATTCAATAAAGACAAGTATAAAGCACTATGCTTAGGAAAGAAAAATCAAATGCAGAACTACAAAATGGGGAATAACTGGTTAGGCAATGGTGCTGCAAAAGAGGATCTGAGGTTTATAGTGGATCACAAATTGAATATGAGCCAACAATGTGATGCTGTTGCAAAAAAAGCCCTACTGTTCTATAATTCTGTGTAGTCACTTGGGAGGTAGGAGATGTGGATTAAAATTTCTTCTCTATTTGATTCAGAGAAGGGATTTGAATCCAAATCTTCTACCCCCCAGGTGTTTGCCCTAGGCCTTGTCTACACTACAGAGTTAGGTTGATGCAAAACAGCTTACATTGACCTAACTATGTAAGTGTCTACACTAAAATTTTGCTCCTGCTGACAGAACTTTCTGCTATCCTGACTTAATAACTCCACCTTTACATGAGTCAATGTTGATGTCGTTAGGTCGATGCAGTGTCAGTGTAGACACTGCGTTGCTTACATTGACTGTTTCCGGCTTTCAGAAACCCTCCCACAATGCCCCACACTGACAGTACAATAGGTGCAAGCACTCCTGGTGAGGATGCTCCCTGTTGCCATAAGGAGCAAAGTGTAGACATGCACAACTGATGTAATTACTGCGTTGACTGTATGCCAATGTAAGTTAGGTCAACTTCATTTTGTAGGGTAGACATGGTCTTAACCACGACACGAAAGAGTCATTTTCTTTCTTTGGCCCAATGAATATTTACATAGTTCTACAAAGGGGAACAGTGTCAAAAGGAAAGTATGAGATTCCCCCTACTCCAGAATAATCTATAGCCCATAGGCAGGATGCCCACATTATAATGGGGACATCTTAGTTCAAGTCCTTGCACTAACATGGGTGTTCAAACCTGGGTCTTTCACATTCGGGGCAAGCGTCCTAACCATTGTGATGAACATACTGACCAAATCTTCTGATATGTCTGGGAGACTCCTGTTTTCAACAAAAAAAGCCCGATTTAATAGTGTTATCTCCTGCATAAAAATAACAAAAAGCATCAATTTATGCCAAATTAAAAAATATAACAACATTACTCAGAATCATATGCATCAGCCATGCTGCACATCAGCAGAGGCTGCGGAGCAGGAAGTAGGGGACACCTGGGTCCATAACATGACTGCTTTTTGGCTGGGCCAAACGTGAATGGCACTACAATCCTGTATGACAGGACACAATGCCACTCACTCAATCTCTCTGAAATTAATTTGAAAATGATGGTCAGTATGGTGCTAAATGTTATAAGGGACAGACTCCCACCCACTTTGCTGACCGGGAAAACATTTTCCCAGTTGAAACTAATCAGATCAAATTTGCAAATAGTTTCACTTGACCAAAACTGCATTTTTTGGCATAAACTGTTTGGCTGGAAAATTTTGCCCAGCACGACACTTGGGAGCCCTAGCCACTGGATTACATCTGAAGAAAATTGGCTCTCCTAATTCTTTGTATAAAATAGGGAACTCTGAAATGAGGGCTGTGTAATGATGACCTGCATAATGAGATCCTAGAGAGATCCACATTTTGCCTTTAAAAATCCTTACATAAGCGGTCTGTTCAGAGTTACTGTATTTAACGTTGGTTCCCTATTTAATGAATATTTACTACTAATGAATATTTACTATTTTCCTTCTCTGCTTCCTCTTTGAAGGTGAAGGAGGTAAGGGGGGGGGGTTCACTTTTGCTCCTCTGCTTTCCTGTTACTGTATGTTCTAAAAATTAACTAAATAAAATGGTTCAACTTTTAAGATAAACAAATCCACCAATTTCATCCCCATCCCTTTTGGGAAGGATAAAATGATAATTTACTGTGCTTCACCATTGCCTTTACATCCATCAGTTTATAATTTAAATAATCAAAGAAATATTCCATAACTACTATCATTTGATACATTAGCTAGTTCATCAGTCTCTCTGGAATAAACAATGATTGACATTGCTTTTGCCTCTTTCATCTAGAGAGCCAAACCATGGGCTAAATTGTGTCTGTTAGACACTGGGCCATGAGGGGGTTAAAGTAGAACTAGAACCATGCTCTTGAGGAGGCCGGTGAGGTAAATAAAGAAAAGTCCCGTCCCCATGAACTCAGTGGGAGTTTTGCCATTGACTACAAGGGGGCCAGGATCTCACCCTCTGCATTTTGCCTGTCAGACCTCCCATAGGAGCGTGCCCACTGCTACATCCCTTAAAGGGTGGAGCAAGCATTCTCCCCTGAGGCCAGCAATCTCTGCTGGTTGGTGCAGAGAAAGTTTGGACCATGGGACCACCTGTTTACTGCTGCTTTATGGGGTCTAGAGCATGCAATGATGCTGGGGGGGGAGGAGAACCGGGATTGACTTTGCTCTCAGGACTACCATCATCTCTGACACTTACGGGGGGGAGGAAGGAAGAGACTCCTTGTGCCCTCTCTGCAGAAGCCAGACCCAATCTCATGTTCTCTATATAACATCAACAAAATGCAGCCAGAGCTGGGGAGCAACATGCTGTATTTTAAATAGCTCATACAGCAACACTGCACAAGGACAAGTCCTTCTCCATTTGAAACTCTAGAGAAATATTAGGTAGAATGGAACATTATCCAAATTGTGAGGTATTCGAGACACCAGGGTTACCTATTACTCTTGTGAAAATGTTGTGGGATTCTGAATGACCACATGGCGTCAGGGCCTCACTTTCCTATCTCATCCAATCAACAATAAGCATTTCCAAGCATTGTGCCTACTGAATCACTACTGGAGCACATTTGTCCCTAGAAGTTTCCCATTAAAGTACTGACCCAGACCAATCCGCTTAATTTATTAAGTCTGACAATATCACAGCTCATAGTAATATGACACCAGAGATACTCCTGTCTAGATAGATACATTTTAATGATTGAAATAAAGAGTATTTTTTTCTTAGTTCAACAGTGAAGATGTGAGGATGGAGGATCATGGACATTTTTAAGAAGGGAAGAAAAAAAGACAGCATTATGCCACAAGGTGGCAGTCTCAGCATATAGTTCAGCTGAGGTTTTAATTAAAACTTTCAAGGTGTTTGAGGAAATTCCTTCCATCCAATAACACAACCTAAACCAGATGAATAATGATTAATTTAAGGGTAGCACTCCTTCATGTACATTTCCATGAAACTATAATTACTAAGACAGTTGTTACATTTATTTCAGTGTTTCGAAATCCTAGGGGGAAAAGAAGAAGGCACATTAACTCACTGTTTTTTTGATGTGCCCTTGCTTAATTGTTTATTATATACTCTAACAGTTTTGCCTTAACATCCTCGTTCTTCTATGCATTTTCTGCAGTTAAAATAGCACTTTTTGGCATCTCTTTTTTTAATGTAATATTCTCCTGTCATCTAGTTAATCTCAAAATAAGAACTTTAATTCATGATCTCCAGGTTTTTCACACAAATCCCTTCTTAATTTTTTTGGCGGTGTAACTTTATTTTTTACAGTCTTCCTCTCTTGTGCTGTATGAGCTTTCAATTTAGGAAGAATTTCGTTCCCTTGTTTTTTTTTTTGTTTTTTTTAAAAAATATCACAACTTGCTCCAGCACTTTTCTAGGATTAAATGTGTAGACCCGAACACCGTATTTGAAGTGCCTTTCCACTGAATTCCTTTGCTTTAGCAGTGGAGGATCTACTACTTGTACATAAAAGTAGTTATTAGCTACTGTCCTGCATGACTGTTATTGCAATCAAGTTGAAGGGAAGGTACTGGATAAGTGGAATGACCACATTAAAGAACTGCTGATCAGCACCACAGAAAGTCACTGTAAAATAGCAAGAAATCCTGGAACTTGATGTATTGTGGTAAAGCAAAGGACAACACAAGATAATGACTACAAACTAGCACTGTGACAAGGTACCATTGACACAGCAACGTACAAATTCTATTGCAGATATTATGATTCTCCTTCCTGATAATCTCTCTGTAAATTTCACTTTCAATAACAGCCATGTAATGAACAGGCCAGTCCTGCTCCTATTGAATCCAGAATCTTGTCATTGACTTCAATGTGAGCAAGATCAGGCCCAAAGGGTGTGTATTTAGTACATATGCAAATATAATTCATTGCAAGAAGAAAATGGGGCCTGCAACAGAGTTTAATATAGGAGTATTTAGTCATTTTCTCCCTGTGTTTGTGAAAATCTACTTGTTAACTTCCCTGTCTGATCATTGAAAAGATCATTTAAATATTCTAAAGCTCAGTTCTTACTCCTACATCATCTGACCCCAAAACCTCAATATATTCCCAGCCATTCACAAAACTCCAATCTCCAAAGGCATGAACAATGCAGTGCTTGTTACAAAGCAGGGCATGAGCTCATCCATTGTAGTCATTCTACTGCTTTGGCTACTCTTCCAAAGTGAAGTTTTGTGGCAATTTATGAATGTGTACAGGGGAACTAGGGTTGAATCTTCATAGAGTAAAATTGAGAGGATTGCAGCCTTATAGCTGATGTAAGAATAGGATTTCTGAATGCTGGGAAACACTGGCTGTTAATATAGTACAGTTCAGTTTCAGTTAAAAATGCAAAGTCTCTCAAAGGATTAGAGAAGCAGTATCAGAGTATAGTTTGTGAGCATCTATACAATCTGATACTTAGATAATCCTTTCATCGCTTGACATTCAGGACTGAAGTGAAACAAAGCTGATAAAAGAAGAAATGCAAATTGGCAAGTTTTGAAGTTAAAGATACAATTTACGGAGGTTTAAACTGTCAGGGAATTTCTCTAACAGCTGCTTTTCATGCAGATGAGTTATAATTGTATGGGAATGACCCATTTTAATTGGATTAGCTTTGCTTTCAGAGTAGAGCATTTCAGCAATGCAGTTGCTCCACCAGTTGCTCAAGCTGTGAAGTAGAAAACTTGGATAAAATGGTGCCGTGCGACCTGGTTCCCTGCAATCCAGTGCTTGATGGATGCTATGCACTGATCAGCTGGAGACCATGAAAAGACAACTCAACCAAAGGGCAAACTAAGGGCTTGATCCTGCAGATGTAAACTAGCAAGAGCAGTACAGGCCAGCACGAATTTTCCCATGGATACAACTGGGCCGTGTGTGCCAGTTGGGGCTGTAACTCCATCCTATATTTTCATGTGTGTGAAAGCATAAAATAACATGAGATGTTTTTTATCTCTATATAATCTAGACAAGAAATGAGCCCAGGGTTGAGGATGCTAGGGTGCGAATGGGAAGACCTCCATTCTATTCTGAGGTCTGCTCCCCACTTGCTGTGTGACCTTGGGAAAGGCATTTCACTTTTCTATTCCTCCAATGTCCCAATCTGTAAAAATCAGGATATTGATACTTTCCTTTCTAACAGTTTGATTCAAAGTCCTCTGAAGTCAATCGCAAGACTCATATAGGCAGGATTAGATGTTTATTGGTAAATGTCAGTAAACATCTATTTCCCCGTACACACACAAATGGACAAAAAATGTCCATCGATAATCAAAATATTCAGAAAGGCAAAGTAAAAAAATGCTGTTTGAGAACCACTTATAAGTTTGATTTAAAGATATTTCCTTTGACACGTGATGTTGACAATTCGTGTTTTAAACATTATAAAGCTTTAAACTGATAAAAATTGGGGGGAAAATGCTTACAAATAATCATCTATAGCTGTTGAAATTATTAAAATAAAAATAAAAATAAAAATTGAATTTTGACAAAGCCGAACTGTAGAAAAGCAAAAGGGCCCAACCCATTTTTTTCCCTTTTGTATTTCCCCTTTAGAACTCCACCATAACTGAGTTGAACCTGAAAAAAAAAAACAACCAAGCTCCATATGCCCTTACACTTTGCTAGGTGGGGTTTTGGAATCTGCACCAGGATCCGGATCCAAATTTTTTTACCTCAGATCTGTTGGGGGTAAAACTTGGGAAACTGAGTCATTGCTCACCCAGTTTAGGCTTAATCGATTTTTGCCTTTATTTATACAATTCCAGACAGAATTATTGTCACTTATAATGTCTGAACACATATTTATACCAGACAAATAATAATAGACAAGGTAGAATTGGTAAACGAGCCCAAGTTACAACATTCTGGGGCACTGGGAAGTCCATGATAGTCATTGCCTTCTCTGATCCCTTGGTCTGATCCTTCAGCCCTGTCTTTCAGTTTCTGGTCTGGTGTTTCTCCAGTTTTTGAGCCTTCCCAGAAAAGGGATTTTTAAAATTTATCATTGCATGTTTGTGTAGCTTTTACTTGCATCTCCTAACACAACCTATTACCTTTGTTCTGTCAGCAGTAACAACATTTTAAGCAGATCAGCAATTCTGTGTAAAAGAATTGGCAAAACCACATTTCTGCCAGCAAGGCCTTGGCCTAAGTGTTACCTCATCTGTATTAATTCATTATTCATAATTACAAATCATTAAAATATAGCTAACAAAGCTTTTAATCTTACTATTGAACAATCCTTCATCTTATATTTCAATGTTGTAAGTCAGTGTATGTTATCCCCTTAAGCTATTTGGGGAGGGGAGTTTGGAGAGCACGCTATGATTCTTTACTGTCAACATTTCTTATCTTCTTTAAACATGAGTTTTTCATTCAAAGTCCAGTTTTGTTTGTGAGTCATTACAAAGAAACTTCATTAGATGTTTTCCTGTGAATGCATTTTGAAAGTTGGCTTAATTTTAGGACCTTGATATTTCATTGCTTTTAATGGTACCCCAACAGGCCTATCTCTGAACTTTGCTATTAATTAGGACAATACAATAATCTATTTACGTAACACCCTGAAATGGCAGTGAACTGACGTGGTAGTGAACTGAATAGAGAGTGGAGAGTTCTCACATTTTTATTTATCATTTCTCCACTGAGATAAACCCCTTTGAAGCCATTTTCTTATGGTTGTCCATTAAAAAAAATAGACAGTTCATATATCTCCCATCTACAAAACAGCTACCCTCTCTAAAAGTTCTCTGTATTATTGGAACATTTTAAAAGCTAAATCCAGTGTCTATTCAAATAATTAACTAATTAATCTAGAATGGGTATAAGTTAAGCAAATAATAGAACAACTGCAGAATATATAATTACTATAGCCAATCTATGACTATCTAAGACTATATTGTTTGGAAGTTCCTGGCTTACGCAGTGTTGCAACTCAGACCATCCAGAAGCAAAGGGCACCTACCACTTGAGATAAAGGAGAATCTCTTTTGGCAATATAGGGCCCATGACACACAACTGAGCAGTTCTTATTCTATCTATTAGGATGCAGTGATACATGTGCATTAACCTGATCATTCCAATAAGTTGCATTTTTAATAGCATCCTTTATTCAAGGAACTCAAAATACTTTAGATAATTAAGCATTGGAATAGTCTTGTCCCTGAAAATAACAAAAGTGAGGCAGGTAAATACTGTCACCAATTTACACATGGATGGGGGTGGAAAATTGAACAACAGAGGGGTGAAAAGACTTGCCAAATATTACAAAGTGAGGCTCTGGCAGAGCAAAGAATAGAACTTAGAACTCCCATCTCTGTGTTTTAACCATTAGTCCTGCTGTCTCCCACCATGAAGATAAAATGTTTCCATATTTAAGTTGTTTTGCAGGTAACCTCTGAACTGGAGACACTCAAATGCATCATAATCCAAAGTAAGCATGATCAGCCAAGATTTGTGAATATTTTAGCCAATGTCTTGCTTATGAGTGGTAAATAGTATGTGAAAAAGCCAACAGAGTGCATTTAATGTTTTGTTATTTTCAGGGACAAGACTATGCAAAGTCATGGAATTCAGGAAACACTACTGGTAAATATTGTCTGTTTAATAACACATTTATCAGCGCACAAAGACAGTGTATCACAAATATATGTCCTTAAGTACATTACAATGCTAGTCTTGTGCAGGGAAGTTTAGCATTCCGCTTGCACTGCTGCATCTGAACGTGACTTGTTATGCAAAGGTTGCCTATAGTTTGTTTATATCATTAATAACCAGTAGGTGATTCTTCAAACACCTCATCCGCTGCTCCATTTTGAAAGAATGATGTAAACAGCCAGCAAAATTTTCCACAGAGACGCTATTCATGAACATAGTTTGTGATGCTTTGCAGGGTGCTAGCTGCAGTTTTTAGTTTCCTGGGAATAAAGCCTATTAAGCAACCCTTCTGTTAGAATTGCCATAGCAACCCTCACACAATGCCAATGTCCTAGATTTTCCCCAGCCTCTTGTTTCTGAACTGACGACAGTGATTTTAATGCTCCTTGAACCAAATCTTTGCCTGTGGAGCCTGCTTCAGAAAAATGCTTTTAATCAGGGTTGGTTTTTCTCCTTTCTTTATGCCTGAGAAGAGAGTAAGGAGGGCTTTTAGCACAGCATCCCTTTCTGCCTCCTGTAAGGCAAAGTTGGATAAAGACTATAAAAACAATGCCAGATTCTTCAATTTCAATATCAATCAGTGTTATGAGCCACCATGCAAATGATGCTGTTATTGTGTCTGTATGTGGGATGATTTTTCATAGACATTTTACATCTCTGGGTTGAGAGGTTTGGAAGGGATGGCATGAAATAGAACACGAAGCTACAGACTAATTGCTGTTACAGAATCAGACCAACTCTCAGCTCTGAAAGTAGAATAGTACAAATTAGGGACTCAATTTAAATCAATTGGAGTGTTTCCATTGATTTAATGGCAGTTGGGTTTGGACCCAGTATGGTGACACTCCATAAAAAAGGGTGGGTTTCTCTGTTGATTTTAAGCATTTGCTGGGCACAAAATCTGAATGTTATTGCCAAGGTTCTGTAGCTGTAAGCTGTGGTGGTGAAGCCTCCATCAGTACCCATAGGCATAATTCAATAGCCAGATCTAACACATGGTAATAGCTGGCGACATGTGAGAGTGAGTAAGCAGAACTAGCACCTAAGGATCCTGTTCAGAGCCAATTCCCAGCAGCAGCCAGAGATCATGCTGTATCTGGCTCAAAACAGGCAAGACAAAGCTTCTTCTGCACCCTAAGGAACCATCCCAGCTGACAGTTAATAAACATATGGATAGATATTTACATTACAAATACATTCCCTTGTTTAATAGAAAAATCAATGGTACCTTATCAAAATGGCCAAACTCTTATGGTGAAAATAGTAAATAATAAATGTATAGAGTACTATAGGGGCTCCAGCTATGTGATGTATAGCATAGGCACCATAGACTCCATCCCCAAATAAACTACCCCTTGGAGCAAATTGTGAACACCTTAATCACAGTGATATGAGTCAATAAGATTACTCAGGTAAATTCTCATCACTAAAAGGGGGTTCACCATCTGATAGTAGATTAGTAAACATGACTATTTAATAACAATTCTTAGCACTTACATATGCGAAGTGCTATACAAACATTAACTAATTCTCAGAACACATCCCTGAGGTTGGGATGTGTTATCCCAATACACCCAAGGCAGTTGTGTCACAGAGTGGGTAACTGATTTGCCCAAACCAGCAGAAGGAAATTAGCATCAGATCTGGGATTATTAGAGCTCATAGCTCCTTGCTGCTGCTCCGATGTTGAACCCACGTTGCCTAGTATATTGTTATACAGGAAGTGATTACAGCTCAAATACAAGTCTGAAGTCAGCCCCATCTTCCAAAATGGAGGATGACCTTTGGTCCCTGCTGCCACATCCTTTTACAGCAATGACAGCTGCTTCACACTGGAGATGGTGGGGCAGGGAAATGCTTTCCCTAGTATAGTGACACACAGCAAGGCCTTTAAAAGAGGAGGTGATACAGCAGATTCCCCTGACCTATAAATATATAACACAAAGAATCTAAAATTGGAGGAAAACATTTATAACAAATCTAGAGACCAGAAATTTTATAACTGGCTGAAATTTATTTAACTACCGGTATTGAGCAAGACACTGGAAAGCCCAGTGTGCTGACTTCATCCCCACTGTGGCTGCAGAAGCTCTGGCTCACCATCCCTTTCAGTCCCATAAAGCTGTGCTTGCAGGAGAGTCTCACATTCCTGAACCAAACACTATCAAATTGTTCCATATAATCTCTGCCACAAAGTAGCTAGTTTCATTTCCAACTTGAGTGCTTGTACTGCGGCTCTCCTGGATGAGGCAGTGTAACTCTATATACTTCTCCTGATCAAAAGACCAAGAAATAGGCCACAGGGATGAAGGAACAGCTAGTTAGAGGAGGGGGTTTACTTACAGTTTTAAGCTAGCAATAGCCAAAGACCAGGTTTTGTTTTTTTCAAAGAAAACCATGCATTATGCCCCGATATTTGACACATTTGCTCCCTATTTTGTCAAGCTGTGCCTTAGGATGTGTGTAAAGCACTGTGTGAACTTACTGTGCTACATCAGTGACATGTGTGTATATATATATATATATATATATATATATATATATATATTTCTGGTGAATATGTTTGGGAAAGGTTTTTTCCACCCCCTCTCAATGGGTTTAATGTCCTTTAAAGGACAAAGTTTCTTGTTTTCCTTAGATCTCTATGGAGGTTTAACTCCAGGTTTCTCCCTCAAACCCAACTTGGTCAGGCCTCAGTGGAACCTGTAACTACAGAGCCCTTCTCCCCACACCCCTTTGATATCATTCCTTACAGTGGAAGCAAAGATGCTGTGTTAGGTTTGCAATCTTGTACAAGGTTGAATAAAAGTGGTAGTAAAGCTTGTTGGGAGCTCTCTGTGATCTTGAACAGTGTCTGGTTTTTGTTGAGCTGATACATCTCATCCTTAGAGTCCTGCCAGATATGCCCCCTGCCCCAAGGAGCCCTAAATATGAGTCTGTTCCTATCCTTCACACTAGACATACCACCATGGCAGCCAACGCAGAGAACAGAGAGGTTCTGGGAGATATTATTTCCAGACAGCGATACAGAAATGCCTGATCATTAGAAAGTGTGAGCTTTTGCTAATATTGTGCATGTACAGCAAACTAAACTGAGTTCATAGCTCCTAGAGGGTAACAAAGGCTTTTAAATAAGAAGCAGGATAATTTAAAAACACTGAAATATCTAAAGAGACTCCACACTAACTCAGCAGGAGGTAGGGAAAAAGCAGGCGGTCTCCTGCCAGCACAATGGCAGAGCTGGATGCAGCACTGAAATCTATGCTTCAGAGGATGCATATTAAGTCCTGTACTATAATGACACACATTTTGCTAATACTGCTATAGTTCAAGGTCTCAGGAGTCTTCAAAGCACTTTCAGAGCCCGTTACTGACCACCCTCATCTCCCCTTGAAGGGGCACATCACAATTCTTTCTCCTTTGGTGGGGGGGGTTGGTGTGTGTAACTTAGCCCATCAGTGCCACCAGAGGGTGTTGGTGAAGATAGCCACAAGTCCACAGGGTCAGCTCCACAAATTCTGGCATGGAGCACTTTCTTCCTTGACTCAGAAATTCCTGAGCTCAGAGTCACAGAAGAAAGAAATGGGAGGGTCCTATACATTGTTGCACATTTTAAAATACTGTAAATTGTTTTGACAAATGTTAGAGGAGAGAAGAGTGAAGCAGAATAGAAAGACCAGTTCAGCTTCTTAGTGCTCCTGTAACTTACCGTGTTTCTGGGTCCTAAAGTGAATGATTGAAGTTGAAAGATGATTAGTTTACACCCTGGCCTAAACATAAGAACGGCCATGCTAGGTCAGACCAATGGTCCATCTAGCCCAATATTACATCTTCTGACAGTGGCCAATGCCACGTGCTTCGGAGGGAATGAACAGTACAGACAAGCACCAAGTGATCCTGTTGTAAACTCCCAGTTTCTGGCAATCAGAGCATGGGGTTGCGACCCTGACCATCTTTGCTAATAGCCATGGATGGACCTAGCCTCCATGAACTTATCTAGGTCTTTTTTTGAACCCCGTTACAGTTTTGGCCTTCACAACATTCCCTGGTAACCAGTTCTATAGGTTGACTGTGCATTGTATGAAGAAGCACTTCCTTTTGTTTGTTTTAAACCTGCTGCCTATTTATTTCATTGGGTGACCCCTGGTTCTTGTGTTATGTGAAGGAGTAAATAACACTTCCTTAGTCATTTTCTCCACACCAATCATGATTTTATAACCTCAATCATATCCCTTCTTGGTTGTCTCTTTTCCAAGTTGAAAAGTTCCAGTCTTTTTAATCTCTCCTCATATAGAAGCTTTTCCATACCCTTAATAATTTTTGTTGCCCTTCTCTGTACCTTTTCCAATTCTAATATATCTTTTCTGAGATGGGATGATCAAAACTGCACGCAGTATTCAACATGTGGGCGTACCATGAATTTATATAGTGGCATTATGATATTTTCTGTCTTATTATCTGTTAAAATTATTATTTAAATTCTGTTAGCTTTTTTGACTGCCACTGCACATTGAGTGGATGTTTTCAGAGATCTGTCCACAATGACTCCATGATCTCTTTCTTGAATGGTAACAGCTAATTTAGACCCCATCATTTTGTATGTATAGTTGGGATTATGTTTCCCAATGACCATTACTTTACATTATCAACGTAGTGATGTAGCCCTTGCTATATACTATGGTAACTACTGGAGTCATGGGGAAAGAGGCAGGAGTTCTTCTAAATCCTTGCGGAAACCTTGAGTAGCACACCCACTCCCCCAGTTAAGAGTTCACAGGCAAGGTGCAAAGAAACACATGCTTTTATTAAGGCAGATTAATTCAACTGTATGTTCAAGATGGTGAAGGAACATCCAGTCTGATTCCAGCACTCCACCCTCCCACCCTGGAGGATACTGAATGACACACTCAGCCAGTGAAATACAATAGAAGCATTACATCTTCAGCCTAAACTCTCATTGGCTGATCATATGCTGGGTGCAGAATACTGTAACTAACAGCTTCTGGAAGATGCTGGCTGTACAAACTAATCCATCCTTGAAGGTCACATTCCACCACCCATTTTCCCTAGCTTATTTTTACTTTTTGGGTGGGTGGTAGTCACGGCCATGGTCCGACTTTGGAGTCTACCTTACCCCGGCCATTGGCAACCTTTCCTGTGGATATGCCTTCCCACAGCTAGGAGAGGATACAAGTCGTGTCACTGGAGCAGTGAGGGAAATTAGATGTCTTTCCCCTCTAAAGACATCTTCCTTCCATCCTAGTAAGAAGCTCATCTACCTACAAGGCACTGATACAGTCCTTCATGAGGAGTGTTTCCATGCCCCTTGAAAGCACATGCAGCATCTCATGCCCTGCTGCCCATTATGCACTGAAGTTAGAAGTGGTGAAGGAATATGCTATGTTTCACAGCCTCTGGAACTCTGATCCTCCATACAGTCTTCCAAATTCATGTCATCTATATAAGGTGTTTTTACTGAGCTATCTCAAGTATTTATAAGCTTCCTATCACCTTGGTATCGAAGGGTCTAATGGGCACTTGTGTTCCTTACAGGGCTATATTCTCACCTCTTGGGCTCACCTGGTGGCCTTTTCCCTTTGCTACGGAAGGTGCAGTCCTTCACCACCCATTCTGCCTTCCTTGGTTTTTTCTCATCAAATTGGCAACATCTCTGTAGTCTGAAACTGCTCCATTTTGTTTTCTTTCTGTTTAATGTTAATATTGGAGGATGGATACATTGGGAGATCTGGATTCTCTCTCTGGCTTCCTGTGTGACCTTGGACAAGTAAGTTAAACTCCATTGCTCAGTTTCCCTTTCAGTGGAACAGGGATAGCAATGCCTACCTACCTCCTGGCAGTCTTGTGAGTGTGAAGTCATTAAATTTTGTAAAGAGGCAGATAGACTGTACTACATAAAGAAGCTCTACAGTAAAACAGGGAGGCAGATGAGCTATAAGGATAATAATGGTTCCCTTATACCAATAAAATTACTTGTCCAGTGTAAGAAAAAAGTAAATTTCTGAGATTCTTTCCCATTGTCACTTGACACACTGCTCAGGAACCCCTGGTTCAGTTTCACCTCTTCTCCTTTTAAGCTCTCTAGGTTTTTTTTTAAATACACAATGACAATCACAGCTTTGCATTAAGGTTTAGTCCTTTTAAAACTTTAGGAACATCTTTTTTGATTTGTCATGATTCAACAGAACCATTAATTGGTCAAAGCTGATTTCCCATCGCGGTCCCCTATCACATACCACTGTTGTAAATACAGTTACAGGCTTAGTAAACAAATCCATGGACACAATGGGTTTTATAGTTTTTACATGACAAGAATATATAGCACAAAGCTGGTAAGCAGGGGTGGAGGAACAACTAAACAATTGTATTTCATGGGAGATATTTTTCAATGGCCTATTTTCTGTCAATCCAAGACCAAAGGGTAACTTTGCAAAAGAAAATATCTTTGTTCATACAATTGTGATGCATAGCTAGAAACATCCTGCAACATAAATAACCCTCAAAAGACATGTGGAGAGATAATGTTTGTGTTTTTGTGTATTACATATGTATGAGTAGGGTCGACAATGTAATCAACAGTCCCTGGCTATGCTATATTCTGATAGTTCAGAGATCAAAAGAACATCCTAGAATTTAAATGAATTGCAAACACGGGCTATCTTGGTATTCATCTCTCTTTGAAATGTACTAGGAATGGTGAAGGAATAAGCAAATGGCCTTTTGTTAAGTTGTATAGCTAAGTACCTGCGATGGACCTCCTTCAAAGTCATGCTAATTACCTTTTGAACTCCCAACTTGTCAAAAGACATGAAATTGTATAAAAGATCCTTGGGTCCTGATTCTGTCATCTCAGATCTGCTTAGGCTTCATCGGGGGAAGTTTGAGTCACAAGACAGAGGTCCCAGTTATGCTGGTATGCCCTGAATATGATATTTGGACATTGGACTATAACCTATGAACTGAATTCTAAAGGAACTCTTTGCAACTACAAAGCTCACCATCTCTGCTATGAATTTGCATCTCAATGAACTGAACTCATGTCTGTATGTATATTGATCTTTTAACCATACTCCCTCTCTTTTAGTTTAGTTAATAAGAATTGGCTGTAGTGTGTATTTGGGTAAGATCTGAAAAATTCATTAACCTGGGAGGTAATGATAGAACCTTTTCTTTTATATGATGAAATAAGATTTACAGAAATTTTCATCATATTTGACGTGGGTACCTGGATGGAGGCCTGAGGCTGGATCACTTTAAGGGAACTGTGTTGTTTGGACTTCTGAATAACAGTAAGGTAATAAAAAAGCTATTTTAAGCTGGCTTGGTAAATCTAATATTGGAATCTCCACCAGCTTTCTGGGGATTGTCTGCCTCATTCTTTGCAGTTCACCCTAACTGCGTGACCACAGCTGGCTCCCCACTAGGACCCCTGTTACAACAATATATCCCAGAAGTTAAAATGTCATCCACTGGCAGAGTTCTTAAATCAAATATGTGATGTTCTTGTCATAGGTGTTTTTTATGAATAAAAGGAAAAGAAGGCAAATCTTTGTCCTATGGAGGCCTACCCACCACAGCGTCCATATGTTATCTATTGGCTGTCTTGCTGACTGACAACAAGGTTAATTTTTCAATAACCAGAATGACCCAGACTCTTATGACCTGGCAGGAAACACTTTGGTTGCGCTGTTTTGTCTTTTGTATTTGTACCTATTTTGCTGCTACTGAACAATCAGCTACCACATAGAGCTTTCCCTGCAAGAACCCTTGGCATGGGGGTTCTGGAGCAGGGGCATTCCATGGATAGGGCCAAAGTGGTCCTGTGCTCCAGCTAGTCTACAACTGGGAGCAAATTAAAGCAGTCCTGAGGCATAGGTTAACCAGTGCCAAAGGCTGAACTGATCCCTAACAGCCCCAAGATCAGGAAGGCACAAATGCACGCCCGGCTAACCCTTCAATTCCTGTGATGTGCTCTGAACTGGTAGAGATGAATTTAGCCCTCCATCTATCCAGAAGAGGAGGAATTACCAACGGGGCACTGCTAAGTGATGGGAAATTCTTTTCCTCTCCCTTTTTGGGGTCCTGTGCACTGTTCCCATCAGTCACTGTGTAACCCACACACCTCCTGGGTGTGGTGCTCTGTCCCCACCTCCTGGGTGTGGTGCTCTGTCCCCTCTAGTGGCAGTGAGACCACTTAGAGATTGAGTCTGCTCTACAGCCTTAGCTAAGAGCCATGTGGTTTTTAGTTAATGCAGTAAAGGCTCATGCATTTAGCTCCAGAGGTTGCAGGTTCGATCCCGCCTGCTGATGACCGGGGTCTGTTGGTGTTACAACTGCAAACCTAGGGAGTGAGAGAACAGGACAGTAACTGAGCTCAGCTTTCTCACATGGTAAAGAGGCATGAACAAAAACCCCAGATCAGAAAATCCCTCAGTTGGGAGTAATTTGAATCTTATCTCCAGATAAAAAATGGTGGTTTGGTATACATGACAGTATGGCTCATTGGAAGGGGCATCGGCTTGGGACTCTGAGTTCTTCCACTGAATAGCTGCATGGCCATGGCCATGTCACTTAACCTCTACTTATGTATATGAGAGAAATTATAACCACCTTTGAAATGTATGATTAAAAATTATTAGTATTATAATCTTTGCCACAAAGTACTACATAGCATTGGGATAACACCTCAGCAAATAGCCTTGCTTTGTGTTTTTTAAATAAATATTTGTCTGCAGCGGTTTCCTTTGGGCCTCATGAAACTTTTAAAGAAAAAAAATTAAGGTTACATGTAAAGCTTTTATTTATTAATAATTTTGCCACCCACCAGGGCTTAAAAATCATGAGCTTGATTTAAAATAATCAGCTCTTTAAAATTATATCAAAATGTTTGTTTATTTTTATTTGCTTTCTGAGTTTGGAGACTTTAGATTGCACTTGGGTCACATATATATGCTGGCTTTTCTCTGCAACCAAGAAGGTTAGGAACTTATTTTTTTAAAAAAACAAACTCTGTCATTCTCACAATATCACTTGACTCTAGGAGCTGAAGGTTGACAAAAAACTCCAAATACTGTAAGAGTCATAATAATATCATAAGAAGTAGCAATTTTTGTAATTTCAGTAGAGGTTACAATCAGAGAAACCTGCATCATGTCAAGTCGGCTGTCTATGGCCAAATCCAAGATGCTTGATTGTTGCTAAGTCTGCTAGGACAGACACACAAGTTTACAAGGGCCAAGCACAGTAGATCGTCAGGTGAAAACTGAATCTGATGTGAAAGTTGGGGCTGGTGGATTGGATACCCTGTTTTATACAGTCACATCACTGTCTGGTGGGCCAGAATGAAATCCATGCAGCTCAACTCTTAAGTGTAAGGATTTTGATTGTTCGGGGGGTGGAGACATTCTTTTCCTGTGAGGAGAGGAGAGAGGGAGATAAACAGTAGGAGGGGAACGTGATTTGCTGCAGCCCTCATGGTAGTTAATTGCAGCAGCATAGATGATGATAATCCAAAGAACTACACTGAATCAGCAGGGAAACACTGCATGTAAAAAAAATTATGTCTGTAGCTGTCTGTTTTATGTAGACATAGATGCATAGCTTGACTGAACCAAGAAGGTATACACGGCTAATCTAACTAGACAAAATTCAGACAAATTAAAAGCACATTATGTAATTCTAATCTAAAATCCAAGAAGCCACTAAGTAATGTCTCTGGAATACTAAAATGCTTCAATGCTGCCTCGAAAGGGACTGGTTTAAAGATCTGGTGTCGAGAATTAGTTCACTTTCAACAGAGGGAATCCTTTAATTCTGCTTCCTTCTGTGCCATATCTTCCTATGGACAAAGCAGTTTTCTAGCAGTAGGCATAAAGCTTGGCAAACAGGAGCTCAGTGTGAGTAAGTGAGGGACTGCGCATGCTTGAGTGTGTGTGTGTATATATAACTTGTTTGAAACTGTGGGCTTTTTAGAGTTTCCAATTCCTGGATCTTGAAAGCAGTTTATTTGTAGAAAACATGTAGTTTGTTTGTTTGTTTGTTTCTACAGTGCTATCTGTGACTTCCGAGGAATGGTTTCATTGTCAATGTGCTCATTCAAATACCACTGAACAAAGAGTCTTCCCCCCCTTTTGTCCAGTGAGAGGTCATCTTTATTCAAGAGCTATGAATGATGTGAGCAGGGTACTAATCACACACAAAGAGTCACATCCCGAGCTAGCCGAGCATACAGCTGTCTTTTTGTTTACAAAGATGGAGACGGAACCTAAAAAGTGTTCCTGGCTGCATAACAATGGGGTAGGCTTGCAAGAGGCCTGTGATTTGGCAGGGCCCCACTTTCCTGGAGCTGAAGAAACTTTATTAAACATAAATCATGTCAGCTCTTACCAAGAGCCTGTCTAAGCTTACATAAGATTCCCCTTTGCTTCTCAAGTGACATGATGTAAGGGAATCAGTCTCAAGTACCCCAAGGGCTAGAGCACAGGGCCAGTTTGGGGACAAACGACAATTCTGGCTGTTTAAATGCGAATGCTATTTTTTGTTATGAAGACGTTTGCAGCTTGGTTCATATTTTTTTAAGCTGGCAGGTTGTTCATTATGCTTTGTTGATTCCATGTTGGCTTGAAAAGTCAGGAGGTCGTAATGAGTGATATTGTGCCAGTGGGCTGTGAAGAACCATTTAGAATCCTGTTAGCCTCCGGGAGAAGTACCGCACTAACATTGATACTGTCAAGAAACAGCAAGACTGCCTCGGGAACTGAGAAAGGAAATGACTGCAGATTTCAGCTCCACAAAGTGCAGAGTGCTTCCATTAGGGAAATAATGAACTGAACAGTAGATTCTAGGACTGAGGTCATGCCTGCAATATTTTCTTGTGCTGGGCTATTAACACACTCCCTTTTTTGATGACAGAAAGGGCACTTAAGGTATAAAGAGTGAAATTAACCTGAGACAATATTTCCCCATGACAGTTGTTATTTGCAGATACTGTACATAGTTATTCAACTGACATTTCTGTGCAGGGATAGTGACTAAGGTGGCTTGTGTGATCAAGAGCGGGAGGTTATAGTGTCCACATGCCTCTGCTAAAATGTATTGCATGGTGTGAAAAGCGTGAAACCTAGTCTCGTAATCCAACACTCTATTCAGGAAGTGTCACCATAGCTTCGTCACCATAGCTTCAATACAGCTATTCTCATGTCCCCCGTAACTCAATGTCTAGCTGCAACCAGCTGTTTGGGAAAGACTGAAATTCACTTCCATGGTCTTCATTATGCCATGTGAACACCTAGCTAATAAACAGGTCCAGAGACTAGTATTTCCATCAAAATAAACCCTCTTCAATAAATGGCACCACTCTCCATCCTTTGGCTGAACCTGGGAGAGAGGAGTCTGCTCCTGTGGATTACTGATTTCCCCTTTGCAAGTCAGACACATGAGTATCTGATGTGTACTGGAGCTAACTAGGAAACTCTGAGCTTTGTATTCCATATAGGTCTCCCATTAAGCTAAAATTAAACATGATCCATTTTTTGCTACTTGTATGGAAAAGTGCCATCTCAAACCTGGCAGATATCAACTTCTCGCTGCCTTATTATTAGCATTTGTACACACTGGATCACTAAAATTCCAAAGTAGAAGTAATGACACCTGATTTCCAACATGCTGTATTCCCCCCCTTCCCAATGTTTGTGTTAAACTCTCATGAATTTTTCCTGATGGAGGTCTGATTTTTCTGCTCTTGCTTTGCTTGCTAGAAGACATGGCTGACAGTCATACAAACAGAACCTGGGCCTCTCTCAGAATCTTCTCTTCCTTCTTCAAACATGCAGTAGTCCAAATAATACTGAAGGAAACCCTCCCTAAATGCATTCATTCTAGCCAACTACCACCCCATGTCAAAGCTCCCTCTCCTGACCAAGCTCACACAGAAGCTAGCCAAAGGCCAACTACAAACTCATCTAAGTGAAGTTAATCTCCTAGAACTGGCATAATCTGGATTCAGGTCAGGAGATGGAATGGAAACTGCTTTAATGGCACTGATGGATGCTCTCCCCCTGTCAAAGAATAGAGTGCAGACATCCATTCTCAGCCTCCTGGACCTCTCAGCAGCATTCAACACTGTCCACTGTAAGAGACCACCAGGATGGCAAATGCTTGGATGAGATCAATTCTTGAACTAAGAGCAGCTGGTTGATGCAAAACCAGAGCAAGACAGAGGTGATGGGGGTGGGCAGAGGAATGCATTTTGAAGAGTTTGAAGCCGTGGTGCTGTCTCCTTCGGTTGAAGGTACACCCCCATGGTCGTAGTTTTGTCGCTGAGTTCTCACTTAGCAGTATCCATGATTAACACCCTGTACCATCTCCCCTTGGCTAGGAGACTCCATTCCTTCCTGGTGGAGCATGCCCAGACCTCAGTTATTATATATGCCTTTGTCACCATTTGGTTGGATTACAGCAATGCAATACCTGGCTATGAAGCCTTCAGCCCTAAGGAAACTCCAGTTAGTACAGAATGCTGCAGCATGTCTCTTCAGCAGCACAGGTGATCATGACCACATCAGACCTGTACTCTGCTCCAGTGTTCCCTCTAATTTTTCCCACCCATGTGAGGAATAAATTTTGTTATGTGCACCAATATGGAGGTGATGTGTGACACATCACCTCCATATTGGTGCACATAACAAAATTCATGTGGTGGGGTGGGGCCGAGAGGTTTGGAGTCTGGGAGGGGGCTCAGGGTTGGGGCAGAGGATTGGGGTGTGTGTGTGGGGGGCGGTGAGGGCTCTGGCTGGGGTGTGGGCTCTGGGATGGGGCTGGGGATGATGGGTTTGGTGTGCAGTGAGGCTCCCCAGGGCTACGGTGGGGAGAGAGGACCCCCCCTAGCTTTCTCTCCCTGCAGCAGCACCCGGCTTGTGGGGGAGAGGCGCCTGTTCCCCGGCCATGGCAGGTCTGGAGCTGGGCTGGGTCGGGGCCAGGGGAGGGGTGCCGTGGCAGGTCCAGGGCTTGAGGAGAGGCATCTCTGCCCGCCGCAGCCCTGAGCGCCTGCACGGTGCTTAATAGGCAGCTGCATGGCTGTGGGCCACACAGCTTAGAGGGAACTTAGCTCTGCTCCCTACATTGGCTTCCCATAGAATAACAGTTCAAGGTCTCAGTCCTTTTCTTCCAGGTGCTTCATAGCCTGGGCCCAGGCTGTCTAAAAGACTCCCTAAAGCTCCAGGATGAGGACCATGGTCAATAGCTTGGCTCCTTTGCTACAATGGAACTTTCTACCACAAGGGTAAAGCTTGTCAGTCCCCCAGGAAGCAAGGACCATCACAAACCTCACCACCTTCCACTCCCAAGTGCAAAGCATATTCCTTTGACCTTCCTTCTCTAACATAAACACATTGCAACGTGTATAAAAAAAACATTGCAAAGGAAAACGCTCTGCTACACACGCTTCTCCCCTTGGGAAGAGGAGGAGAGAACAAACAACACATGACACATGTTGGTCATCATTTAATGCGCTACTGGAAGGTGCTCAGATACTATGATAATGAGTGTGGAAAAAGAACCTATATACAATAGAATGTTGAAAGGCATTGTGTGGCTGGAGAGAGACCATCTTTCAGGGGAAGGCCATCATTTTCAAAGGAAAATGGGAGTTAGGTGCCCAACTCCCTTGCGCTCTTTTGAAAATCCCCGCCAAAATGTTTAGATTAGGTCCTGTCCAGTTTTGCTAATTAAAGATCGAAGAGTACTTTGCAAAACAGCCCTGGTGTCTGGGCCCAATTCCAACATGGGAAAATATATTGTGGCCTCCCCCAACTTCTTTAGGGTGGTTTGAGCTCCTGGGAGACAGCAAACATGCCTATCAGCTGCATGAGGGGATCCCCCACTCCCTCCCCTGCTCACATATACTGTGGTCAGGCACAGTCTGGCCCTTACTATTACTTGTAAGTTGTAAGAAAGACTCCTAAGGAAATCCCAGCAGTTACAGGAAGCTGTGTGTCACTCTTCATTACTGAGTCAATGCCTCAGCATTGCATGGCCGGAAGTGCCATCTTTAAGGCAAGACATAAAACTGAGTTCCAAACCACACGATCACTGAACCTAAATTCCCCCTGTGGTTTCAATTGCTATCTGCTGTTCTTCGCTTCCTATGTAAAACTCCTGGGTAGGGCTACTGGAGCTAGTAAACAAGCATATTTTACACCTCTCTCCCCCGGCATTGATGGTATCTTTGCCATTAGTTTTATTCTATATCTGTACTCTCCTGGCAATTTGGAACAGGAGCTATACCATGCTCTACTGCACTTTGTTACCTTATTTCATTAGTTTAAATACATTTAAGAATCCAGTATGAGTTTGAGTTATACTCATGAGGCATTTATAAATTTACCATGTACCAATTTTTGTGGCTCAAATTCAGTACTGCTGTAATCTGGTGCATCCCCATTAGGATATTCCCTGGTTTATACCAGCAGTATATTTGGCCCTGACTCTGCAACAATGACTTCCCTATTAGAAAAACTATGTCTGTCCATTACACCATTAATACCTTCACAGAGAGGAGACAAATTTAACTGCAGATGGTGGGCTACTTTAAAGTACAATAGCTGTTCTTTGGGGATCTTTTGTGTTGAAGGTTTGTCTTGTGAGAAGTTTGGCAGCAGTACAGCCAAGCAAAACTTATTTGGAAAGATAAATTTCCTGATGTGAGTAATGAGCTGGGTCAAGGGCCAAGGGACTGTGAGAAAGAAAGAGATGTGTTTATGCCAGAGGTCAGTCATCACGCGTCCCTTGTAGGACTAACTTGGGTGAAATTTGTACTCGCTGTCTCTCTTTCCCTGATCTAGTAGTCACATTAAAAACCTTCTGCCTTTTTCTAAATAACATGCTCCAGAATCATTTTAAACTTGTAAAGTCAAAGGGCCAAATTTCATCCTTAGTGTAATTCAGTGGTGTAAACTGCAGGAGAATAAATTATGGCATTTAAGTAAAAGAACCATTGCCTTACTTCCTACTCTAAATCTGCCAGAAGTTTTATACTATTTTAATTATATTTCATCTCCATAATCATTCATTTTTTTCAGCTGTTATTGCTAAATAAACCAACCAGATACAAGTTCCAAAAATATTTCACTCATCCATTAAGAAAAAGCAAACAATAACAACTGTCAATGTGAAAATTCACAGAGGATGGGGAAGGGATTCAGACATTATTAATAGTCTATTTAGTATGGCAACTTGGCTTAAAAATTCCAGATATAACTAGTAGCAAACCAGATTAAGTTTATAGTATTTGTATTTCTTTCTCTGTACCTTATTGTCCCCACCTGTAACACCATGACCAAAATCTTTCCTACAAGTGGGCACATAATTTAATTCATAATGCATTATTTGAACAATGAAGCAGATCCTTAGGTAGTCTAAGTTGCCATAGCTCCATTGAAGTCCGTGGAGCTGGGACAATTTACACCAGTTTCAAATGTACCCTAATGGAGTTAGCCCAGGGGTGGGCAAACTTTTTGGCCTGAGGGCCACATCTGGGTGGGGAAATTATATTCAGAGCCATGAATGTAGGGCTGTGGCAGGGGGTTCGGGTGCGGGAGGGAGTGCAGGGTGTGGGAGGGGGTGCGGTGTGCAGGAAGGGGCTCAGGGAAGGGGGTTGGAGTGCAGGGGGGGTGCACAGTGTGGGAGGGGGCTCAGGGCAGTGGTGCAGGGAGGGATGCTGAGTGCGGGAGGGGGCTCAGGGCAGGGGGTTGGGGTGCAGAAGGGGTGCGGCGGGGGTTAAGGGCAGGGGGTTGTGGTGCAGGAGGGTTGCGGGGTGCTAGAGGGGGCTCAGGGCAGGACGTGGTGCCTGTCGCTTCCCGGAGCGGAGCCCGTGATGCCACAGGGGTGGCAATCTCATGGGCCAGATCCAAAGCCCTGAGGGGCTGGATCTGGCCCGTGGGCCATAGTTCGCCCACCCCTGAGTTAGCCTCTTTCTGCTTCTGGAATATCTGTGAGCAGATTGTGATTCCCTAGGATTTTATTTCATTGAAAGTACTTGTTTTTTTCTTTTTTAGCTCTATGGATTGATCACGTACAGTTATCTTTATGGATTCATGGTTTGAGCTGTGTGGTGACTGGCCAGATAAGTTACGTGAGCCAGTTTCGGAGGTCCTTGTTCAGGTTTTACACAGTCAAATGCCTATAGAGTTCAATGGGAGTTTGCTTGAGCAAGGACGCAGGCATAAATATAGTTTAAATTCTGGTACATCTGAGAAATTAGGTCCTTCTTTACTAATTCCTCATGTCTGCAAGTGGAGAAACCAATCTCAATCAAAGGCAGTTTGTTGCTGCATTATGTTATCCTTGGCTTGGCCTTCTCCATTTTTTGGTCTATTTTTATTCACCCATAAAAACTGTACAATCGGTCCCTCATTACAAAAGAGGCTATGTTGGATAATTTAGTACCAAACACTCTGCTGGTTAGTTATGCAGGCAGCGTTTGTGCTTTCAGAGGGAAATTGAACAGGCAGATTTCTTTTGCAGTTATTAAATCTTCCAAAAATAAGAGTAGGCAGCATTCATATCAAAGGCGTAAAATGCTGAGAAAGAGTCTTGGCTCAACAAGGAATGACAGGATCAGACAGGTGTCAGTCCAAGGGCACAAGCAGAGACAAGGCAGCTGACTGCTTACAGCAACCCCCAGCTGCTTGCAAACCTCTAGAAGAATGTTTAATGAGCAGCAATCTCCTAAGCTGCTCTGAGGTATCCTTAGTAACGGGGTGATTCACCCATTATACTCTGGCCTTGTGTATCACCCAGCAGAGTGAGCTGGATTCTGCTACAGCAGAACAACGTGAGCGAGCTATTCAGGCTGTTACTGACTCAGCCAAATGGGACCGTACTTTTGGCCATCTTAATTACCTGCTGCTGTTTGGAGGGGAAAAAAAACAACAATCCCACCATCTCCACCGGAGAAAAGAACTATCCCTTGCTTTGAAGGATATCTCTAGATATTAGTTGGCAAACGCCTCCCCGGTTCCCAGCTGGTTTTATCTCTTGGTCACCCTCCCATGAGTTTTTTCTTAGTACAGAGAGTATCACTGGCAGCAAGACACAGGCATATCAATAGCAATCTCTCTGCTAAAACAGCACTTCATTGCCTTGGACTAAGTTTGGTTGAATTGAAAAAACATTTAAGGGTTAGATTGTGCCAACTTTGCCCATGTTGAGTGGCCTCTAAGGTCTTGTGTACACACACACACACAGACACTATTGGTGTAGTTAAAGCAATACAACCCTTTCTTGTGTGGAATTGGTATAAAGATACTTTTTCTGGAATAGTTATTCCCACATGGAGAGGGGAATGAGCTATACCAGTAAAAGCACATTTATCCCAGTATAACTGCATCTACACTAGAGTTTTACCAGTATAACTCTATTGGTAAAAATTCACACCCCCCAGCTGACATGGTTATACTGCTACTAAACCTGCTGTACTAAAGCCGTCCACTTTAAAATGTCTGGGGCTAGTGGCAGAGTAAGGTACTACTCGCTGCGAGGCAAAGTGGCAGAATCCAGCTCAATGACCTTGCTGTTCTCAAGTTTTTAATACAAATTATTTGAACAAGAAGATCTTTCCCATTTTTGGACATCACACATAAAAGATTATTTTTGACCAGCTCCTCAGCTTGTGTAAAATCCACGAACACCAGCTGAAGATCTGGCTTCTGGAAAGCATCTTCTGTAAATCTCAGCCATAGAATCCTAGCTGTTAGAGGGGAACACACTTGTTAGATCACCCAGGTCATTCACCTGACAATTTGGAGTGGTTGCTTGTTGTTCATCAGGACTTGATGCCGCTGGTCCTTTTGTGGTGCTGTCTAACATGTTTGTAGGCGAACGGTACACAGGGGCACAGGAGAAGTGCTAGGGATAGCCCTCTGCACTGAGGGTAGCAAGTCTTAGGCCCCCTGTATACTAACCCCCTTCCTCACAAATGGGAAGTGTTAAAAAAAAAAGCAGAGGGACATTGGCAGGGGATGAGCTCAAGTGCTTGGCTATGCATTTCCCCTGTCAAGACTCACTCCTGACTAGTAGCAGACGTAAGTTGAAAGCCATACTCTCATTAATGCATGGTCAGGTTTCCTGCCCTGCGTCTCACTTTTGCCATGAATTTATACACTGTGTGCAGGATCAGGCCTTTACTAGTGTTGTATCCAGTCTAGCTTCAAATGTGCCAAGCAATGGGGCTTCCATCACACCCCTTAGAGGGTTATTTCACAGGCTATTAGATCTCCTGATAATTTCCCTCTCCTAATTTCATCCCAGTACTCCTCCTCCTTGTCAGCTATTTTCTTGGTTGTGACTTAAGACAGATTTTGTCCCATGGATACAACTACTTGTGCCGTTCAGCAAAATGCATTGTTCCACAATTGTTTGTAGAATGCTAAATAATTTGTTCAATTGTGTAACATTTCTATATTTTTAACCCGTGGATAAATATAGCATCAAAGGCCCATTTGCTCTCCTCTGAACTGGATACATTTAATTTAATGTCAACAATGAGTCACACCAACAAAATAAACAGCGGGGAAAAGAACTATTTCTGCTCTACTCTCATGGAAGAGAAGGTTTTGAAAAAATGACCATAGAAATCAGGGCCGTCCCTAGCCATTTTGGTTCCCTCCGTGGGGCGGGGGGGAAGGAGGGCGTCCCCAGGCCTCTGTGGAGGGGAGGGAGCCGGCCCCAGGCCTCTCTGGGGGGGGGGGGGGCAGGAGCAGGCGTGGGGGACAGGGGGGAAACTGCCCCCCAGCACAAGCCAGCAGAGTGGAGTGGGTTGGGAGGCGGGTCACTCCACTTCCTGCTGCCCAGTGATGCAGGGCAGGCCCGACCCCTGCTGCAGTCCTCAGGGGAAGGGGTGGAGTGAGGGCAGGGCTGGGGCAGAGCAGGGGTGGAGCAGGGGCGGGGGCTATGGGGAAGAGGCGGAGCAGGGGCTGGAGGACCACGCAGCTGTGTAGGGCACCACCAAATTTCCTGGTGCCGTACGCAGCTGCGTACTTTGCGTATGGGTAGGGACGGCCCTGGTAGAAATGGTGGTAGAAATGTACTCCTTTCCCCATCACTTCAGTGACCTTCCTTGGCTGAGAGACAGACTTTCTTCAGAGCCTCTTGTCACCGCTAGTAACTCAGCCACAGGAGTCACTATGGTGTGACACATGGCATTCTCTTCTGCCAGGAGCTACCATTGCCAACCTACAGAATAAGATGCCATGTTCATGGAGCAAAGCTTAATTTCTCACATGGCAGCATACAGCATTGACTATAAAGCCTCTGGTTTGAAAGTTTTCTCCCAGCAGGGCTAACCTACTTCTCCTCAGCTATAAGCAGAGATATGAAACTTCCAGTTATAGAGACAGCCTATCTAGAAACTCTTTGATCCTGATATTCTGTGTTCCACACATCAGTGATCCTCCTGGTAAAAAGCTCTTTCTAAATCAAGCCCATCTGCATTTCCAAAGCGTCTGTCACTGCAGCATAGGGATCCCTTATCAATCCTTCCTTTCCTTCAAACTATTGCTTCAGATTGTTCTGCAATGCATGTTTTCCAGGGGTTTAATAGTGCGAAGAACAGTCACAGGTTCTCATCAGCCAATCAAGGGTGAATTTCTCCACATTTGTCATTTTGCAATTTGTATTTGAAAAACCTGTAGGACAGATTTTTGTCAAGACGTTTCAATTGTTTACTCAGGGTAAATAAATGTTAATCTTTTTTTAATCTATAATGCATACTGTCTTGTAAACTTCCTGTCCTCTCGGTGACTTCTGTTTATACGGAATTGCAGCTCCCTTATCTGCAACAGACTCGGACACATGACTAAGGCTCCACATTTAGTAACTATGCTACGTTGGTTTCTTTCATTATTACAAATAGACCAACCCTTACACATAAAATAAAATAAAAAGGCCCAAACCAGCTCCCATTGAAGTCAAGCGCAAAACTATTTTCTTGCTTCAGAAATGAGAGAAAAAGAATCACCTCTGTTAGTCTTCATGAAAATTACCCAACCCATTCAGAACAGCATAGCTATAGACAGATCAGTCACACAGAGCTACTCAGCAAGAGCTAGTTACGAGAAATTAGACTTAAACTTAGCTTTGTTTGCTAATTTATAGGTAAGGTTCTATAAATCCGTCATGTCAACACGGAGAGCAGAACAATGTTAAAGGAACTAAGGCCATTTTAAAACATGGCTGGTACCAGCAGCGTTCTAGCACAGTTTCCCAGATCTGGGTGGACAGAAATGTTTCTTCTGGGATTGGGCAGCTACCCACAGGATATTAAAGTACATTATACTGTATTAATATCATTGGAATTCTAATAAAGTTCTTAGACAAAATAATTCCTATCTGTACTGATAGGGAAAACTTTACTAGAGCCCTGAGAGCAACAACTATCATTCAAGTTGGTTGCAACTAGTAGTGCTCTGCTCCCAGTGCAGACAGGGTTACTGACTTAATGGCAATGCTTTTCTACTGCTGTCTAGGAAGAATACAACTTGCTTAGCAATGGATGAGAAGTCTGGCCAAATACCTGCCATGGGCACATTATTAGCACGCAGAAGTGTGATGCCTTTTGGCATCTCCCTATCTGCTGTATATCCCACATCATCACAGAAAAACAAAATTACTTGACTGCTTCGTCTGGGTATCAGATTGCAAAATTACAACAAAAATCTTTTGCCCCTGCTGTAAATTTGTCCTGCACACTCCTGCCTGTCACATTAGTCATGCAACATACTTTAAGAGTTTGTTTAAGCCATGGAGTCAAAGGCTGGTTTGCAGCTGCTACTGAGTGCCTGCAGCTATCAGGTATCAGTCAGGGATTTTTTTTTACACAAAGACATATGTTTATTTAATTCCTTGTCCCATATTTCTCTCTCTTGTAGTGTTGCGGGGTAAATTTTATTTCTTCTTATTCAGATCTTGGGAAACCTCCATGTTTGCTAGAGTCCCAGGGCTGCATCCAGCATTTAAAGATACAATCAATATTGTGGTGTTTCATGATGTCACAGGTTCCTTTGCAGAGTTTACTGAGAATAAAGAATGTGAGAATCCTGAATCCACAGCAGGGGGCAGTGCTATATGATAAATGCATTTAGAGTATTTCAGACACTTGATCACAAGGAGTCTTGAAATTATAGAACCAGACATAGCAATCTAGGGTTCATTTAATAGTCACTTTTTTCACTAGCCTAGAAGAAGCACTTGGGATTCTGAGTGCTTGTTTAAAATTGACATTGCAAAACACAGTATTGCTTCCAGATAAAAAAATTCTCCATTTTTAGGTCAAAAAATAATTCAAGATCCAAGAGATATTTTAGTGCTTAAATATACGCTGCTATTCTTGCTGGTATCAAAATATACCAATGCACTTTGGAAAGAGAGAGACCAAGTACCGCAAGGAAATATCATAGATTATTTAGATAGAGCTAAGTGACCTATATACTGCTGCATTGTAGTCTGTCACGGATATGTGGATTTGCAGTTCATCCTAAACAGGAGGCATTTATTTTAAGAAAACAAAACCAAAAAGCCTACCTCAAAATTATTGACCAATAGGCTTCTACCCAGCTTAAGTTTCATCTTTGTCTTCTCTGTTTACCAGGGACCACACCCTGCCT
Organism: Chelonia mydas; assembly: GCF_015237465.2. NCBI lineage: Eukaryota > Metazoa > Chordata > Testudines > Cheloniidae > Chelonia > Chelonia mydas. The sequence goes on along the minus strand of NC_051246.2, from coordinate 113,323,046 downwards.
GGAGCTCTATGCACATAGAATAATATTGTGCAAATAAAGATATCGTTACATAGGCCATGGCTGCCACCACCGTTAATAGAGAAATGTGGCCTGCACAGACTATGGGTCCCACAATGCAATGCTCCATTTTGACCTGAGTGGTAGGGCACTTAGCCCAAGATGGAGCATTACTGCAATTTTTGTGGGCTGCCATTCAGTAGTCTGTTTCATTTTATGCAAAATACATGCAGCCCACAGTTGGGCAAAGTTTGGTTGTTCTTGCTGCAGGTCCCCGGTTGCTGTTTAGGATAAGAAGTCAGCGGATTGCTGTAGTGTTGATAATTAATTGGTACAGGGAAACTCAGCTGAGATGCAGTATCTAACTTTCAGCAAGGTCCTGGCATTTTTACCTAGCCTTCTGAGTTTCTCACAATGAGGTCCAAATAGCTTGCCCCAGACAGTGAAGTGAGTCTATGGCCAGGAATCCTACTGGTTCCCAGTGCTGTGATTCTAGCCTTAGGTCAGGCATTCATCAAGATTTTCTTAGCAGGGACCATATTTTGAGAGTCATTTATTTATTTTGATTTATAATATACAAAAAATAGAGAGAGATTGTCTAACAGGCCTCCTCCCTTCCCAGTTCAAGGTCACCAAATCACCTCCTCTCGCATTCATGACTGCATAATATTGCTGTGGCAACTACGACAGTTGCGTATCTAGAAGAGTATCTTCAGGGCAGCTATAAGTATATTAAATACTTTGCTAAACAAAACAGGCATTTTGTGCTTTTTGAAAAAAAGTAATCATTTGGTTCTTTGTTTTGTCTCCCTTTCATGCCTCTTCTGATCCTCTCTCTTCTGATCATGTTTCTCTGCTGCCTGGTCCCCTTCTCCACCTCTTCACTACATGTGATTGGTTGGGTCCCCTGCCCTAGCCATCCACTACTCTTATTCCACTGCTACCGTGCCTGTGATCTCTGAGGCCAGCTCCAGTTTCCTCCTTTGTCTCCTAAAGCAGGAAGGCTGGCTCCATCTCCTTGTTGCCAGCTGCTTTTACAGATCTCCAGTTTCTTCTTTGCAATGAAAGACCTTAACACCCATAGAGGCAACTCGAAACAAGCAGGAGAGCCGGCACCACGTAACCAATTACCTCTCTGTGGACCAACGGCAAGTGCAGTGCAGAATCTGAGAACTACTGCACTAGACCATATAGTCTCCTCCTCTACAGACTCTTTCCTGCTGGGGCTTAAGCAATGTCTGCCCTTGAGCCCATATCTCCACTTGCTTGATTCTAGGTATTGAAAATCATGGTGCTCATCCTCCATCCCAGAGAGCAGGTGATCAGTATTCTCTTACAAGTCTGATGCCAGTGTAACTGTAAATCAGGAGGCTGGAGGCCTCAGGCAACAAGCAGCCTGAACCTCCTGCCTGGAGATACCCAGTGCACCATGTTGGTGCTAGCAATTTTGGTTTGCCAGCTGTATATGTAAGAGCTCTATTGTGCCTGTTAGATATAGCCCTGTGTTATGGGGTGGGGCATATGCCACTGTTCCAAAGAAAGCTCCAGGAAGCAAGCTCATCTGTCTGCATTTCCAAACAGCCCATCACTGTAGTGCCCCAGAGGCCCCTGGTGTGTTGTGGGAGTGCCCTTGCTACTATCCTTCTTCACAGGGTGCTGTTGCCCTGCCCCTTGCCCACAGTCCCTGCCTCCTTTGGCCAACGTGTGCCCCCAAGGGCTGCACAGAGTGAGTAACCCTGTACTTCCTAGACTGTAGACTATATAGCACTGACAAGTCCTTGCGTGAGGTTTGTGGGTGGGAGGATGATCCTTGTGTACCCCCCTCAACTATGCAACCATGTAAGAGCCTATCAGAATGTGGCCCCAAATAATCTCTCTATATTTAAATTAATAGATGCAAAAGGCTTGCATAGAACAAGGCTTATTAGGTTTGTTTAAAATGGGGCTTTTGCTGCTGAATTAAAGTGCAATGATGACCTATTTCATTGCGTTTGGTGTTATTCTAGTAGCCATTATATATGGAGCAGAAAAGGAGCCAGGCATCTATTCTCATTTAGTACTGTTCTCAGTCCTGACTTTGAAATGTCCTAGTCCTAGCACAATTTAAGTGAAACGCTCTTTCAGCAACTCTGGATTTCAGTGCTCTTTAAAGTCAAAGGGAGGCAAAAGGCAGCAAAGGAAGAGGTATGCTTATATTGAAGTAATTTGGGGATTCAGTCCCAAATAATAATATTGCAGTGAGCTGCCTGTAGCCAGAGCTGCTGCATACACTTGCATGACCCAATATTCAAATCAGCACGAGGAAGGGACAGGACTTCTGGGATTTCATGTACATAGTTATTGGGCTGCCATTAAAGGGGAGGTGAGTCTTGTTTATTGAACACTATTATGGGGTCTGTTTGTCACAGTTCACAACAATCTGGAGGGTTGTGAGTAGTCTTTCAGGAAACTGCTAAAAATTAGGTCAGTCGGTATCAGCACAATCAAACAAAGCCCTCAGGGAGAGGAGGGCACCAGCCATTTCATTTAAGGAGGGACAGCTCTGGTACCATACGTGCTCAGGGGCCAAAGGCCTTGCCAGCTGTTGGGCTATAGCAATACAAAGTCTTCTGCCATGTCTGAGTGATACAAAATTAACCCTGACAAACAGGCTGGGGCCAGTGGGGACGTTTGTGATATTAGGGGCTGACTGGAACATAGAGGGCCATTGTTCTGTCTATTTGGCACAGGCCTGTATTTGAGGCAGGACAGAGCTCCTAGGAAGCACCCCCCCATCCCCCTCCCTCTGGAGTGGCTCTCACCCACAGGTTAGCCAGTGTGGGGCACTCAGTAGGCCAGAGGGACACCAAATGTGAGCAGCCTCCATGTATATGTGGGGGGGGAAGGGCAGGAAGACCTCTTGAACCCTTTCTCCCTTGCTCTCCCATACAATGGCCAGCTATAATCTGGCTTTTAGTGTGGTTACAAGTATAGGGCTTACCCCGATCTATGCTGCATGGGTGGATTCACTGGAAGAGAGTACTGGACGGAGCCAGTCCTCGCTGCAGCAGCAGGCCAGAGCTCACACCGAGAGCTCAAGAGAGGGAATTGGCTATCGCGCTGAATGGTAACCCACTGCCTCCAGGAGGGGGTACTCTGCTGGCTGGAGGAGGTGCCCCACATAGCTGGTTGGCATGCAAGTTGCCATCTGCAACACATGTGGTGGGTGTGGCGCGTGGGGGAGGTGGGGTGGGGCAGGGCAGGCTGCATCTTTTCAAAGGAGCAGCAATGTGCAGTCGATCACCTGGTGCAGCTGCCTCCAGCTCTGTGGCAGCAGCATAGCTCTTCTAACCACGGGGAGGTCTGTGCTGCATTTGCTCTCCCTGCTAGCGCAGCTCCTACCAGGAAAGTCAGGCTTTGCCTGCGATAAACACAACCCCCTCCCCTTTGTTTACCAAAAAAAAAAAAAAAGAAAAATTATCGGTCACCAACATTGCACTAAAGTAGGTAACAAGCAACAACAAATACAAAGGGCACTCACTCACCAGTGTAACCAGCCCATGCAAGACCTGCTCCTGCTTGCATTGAAGTCGGTGGGACTGTTGCCAGTGAGTTCCAGCTGAGCAGGCGTATGTTGCTGGGTAGTACAAATGATGTCAGTGTCTAATGTCGAACGCCTGTGGCTTAAGTTTGCAAAAGTGACTAATGATTTTGGGTGCCCAACTTGAGACACCTTAAAGGGGCCTAATTTTCAGAGGGTTGGTGCTCAGCACTTTCTGCCAGGGAGGTGCATTTAAAGTGTCTCAAGCTGGACACCCCAAAACAGAGACAACCCCAAATCACTAGTCACTTGAACATTTAGGCTTTTAGGTTCAAATAATAAATGAAATCATGGCTAAGGGTGAGGTCATTTCGAGATGCCCAGTCTGCAAGTTGTTCGCCGTCAGTGTCAACCTCCTTAAAGCCCCAGTCTGCGTGATGGCTGTTGAAGTCTCCGACGTAGACAGCTGGGTGTGGCAGCCTTGGTAGAACCTGTTGGTTCCAGCTGATGCTTGGTAGGCTTTGCCAGCCAGAAACTGCCAACCTGGATGGTGTCACAGAATTCAGTAGACATCAGCTGAATGGCATCTGCAATATCAGACTGAATGTATGTGTCTTGGGCATGCTATGAGTATGCCACATGGCACAACAGGTCGAAGCTGTTGATTCTGTAACCATCTCCAACCCTGTTCAACCTTTACATCAATGACCTGCCAACAATGGAGTTACGACAGTTCATTTACGCAGACGATACCTGTTGTGATACCCAGGCCCAGATGTTTCACAAGCTTGATGCCACCTTAAACCAGGACATGATAGAGTTAGCTGACTACTGTAAGACTTGGCGCCTCCAGCCGAGCGTCATAAAAACAGCCTCCAGTTTGTTCCATCTTCATCACGCCAGCACAACCCGAGACCTGGATGTTTATCTGAACGGTTAGAAGGTGAAGCATGAAGTAGAACCGGTCTATCTAGGTGTGATCTTAGACGGCACACTGAGTTATCATGCCCACCTGAAGAAGACAGGAGCTAAAGTTAAGACACGCAACAATCTTCTTAGCAAACTGGCAGGTTCATCATGGGGTGCTCGTGCTCCAACTTTGCGGATGTCAGCTCTTGCCACCTCCTATTCAGTGGCAGAGTACTGCACCCCAGTATGGAGTGGATCGTCAGACACCAAACTGGTGGATACACAGTTACATGACGCCATGAGTATCATCTCCAGCACCCTGCGTCCGACTTCACTCCCATGGCTCCCAGTTCTGAGCAATATTGCTCCTCCTCATATCAGACAAGAGGTTGCCACTGGCAAGTTACTGGAGAAAGTACACGTCAACTCAAGCCTGCCACTGCACAATGAGCTTTTAAAACCACCAGCTGCATGTTTGCCGTTACGTCACCCATGATGGTCTCATCCGCCATGCCAGGATGTTAGGGCAAGAGGAATGGATCTCTCTTTTAATCCCCATCCAGTTCCTTGTCGCTGACCCCACAATTTGCCTGCCTAGTTTTGACTTGCCCTGTCGCCAATGGTCCCTGTTGAACAGGTTCTGGACTGTGGAAGGTCTCTGTGCAGCCAACCAGTACCGCTGGGGCCTTCGGGACAGCCCTTTGGGCAGCTGTGGCGCAACCCAGAAGATGACGCACATTGTCGAGGAATGCCTGACGACTAGGGTCAGCGGTGGCCTAGCAGAACTGCATCACGCCACTGAAGATGCCATCACTTGGCTAGATGACTATGCACATGCTAAATAAATAATAAATGAAATAAGATAATTCACACACACCCCCAACCCCTAATTGTACATACATCTATAATCACTTTTCATTCAGGGATCTCAAAGTGCTTTATGAACATTAGCTAACTGGTATAATTCTGTGACTGCATGTGGATTGGCAAGCTCGCTTGGCACTGTAGATGTAACAAAGTATGATAAGTGTTTCCCTTCCAGGGGTATTTTCAGAACACTGACATTGCTAATACAGTTTGAGAGTCTCCTTATATACAAGAAGAAAAGGAATACTTGTGGCACTTCAGAGACTAACCAATTTATCTGAGCGCTGTAGCTCACGAAAGCTTATGCTCAAATAAATTGGTTAGTCTCTAAGGTGCCACAAGTACTCCTTTTCTTTTTGCGAATACAGACTAACACAGCTGTTACTCTGAAACCTTATATACAAGGTTACTCAATTGTCTGTCAAATATATCTAGCAGTATTGTTTCAGCTTCCCTCTGGAGATTATTCTATTGCCCATGGTTCACCTCTCTGTGAGGGATTTTTTCCTAATATTGTGTATGAACAATCTTACATTTTCCAGCTTCTAACTGTTGTATCTTGACTTATTTTCATATGTCTGCCCTGGATAATTCCTTGGTTTTGTCAGTATTTTTGTATATAGTTATGTCCCCTCTTTATACTCTGTTCTGTAAGAGGAACACATTAAATCAAGTCAAGTTGTCCTTGCAGGACATGTCCTTCATCCACATCTTACTCTTTTTATTTTTCTTCACTTCTGAGACTCTGTCCAGGTTGCCAATGTGCTAATGTGTTATGGAGCTCCTAATGGAGTAGGTTCAGGCTCTGCTAAAAGCTGCAGCTAGCACAGACACCTCACAGCAATTGTTTTGCATCAACATCCCTTTAAAGTATTTGGAAGAAAGTGTCAAGCAGATAACTCCTGGAGCCATGAAGTGTCTTGTCAGTTTCACATGAACTGCCAGCCCACTGCACTTGAACTGAGCAGGAGCTGCTGGCACTTGAACTGAAACTAATTGCTACAGCACATTAGGGCCTGGAATGAAACTGATAAGCCAGCCTAGGAAGTAATCAGATTGGCAAATGGGTATGGGTGTAATTTATCGACCTCTCTTAGCAGAATTTCAGCTTCTTCATTCTCTTCTCAGCACTCCAGGCAACCCTCAAACTTTTAAGGCATTGAAATGGATAACTGCATATGGTATTAATATGTATTTTAAAGGCTGAGTTCTGGAATGACTCTGTGTACGACCTCTGTGAAAATCCTCTATAGGTGGGCTTGCAGGACTGTGCCCACCAGGGATCATATTGCATTGATTATTTCTGGAGCGGAAGGGCTGAGGTTGGCTATAATAGTTTTTCGTTACTGTTCTTCGTGGACCCCACTGGTCTCATGATTCAGCCTCAAGTTCCCACATTGCAGCCACCATCCTTCTAGTCAAGGCAACCTGGGTTAGGATGCCTTTCTGAGCCTCTTAATTAACATAGCTCCTTAATTGTCTGGAATGGTCTTTTTTATGTTACTCATGTTTAATAGGGTAGTGCTTAGGGGCTTAATGAAAACGGGACCCTGTTGTTCTAGACACTTTACAAACAGAATAAGAAACACTCCCTGCCCCAAACAGCTTACAATTTAAATAGACACAACAGACAAAGGGTAAGGGGGAAAACAGGAAAGAAGACCGAACACCACGATGGCAGCAAACACTCTTAGTTCCAGTGTTTTGGTTTTATTTTACTTTTAAAAAATAAAAAAAAGGCATAGTCTCTTTTCCATGCCCTAATCAGCCAAAGGTAAGTAAAGTACTTTTACTTCAGTGGCGTTCAAAATGAAGTAAAAAGCATCAGTATAAAGGCTAACAAACGGGTCAATTTTAACCACATTTACTTTGAAGATGGCATGAACCAAAAAAGGAGCTGAATACTTGCAATCCAAACCCAGAGCTGAATTTCAGTTCTATAATGGGCCAAACCAGAACCCTAGATCTTGAAATCCCTGAAGTTTAGGGAGGATGGTGTGTGTTGTTGCTGGTGGTAGTTGGAAATATGAATTCTGCAATGACAGGGACATGTTTGTGCTGGAGTAGATATACTCATGAAAGCCTCCAGTATAGATCCACTGCAATAATGCAGAATGAGGCTTATTCAGTTTGAAACAATTTTACACTGATGCAATACATCTACGCTGGGAGTGTGCTCAGGTGCAGCTACAGTGGGGTTGCTACACCAGAACAAAGATCTAATGTAGTGTTTTCCCTTAATTTGCACTACTCCTTCTCTAAAGAAGTTCACACCATTTCCTGCACACCCAGGAAATACCCTCTTCAATGATATGGAGTGGCATTTCCTGCAAGGCAAAATGCAGGTAGCATGGATGGCTTTAGAAAAGATATTATTGGCTGGAATTTTCATGGAATGTGGCATGATAGGAATTTGCTCCACCTGCCTTTGGAAAGAAGATACTTTAACAGCTGTGGGTATAAATAACATTTGTCAGAGAGAGGAGAGGAAACAAAGATTTTGGTAATTAGAGGAAGACATCTACAGAAGGTTTTCTTAAAGGGCAAATAAATCAACCATGTGCAGCTGGTAAGGAAGGAGAGCACTGATGGAACGTTTCAGAATAGACAGGTTCTTTCAGCAAAAGTTAATCCAAACCAAAGAAGTTGGACAACAGACTTGTCCAGAGAAGAGTGATACTGACCTAGAACAAACACACTGGATTTGACTCTAATTCAAGAATTAGAATCCAGTACTGCTACCATTGTTGAAACGGACATTCATTTCCATCGTTTCAGAACTTTTCCTACATGATCATATTCTGAGGGAAGGGGATGTCAGATAATATATTATCTTCATCTCCCTGGTCAACATTTTTTCTTTCATTGTTTTGTTAAATAAATAAGGCCCCTGCAATGAACTACAGCCAGACAGACCCCTGCACCCATTCAGGGGGACATTAGCTTCAGTGGAGCAGAGTGCCGGATCAAATGTAAATTAATGAAAATGGGCTTGATGCCAGATTCACTGCAGGTATAAATGGTCATAGCCCCAGTGAAGTCAATGGAGCTGTGCCCATTATAATCAGTTGAGGATGTGGCTCCTAATTCATCATAGTTACACCCATGGCTAGTCCTTTGTTTGACGTTGTTCAGGCTGACTGTACATATCTTGGTTCTACCTGATCAGACAGGTTTGAAGCCACCTAAAAAGATCAAGAAGCATTTTAATACAAAAGGTACATAGAACTATGCCACTCACTAAAGACTATCCAGACACGGCTTACAGTACACAGACTTACCTCTGGCTTGCACGCTGCTCAGATAAACTAAGTGCATTGCTTAATTTTAACAAGGTTGCCCAAGGTTACTGGATATAATAGGAAGTATTGCAAATGTTACAACAGCCCTGCTATTACTTCTGCCATTTGTGTGAATTTCTGTACTCTAGCTGATATTGATTTGCGACAGTAACTGAATCAATGAAAAAGTGGTAGTATAATTGATACATATTACTTGTCTGGTAACCTATCTCCAAAATCAGGGAAGTGAAACTCCATTGATCATGTCACCATATGAGAGGCAGGTAACTTGAAGGCAAACAACTAACCCTGACTCTCAGGTTGGGGCCGGGGGGGGGGGGAGGGATGAAGTTGTAGGCAGCAGCAGTAGTGGGATCGATCAATCCATCGTGATCTGATTCCAACAATTTTACTTCCAAGCAGCTTAGTTATAATGAACTCAGAGGACAAATATACAGCTGCCTCTTTTAGACCAGGAGTTATTTGAGGATGTGAAGAATTTGTTTTGCATAAAAACTCTTGAAGAGTGCGGCTATATAAGTATCACCAGATAAAGTCAATCTAAGGCCCTGCTGCATTTTTAAAATACTATGAGCTACGTAACTGCATATTTAGCACAGGGGGAAATGGAGCGCTCTGTTCATGTGTGGAGTATATATTTTCAGTCTCCCCTTAATACACACGTTTCCCTTGGAGACCGTCAATGATAATCTCTTCACCTGTGCCTCACTCCACAGCTGCCTCTCCTACCTTCCTTCCCTCCCTTCTCTGACCAATCTCCCTTCCCTTTGCTCCGCTTCTAACTAGCTCCTCCTCATAAAATATTTAGGGCACTAACATGCCATTTGCCACCATTGCATTGATTGCGTGGTTTGTATGTTCTTTCCCATATCCTTTGTCTGTCTTTTCTATTTTGTAAGCTCTTCAGAGCAGGAGACTGTCTGCTACTTTGTGTTTGTACAGTGCCTAGCACAGTGGGGCCTAATCTTGGTTGGTCCCTCTGCACTACAGTAATAAACAGGATGAATAATCTGCCATAGAAACAAATCTTAATAAGGGTGGAATTTTCTGTAATGCCTCAGTGATTTAGGAGCTTAGATCTTCAATGGGACTCATGCTCTTAGTCACCTGGGTGCTGTTGAAAATTCTACCCTATATAAATAAATCACACCAGCTTGGATTCTCCTTTGGCAGACTGATGTATTATGTGCCTGTACTGACCCAGGAGAGACAGGTATTGTACAGTGCCAAACTCACTGTCAGTGCTCACACATAATAAATAAAAAGAACGAGGAGTACTTGTGGCACCTTGGAGACTAACAAATTTATTTGAGGATAAGCTTTTGTGGGCTAAAACCCACTTCATCGGACACATGCAGTGGAAAATACAGTAGGAAGATATATATATAGATATATATATACACACACACACACAGAGAACATGAAAAAATGGGTGTTGCCATACACACTATAACGAGAGTGATCAATTAAGGTGAGTTATTATCAGCAGGAGAAAAAAAAACCCTTTTGTAATGATAATCAGGATGGCCCATTTCCAACAGTTGACAAGAAGGTGTAATGGGCCATCTTGATTATCACTACAAAAGGTTTTTTTTTTCTCCTGCTGATAATAACTCACCTTAATTGATCACTCTCGTAATAGTGTGTATGGCAACACCCATTTTTTCATGTTCTCTGTGTATATACATATATATCTTCCTACTGTATTTTCCACTGCATGCGTCTGATGAAGTGGGTTTTAGCCCACGAAAGCTTATGCTCAAATAAATTTGTTAGTCTCTAAGGTGACACAAGTACTCCTCGTTCTTTTTGCTGACACAGACTAACACGGCTGCTACTCTGAAACCTGTCACATAATAAATAATATCACACTCATACTCCTAAGCATTCCATGGGCTTGCCATATGGAAAATGCTAGTGTTTATAGGGTTAAGATAAGCCACCAGCACTTTTGTAATAAGGTAAACAGTGGCAGGGCGACAGTACCCAAGAAAAACACTGCCTCTTTCCATGATGATTGTACTTTTTACTCAGAACAGTGTGTTCATGCATGTCAGACATTTTATCCCCCTTCTGAAATAGAATCTACTGTACATAAGCAAAACTTAAAGAGCAGATGTGAGCTGTGCAATTCTTGCTATAAAGTTCCTAATTACTGCAGCTTTTCTATGGTAATAGCCCCAAACATGGTAGTCACGGCCCCCTGTATGCTGCAATTTGTGTGAAATCTAGCCCTTTATGTAGAATTGTGCTTCAGAATCCAAGCTTTCTTGCATAAAGCTGTTTTTAGTCGTCATTGTTGCAAAGTCTTCAAAAATATGAACTGAGTGTAAGCACATTCAATTTTGTCTTCCTGAGTCTGCAAAGAGTCTGAGAGAATAGCTCTCAAAGCTGTGAACTGTCCTACCCTTCTCAGTTTGTTTGTTGACCCCAAAACCCCTCTGTGACTGTAAATATCAATGTTGTCAACATTTTCTACTCGTGATCATTTTAGCAGAACCATCCAGCTCGTGCACTTTTCTCACATTTCTGGGTGCTACATGTCCCAGCTGACTCATACTCAGCTACCAAAGCCCCAGTCTCCACTGATCACAATTATGTGTTGTCCAGACACAAATCTTTGACACTGAAAAAGTGGACAGAAAAAATATCAAACTGAACGCAGGGGCTGCTGCATTGATTGTATTGCCCATTTTCATATCAAATTCAATACAAATCTCCATTTTCTATTTAAAAGGAACCTGGAAGGAATTTCAGTTCTTCAGCATTGGCTGTCTGAGAATCCAAGGAGTTTTGCCACCAAATTTAGGTCCAGCTTGTTGCAAAACACATGGGGCCTTGCAGTAATAACACTGTTGCAAGGGGCTTGCAATTGTGCCTGGCTCCACATACACTCAAGGGCCAGAAACATTCCAGCCCAGAATTCTTTGAGTTGGAAGGAAGCTCCAGTCTGCTCCTCACAAGGATTAATAGTTAAAGGGCCACGGTCAGGTCCTGTAAATGAAAGCACAAGGTACAACCCCCCTGAATTGGGGATAGACTCAGACTTTAAGGCCAGAAGGAACCATCAGGATCATCTAGTCTGACCTCTTGCACATTGCAGGTCACTGAACCATATCCATCCACTCCTGCAATAGGCCCATAACCTTGCTGGAAAAGATCTGGACTCCCTCAGAAAGAATTGCTTGGGCACAGAGGGAATCCTGTCCAGGAGCGCCTGCATAGTAAGACCTGGCACTGCGTCAGTACAAGGGGTTCTGCTAGGCAGGTCCCTTCTGCTGGTTTCAAGGGTCATGAGGATCACTGTCTGGCTGGACACCTGCAATGCCTGGTTTGTCAGTCTGAACAGTTTTATATCTTTAGGGAACACTATTGTGTAGCTTCTCTGGAAGGAATTGGGGGTCTCAGTCCAGTTCTTAATGGACAGATGTCCATATCACATCCCAAAACACATCATTGCAAGTGCCACTAACTGGCACCTATTGGGCAGTCTTAGCAGAGAAGCTGAAGACTGAATGGGCATGAGACTTTAAAATCTGCTCAGCCACAGAGGCGACCAATCCAGGTTTGGGGTGGGGCAGATTGCTAGGGCAGCATAAGGAATTTTGCATTGGTGGTAACTATTCTGCAGCCCATCTGTCAATACAGGAATTCAGGGTCTAGGGCTGTCAGCCCTTTTCACTAGCAGTACATTCACTTGTAAAGTGTTTTCTTAGCAGTGGCCAGCCAGCCTAGCCTTCCAGCTATAACGCCATCTGCTACTGAATCAGTCTGTCCCCGGTCAGGAGCATCTGAATCATAAGTAAAATTAGTCCTTCACTCCCAGATCAAGACAGCCCTTCCCCCTAACACCAGGAGGATCTGAATCAGACTCTGAAATTGGCCTTCCCTCTCAGATCAGGAGGATTTGAGTCAGGATCTGAATCAGGCCTCCAATTCCAGATCAGACGGAACTAACATAATAGGAAGGCAACACATTCAGTCTCCAGGTAGGGGAGATGAGAAGAGGGAGAGCCTCACATTGCTCAACAGTGATCCTTCCACATGGCTTAAAAACAGCACTGACAGGCTCCAGAGGGAGCCAGCTCCAGACCTTGGCTAAAAGGACAGTTACTGTGATATGGACATTCAGCGTGGAGAGAATGGTGGGAAAGAAGGGAGGGAATCTTTGGTGCTTCAAGGACACTCCTTGGAAGAGGGAATCACATGTCTATTTAAATAGAAGAGCCCCCTTGGCTTTCTGGTGATATCTTCCCATTCCAACTAGTACAACTAGTGCTCTTCTAACCTCTGGTTTTCTATGAAGTTTTATACTTCACTGCTCATACAGCTGATCCAGTGAGATGTCGTTTCTGCTGTTACGGTTTACATTATGGTGGTTTCTCTAGGCTCCAGGGGATATCAGAGCTCCATTGTGCCAGATGTTGTACATACATGCAGTAAGAGAGGCCCTGCCTCAAAGAGCTTAAAATCCAAGTAGGCAAAAGGTCAATGAAAGGGAGTATTATCACCCCCATTTTACAGATGGGGAACTGAGGCACAGAGAGATCAAGCGACTGATCTAAGGTCACACAGGGAGTTTGTCGCAGAGCTCAGAACTGAATCCGTGTCCCTTGTGCCTTAACCCACTTGCTCATCCCTTCTCAATATATATTCATAGCCCTGTTTTCCCTGCAAATACACTCCCAATAGCATGGTGATCATGGGCTCTCTCCTTCTCTAGATACATCCTTTGGGAATGGGGAGGGTGTTTTTCAGTCTGCCAGTCTTTTTGTGCTCACTCCAGACTTGCCAACCCCTCCTCCGCCTCCCAAAAAAGCAGAAATTGTGCTTGTTTTTGGCTTAATTGGCTTGTGAGTTGCTTGTTGGCTAGTTTTTGGCTTGTAGCTTGTTTGCCTTGCAGCTTGTTGCTTTTTTTTTTTTTTTTGATTGGCTCCTGGCAAACAGGGCAAGGGGAGGGCAAGCAGGGGCAAGGGTGGGGGAGAAAGTCTGGGGTGCACAGCAGGCCCACCACAGTCCCAGACTGCACACCGGGGGGAATCTAGTCACATAGAGTGTTGGGGTTCTTAGGGATTTGCTTGCTTTGAAATGGGATTAGCTTGATTTTTGGCTTATTGTGAAAGTTGGGGTGCTTATTCACCGCATGAAAGTTGGCAACTGTGGCTCACTCCTCTGTCTTTCTTAAATCCATCAACATACTAGTGACTGGAATAATTGCAGGGCGACTACATTCCTGTACGCACTCATCCACACTCCTTACTTTATTTATTATTCTCTCTGACATTAATGGTGTTCTCTGGGTGACATCCTTAAGATTCATGCGACACTTATTGTTATCTGAGAACTTGGCTGACAAAACATATTTTCTTCCAGCAGGCGAGGATGGAATCATCCTCTCAGGCTCCTGTATGTGTCTGAGAGGTGCCACAGTGCAATATTACTATTGCGAGAACCAGCCACGAATATGGAAGTTCCTGGAACTTTTTGAATTGTATTATAAGGATTTTAACTGATTTTATAAACTGTGGGGTAGCTGGGGGGGGAAATGCAGAAAGGAAAAACGTAATTAATTAAAAAGCATGAGTCATATTCTGCCCTCAGATACCTGTGCATAGCGCTGTGATTTTAGTGCATGAGAGGAGAAGGTACCCCCATGTTTTACTGCTAACAGCTGAAGTTTGTTATATATAAGCACATCAGCCAGGATTGCCTGACTTTTTTTTTTGTTTACTTTGATGTGGTTCTGCCTACCTGCAAACACAACAGTGAACAATATGCCTCATCTTCTTGTGTCTGACTCAGTTGTGAGAACGGCAAAAGACCTCAGAGGGGAAAGGAGGCAGAACAGAATCTCGTAAGATTACTTGAATAGAAGATGTATTATGGTTTGAGACAGGGTTGACTGGGGGCCTATGCTATTAAACATTTTTATCAAGTACCTGGAAGAAAACAAAATCATCACTGAAAAGGTTTGCAGATGACACAGAAATTGGGGGAGTGAGTGGTAAATAATGGACAGGGCAGATCATGAATAGAGAGATCTGGATAAATTGGCAAGCTGGTTGCAAGCAAACACTATGTGGCGTAATACAACTAAATATAAATGTATACAACTAGGAACAAATAACATAGGCCATACTTACAGGATGGGGGACTGTCCTGGGAAGCAGTGACTTTGAGCAAGATTTGGGGATTGTGGTGGATAGTTAACTGAACTTGAGTTCCCAGTTTGATGCTGTGGCCAAAAGGGCTAGGGCGATCTTGGGATGCATAAACAGAGGAATCTCTGTTTTACCTCTGTATGTGGCACTGCTACAATCACTGCTGCAGTGCTGTGTCCAGTTCTGGTGCCCACAATTCAAGAAGGATGTTGATAAATTGGAGGATTCAGAGAAGAGTCACAAGAATGATTAAAGGATTAGAAAACATGCCTTATAGTGAGAGACTTAAGGAACTCAATCTATTTAGCTTAACAAGAAGGTAGTTAAGGGGTGACTGATTACAGTGTGGAAGTATGTACATGGGGAACAAATATTTGATAACGGGCTCTTCAGTTTAGCAGAGAAAGGTATAACATGATCCAATGGCTGGAAGCTGAAGCTAGACAAATTTGGACTGGAAAAAGGGGTAGATTGTTAACAGTGAGGGTAATTAGTCATTGGAACAATTTACCAAGGGTTGTGGTGGATTCTTCTTCATTGGGAATTTTTAAACTTAGATTGGACGTTTTTCTTAAAAATCTGCTCTAGGAATTATTCTGGGGAAGTTCTATGGCTTGTGTTGTACAGGTCAGACTAGATGATCACGTTGGTCCCTTCTGGCCTTGGAATCTATGAAGCCTGGAAGTAATCATATGCACAAGGCTGATCTATGTAATCTTATTTTTCCCTTTACTCTTCCCCTTGTCTTCCCTCCCACGCTGCTCAGCTGCCTGTATCACCCAACTATTGCATCTTGTCTTAATTTAGGATTTGATGCAAGGCCTATTGAAGTTAATGGGAATCCTTCAATGGATTTCAGTGGGCTTTGGATCAGACCCCTCATCTATAATTATCTGAGCAGGTACTTTCTCTGTGTATGTTTGTACAGCACCCATAATAGGGCTGTTGGGAGCTACCAGAACAGCAATTATGAACAAATAAATAACTGAATGTCATCTTCAGCTTCTGAACAGCACAAATAGTGAAAAATAAGTTAGATTTTCCATGATAGAATTTTCAGTTTATAATCTAAATTTTTATGAGGAAAGACTATTGGTTGTTTATAGATGTATGACTTCTAATGTGAGTGTTCTTTTAAAAGGAACATTCATGAGAAGCATGTTTTCCCACAAGTAAGGCTATGTCTACACTAGAGAGCTTACAGTGGCGCTGCTTTAAGATCTTTTGTGTCGCTGCTGCATGCCAATGGGAGAGAGCGCTCCCATCGACATCATTAATCCACCCCCAATGAGCGGTGGTAGCCACTGGGCACACTAGCGCTTATGGTGGTGTAACTTATGCCGCTCAGGGGGGTGGAACAGTCACACCCCGGAGTGATGTAAGTTTTGCCAACATAAGTGGTAGTGTAGACATAGCCTTAGGGTTGTTTCATTGTATTTGGCTATGAAACAACCCTGAGGCTATGTCTACACGGCACTTTTGTTGTTAAAACTTTTGTTGGTCAGGGGTGTGAAAAAACACACACACACACACACACACCCTGACCTACAAAAGTTTTAACAACAAAAAGTGCCCACGTGGACAGCGCTACGTCGGCAGGAGATGTTCTCCCGCTGACGAAGGTACCACCCCTCATTGGGGGTGGTTTTATTTTGCTGGCAGGAGAGCTCTCTCCTGCTGGCAAACAGCGGCTACACCGCGTACCTTACAGTGGTAGGGCTGTGGCGGCACAGCTGTGCTCCTGTGAGCAGGACCGTCCTTAGCAATTCTGCGGCCCTACGCAGCCCCCCCCGGGGGGGTGCAGGCCTCCGTTGGGGGGGAAGCAGGGGGGCGGGTCCCAGGCCTCCATGGGGGGCAGGCAGGGCTGACTTTGGGGGGCAGGGGGGAACCACCCCCCGGCACTCACTGGCGGCGTGGCTGAGGCCGGGTTGCTGCTCTCCCGCTGCCGGTGAGTGCAGGCCCAGCCTGGCTGCAGAGCTCAGGGGAGCAGGGCTGGGCCTGCACTCACTGGCAGAGGGAGAGCAGCGACCCGGCCTCAGCCACGGTGCCAGTGAGTGCTATGGGGGGAGCTGGGGCAGGAGCGGGGCCCTGGGGAAGAGCTGGAGCAGCACGTGCTTTGCTTATGGGTAAGGACGGCCCAGGCTGTAAGGTACACAGTGTAGACATAGCCTAATTTGCCTAGCTTTGTATAGTAGGTCAACTCTGGAGTCAGCTTTTGAATAATGCTTAGTAGGGGTTGCAGACAAAGGGAGAGGCTTGAAATGCAAAATAATATGCCACCTGCATGCAGAGCAAGCCATAAGAACAAGCCATAAGTCTACATCCACATGAGGCTCGAGGATTTTACAACATCAAGAAACCATTAGAGCCAAGCATACAAGTGCATAATCCAGAAAGCAAGGAGATGCAACCAACTTTCGGTCTTCTGTCCTAAAATGACATGAACCTATGAATGTGTGTAAAAAGGAGACACTGTTAGTTTTCACTGCGCTGAAATGTACGAACTATGATGAAATTTATATGGTGATTATCAAAATGCATCTTCGGTAAAACAGCGGGCACACGCTCCCATTCCATATGGTTAATGCATTTTCTGTGTGTCTAATGAGACATCAACAGTGGACATTTGAATCCACTCAAGCACAGAGCCCAATCCTGTAAACACTTGCTACTGATATAGGGCCAGATTTTGATCCCTTTAATCCCCCTCTCTCTGCTGACTCATGTCCCCTAGCTTGACAAGAACGTGAAGTTTTAGCAAAACAAACTGAGATGAACTGCTTTTCCCTAATAATGAACCTGGAGACATGCATGAAACAGAGCATAAGGTTTATTCTCCAGAGCTGCAGAACAGGAAAAGAAGTCTGGCCCTATAGTTAAAGCAGCAGACTGGGCATCGAGAGATCTGGGTTCCAGTTCTGGCCCTGTCACAGACTTGTTATGTGACTTTCTGTGAGTGGCCAAATCTCAGTTTCTGTATGCGTAAAATGGAGATAATACTTTCCTACCTCACCGCGCTCTTGTAAACAATTTTCTACAAGTCTATATCAAACCTGTACATCAGGCTCAGCCTAGGGCAGGCCAGAAATGTTTGTGGAGTTTCTAGATTAGCATTTACAAAGACGTTGGTTAACATGAGTGAACTGTCAATTAACACAAGTTACAACAGGAGCAAAACTCTAGTCTAGAGTGATAGATTTAATTGCAGGAGGGGATGAATTTTTGTTTTATTATAGGCACTTTGCTATATTATAGGCACTTTGTTCAAGCATTAGTAGGAAGAATGTTCTTAAAAAGCTTCCAGGATGACAGCTGGAGAGAGAATGACTTTTATATGCTTTCAGAGAATACCAGCCAACAAGAACTAAAGTAGGATTAGGAGGAATAGCTATTTATGAGACTACACAGCATTTGTAGTTACGTTAGTCAGGGTGAAAGTGACAATGGTTATTGATCCTCATGCTTCAGGGCATAAACCTCTCACCAGCTGGAGTCAGGAAGAAGTCCCCAGCTCCCAGTGGTGTGGTACAGCACAATTACATGCATCATGGGTGTTTTAAGTTTCCTCTCAAGCATCTGGCATTAGCAGCTGCTGGAAAGTGGAAATTAATCTAGATGCACCTAACAGGGCAGTAACTATGATCCTAAGCTGTAGACACAAATGTCATTGGTAGCAATTACTCCCCCAGATTTGGGTCTCTCCAGGTATCTTACTACCCCTCCCAACAATGCGAAGTTTCAAGGAGCAAAAGTGCTTTTTGTTCCTGCTTTTTAGATATTTATTTTCCTTGCCTGCAGCATCACTAAAGGCTCCAGACTGCCTGACCCTGTCTGTTTTCCCTTCTCTGCCTCTCCAGCTGTCAGTGCCAGTGTGCCCCAGAAGCCTTTGCTTCTCAGTTACAGTGGAGTAAGCACTTCTGGGGTTGTCAGAGCTGGAGGCAGTTTCAGAAGCTGTAAGGAGACAAAGAGGAGGAAACTGAAGCTAGGATGGAGGCAGACCAGGGGAAGTGGTGGGTAGCGGCATTTGGAGGAAGCGTGATGGCTAATTGATTTGGGACCAATTTTTCCTCACTTGCACCAGTGTAACTCCTCTGACTAAAGTGAGTTAATCCCAAAGGCCCTGGTCGTAGTGAGAGCAGAATCAGGACTTTCAGGTCCATACTGACTCTCATGAGGGGTGTGCTGTTTTGATTCACATTCTTTCAGTAAGACTGTTAAATGCGAGTTTGGGGATTTAGTGGAGGAGGCCTAAGTGCTGTGGGTCACCCATATAAGATGAGCTCATCTCTCTGACTTTTCCCTTCTGATACCCGTTAGAATCTACTCCCCGGATGCACCATTCCTCCTGCCATCTGCTGTACTTTGGGAGAGGGACACTCTAAGAAGGAAGTGACAAGCAGTGAATCATTTTAAAAAGGCCAACAATGGCCCCGGGGGAGGGTTAAGAAAAAGGACTCATTCTCCCGGCCCCACATTTTTTAAAACAATACTTCTGCTTGTAGACCGAGTTCTGTATAAGAACATTTATTGATTGCTTTTTCGACCTGTTATTGGCTGCCCAAAGAGCAAATAATGTTTTAATTTAGCAAGCTGATATATTGATAGGCAGGATATGACAAGCAGTGATTAAAAACCTTTAGGACCTGAACAATTAAAAGCAATTAACTGTCACATATAAACGTACTAATAATAGAGAGGAAAGTTTACTCATTGTAGGGGGATGAAGGATGTTCCAGCTACTCCAAATCCCATCTCACTAATAAACTGAGAAGGATTTCTACGGGAGGGTAAACTCTACAAATACACTCTGGAAAGCAATACAAATTTCCTCTCCAACTGGAAAGCCAACATGACCCACAGAAGTTAGGGTTTGATCCAAAGACCATAGGCGCTGACTTCGTGGGTGCTTCAGCACTGGAGCACCCACTGGCAGCCCCCCTATCAGCACCTCCCCCTCGCTCCCAGCAGTTCCCGCCCACTGTGGATCAGCTGTTCTACGATGTGCAGGAGGCACTGGGGGCGAGGGGAGAAGCAAGGGTGGGGCGCCTTCAGGGGAGGGGGTGGAACAGGGCGGTAAGAGGGGGGCCTTAGGGTAAGGGGTGGAGTGGGGGCAGGCTTGGGACGGAGTACCCCACCGCCACAAGTTGGAACCTATAGACTCATAGATACTAAGGTCAGAAGGGACCATTATGATCATCTAGTCTGACCCCCTGCACAATGCAGGCCACAGAATCTCACCCACCTACTCCTGTGAGAAACCTCTCACCTATGTCTGAGCCACTGAAGTCCTCAAATCGTGGTTTAAAGACTTCAAAGAGCAGAGAATCCTCCAGCAAGTGACCCGTGCCCCATGCTACAGAGGAAGGCGAAAAACCTCCAGGGCCTCTTCCAATCTGCCCTGGAGGAAAATTCCTTCCCAACCCCAAATATGGTGATCAGCTAAACCCTGAGCATATGGGCAAGATTCACCAGCCAGATACCCAGGAAAGAATTTTCTGTAGTAACACAGATCCCACCCCATCTAACATCCCATCACAAGCCATTGGGCCTATTTACCATGAATATTTAAAGATCAATTAATTACCAAAATCATGTTATCCCATCATACCATCTCTTCCATAAACTTATCGAGTTTAAAGCCAGATAGGCCTTTTGTCCCCACTGCTTCCCTCGGAAGGCTATTCCAAAACTTCACTCCTCTGATGGTTAGAAACCTTCGTCTAATTTCTAATCTAAATTTCCTAGTGGCCAGTTTATATCCATTTGTTCTTGTGTCCACATTGGTACTGAGTTTAAATAATTCCTCTCCCTCTCTGGTATTTATCCCTCTGATATATTTATAGAGAGCAAACATATCTCCCGTCAACCTTCTTTTAGTTAGGCTAAACAAGCCAAGCTCCTTGAGTCTCCTTTCATAAGACAGGTTTTCCATTCCTCGGATCATCCTAGTAGCCCTTCTCTGTACCTGTTCCAGTTTGAATTCATCCTTCGTAAACATGGGAGACCAGAACTGCACACAGTATTCCAGGTGAGGTCTCACCAGTGCCTTGTATAACGGTACTAAAACCTCCTTATCCTACTGGAAATACCTCTCCTGATGCATCCCAAGACCGCATTCGCTTTTTTCACGGCCATATCACATTGGCAGCTCATAGTCATCCTATGATCAACCAATACTCCAAGGTCCTTCTCCTCCTCCGTTACTTCTAATTGATGTGTCCCCAACTTATAACTAAAAGTCTTGTTATTAATCCTTAAACGCATAACCTTACACTTCTCACTATTAAATTTCATCCTATTACTATTACTCATAGACAGGCCTGTTAGTTTGACATCTGTAGTATGCAAGGTCTTGGAAAAAATTTTGAAGGAGAAAGTAGTTAAGGACATTGCGGTCAATGTGTTTTACAACAGGTAGATTGTGCTAAACCAACCTGATCTCCTTCTTTGAGAAAGTAACAGATTTTTTAGACAAAGGAAACGCAGTGGATCTAATTTACCTAGATTTCAGTAAGGCACTTGATACCGTGCCAGATGGGGAATTATTAGTTAAATTGGAAAAGATGGGGATCAATATGAAAATTGAAAGGTGGATAAGGAATTGGTTAACAGGGAGACTATAGCGGGTCCTACTGAATGGTGAACTGTCAGGCTGGAGGGAGGTTACCAGTGGAGTTCCTCAGGGATCAGTTTTGGGACCGATCTTTTTTTTACTGACCTCGGCACAAAAAGTGGGAGTGTGCTAATAAAGTTTGCGGATGATACAAAGCTGAGAGGTATTGCCAATTTAGAGAAGGACCGGGAAATCATACAGGAAGATTTGGATGGAACCTATGCCAAAGACTACTAAAGTCAATGGAAAGATTTTGGATCAGGCATGTAAAGCCTGACTATTACCACTAGATCCTTTCAATTTAGTTAGTTAAAAAACACACACATCATACGTATATGGCAGCCTTGGAAACTACTCTGCACGCTACTATATTACCTGTTCCATTCCCAGCCCCCAGTGTAGGGAGCCTGTTTGCAAGAAAGGAAGCATAACTGGGATGTCCGAGCACCTCAGCAATGTGGCTTCCAAACAGCACCTTGGGGTTGTGGGAAGCTGATGGTAAATTACCTCAGCCCTGTCACTGATCTAATTTATGCTTGAGACTGGACTGGACTGGCTCCTAGCCATCCCAAGGATTAAAATCTTAAAGCTTTCCTCCCCTTGCTGTTTTTCTGTGCTGAGCACAGCTTGGCTAGGCTGGGGGAGCCAGTCCCATGGTTCTCTATGAAGAACAGAATGCTGCGGTAAACTGTTTGGAAAACCTGTATGACAAGGTGATCTTGAGGTTAACACATGGCTTTCCAGTCAAAGAAGAATCCATATATCATTGAGTGACGTGTATATAGTTCACCACTCAGCCTGGTACCATGCATTACCGTTGGATCATGATACTCTAATCTAATATGCCTGGGACTGGGAGCACATGCAGATTTATCTGTTGATATGAACTATATGCATAGAAAGGATGGATTTTTACATGATTTGTGGTGAAATATGCTCGAATAAATTAGTGACAGAACTGGAGAAATCCCTTGACACTCCTGACATCCTAGATTATTTTATCAAAAAATAATAATAGCAGCCACTCAGTCACTGGTACCATTATTTTCAATGTGGCTGAAAGGCATTTCAAAGAGTTAGACAGCAGGTGGTGAAAATATCAGCAGCGAGATAGGAGTCAACAATTGAAGGTTATAAATTCAAGGGTGGAGCAGACCAAGGCAGGGCTAAGGAGTGAATTTAAAGACAGGCACTCACCTTGCAATTTCTTGGCTACACATGAATTAAAAGGAGTTTGAAGGTCAATGGTTACATTTTCTATCAGCCTAAAGCAAGAAAAATGTATGCAAATAAAAAGTTTTCATCTGGAGCGTGTTACCATAGAAGCAAAGTTCACTTTGCTTAACAAGGGCAAAAGCTCTGTAAAGATCTTTATCCCTGCTGTGACGCGGGCATTGTTCTCCAGCAATATATGGCCACGCAGCCTGAGAAGAGAGGAATGGGGAGTTATTTCACACTTACAGGAGTTATTACACTAAAAGCTATAGCTAAAGACATATTGTAGTGGCTAGAAAATTCTACTTACGGCCCTGGTCCTGCAACTCTTTGCATACAAGCCTTGTTCAGTGAGCTTTCTGCTCAGGCACAGCAGACTATCCACATACAACAAGATGCAAGATCGGGGCCTTAGAGATGAAGGTTGGGAGAAACTCAACACAAGTGCTTCTTGTAATAGGCTTCCTTTTCAACCCTTTGAATCACCAGAAACCAGGCTGAAGGCTTCCAAGTTTATAGGCCCCAATGTATTATTTATTGGTCCCTTACAACAGTAAACTGTGTATAGCAACATCCACTTGGAAGTAAATTTCCCCCTTAGTCCACTCTCTGGAAAGGGAGAGCTCACACAATCCTGTATCCCCCAGCATCTCCCCTGCACAGCCTTCCTGTCTTTTTAACTGTTCCCACCCCACAGGTTGATTGCTCTCATTACCTTGTCAGCCTCTTGTCTAGTTAAGCCATTGAGCATCTATCCCCCGCAATTACATCCACTCCAGAGGGGAAAACAGCTAGTACCTTAGGCCTTGTCTACACTACAGGTTTTTGTCGACAAAGCAGTGGAGGTGTACACGCTACAATGCTCCTTCCACTGACAAAACTCCCCTGCTTTGCCGACAAAATAAAGCTACCTCGACGAGAGGCGTAGAGCTTTTTGTGGCAAAGTTATAGTGACAAAGTGTCAGTGTAGACACTGCTTTGTTATGTCACTATAATTGGCCTCCATGTGGTGTCCCATAATGCCCATCCCAACTGCTCTGGTCAGCAGTTCGAACTCTGCTGCCCCACACCCAAGTATCTCCCCCTTTAAAGGCCTGGGGATTTTTGAAATTCCACTTCCTGTTTGCTAGGCGTGAACATCTCATATTGCATCTTCCCAGCTGACAACGACGGCTCCACGCAGCAAATGTTCTCCTACTTGGAGCACACCTGAGTTGTTGGATCTGCTGGTACTGTAGAGAGAGGAGGCTGTGCAGTCCCAGCTCCGCTTCAGCCATAGAAACTTAGATAGCTACAGTCAGATTTCTCATGGCTTATTGGGTAAGGGCTATAAATGGGACATGCATCAGTGCCATGCGAAGTTAAAGGCATGCCAGAAGGGTGCTTTGCTGAGGACCTGCTGCTTCTGTAAGGAGCTGGACACCATCCTTGGAAGCGACTCCACCTCCACCACCAAGAACATCCTGGATACTTTGGCGGGGCTGGAGACAGCAGACAGTGGACTCAACTATGAGGACAAAGTCATGAATGAGGAGGTCGAGTTGGGGGACAATGTGGAGCACACAACAGGGTCGTCCGGTGGCACAGTGAGTCAGGACCCCTTTCCGCTGCAGAGAGGTCTGGCCAGTCCCAGCAGTCTGTCTCTGGCGCACATGATGCAGGAGAGGAGAGCTCTGGTAAGTGATCTTTTTGAATTGATGCTCCTTGATTATGAGGTGGAGCTGTCATTTGCTCTGTATATTCTAGAAGTGGGTGAAGGATAGAAATGCACAGGACTAGCTCTGTTTGAGTGTGCTCCACATTCCCTTGTGCAGCTGAGCAGTGTGCCAGAACAGTGTTTTAATACACACCAGGATTTCATGGGAATCCTCCACAGAGCTCTCTAGGAAAGTTTCCTAGAGGTACTCGCCAATCCTCTGCAGAAGGTTACTTGGCAGAGCTGCTTTGTTCCTTCCCCTCTTGTAGGAAAACTTTCCCATGCCACTTGGCAATCACTTGTGCAGGGACCAAAGAGGCACACAGGTGAGCAGCTTAGGGACCGGGTCTGAAGCCGCAGGCATGCAGGAGCTGCGCCCTTGCATCCTTGCTTTCCCTCAGGAGTGAGATATCAGCTTCAGTGACCTGCGCCTGTGGAAGATGGTGGCAGAGTTTAAATATTGTCCCTAGTCACTAGCAGTGATCCCCTTAAAAACCACCTAGACTCCTATGCCCAATCTCGAACACCCAATGCCTATCCTGCCCCCAAGGCTGAATTCACAATGTTTAGGCCATTCGCTGAGCTGTATGCTTGCGAAGGGACAGTGAGAAAGTGATTCATATATTAAAAAAAGATATGTATTTTACTATAATGATTCAATGCTGAGTGTGAACTAACAATCATGCACCTGCTCAGCCTATTGTTGAAATGCTCCTTAGAATCATAGAATCATAGAATATCAGGGTTGGAAGGGACCCCAGAAGGTCATCTAGTCCAACCCCCTGCTCAAAGCAGGACCAAGTCCCAGTTAAATCATCCCAGCCAGGGCTTTGTCAAGCCTGACCTTAAAAACCTCTAAGGAAGGAGATTCTACCACCTCCCTAGGTAACGCATTCCAGTGTTTCACCACCCTCTTAGTGAAAAAGTTTTTCCTAATATCCAATCTAAACCTCCCCCATTGCAACTTGAGACCATTACTCCTCGTTCTGTCATCTGCTACCATTGAGAACAGTCTAGAGCCATCCTCTTTGGAACCCCCTTTCAGGTAGTTGAAAGCAGCTATCAAATCCCCCCTCATTCTTCTCTTCTGCAGACTAAACAATCCCAGCTCCCTCAGCCTCTCCTCATAAGTCATGTGCTCTAGACCCCTAATCATTTTTGTTGCCCTTCGCTGGACTCTTTCCAATTTATCCACATCCTTCTTGTAGTGTGGGGCCCAAAACTGGACACAGTACTCCAGATGAGGCCTCACCAGTGTCGAATAGAGGGGAACGATCACGTCCCTCGATCTGCTCGCTATGCCCCTACTTATACATCCCAAAATGCCATTGGCCTTCTTGGCAACAAGGGCACACTGCTGACTCATATCCAGCTTCTCGTCCACTGTCACCCCTAGGTCCTTTTCCGCAGAACTGCTGCCTAGCCATTCGGTCCCTAGTCTGTAGCGGTGCATTGGATTCTTCCATCCTAAGTGCAGGACCCTGCACTTATCCTTATTGAATCTCATCAGATTTCTTTTGGCCCAATCCTCCAATTTGTCTAGGTCCTTCTGTATCCTATCCCTCCCCTCCAGCGTATCTACCACTCCTCCCAGTTTAGTATCATCCGCAAATTTGCTGAGAGTGCAATCCACACCATCCTCCAGATCATTTATGAAGATATTGAACAAAACGGGCCCCAGGACCGACCCCTGGGGCACGCCACTTGACACCGGCTGCCAACTAGACATGGAGCCATTGATCACTACCCGTTGAGCCCGACAATCTAGCCAGCTTTCTACCCACCTTATAGTGCATTCATCCAGCCCATACTTCCTTAACTTGCTGACAAGAATGCTGTGGGAGACCGTGTCAAAAGCTTTGCTAAAGTCAAGAAACAATACATCCACTGCTTTCCCTTCATCCACAGAACCAGTAATCTCATCATAAAAGGCGATTAGATTAGTCAGGCATGACCTTCCCTTGGTGAATCCATGCTGACTGTTCCTGATCACTTTCCTCTCCTCTAAGTGCTTCAGGATTGATTCTTTGAGGACCTGCTCCATGATTTTTTCAGGGACTGAGGTGAGGCTGACTGGCCTGTAGTTCCCAGGATCCTCCTTCTTCCCTTTTTTAAAGATGGGCACTACATTAGCCTTTTTCCAGTCATCCGGGACTTCCCCCGTTCGCCACGAGTTTTCAAAGATAATGGCCAAGGGCTCTGCAATCACAGCCGCCAATTCCTTCAGCACTCTCGGATGCAATTCGTCCGGCCCCATGGACTTGTGCACGTCCAGCTTTTCTAAATAGTCCCTAACCACCTCTATCTCTACAGAGGGCTGGCCATCTCTTCCCCATTTTGTGATGCCCAGCACAGCAGTCTGGGAGCTGACCTTGTTAGTGAAAACAGAGGCAAAAAAAGCATTGAGTACATTAGCTTTTTCCACATCCTCTGTCACTAGGTTGCCTCCCTCATTCAGTAAGGGGCCCACACTTTCCTTGGCTTTCTTCTTGTTGCCAACATACCTGAAGAAACCCTTCTTGTTACTCTTGACATCTCTTGCTAGCTGCAGCTCCAGGTGCGATTTGGCCCTCCTGATATCTTTCCTACATGCCCGAGCAATATTTTTATACTCTTCCCTGGTCATACGTCCAACCTTCCACTTCTTGTAAGCTTCTTTTTTATGTTTAAGATCCGCTAGGATTTCACCATTAAGCCAAGCTGGTCGCCTGCCATATTTACTATTCTTTCGACTCATCGGGATGGTTTGTCCCTGTAACCTCAACAGGGATTCCTTGAAATACAGCCAGCTCTCCTGGACTCCCTTCCCCTTCATGTTAGTCCCCCAGGGGATCCTGGCCATCTGTTCCCTGAGGGAGTCAAAGTCTGCTTTCCTGAAGTCCAGGGTCCGTATCCTGCTGCTTACCTTTCTTCCCTGCGTCAGGATCCTGAACTCAACCAACTCATGGTCACTGCCTCCCAGATTCCCATCCACTTTTGCTTCCCCCACTAATTCTACCCGGTTTGTGAGCAGCAGGTCAAGAAAAGCGCCCCCCCCTAGTTGGCTCCCCTAGCACTTGCACCAGGAAATTGTCCCCTACGCTTTCCAAAAACTTCCTGGATTGTCTATGCACCGCTGTATTGCTCTCCCAGCAGATATCAGGAAAATTAAAGTCACCCATGAGAATCAGGGCATGCGATCTAGTAGCTTCCGTGAGTTGCCGGAAGAAAGCCTCATCCACCTCATCCCCCTGGTCCGGTGGTCTATAGCAGACTCCCACCACTACATCACTCTTGTTGCACACACTTCTAAACTTAATCCAGAGACACTCAGGTTTTTCCACAGTTTCGTACCGGAGCTCTGAGCAGTCATACTGCTCCCTTACATACAGTGCTACTCCCCCACCTTTTCTGCCCTGCCTGTCCTTCCTGAACAGTTTATAACCATCCATGACTGTACTCCAGTCATGTGAGTTATCCCACCAAGTCTCTGTTATTCCAATCACGTCATAGTTCCTTGACATCACCAGGACCTCCAGTTCTCCCTGCTTGTTTCCAAGGCTTTGTGCATTTGTATATAAGCACTTGAGATAACCTGTTGATCGCCCCTCATTCCCAGTATGAGGCAGGAGCCCTCCCCTCACAGACATTCCTGCCTGTGCTTCCTCCCGGTATCCCGTTTTCCCACTTACCTCGGGGCTTTGGTCTCCTTCCCCCGGTGAACCTAGTTTAAAGCCCTCCTCACTAGGTTAGCCAGCCTGCTGGCAAAGATGCTCTTCCCTCTCTTCGTAAGATGGAGCCCGTCTCTGCCCAGCACTCCTCCTTCATGGAACACCATCCCATGGTCAAAGAATCCAAAGCCTTCTCTCCGACACCACCTGCGTAGCCATTCGTTGACTTCCACGATTCGACGGTCCCTACCCAGGCCTTTTCCTTCCACAGGGAGGATGGACGAGAACACCACTTGCGCCTCCAACTCCTTTATCCTTCTTCCCAGAGCCACGTAGTCCGCAGTGATCCGCTCAAGGTCATTCTTGGCAGTATCATTGGTGCCCACGTGGAGAAGCAGGAAGGGGTAGCGATCCGAGGGCTTGATGAGTCTCGGCAGTCTCTCCGTCACATCGCGAATCTTAGCCCCTGGCAAGCAGCAGACTTCTCGGTTTTCCCGGTCAGGGCGGCAGATAGATGACTCAGTCCCCCGGAGGAGAGAGTCCCCGACCACCACCACCCGCCTTCTCCTCTTGGGAGTGGTGGTCGTGGAACCCCCAACCTCAGGACATCGCATCTCATGCCTTCCAACCAGCGGAGTCTCCTTCTGCTTTCTCCCCCCAGACATATCATCTGGTCCACTCTCCGCAATGGTACCTGTGGAGAGAACATGAAAGCGGTTAGTTACCTGTGTCTGTGTTACTGGAACCCGGACGTTCCGCTTACCTCTTCTGGAGGTCACATGTTGCCAAACTTCTTCACTGGCCTCTTGGCTCCTCTGTGCAACCTGCTCTATATCTTTAGAGCTTTGTGCCCCTAGAAGCCTATCCTGAGTTTTGTCCAGAAAATCCTCAGTCTCCCGTATACAACGCAGGGTCGTTACCTGTTGCTCCAGACCTTCAATCTTCTCTTCCAATATGGAGACCAGCTTGCACTTTGTACAGACAAAGTCGCTTCTGTCCTGTGGAAGAAAGACAAACATGGCACATCCAGTGCAGGTCCCAACAGCTGAACCCCCCCCTTCCATATCACCTACCTACTATGAGCTTCCTCAGAGACGTTGGCAAGATGTACGCCTCACTGGGCTCACTCCAGGCGAACTCCCAGGCAAACTCCTGCTGTGAGCTGCTCTGCTGTCCCCGCTGCTCAGCTGGTTCGCTGGTTCGCGAGGCTCCTTGTGCTGTCCAGCTTTCCTGTGTAAGGCTTCATGAGCCATGGGAGTAAGGGGTAGGCTGGGTCTCCCAGGATCACAATGGGCATTTCAACATCCCATGCTGGAATCTTCTGGTCTGGAAAGAAAGTCCCTGATTGGAGCTTTCTGTGCAGGCCAGTGTTCCTGAAGATGCATGTGTCATGCACCTTCCTGGACCACCCTGCGTTGATGTTAGTGAAATGCCCATGGTGATCCACAAGTGCCTGCAATACCATAGAGAAGTACCCCTTTGTATTGACGTACTCCGTTGCAAGATGGTCTGGGGCCAAAATTGGAATATCTGTGCCAATCTATTGCCCCACCACAGTTCTGGAATCCCATTGCCACAAAGCCATTAATTATTTCACGCACTTTTGCCAAGAGTAACAGCCCTTCGTAGCAGAATGCGATTAATGACCCTGCACACATTCATTACTGCAGCCCCTATGGTCAACTTCCCGACTCCAAACTGATTCGTGACTGACCGGTGGCAGCCTGGAGATGTCAGATTCCACACAGCAATTGCCACGCGCTTCTCCGCCGAGAGGACAGCTCTCATTTTGGTGTCTTTGCACTGCAGTGCTGGGGCGAGCTACACACACAGTTCCAGGAAGGTGGTTTTCCATATCCAAAAGTTCTGCAGCCATTGTTCGTCATCCCAGACTTGCATAACGATGTGATCCCACCACTCAGTGCTTGTTTCCTGAGCCCAAAAGTGACAGTCAACTGTGTTCAGCTGCACCGTGAATGCCAAAACCAAACTGGTGTTCTTTCTTTCCATGGTGCACAGCAGGTCAGGCAACTCTGACTTCTGTTCACATTGGGAGCTCAGGATATACTGCATGACCATCCGTGATGTGTTCATAACAGTGACCACAACAGTAGAGAGCAATATGAGATTCATCCTCTCAGACAGAGATGGCGGGCACACAGTAAACAGGGGCTGTTGAAAAAGGCAGGGAAAGACAGTTGGAAGCCATGGAATGTTGGGACAAAAAGAACCGCATCATGTGACGTTGAGCCTGCACCCATGATACACTGCGATCCACTCTGCCTTCCCACAACTCCTAGCCGCAGCAAGTGGCGAGTAGCACAATGAGATAGCATCCACAGTGAACTGCTCTCACTGTCGATGCTAGAGCACCAACTGTGGATACACCAGCTGACAGAAGGAGCGTTGTGTGAACATGCACAAGTGATGTAATTATACAGGTTTTTGATTGTCGCCCTAACTTGCATCAACAAACTTCGTAGTGTAGACAAGGCCTTAGTGATCAGAGTGCTGGGTCAGCTCCAGGCTCCTAGCACTGTCACACTGATAAAATAGATTAATTCTCAGAGTCTGACCTTATTTCCATGGAAGCAAGTGGCAAAACACTCAGTGATTTCAGTGGTAGGAGGATCAGGACCTTTGTCTTTGGGTGTCTTCTAATTAAAATGGATGTTCCCTTGTGATATTTCCTAACTGGCTCCACTCAGCATTTTGACAGCCCTGCTGAGCTGCCTTGGTAGAGTTAGATGCAGTGCTATATATAATTGATGCTCTTTTCCAGACAAAGCATGATTTGGAGGTGGGGTGAAAAAAGAAGCTCTTACTTTGGAAATATGCCAACACACATAAAAACTTTATTTCAATTTTAAATGATATTCTATTAAAAAATAAGAGGTTCTCCTGAAGAAGCGATGTTCATTAAAACCACCTAGAACATCCGTGTTACTAAGAAGTGGCTTTTTCATCCAGCTCTGCTGCTGTGTATTTATAGTGAGAACAGGCTGTATTTGGAGAACATTTTCAGGCTGTTTTTTAAAAATTAAAATGAACGAACATCTTGTTCACTGACATCTTTTATTAGATAACATATTGCTTAAGAGAATCGCCAGGAGTTTGATAAGACAAGCATCTTAGTATATTCTGGGCAATAACATGGCTCCACTGGCTGAATATTCTAACCCCTCCTTTGGGAGCTGAGATGCCAGCTTGAACCGCGTAAATGCTTGATGGACTTTTCCATCATGGGTCTGATCCTGAGCCCATTGAAGACAATGGCAAAGCTTCCAGGGCCTGATCCAAATGTCACTGAGGTCAATGGGACTCAATAAGCTTTGGATAAGACCCTTATTGACTTCAGTGTTTCACAATCAGGTGCTATTTGTGAAAGGATTTAAGATATATAATTTATGCACTTAAAAAATAATTAGAAACTCATGAAAGGTTCTTCACATTATTTTAAGAACTGATTCAGCTGGTGAGAGCTCTTCAGAGCGGGATGTCATTACACCCTCATTTTGGGCAATAGCACCGATGTTCTAAAGGTTAGTTGGCAGCAATTAACATAAGGCAAACAAGCTGATGGAATGGTTGAGGATGACTATAGGAGTGAGACAAGGATGCACGTTATCGCCAGGTTTGTTCAACTTGGTACTGGAATCAGTAATGGCTGTAGCACTGAGAGATGAAACAGGAGGAGTCATGTTATGTGGTAGGACAGCACATAACTTTAGATTGACTCACAGCATTGAACAAGGAAGATTTACAGAGAATAACTGACAAGGCAGACTGGGATAGCCTAAGATTCAGATTGAAGATCAGCATGGGAAAGACAAAAATTATGGCAATTGGAAGACAAGACAAAAAGGTACAGCTCAAACTCTGATAAAGAAATAGAAGGCGTGGAAAAAATTACGTACCTTGGAGGACTAGTATCGAAGAATAGGAATAGTGAAAATGACAAAAAGAAGAACTGGACTAGCAGTTTCTGCATCAGAAAACTCTGCAAGATCCAGAAGGGTAAAGACATCACAATAAAAATAAAAATCAGTGTATATGAGACAACTGTCATGCCGATATTGCTGTATGGGTTGGAATGCTGGAGTTTGAGGAAAGCTGGTGAATTAAAGATTTTGATTGCAGAAAAGGATTGACTGAGTGGAATAATGAGAATTTCATGACTGCAGACAATAAAAGAAAGGAAAAGATAAGAGAATAGTTTGGGAAAGAAATAAATCTGTTACAGAAGATTTAAGAAAGTTGACTGTGATGGTTTGGACATGTGTCAAGAATAGACCTGGAAAGGATACCATGCATGGTGATACATACCAGAGAGCAAGGAACTAGAAACAGAGGAAGACTGAGGATGCATTGGATAGATACAGCGAAGATAAATGAAGCTGTGAAGCTGATAAAAGATAGAAAGTGGTGGAAAGACTTCATTCGGGCTCATTGTCACTGTTGAGCTGACTGATGGGAATAAAAGAGAAAGGAACAAACAAACAAACAAAGCAGGTATGCATGGCACACGCACACATCCCTCTTCTTTAATCCTGTCTGATGCTAGGTTAATGTATTTCCTACCTAGTGCACATTTTTAAGTGATCCTGGCTACAGCAACAATGCTTTAGAGACCTCTAAATGGTTTGCTTTCAAATTTCTAAGAGGAAAAAGAATATTGATTGCCTGTCTCATATCAAGGAGAGACTGAATTATCAACTGCATTTGATCACTTCTGGACTTTGGGGAAATTTGAATCTAAATCCCAGGTGTGAAATATGTGGCTCACACCTGCCGCTAATTTCATTACATATAAGAAATAATAGAATAATACAATAAATACTTTGTACTTTTAAAGCACCTCTCTCATCATCTTTTTTATAAATATATTATTTATCAGCATGCATTAATTGAGCAACCCTCATAAGACTTATGCAAGGTAGGCAAGCATTAAAACAAAACAAAACATTTAGAGGGTTTAGTGGGAACAGTTAACTGAAGCATAAAGCTGTTCAGGCCCTGATCCTGCAGCAAAATCTGTTAGCGTAGATGCCAGGCTGCACCTGTGCAGAGTCCCAGGATCCTGGTACAGGACTGTGTCCTAAGTGACTAGTCCAAGGTCACATTATTAATCCGTGGACAAAGCCAAGCAGTGACACCTGGCTCCTGGTCTAGCTAACAAGTGACAGTTTCATGGATGTGTATTAATATTTTTCTGGATTTCTTTTCTTTGAATTACTCAAGAAACTGAGCAAACAGGACCAGGTCAGTGCTACCCAAACCCAGATGGATTCATTGTTTAAACCAGACACACACAAAAAGGAATCAGTTTGGCCCAGATCTATTTTACAACTAGCACTTCTGGTTTTCTATACTTTAAAATAGGAGTTTTGGTTGGAAGGAAAAGGGTAGAGCAGCGAAGCAATGGAAAAGAAAAACCAAACCTCCCAATTTCAGGCTCTGAGATTTGCAGTTTTTCAAGATGCCCCAGATTCTCATGGTCCCTAGCTTATTGCCAGTGCCACATACAGCTCCTTCAATGTGACAGAGGAGGAGTGACATTACTTCAACAACTGTGAAAATTCAGGAATGTTGAGAATAATGCTAAGGACTGATTTATGTACACACATACACACAGTATTTTACCTACTCCTTCCATCAGGCTTTTTCCAATAAATATAACCTAATCGTTTAAGGTGAAAGCATGGAATCTGCTCATTGCCACACTGAAATCTATGGCACTGAGAGGGATTTCTATCTCCAGTGATAACTGGGCTACTGGACGTCATTTGATTTGTAGTTCATATCCATTAAGGAGTGTAGTTTTGTGTATTTGAGGTATGACTTTGGTTTCCCAAAGCTAAATCTTTAAAGCAGAAAAGAACAAACTGGTTTCTGAGTTTTCTGTACACGGTACAGTCAGTTAAAGCAATAAAGGTGATCAAGGAGATAAAGCAAAGACTGCTGACTGTGTTACATTCACATATGCTAAAGTGCCAATCTGCTTTCAGGACATACGACTGACCTACTCTGTACTTATGAGTGTGCAAAACCATGACATCACCGAGAGCCAATGAGAAGGCACAGCAAACAGAATACTTTGAATTGCTCCTTTCAAGAATGACCTTTAAAGTCAACATGCAGTGTTAAAACGGCCTGGAAAAGGTTTTTAAATGGTTTATTAAAACTTACAGACCAAACCTAAAAGCTATAGATCTGGTTTTGAAGTGTGCTTAGAAGTCGATGGGACTTGTGCTCTGAAATCACCTGGGTGCTTATGTACACCCTACCACCTACATTTCTACATAACTATTTGGAAAAGTGAATTCCTGATGGAGTTCAAAATGCAATAGGGGCTCAAGGCCACTGAATATATATTTGTTCCGTCACTGAAAAAAGCTTTATTTCACTGAATGCCTTTACATATAGCAATTATCAGAATTTGGAAAAGCAGCATGTTTATAATGTACATGTTTACACAGGATTTATTAGTATTACTGATTTGCTATGCAACAAAAATGTACTATACAGCACAAGACAAAACAAGACTGTCCCTGTTTCAGAAAACTTACAAAACAGAGAAGACAGGACAGGACACACTGAAAAGCCCAGAGGATAGACTAGTTTTGAATCCTAACTTCATATTGTTTTTCCTGTTTAACTAAAAGGTCTCTACTGATATTTAAGATTATAGGAAGGCTCTCCAGGATAGGGTGGCATTTAACTTGTTAGTTTTCTTTTCAAAACTTTTTTTTTTTAGCAGAAGGAAGGAAACAGGTATTAAAATATGTAGATTTTATTAGAGATTAGTTAGGTCCTGCCAGCTCCCCCAAGTTACTAAATCCCAATTAAAAGTATTTGTGGTTAGATGGTATGTTAACTGTTGGGAAGGCACTGAAGTTCACTGGGTTACCACTCATTCTGCAGAAGACAACTGCCACAAAATACTGATCCTGAAGAGGTAGGAAAATATTTTTTTCCCTTATATTTAACTCCTTGCAATATCAACCGGTTACACTCTTGTTCACATAAAATCAGTCGCTGAGAAGCTGTGATTAAACTGAGCAGAAATTCATCGCAATGCTGTTCTGGTACCTACTGATTGTTCCCCTGTAAGTCTACTCAGTTCAGAGAATTCTATACGCCGAGTGCCAGATTCTGATTTTATTTACACTGGTGTACATCTAGAGTAGCCCCATGGAGTTGCATGGGATTTAATCCAGTACCACAGAGATCAGAAAATGGTCCCTCAAATCTCTTTAGACATTTTCTTTTTTCCCCCCACTCCCCATTTTATTTTTTATTTCAAAGATCATGGGCCAAGTTTAGGGATGAAGTTTGCTCAATAACTGTTAAGTGTCATTAAGAACAGAAGAGTCCTTATGTAAACATGAAGGGAAAATCCAAACTATTGAGGAAAATAATTATATAATATTAGGTATATCTACTGGAATAAGTCCTCAAGGTGAAATGGTCAGAGATTAATCAAATCAGATAAACGAACAGAATTTTACAAGCCTAACAGAAGTCTTATTCAGATTTTACTTACACCAGTGTAAATCAGGACTCCAATTATGTCACTAGAGTAAAACCAGCATAAGTGGGATCAGAATCAGGAACTTACAACTTACTACAGGCCAAAAAGATGCGTTAAAAAAACCAAAACCAAACCTCTTAAATTTAGCTCAGATGTGACTAAATGTCACAGCGCAAATGACAAGACTAGTACTGTGCGAGTTCTAAAGATAGCTTTCAAAACACACACACATTGTTCTTCCATTACTATTCAATTTCCATCAAGTGAAGTTCCACCAATTCCATAGCCTGTAAAAGCAGAAAGACCTGTTCAAAAATGTGCCCAAAGACCTGTTCAGAAGTATTTGTCCAGCAGTTTTCTCCAGAACCAGCACTAACTACACTTTAATTTGTCAGGTTTCAGAGTGATAGCCATGTTAGTCTGTATCAGCAAAAACAATGAGGAGTCCTTGTGGCACCTTAAAGTCTAACAAATTTATTTGCACATAAGCTTTCGTGGGCTAGAACCCACTTCATCAGATGCATGGAGTGGAAAATACAGGAGCAGGTATAAATACATGAAAAGATGGGAGTTGCCTTACGAAGTGTGAGGTCAGCCTAATGAGACAATTCAATTAACAGTAGGATATCAAGGGAGGAAAAAACAACTTTTGTAATGGTAATGAGAGTGGCCCATTTCAAACAGTTGACAAGAAGGTCTGAGTAACAGTAGGGGGAAATTAGTATGGGGGAAATTAGGTTTAGGTTTTGTAATGACCCAACCACTCCCATTCTTTATTCAGTCCTAATTTGATGGTGTCCAGTTTGCAAATTAATTCCAGTTCTGCAGTTTCACATTGGAGTCTGTTTTTGAAGTTTTGTTGTTGAAGAATTGCCACTTTTAGGTCTGTTATTGAGTGACCAGGGAGATGGAAGTGTTCTCCTACTGGTTTTTGAATGTTATAATTCCTAATTTGTCAGTGCGTTTGTCAAATTCTTGTTTGATATCAACAGTTGTTTGGATGGAACATTCATTCTTGAGGCATTCAGATTTCCCTTTTTTATTAATTAATATCATGGCTTCAGTCATTCATTCAGACTGACAGACAGTCTCTTACCCCTTCCTCAAATATTTAGTGAATTTAGGGTCTGATCCAAAGCCTATTAAATCTTTGGGGGACTTTCCATTGACTGCAGTGGTCTTTGGCTCACGCCTGTAGCGAGTGATTTCTATTACGATTCTCCATCATTGAATATAACATCTGTTATAACACTATCTTTGTGACTTGGTGATCCACTCAGCTGCTTCTCCTATGACTACAGGGATGCATCTGGATGAAGGAGTCTTCTCTCATAGCTCTACAAAATGATCTTGGCTTTATTCTCAGTTTTGTCCACCACTGTAGTCATGTTCTTTTTCTTATTATTTTTACAACCTTCCATTTTCTTTGAATGGGTTTCTTTGTAAAATCAGTATGGATATTCCTGGCCACTTCTTTGTCCTTATTGGGCCTGATTCTGATATTACATTGGTGTAACCCCATTCACTCCAACAGAGTATCTCTTGAAGTGCACAGGTATAAGTAAAAATCAGAATAAGGCCCCTATTCCTACAGGATTTTTAAAAAAATGTGGTTGCTATTGTACAGATCTCCTAATTTCTCTGCTTTCCTTAAGCAGAAACTTGCTATATAGCTAAATTCCCAGCCACCTCTCCAGCATTTATCTACATTGCAGAAGGGTTTGGTTTTTTTGTGGGGGGAAGGAGGGCAGGATTTCTTTATGTGGCTGCAATGATTCCCCTCCCTCCCTTCCATTGCTAACCTTTTCCAAAGCTCTGAGTTAGAAATCCAAAACTCTTTTGGTGTTCTTATTTATTCTGCATGATCTGCAGGGCAGATCTGGAAGTCTTGTAGAATTGCTACAGCTCAAATTGAAATACCACAAATGGTTACATTAGTAAAAGGCCAAAAAAAAGTGCATAGGTGATCATGTCATGGGGAACTCTACTCACCGCAAGAGACACCTCCTCCTGGGTGCTCTGGGGATTAGATCCTTCCAGACACTATGCCCTCCTCTGGCAGTCTCTCCACCCAGCTCTCTTTTTCTCCTTGTGACTCAGGGTTCTCTGTCCTCGTGGCTTGGGCCTCTGGCCAGGTCACTATAGTCTTCCTCATCTGGGGTATCAAAGTCCTCCCACACCCAGTCTCAGGCACTCCTCTCATGCACTGCCCTGATGGTGCCACTTCCCCAGTGGCTGGTGGGGAAACCTGGGCCTGCCCTCTACTCAAGGTTCCAGTTCAACTGTGGTCTGCTTTCCCTCAGGCCTGTTGGTCCTTTCCTGGACTCCTTCCTACAGCTTCTAGTCCCCCACCCCAGGTGTATCCGCTCCAACTCTCTCCTCTCAGGGAGTAGCTGTAGACTACTGAATCCTGTACCCTCAAACACAACTTCCTACTCCAAGGGAGTGGCTACACACCATTTTCCTGCCGTCCCTTTCTGCTGTCAACTTCCTGTCTTTATAAATCTGGCCCAGCTCCTCCCCCAACTGGACTTCATCAGCAAATTAAGCTTTAGCACTCCCTCACTTTCCTCTAGGTAAAAAGAAAAGGAGTACTTGTGGCACCTTAGAGACTAACCAATTTATTTGAGCATAAATTGGTTAGTCTCTAAAGTGCCACAAGTACTCCTTTTCTTTTTGCGAATACAGACTAACATGGCTGTTACTCTGAAACCTTTCCTCTAGGTGTGGCCAATAGATTAATTGGCCTAATTTACCCCTTCAGGCCTTGTGTGAGTTACAATAATGATTGTTAATAAATCACAAAAATGTAAAAAACTTATTTTAGCTTTTTATTGCTAAAACGCTCAGCCAAGGTGCAGTGCAGGTTCCTTGTTATTATTTTTTTCTAATCTGAAAGGAAGGTCAGAATGTAGTAGTTGTCAGCCGATGCCGACTTGCCATAGGCAATGCTAATCATGAATGATAAGAATAGGAATACTTTACCATCCCGTACCTTTCAGCTGATAATCCCAGATCACCATTTCCTATGGGAAAACTCCCAGGAGGGGATTAGGGAAAGGGTTCCTCTTATGGAATTTCCTTCAAATTCTTCCACCAAAGATGAAGTTGCTCGTGCCATGGGAGAAGTAGGGGCGATTAGTACCAAACTCTAGCTGTGCCCCCGGATACACACAGATCTAAAGGACTTGCTGGATGCTAGGACCCCTTGCCTTGTCCAG
The DNA here is from genome assembly GCF_015237465.2 of Chelonia mydas. Lineage (NCBI taxonomy): Eukaryota > Metazoa > Chordata > Testudines > Cheloniidae > Chelonia > Chelonia mydas. The sequence continues at coordinate 113,284,361 of NC_051246.2, read as the reverse complement.
TTTCTCGGCAGTGTGGCTCCACTGGAAGATTTGAAGTGGGGTGTTTCACAGCACAGAGCATGATTATCAGCCACTGCTGTGTTGCTTGCTCCATATGCAGAGGGGTGTTTAAAAACCCCAGAACTGTTAAGTATTCCAGAGTGTGTGAATAAAAATGCATCTTTTGCACTGTGCCATTTTACAAGGTCACTCCAGCTGCCGGAGTGTGAGGAGATAGACAAACACGGCAGCTCCCTGATGTTATGAATACGTGGTTCCCGTAGTAACCCTGGTATACTGGAGTTCATCCCAAAGGTGCATTCACAGGATGGTTAATCTCTTCAGGGTGTCCTAGGGGAAGCTTCCTCACCTCCTGATGTTCACAGAAAAAAAATCACACGAGACAGAAAGATCAGTGAACAGGATTCCTGTGGGAACTGGCTTGTGGAGGGTTGAACGTAACATTTTAACATTCATATACTGTATTTTCCTTAGGGTTCCCTGAAGGTTTGGAAAAGCTAATAAAGTATCTCCTCACCCCACTACCCTCAGGTTCTGCCCCACCTTCCCACATTGAGCTTCTCTGTAAGATCCTGCAACGAAGGATGTTGATACAAAGGCCTATGTCCTCTTCCTTCTGTGCTGGCTAGAGAAGAGCCACACAGAGGGGAATCTTCTGTGCTTGAATGTGCAGGAAGGTCCTAATACATAGAGCCTCAAATCATCTGATTTTATAAGAGGGGAAACTGAGGCACCTAGAGGCTAAACAACTTGCCCATGTTGTCAATGGCAGAGTCAGGAATAGAACCCAGGCGAGTAACTGCCTTGACTGTGCTATAGCCACTTCCTCCGTAACACCAGTCATCTCACAGGGCTGATCTCCTTTTCTACCAGGACAAGCTCATTTAGAAGATAAATACAGGGTAGAAAATAAGCCAAGCATAATTTGAATGTTTATGGATGCAGCTGAGTGAGCCCAGCACTTTTCAAAGGGTTTTAAATGCTCAGGAAATCAAATAATAATGAAAAACCTCCCATCGTACAAGTGGGCAAATGTGCTGCTAAGAAGCACTACAATTTTGGTTCACAACAACATATGCTCTGTTAGAGCAGCATGCCAGCCAACAGCCTTGGGACTTGATTCTCACAGACACCAAGGGCCTATTACCCTATTCTGGCTGTGTCAGTGGGCTTTAAAACGGCACTACCAGAGCCTTAGTGTAAATGGCAGCTGGGCCCACAGATTAGTTACATTCATTCTTCTGTGCTTCGTTAGGAAGTTTAAAATGGCAAGTGGGATGGGGACCTGAGAAGTTTTATCTTGCTACCTTGAACAGTCCCATTGACTATGGCTACTCAGGGAATAACGGTCTACAGCAGTGGTTCTCAACCCATTTGGCCTCAGGACCCATTTGTAAATGTTTGTGGTCTGTCACAACCAAGTAAATAGTCTGGGGGTAGAGGTCCTGGGGTGGTTTCAATCGGGGCCTGCTGAGCACTCACCCCACAATGACAGCAACTTTGCTCTGGGACTGGCTGGCCTTGGCTTTCTGCTCTAGGCATTGCAACCTCCAGGGCTGGAGCGCCGCTCAGGTTTGGCTCCATCCCCTTGACTGGACCAAATTCATGTGAGTGGAGTTGTGAGCTGGCTCATGGGGTTGCAGTACCGCTCACTCAAATTTGGTCTACCTGGAATCCTGTCCTCATGACTGCTGGGTTAACCCTGAGTGGCGCTGGGACCCCAGAGGTCCCAGCCAGGCCCATGGGACAAGAGCCACAGGAGCTGCTACTTGACCCTTTGAAACATTCTGGCAACCCAGTTTTGGGTCCAGAGGATAAAGCAATCTGGCTGTATAGGTATGTCAAAACTGCATGCTTCTTTTGGTGGTGTGCAGAGGACATATGCACATAGCCCCACCCCAGCAAGGATATAAATAGCAGGGCAGACAGTAAGGTGAGTAAAGATATGCCTGAAGGGTGTGGATACTTAGAGGAGTACATAACTTAGGGCATGTCTACACTTGCCATTTAAAGCGGAAAAAGTCCCTTTTTTGCGCAAAAACCATGGGAGCGTCTACACTTGCCAATGACTTTTTGCGGTAAAACGTAGAAGTTTCACCTCAAAAAGAAAATCACCTCCACGAGCGGTGTACAGCTTTTACTGGTGATGCTTTTGTGGTGATGTGCAAGTGAAGACACAATCTTCCTGTTTACAGAGCTTTTTGCCTCCACAGGATATCCCACAGTGCCTAGGACCACTCTGGCCAGGAGCTCTGCTGCCAGGTAAACAGACATCCACCCCTCCCCCTCTAAAGCCCCGGGAACTTTGAAACTCATCTTCCTGTTTTCTTGGACAGTCTATGGATTAGAGGGCTTGAAATTCTTTCTTCTCAGCATATCAGATTGGGACATTGAGCCTGGGGTGGGAGGGAGAGCCAGGAACTGGCACTGGAGGCTAGCAGTGGGAGGAGGGGGAAACTGGGACAGGGAGTTGGGGTGTTAAAGAAGTATGGATTGGATGAATCGACTATAAGGTGGATAGAAAGCTCGCTAGATCATCGGGCTCAACGGGTAGTGATCAACGGCTCGATATCTAGTTGGCATCCGGTATCAAGTGGAGTGCCCCAGGGGTCGGTCCTGGGTCTGGTTTTGTTCAACGTCGTCATTAATGATCTGGATGATGGGATGGATTGCACCCTCAACAAGTTCACAGATGACACTAAGCTGCGGGGAGAGGTAGATAGGCTGGAGGGTAGGGATAGGGTCCAGAGTGACCTTGACAAATTGGAGGATTGGGCCAAAAGAAATCTGATGAGGTTCAACAAGGACAAGTGCAGAGTCCTGCACTTAGGATGGAAGAATCCCATGCACTACTACAAGCTGGGAGCTGACTGGCTAGGCAGCAGTTCTGCAGAAAAGGACCTGCAGATTACAGTGGCTAAGAAGCTGGATATGAGTCAAGAGTGTGCCCTTGTTGCCAAGAAGGCTAATGGCAAATTGGGCTGCATTAGTAGGACCACTGCCAGCAGATCGAGTGAAGTGATTATTTCTCTCTATTTGGCACCGGTGAGGCCACATCTGGAATATTGCATCCAGTTTTGGGCCCCAACTACAGAAAGGATGTGCACAAATTGGAGAGAGTCTAGCGGAGGGCAACGAAAATGATTAGGGGGCTGGGACACATGACTTACAAGGAGAGGCTGAGGGAACGGGGCTTATTTAGTCTGCAGAAGAGAAGAGTGAGGGGTGATTGATAACAGCCTTCAACTACCTGAAGGGGGGTTCCAAAGAGGATGAAGCTCGGTTCTTCTGAGTGGTGGCAGATGACAGAACAAGGAGTAATGGTCTCAAGTTGCAGTGGGTGAGGTCTAGGTTGGATATTAGGAAAAACTACTTCACTAGGAGGGTGGTGAAGCACTGGATTGGGTTACCTAGGGAGGTGGCAGAATCTCCATCCTTAGAGGTTTTTAAGGCCCGGCTTGACAAAGCCCTGGCTGGGATGATTTAGTTGGGGATTGGTCCTACTTTGAGCAGGGGGTTGGACTAGATGACCTCCTGAGGTCCCTTCCAACCCTAATCTTCTATGATTCTATGTGTGGGGTGGGTGTAGGGTAGACTGGGACAGGAAGCCTGGGGCAAAGATGGGAGGGACGGGGACTGGGAGCAGTAGTTGGGAGGAGATAGATTGGATGAAGAACCTGGGAAATGGTAACTGGGATGGGGAGCCAGCAGGGATGTGGGGAAGGAATAGTGAGCAGAGGCCAAATGGAGGGAGAGACCCAAATCAGATGAGGCGCCAGGAGGGGGGAAACTGGGACTGGTTGGGCAAGAAGACAAGGAAAAAGGAACTGAGGGCGTGGGTAAGAGCTGAGAATGGCTGGGCAAAGAGACCGGGAAGAGAAGCCTGAGGAGCGGAGACTGGAACTGAGTAGGCAAGGATAACAGGACTGGGACGAGGAGACAGGGGAGGTGACAGGAGAGGGACAGCTTGGCAGGGATGGGGGCAGAAGTGGGGGGGGGGGCAGAACAATCTGTTCCCTTGAGAGCACACTCCACTCCAGAGCCTGGAATGGAATCCGAGATTCCTGAGCCTCACCATTCCTCGCTGTCTGCAAATACCCTGTGAAACCCCCTGGCAAAGCGTCCCCTGCCCCCAAACTTGCTCCACACCGAGGACAATTTACTGCTGCTATCCGTTACCCTGCTAGCTCAAGTGGCAGAGGTCTGTGCACAGGATTGAAAGGTTCCAACCCTGCAGATGACCCCTCTGGCTGACAATATGGTGCTACACAATGGATTTTCTGTTTTTTTCAGTTTGCTTTTGGGTTTGAATAGTGCGCAGTAAATAAGGCAGGGGTCACACACTGAACCGTGAGGAGCAAGCAAAATATTGAATAGCTGCTCATGAAATGAGCGCCATCCATTCTGTGCATTGAATGTGGAAGGGGTCCAGTGGAAATAATGGTATGTGATCATGTAATTAAAGCCTGTCTCATAATATGTACACGCAAAGGGACCGAATTAAGGTTGCCCCAGCAACCTTCATTCTGGCATTTCCTCACCTTTGAATGCTTGATTCTGCAATCTGAATAATGTTTTACTGGACATAATTTTTAGTGTTTAATTTAATAGAGCTTTTGTTACGTGCCATAAAATAAATGGTGGGGGCGGTGGAATGGGAGTGGGAGAAGGAAGCTGCTGACTGCGTGAGGTTTCAAATCACAAAAAGTTTATTTGGTATTTCTGCTTCGTTAATTTTACCTGAGGAAATTAAGTGCTGTCTTGCAGTCTATAAAAGTAAAGCAAAATATGACCATCTGCTGTTGGCTTTATTATATTGGTCACAGAGTAGAGCTGAAACCAGGACCATGCCTCATCTGGCAGATGCTGTGAATTTAGCTTTACATGGAAAAAGAGTGGGAGCTATATATAGTCACTGATCCTTCTAATTCCTGGGGAATATTATTTTTGTAGCTCCAGTAAAACACCACATCACATAAGCTTCTTTAACTCATCACTTCTGCTACAAGACCAGCCATGAACAGCTGATTTTTTGGGGGGGGGAATATGTATTTATGGGCTTAGGAAAGAACATAAAATAAAAACATTTTCTGCTTCAAAGAAGAGATTGCCATAAATATTTTAATCTTGTGTTAAATTAATTCAGCTAATTAATGAAAGTGACTATTGAGTAAAATGAATTAGAGTTTTAGAAAATCATTGTGCATTGATATGGTTGAGCATGCTGCTTTGGTAATGAGTCATGACACAGTGAAAATTGTCTAATTACATAGTCATCATTCAGGTACTGTAGGAGCTTGTGGGCAAAGCCATCCCTATCATGGGAGAGTGGGAATAACTTTGCTTTAGACGATGAGAATACTTGGTGGATATTAGAAAGTGGTAATTATTTAGGAAGGAGCATAATTGTTAGTGCACAGCACTGGGACCCAGGACTCCTGGGCTCTGTTTCTGACCTTGCAATTGACTCGTGGTCTTGCACAACTAGCACTCCTGTGCTTCAGTTTTCCCTACCCTTAAAATGAGGATATAATGTTATAAGTGTCTGCTGCACAGGGTTGCTGTGAGACTGAGGCTACCGTTTCCAAAGGAGCCTATGAGAATTAGGTGCCCAACTGCCAGTGAAAGTTAATAGGACTTGTGCTCTTGACTTTCTTCAGCTCCTCTGAACATCTCCACCTAAATTAGTATTTGTGAAATGGTTTGAGATCCTTCAGTAAAACACACATGATATGAAGGACACAATATTAGCCATCTGTAACTATCTGTTTTAGGATTTCATTTAGCTTCATCCTTTTACTTGAGCACCACCCAAAATATCAAGGTCTTATTACAGCTACAAACATTTCCATCTAAGGCCCTGATCAGGCAAATCCTTATCTAGAGGATTAAATGTTTGCAGGATCAAGCCCAAACTGTACTAGAAATTACAGTAGATGTTTCATTATGGATCAGAAATAACCTGTGTGCCAGAGAGATCTTTATCTTATTGAAATACCACATTTGGTTCTATCCAGGAGGAATGTTGCATTCACATTGACTTTGATACAGCCTACTCTCCTGTTTCCATAACCAGAAGTGACATAAAGCAAGGAGTAGGAAGATGTAAAGGAGTCCATCAGATTTGAAGAGAAAGTAGAATCCTTCATATTTTTTCAGAGGCAACATGGTCTGGTGGATAAAGCACAGAGCTGGGAGTAGGAAAATTGAGTCCTATTCGTGGCTCTCTCACTGACTTGTTGTGTGACCTTAGGCAACTCACCTCACTGCTCCATGCCTCAGTTTCCCCTACAGTTCTTGTCTGTCGGCCTGTTTAGATAGAAAGCTAGTGGGGGAAGGACTGTCTCTCACTATGGGTACAACTCCCTTGTAGCTGGGAGGTGTATTTCCCACAGGGGTGGCTCCAACCTCTTCCTGATGGGAGGGACTGAGGTGGACTAGACAGAAAATTGGAGGGGTCCCTGTCCCCCTCTCCATGGCCCCACCCCCTGCTCCTCCTAAGTTCCAGTACTTCCTCCTCCTCTCCTTGCCCCAAGACCCTGTCCCTGGCTGTGGCTGTTCCTCAGCTCCCTGCCGCCTTTGACTGCTCGCAGACAGTAACAGCCGCCAGAGCAGAGGGACCTGGCTCTGGAGCTGGCTGAGCCCTCGGTGAGCAGTGACTGTGGGGGGCGGGGCCCAGAAGCCCAGGCTAGGGCGGGTGGGTCTGGGTCTGAGTAAGCTGCCTGGGCTTACTCCTGGGCTGCTGCTGGCAGTGGCACTGCTGCCTTCAGAGCTGGGCACTCGGCCGGCAGCTGCCACTCTCTCCACTCTGCCCTCAGAGCCAAGTGGTCGGGGAGCAGCAGCTGCTGGGGCGGGGCGGGGGAGGGGGAAAAAGATAACAGGCAAATTTTGGGCTGGCTATAGCCCCCACAAGTCCCTCCCTGGCCCCCGCGATTTCCCAGCTTGGGTAGATGTACACATGCTAGCTTTGACTGAGCTAGCCCACTAAAAATAGCAGTGGCGGGCTTTGGACTAGCTGCCCTAACACAGTCCTGTCCGAGTTCCTAGGTACGTACTTGGGCAGCTAGCCCAAACTCTGCCCATGCTGCTGTGGCCATACTGCTATTTTCAGTGTGCTCCCTCAATCACAGCTAGCATGGCTGTGTCTACCCAAGCTGGGAATTACATCTCCCAGATGCAATGGAGACGTACCCTAGAGGTTGTGCAATGCCTAACACAACAGGGCCTCCATTTCGCTTGGGGCTTCTAGGTGCTACCATAATACAACTATTTTATTTTCCCTTCCATGTTCTAAATATGAATATCTAACAGGGAGAATCCTGTAGCCCCTACCCCCAGGCTACAGTGAACGCTTGAGGATGTTTGTCACCATTGCAAAAGCCGGGTTTGTACGCTAGTTGTATATAAGCAGATACTGTGTAACTTTGCATTCTTTTACTGTTGCTGGCTGAAGATTAACAATAATTTGGAAGTGCTGGTCCATAAGAACAAGCAGCTTTCCTAATATGCAAATGACTGTATGCCTTTGTGGGGGTTATATATGCAATAATGTTATTTTCTAAATGCATCCACCACATTTGTCTCTGGGTACAAGTACAAAACAATTAAAAACAACCCACCGAACTGCCCACCAGAATGGAGTTAGAGTCAGTTCAGTAGAAATAGACCCATTGAGGTAGATAACCGAAATTTACCTTTTGTCCAATGATCTCACCCACATGCACATCAAAGGAGACGGCAACCCTCCTAGGGCATGTAGTCCAAAGCTTATTGAGGCTGCTTTGTGGCTGTGGCTGTGCTAGTAATGGCATTGTGGCAGGACCACAGAGTCATGGCCTCCATATTAGCATATTGAACATGCTAACTTGAATGGAGTGACTAAGAAGCTTTGTTTCTCTCCCCATCAGTTCTAGATCACAGCAGTGTCACCACTTACTCAGAGAGTTAAAACACATATTTAGTGGTCTAAATAAACAAAACAATGGGAATGCAAGATTTAGATTTCCTGACTCATTGACCAGCTTTCTGATCTCTGGTGCTTAGACAAGGGGATAAATAGGAATCTTCTGAGAATATGTCCTTCATTGGCAAACCCCATGGGAAGCCCCAGGCAGGCAGGAAGGAGCTTTCTCCAAGTACCTATGTGTGAAGTTACTCTTTTCACAACAACCCTTGCCCTTCTCCCTCCCCCATATGCAGATCTGGGGGTTCAAATTCTGCTCATTCCCCTTAATGAGTGGATCTTTGGGGCAGCACTTTAACAGGGAGGGGGCCAGTTTCCAGTGCAGAGAGGTTCCCATGTAAAGGGTGGCATACAGCCAGGGCCCTATCTGCAGTGCAGAATCCCTGTGAAGTTGGGGGCAGAGGAATAATATATATACCACAATCCCATGTGTCCCGTATTCTGCCCCTCCCCTTTTACATGCAGAATCCCAGACCCCGTGGAGAGCCCTCCGCAGGGTCCCAGCAATGGAGGTGTGGCGATTACTGACTGCCCGCTTCCTTGTGTGTGGGGGGGGGGCGGGGGGGGGGGGAGGAGGAGAGAGTGAGATCTGTGCACTGAACATCCCCTCCATGCCTGGACAGAGTCAAGGGTTGATGAATGCAAGAAGAAGCAGAGAATCCTTCAAACAGCCCTCCTCTCATTCTCTTCCCTTTATGTTCTGTGCCCCTTCCCCACATTCTCATTCTCTCTCTTTCCCATTCCTGCTGCTCAGCCCCTTTGCTGGTTCAGCTGGTTTCACTGAGTCATAGACATCAAAGCCAAAAGGGATCACTCTGATCATCTAGTCCAGGGGTAGGCAACCTATGGCATGCGTGCCAAAGGCGGCAGGCAAGCTGATTTTCAGTGGCACTCACACTGCCCAGGTCCTGGCCACCAGTCTGGGGGACTCTGCATTTTAATTTAATTTTAAATGAAGCTTCTTAAATATTTTAAAAACCTTATTTACTTTACATACAACAATAGTTTAGTTATGTATTCTAGACTTATAGAAAGTGACCTTCTAAAAATGTTAAAATATATTACCGGCACGCAAAACCTTAATTTAGAGTGAATAAATGAAGACTCGGCACACCACTTCTGAAAGGTTGCCGACCTCTGATTGAGTCTGACCTCTGGTATGACACAGGCCAGAGAACTTTCCCCAAAACATTCCTAGAGCAGATCTTTTAGAAAAACATACAGTCTTGATTTAAAAATTGTCAGTGATGGAGAATCCACCATAACCCTTGGTAAATTGTTCCAATGGTTAATGTACATCTTATTTCCATTCTGAATCTGTTTATCTTCAACTTCCAGCCATTGGATTGTGTTATGTCTTTCTCTGCTAGACTGAAGAGTCCATGATGAAATATTTGTTCCCCATGTACATACTTATAGCCTGTAATCGAATCACTCCTTAACATTCTTTTTGTTAAGCTAAATAAATTGAGGTTTTGAGTCTCACTATAAGCCTTATTTTCTAATCCTGTAATCATTCTCACAATTCTTCTCTGAACCCTTTCCAATTAATCAACATTGTTACCAAAACTGGACACAGTATTCCAGCAGCAGTCACAACAGTGCCAAATACTGAGATAAACTAACTTCTTTACTGCTATTTGAGAGTCCTCTGTTTATGTATTTGATGATCACATTAGCTCTTTTGGCCTCAGCATCACACTGGGAGCTCATGCTCAGCTGACTATTCATCATGATCCCCAAATCTTTTTCCAATACAGGATGGAGGACTCTGTCCTGGGAAGCAGTGTAAGTATGACCTATGTTATTTGTTCCTAGATATATACATTTTGCTATATTAAAAACACATATTGTTTGCTTGCACACAGTTTACCAAGCGATCCAGATCAGGCTGAATCAGTGACCCGTCCTCTTAATTATTTACCACTCCCCCAATTTTTGTCTCATCTGAAAAAGATTGTCAGTGATGAATTTATTTTCTTACAGACATTGATAAAAATATTAACGAGCATAGGACCAAGAACCGATCACTGTGGGACCCCACCAGAAACACTGCTTGATAGTTCCCCGTTTACAGTTACATTGAGACCTAACAGTTGGCCAGTTTTTAATCCATTTAATATGTGCCAGGTTAATTTTATATCCTTCTAGTTTTTTTAAAAATGAAAATGTTGCGTGATACCAAGTCAAATACCTTACAGAAGTCTAAGTATAGTATGTCAATACTATTACCTTTATCAAACAAACTTGCAGTCTCATTAGAAAAAGATAAAGTTAATTTTCCGTAAACCCATGTTTATTTGCATTAATTACATTACCATCCTTTAATTCTTTATTAAAAGAGTCCCATATCAGCTGGTCCATTATTTTGCCCAGCATCAATGTCAGACTGACAGGCCTATAATTGCCCAGGTCATCCCACTTGCCCTTCTAAAAACTGTACATTAGCTTTCTTTCAGCCTTCTGCAACTTCCCCAGTGCTCCAAGACTTATCGAAAAATCAACATTCATTCAGCAAGCTTCTCAGCCAGTTCTTTTAAAATACTTAGATGCAAGTTATCTGGACCTACTGATTTACAAAATGTTTAACTTGAGTAGCTGCTGTTTAACATCCTTCAGAGATACCAGTGGAATGGAAAGAGTGTTACCATATGATGAGACTGTGTCATGTTTTTCCCAAAATATATAATAGAAATATCTGGTGAATACTTGTGCCTTTTCTGTATTATTATTGAGAATTCTACCATTTCCATCTAGTAATGAACCAATAACATTGTCAGGATTCATTTCCCTCCTAATATATTTAAAAATGCCCTTTTTGTCCATAACTCTGTGGCCATACATTTCTCCTTGTGTGCCTTTGCTTTCCTTATCAATTTTCTACAATTCCTAACTTCTGATGTATATTCATTAATATCCCTTTCTTCTATTTGTTATATATTATTTTTTATACCTTCACTTTCTCTCTAAACCTGGTCTGTTTTTTAAACTGTACAGCCTTCTTCCTCAATTGTGGCTTTCTGGACATCTAGTAAAGTGTTCTTTAATGATTCCCAATTATAATTCACATTTTTCTGATTAAAATCTTCCTTCCAGCTTATCTGGCTCATTTTTTCATCCTTCTCACCCTCCAACTCCAGCCATTGCTCCACTCACGTCTCCACAGCTGATGTACTCTGAGGCATTCTGCTCTTCATGCATTCTTCAAGATCGCCCAGCTCTAAAGTAGCAGAGAGTGCTTCACTTTCACTTTGGTGTCTACTCATTTATAGAACAGCGCATCTGATAAAAAAGCTAATAGAAAGGTAGTGTGGGGGGGGGAATGTAGTGTGGCAGCCAACTTTGACTACAGAGGAAAAGAAAAGAGCCAACAAGTGGGATGGACATGAATATTTACTTTTGCTGCTGAGTTACAAGGAGGAGACAGTGGAAGACACAGTGTGCATTACTCATTGCTGAGAGGGAATATCTGAAACAGTGCAATAAGTCTTAAGCAACCAGAAAATTAACCAGCAAATGCTGATTGCTTAAGGAATAGCTTCATTAGCCACAGTAAACATGGATACAAGGGTTCACGCAGAAGCACTGAGGGAACAAACCCTATAATTGTCAATGAGCCCTTCTCCAAAAAGTCTAGACTCTGATCATCCTGGCATATTATACTTTGCTCAGCCACCCTTTGTACATGTTCAGGAACCTGCCGTGATGATCCACTAAGACCTGCATCACCAGTGAGTCCTGTTAATATAGTCCTGAACTTCTTGGGGGAACACACAACAAGCACATAGGTTCCATCTGTAGCTCCTGCACAGCTCAAGAATACAAATCCTCACTGGTCTCTGGCAAGTTTGCCCCTTTGATAACACACCTCTATACAGCACACTGGGTATTTCCATGAACGCCTCCATGGAAGCCGCATTGTGGCTTTCCCCACCCTCAACTGATGCTTTACTCACCAATAGCTATCTGAGGCAGGCAGTTTCCACAGAGCAATCACCACTATTTTCCATGTGGAAGGAACTTCCCTCCTTGTAAGCCTGATGCTACAATGACAAGGCTCATTCACTGGAGGAGGACAGAAAAAAAGTCTCGTACCTGTACTGAAGTTATGCAGCAGCTACCACTCAGCTGACACCTCCATGACAACTCAGGCCCATCGGTTGATGCTTGTGATTTAGACCCAGAGGCGATGCTCCGTCTGGTGAATATAATCCTTGATCAACACGCCTTGTCTGGTGGTGGGAGTGGGGAAGAAGGGTACCTGATCAATGCAGCAATAACTAAGGTCTGCTGGTACTGATTGCTGCCACAACATTCTCCATCACCTTGCCACCTAGATGGCTCACAACTTTTTGAAATTCTCAACACAAACTTTTATTGCTGAACAAGAACATTCATCCAGGTCTCCCTTTCGAGAAAATGAGTAGGAAACAGCATGACCACCAAGGTGCTCATGCAAATTTCCTAGGCTATATGGAGCTTTTGAAATCTCCCATAGGTCACTGTGTCAGGAATTTGTAACAAGAACTATGGGATAGGTAGTATAGGGCAGCACAACTGCTCTAATTTAGCACAGAGTTAGGGTGGCTGCTGGGAAAACCTGGAACCAAAAGAACATAGAAAGGGTAGACAATGCACCAGTGATGCTCTCCCACTGGTTCAGCCCTAGTGCAGACATAGCTTGAAAGTCAAAGTTGTAGAGGAAATCTTGGGGACAATTTACAGTAGTCATTTGAGAAAGAGACATGCCTATTGCAGGTGGTTCTTGATGCATGTTTTACTGTAACCATAAACCACCATCAGTGCAGCTAGGGTTAGACAACATGGTGGCATAAACACTTAATGCCTGACTACACTATGTCACATCTGAGTCATGGGCAGCTAGACCTAATAGTCAGAGCCAGAATCCACAATCACAAGACAGGAGTCAGCTGGGTCAGGATACCAACAGGTCAGAAGCAGGAGACAAACTGGAGGTCAGAACCATGAATCACATGCCAGGAGTCATTCAGGGTCAGGAAATCAAGCCAGGAAAGAACAAAATCAGAATAGTATGGAGCCCAGTTGTTCAGGCAGCTTCCTGTTCCTGCTGCTGGCTTAAGTAGGGCCAGCAGGCTAATCAGCTACTCTCGGGCTCGGCCAATACGATTGCAGGGGTGGAGCCTCAAACTGCAACTAGGCTTCATGGATCTGAGATAAGTGAGCATCAGCAGGCTGCCAAATGGAGGGTTAGAGCATGGCTGCTCCTACAGACCCAGGTTTGAGACCCATAAATCATGACACACTACATACTTCCAGCATTTCTACCACTGGTAGAGAATCATGGCTAGTTTGCTAGTGCAGACATGGTCTAGCCTAGGGTTTAAAGGTGTGTTGATCACAGAAATGTAGGACTGGAATAGACCTTAGTAGGTCACCTAGTCCAGTCCCCAGCACAGAGGCAGGGCTAAGAATTATTTAGACCATCCTTGACAGGTGTTTATCTAACTTGTTTTTACAAACCTCCAATGACGGAGATTCCACAACCTCCCTAGGTAATTTGTTTCAGTGCTTAACCACCCTTATAGTTAGGAAGTTTTTCCTAATGTCTAACTGAAATCTCCTTTGTTGCAATTTAAGCCCATTGCTTCTTGTCCTGTCCTCGGGGGTTAAGGAGAACAATTTATCAGCTTTCTCTTATAACAACCTTTTACATATTTGAAGACTGTTATCCTGTCCCCACTTAGTCTTCTCTTCTTCTGCCTAAACAAATCCATTTTTTCAGTCTTTCCTTGTAGCTCATGTTTTCTAGATCTTTAATAATTTTTAATGCTCTCCTATGGACTTTCTCGTTTGTCAACATCTTTCCTGAAATGTGGTGGCCAGAACTGAGTAGAATGGAAGAATTATGTTCCCCTTTTTTTTCGGTGACAGTATTATATTATTGGCTTATATTTAGTTTGTGATCCACTATAATCCCCAGATCCTTTTCTGCACTACTCCTTCCTGGGCATTAATTTCTCATTTAGTATTTGTGCAACTGATTATTCTTCCTTATGTGTAGTACTTTGCATTTGTCCTTATTGAATTTCATCCTATTTCTTTCAGACCATTTCTCCAGTTTGTCAAGATCATTTTCAATTCTAATCCTATCCTTCAAAATGCTTGCAACCCCTCCCAACCTGGTATTATCCACAGACTTTAAGTGTATAATCTATGCCATTATCCGAATCATTTATGAAGATATTGAATAGAACTGGACCCAGGGCAGATCCTTGTGGGACCTCTCTCAATATGTCCTTCCAGCTCAATTATAAACCATTGATAACTACTCCATGAGTATGGTTTTCCAGCCTAGTCTCTAAGGTGCCACAAGTACTCCTGTTCTTTTTGCAGATACAGACTAACACAGCTGCTACTCTGAAACTCACCTTACAGTAGGTTTGTCTAGGCTACATTTTCCTCTAGTTTGCTAGCTTGATCTAACATCTTCTAAACTCTAGTCAAGGCAAAGCTCATTGCCCTTTAGCATGTCCTACGCTAGATAAAACCAAAGAGAACCTAAGTTACAACTCGATCAACTTAGCATGTATTAAAATCAATACTGCCTGGCTACACTAGGCTTTTAAAATGTGTTTAGTTTACATGATCTAGCAACGCACCTTTAAATTCTGGTCAAGCCAAGACCAAACATGTATTTTGGGATGTGCATAGATGACTATCCCTTTGGATAACACTATGCTTGTTGCCAAGGTGGCATGCCATTTTCACAAGGGTGTATAAAAGCTAGCCCACTGCAGATGGATTCAGACAGGGAACCTTGCTAACGCTGCAAGTGCCATCTTCTCTGCAGGTGCTCTACTCTCCAACAGCAGTGCCATCTGAGTCTTTACAAGCAGACACATTGACGCTTGCATGTCAAACGACATCCCAACCCCCACCTGGACAGCAGATGAAAGGAAGAGGAGAGCTCTTGTGGCTGCCAAAGAAACATATTGCACTGTATCAATCACCTGCGAAACTTAGGAGCAGCACCTTGGACCTCACATGTGCTAGAAGCACATTCCTGCCAACCCTCTGCTTGAAGACAAGCTCATGGCAGGCGATGTTGGGAAGGGAGAGCTCAGTTGCAAGGAGGTGCAGTTATGACATCCGCAACGGGCATTCCATCCAAGCAACCAGCCAGCATGTGTTCATTCTGCATATGAAGTTACTTAACTATTTAGGGAACCATCACACTTCAGTGTTTTCAGCTTGTCCCTGTAATTATTTTTACAGGTTTCTCATAGAGTTAATCTAAAAATTCAAAACCATTTTCCAATGGAAATCAGAAGAACAGCGTTACATGCTGATATTGTCAACAAAAGGATACTGCGTCATAGGTGAAGGTAAGGGCTGCCTATGACGCCCACTGGGTATTCATCAGTGTTATTTTTAAACCAGCTTCATGGACGATTCATTTGTTCCCTACGTTCACACTAACACAGACTAATTCCAATCAGAAGAAATTACGTACAGAGAAAGGAAATAACACAATCTGGCTTCTTTTTTCTGAAACTTGAACAAAACAATTATTTAAATGCAAACAAGTGACCAGACCCATTTAAATGCTCTCCTTGTTGAGACAGAAGAACCATTTCCCTCTGATGCATACACAGACCTTTCTGTTGTGGTGTCCCTCCTACCCCCCTTATTTGACTTGCCACATTTGTGTGTACAGTGTTGCAGTCTTATAGTTCTACTGCAATGTCTCTCCCATTCTCCTCTATTTTCTTTTCTCTTTATCTAGTTCCTGAAAAGTGGATACATTTTTTAAATGCCCGCCGCAACTAACACCACTGTTGGCTTCAACGGGAGCCGAGTTAGGCCACTGGCGAATGCTTATGAAAATCCTACCCTTTACCTATCTGCCTTTTAAGCGCTGCCCATTATTAAAGAAGAAGGAAGCCTAACGTCATCTTTTGTCACCACAGCAAGTGATCGGGAGCAGCTGCTACAATCCAGTGGCTGCAGGAGAACACAAGCGGTATCCCAGGCCTGGTTTGTCAGCACTTCGGTATAATCAGAAATGCAATACATTGGATTTGTGAAACATCCGCACAACTTGCTGTCACCATCCCTGGCCTACAGTCTTCCACGACTGGTGCTCCAAGTGCAGCAACAGCAGAATCAGTCTTTTTTTTTTTTTAAAAAAAAACAAATGAACACATGGCCTGGTTTTTCAGAGGCCCTGCGGCTCTTACTGACGTCAACGGGGAGCCTCGCGTGCGCAGCCCCTCTGAAAACCAGCCTTGCATGACCCAGAGGAGAAGAATGCTCCTTGAAGATGTACACTGCTTGCTGTGGGAAGGGGAAGAATATTGACTAACTTTGTGCTGCCCTGTCCCCCTTCAAGACAGTTAAAGGGCTTTTACGATCATATTGTCTACAGCAAAGAAATTATAAGCTAACTTGCACTTACATGATAACAGCTAGGCAGGCGATGAGCTGTGATCGCTGGCAAAGAATTGCATGGTGGGGTCCTGCTCCATGAGTGACATTACCATTATTATACCAAAATAATAATAATACAGTGCCCATGCTGTTATATTTGTTACCCCATATGCCCCAAGCTACCCCATCCCACCTGTTCATCTCATCAACTTGGTACTTCCCATCTCCTAGACTGGGAGCTTTTTGGAACAGGACTGTCAACATATATTTGCACAGCACCCAGCCTAATGGATACCGAGCTGGTTGTGGCTATTAGATGCTACTGCAATATAAAAGTTCAGCAATGCTAACTGAAGTAGCGCCTCTGACAATCAGCGCACGAAGTGCAGGTGCTGCTCGCGCCCACCTGAACTGGTCAGAATTGTGGAGCGGGAGACGAGGAATGAACACACCTTTCGTTTTAGACAGAAGACTAAAAATGGATTCAAAATGGACATCAGAGCCACAGTGTGTGGGACATAAACAAGGTGACACCAGTCAGACTTACCCAGAACAGGAGGCTGGACATAGCTTTGGCAGCATTGAGTGTTAAAAGAAGTTTATAATAAGGGAGATCATAAAGGTGTTTAAATTAGGGATGTTCCTCGCTGCACAGCAGATATCCAGTTACACAGCCCCTTTATCAGTGGAAGCTATGCTGAATTCTCTCTACTTCCTTCAGCATAAAGGAGAGCAGGAAGGGGTATGGGGCTGGACCTGACTTTCCAAGAATTAATGTGGTTGGTATCTGAAACACAAAGGCCTTTTACCATTAGAGCACCTTAAAGGTAGAGAAGATCATTCTCCTCTGCTGGAATATTTGCTCTTCTTCAATATGGGACCAAATCAATGTTCTGTAAAGTCTATGTCAAGACTATGGTTGACTTCAAGGGGCTTTGGATCAGGATATAACAGAGCTAAGCTTGGTTGTCACTCTATAAGGGCCTTCAGTATTTCCATTTCAAGTCTGCTTGTGGGACTGAAACTTGGCTTTTTCCTTTTTTGTTCTAACTTAAATGTTAAGTCATTAAAAATGTCTGTATCAAAGAAATAATTTGGATCCTAGAATCCCATTCTTAACTCACCCTGTCGGTCCCAGGTATTTCAGCACACGTGGAATGTAAACCTTGTCACTGTTCAGAGACCCAGCACTACCTCTGCTCAACAAGGTAGGGTAAGGACAGGCTTGCAGTCTTAACTTGGCATTTCTCTGGTCTTTTCTGGTTTAAGTTAGGTCCTGAGCATTACTTCAATAGCTCTGTGTTTAAAAACGCACACAGACTCACTCACTCACTCTATAACTACATATCTAAGCGAATGGTATAGCAACCCACCTACTGCTTCCTCCAAGGCCATTAACATTCATAGAGAATAGAATCATATCATTTCAGGAGGAAAGCTACATCTGTAGAACTTCCTATAACAGATTGAATTAAACAGAATTGCTTTCTGCCTTTAATCTGCTCAACCGTTTATCTATGCTGTCCTGGTTGGTTGAGCTTTCTTTAACCATTACAGATTAGTGTTCTGCTGTGACACGTTAAAAGCTTAGCCTTGTTTATTTTTGTCAAGAACACGGAGAAACCGGGTTCAAATGTTCATACAGCAGTTTGCAATATAAAAAGAACGTGCCCAGTATGGATCAAGGTATTTTGTTTTGCAGAAAATACAACATACAGGGAAGCAGTGAGCAGAGAGATATTACCATGGCTGAGAAGAACATAATAGACACTTTATTAAAAAAAAAAGGAAAGAGGCATGTAGAGCCTCAGAAATATGTACAATAACTTTAAATCCGTAAATACAAAATTTAATCTGAGGTTCAAAATAGATCAACCACACCAACCAGCTTTATATAAGAGACCAAATAATAAGTGGTCAAGTAAATTACTGCTAATGAAGATTTATGATTTTACTACATTTACATCAATGTTACAATTTATTAAGAGATAAATCCTGCCAATCGTGATTTTTCCATCATTCAGTTGTAGCAGGGTCAAGTAAAAAACAAAAAACAACAGAACTCAGACACATTGCTTACAAAGTGGTGTTTAAGTAACATTAAAACACATTGTGGTAAATTGTCACAACTGACTTACGAAAAGTGAGAGCAGCTGCTCAATCATAAGATTTTAGTATGAATGAGCCACCGTCGCTGAAGCCTCTATAATGATGTTCCCAATATATTCTTATAAACCAGATCCAACAGTTACCATGCTTGTGAGACTTCAGTATAACCTATCTGATTACTAGATGCCAGTTTGGGATGGGAAAAAGAGACCATATTCTTGAACACACTGCAAATAATCTTCTGTGCAGCCAAATACTGTTCCAGGGAAACACCCGTTCTGTGACTGCTCAATGTGACTGCTGTCTGAGCTCACAACTTCAGCATCTAAAATGAGTCAATGAGGATCTTTCCAAAGATCCAAAGAATGACATAAATACTAAATAACTTAAGCAAAAACCAACCAACCAAACAAAACCCCCCAAACAGTGTCTGATGAGGGTGGGGAAATCAAGAAAGGATTGCAAAAAGTAAAAAGAAAACAGCCAATTTTAAACAAAACTTATCAACAAGTGGCTTTATTTTGCAAATTCCAATGAATTGCCATTAGCTATTAATTTATCTTTCCTCTCTGACAGAAACAGAGTGCTGTTCCAGACCTTCAACTTTCTGTCTATGCTGGGCTGGTTAGTGCTCATGTGTTATTTAAACAAAGCATATTCCAAATGGATCTGACTATATATGGAATTCCCTGACGAGTAAAAGTTTGGATGACCTTAAAAAACAAACAAACCCAAAGTATGCTAAAATAGACTTTTAGTAGCAAAGGTCAGATATCCAGTATGACCCACCATTTCCTTGAGTGGCACACCACTTTTAAACTGGGCAGTTCCCTGCTGCAGAATACCATATAAGCTACCTTGATTTGATTGGTTGCTGCTGTCAAACCCAGTGCTAGAATTATCCTCGGCTGCTTTTCCAAGGTCAGGGATTTGCAAGCTAATTGTCCTAACATTGTATACTCGAAGCAGAATTTCCAAAGTGTTAATCTCAGTAAAACCATGTTCTTCCATAGCCAGGCAGGTTCTTTGAACTTGTTCAATGCAAGGGGAGAAGGAGCAGATGCGTCCACCTACAAAATAAGACAGGCAGCGTGGGAGAGAGGAAAACAACAACTTAATTAATCTTAGCCAAATTCTCTCAGTTGTGCAAAGCATAACTCTTAGTACAGCGCACATACATAATTAAAAGACCGAATATGCCTAAGAGATAAAGATCTCCAAGGAGATAACTATGCCATTTACAGAGTCAACATAAAAATGACAGGTTTCAGAGTAGAAGCCGTGTTAGTGTGTATTCGCAAAAAAGAAAAGGAGTACTAGTGGCACCTTAGAGACTAACAAGATGATTTTACAAGATGCTTCAGCCCACTTTATAAGTACAAATATGACGACAGATTAATCCATTTTTGGAATACACACTTGTCCATGATTTTAGTTCATGGTTCGGCTGTAGAGCTGATCACTTCAGACTGCTGAATTTTCTTGGAATCAACACATATGACCCCTGGACTGATGCACTAAACTGAAGTTAACTCATGCACAAACATGAAAGTTAGTTTCTAACTCTGCTCCACATTACAGCATTGCCTTTATAATACAAGCACACACACACACACAAAACTGGCTGTGTTTATTTGAGACAGAGATGGTATGTGTAGACAGAATAAAGTAATCTCTAGTCCATAGATGGAGTGTTATTAAAGCTTCACCCTTCTAGTCAAGCAAGCTCTTCTCGTGTCTCCTGAGTATTAAATTCAAAACACATTGTAAAAGGCAACCCTGTGTGGGCTTACTGATTGTTAGATCGGGCAGCTTCATGGCATATGCATCAAAACCTTTGCACCACAAGACAAGACTTCAAATTATATACTGTTACTTTCCTTCCCATTGAAGCATCCCCCAGCCTTTGCTTTTAAATACTGAGTATTTTTAGCCCCTCTCCCCACCTTTTCATTAGCCCCAATGTCACCTTTAGAGCTGGGAATAGAACGATTCAGATTTACTCTAAAAAACCACAGCCAAATAAGATCAAAGAATTATAGAGACACTGTCTACCATAAATCCAGGTCATGTGGTCTCACCCATGATGTAATGTCCCATGATGCAACTGACCTTACTGAAAATTTATATCGGGGGAGGGGAATGACGGAAGAACACAAAAGCTGAAGCTATAATATTTTCAGATGTATATCGATCTGCTTTGCATTCCTTCCCATCTCTCTCTCTCTCATGCGCCACGTCTACTAATCCAGGCAAACCTCCTAAGCACAGTTATGTAAGCAGTTAAAGAACCCAAGTATTTGACAGCAAAGCATCCTGCTAAAAATAGAGGCTAAACTGGTCCCACACAAGGACTGGTTTATGACATTTTTTTTTGTTTTTAAAGCTACAGATCTAAAAAAAGACCGTGTCAGGTTTGAATGCAAGAGCTGCTGTAATGCCCCGGTCACTGTGCAGCAATGATGTGCTGGATAGTAATTGGGGGAGAATTCTTTCCGTGACCATTAATCCATTCTGCAGTAAATAGGTTTCAGATTGGATTTTATTTTAGCCTTCTAATAGAGTCTTCCTTGTCAATGGTACTTATCACACATCTTCAAAACAAAGCAGCCTTTTGTCAAGCAATTCCCCGAAGTCACAATTAAAAAAAACAAATCAAATAATCACCTGCAAAAGTGACTTTGGGATTCTGTGTAATCCACAAAGCCTGATGATTGCAATTTAGTTGCACATCCATACAGCTAATACCAATGAAACAAGATGTTATATGGATTAACCTGCGTGGCTATCAAAATTACTCTGAAGCGGACAGGATTTTTTCGGCGGGGGGGGACGGGGGGAGAAGACAACTAGTCTTTGTAGACATTACTGCAAAGAGGAGAAGCTGGGAGGGGAATTTCTGTTATATAATTAGAAAGCTAGTATGATATATGCATGTTGTAAAGAAAGACATTACATTCTCATTGTGTAGGAAACCAAACAAGTGTCTAACTTAGTTAAATGTCATTTCACAATCAACTCTTTGTCTTCAGAGAAAGAAGTTGCAGAGAAATCCATGTTCTACTAGTGCTTCATTCAGTCTTTTCTTTTTTGGTGGTTTAAGCAACAAAGCAAAAGTGCTTTACATTTATAGTAAAGATTCGGCTGATTTATTTGGACTCCGAAGATTTCATGATGGCTTTAGATACACAAATCCGCATTACTTGCCAAAAAGAGGAAGCCTGCAAGCAGCTGTTGCGACCCTGGTCACTGGCAGTTCGTATCAATCCTTGAAACCACAGCAACACACATTTTTGTTTCCTGGGGTGGTTAGCTGACCACAGAATGTCTCTACCAAATTTGGTCATGATTACCAAAACAAACACTGACCGCCCACACACTAGACTGTTGAGAGAGCAGGGGGATTACACAAATCGTGTGTTCAAACCACCCGGTGGTAAAGGAAGAACGTGTCTGAAGTAACTAAGATAACATGCAGAAGGGAAGTGCAGAACACGGGTCACATTGCTTAGTGCACTATGGGAAGGCGGGCAGATATTACAGTCATGAAGGTGGTATAAGAACCTGTATGTTGTTTTCAGTTTTTCTACCTATTTTGGATTACCTGTGTCCTCTTGTTATTAAATAGAAGGTGTACCCGATAACACACCTAAAAAGAAGCCTAGGTGCAGTAACCACAAAGCATCTTGCTTTAAGTCTTCTACCAGTTGGGAGAAGGGTCCCACATACTTTTTCCTGTACAGACCAGCCAGCAGGATGCATTTGACTTTTATGATGTTGGACTTGCTTAGGGGGAGTTCAGGCTACCATTCTGCAAGCAAATAAGAGATTTGAGGGGTGGGGAGAAACAATATGAAAGACTGAGAAGGTCTGACTGACATGGTATTTCTGCAGTAGGGAAAACACTGGCGCTTGAGACACATAACTGCTCATCTGAAAACTGGCTCAGCCTAAGAAAGGAAGTGAGGCTTGCTGATAGGACAGAGGTCGAAAGGCTTCCCCCGCCACATCAAGTTATGGAAGTGCTGGGGATGGATAGTTTTGAACTCCCCCGACAGTGGGTTGCATTGTGCGTCATACCCTTTGGATTATCAGCTATGCAACACTGGGAACATTACAGTTGTCATAAAAGATGTAAATCTAGTTTCCAGCATTCACAGTTCTTATGAGCCCTGTTGTCCTTTAGACATCAAGAGGCATTTAGAGTTTAAGAGACTGGACTTTGCATTACTTTGTTCTGCCACGTTGAGGAGTCCTTCATAAATGGAGTAAAGACACAGGCTCCCCATTCGCTTGCATGCACACTGCTCTGATTCTGAACAACCGCGGTGGACTGGACCCAAAAGCTGAAACTTCGTAACTGAGTTTGCCTCATTTGAGTGCTTTCCTTTGAGAAAATCTACTGCTACTAAATTTGTTTAATGAGATCTGTGTGTCATCAGAAATTGATAGAGTAATTCTCGGAGATTAATCCTGCTCACATTGGGAATCTGTGTGAGCTTTTTGATCTGAGGCGCTGTCTAAAAATGTATGTTTATTCATGTATAATGCATCTGACAAGTACTACAGTTGAGGGGAAGAGAATAATGAGTCTGTATGAAAGCGCCCCCCCTTCATGTTACAGGCAGTGAATTTGTTGGAAATGTTTAACGCAAAGGTTAAATCTCACCAGGCTGTAGGCTGGGGATGAGCCCATAGGGTGGCTGGCTGCCACTATAAATAAGTAGGGGATTGAGAGTTTACAGAAGTCAAAGCACAGCTCAGGTTGGAAAGATTAGAGAGAGAGATACAAAAAGGGGGTGGGGGTAAGAGATAATACTTGACACCTGCATAGTGTGTATGTTCAAAGCACTGGACAGACATCTAATTAATAATGAAGGGACACATCCTGACATCCTTAGTAAGGGCCAACGTCGTTTCTCGGTCACTTAAGTGAAAACTTAGAGTAACTCTGCTGACTGCAAGAGTAATTCCAAATTTACACCGAAATAGAGCAGAGCAGAATTTGGCTCTTGGTTATTTGCCTGAGCAATGATGAACATCTCCTTGCAGTCAAGAGGAATTTTGCTAAAATTCTGAGCTGGTATTTCTAGATATTGCTCCAGTTAAAAAAGAAAATCTGGCAATGCCCTCCCACCCTTTCACAGGAATTCTAATGCACATTTAATATTCAAAAGGATACATAATATAAACACAAAGTATGCACTCTTGTCTTTTGCAGGTTCTCTCTTCTAGATATAGGAGCTCTGCTAGGTTGGTTTGTCACTGATGTGTTCTGCAAGATTATGAGCAGAGCATCTGGAGTTAGCAAAGCACCATTAAGTTCCACATGAAGGGGCCAATTATTCTGAACTTTGAAAGTGATTCTGTGATGTAGGAGACGCAATATGTATTTTATTTTTCTTAGGAAAAAAGAACAAAATTCACAGTGTTTTGGGATTTCAGTGTAGTGTCACAATAAGAACGTTAAATTACAAGGATCCCAGAAAAAAAAAAAAACAGGCACTAATAGCTTGTGGGGGCAAGGCAGCAGTGTCACAGAAAAGCATCACTATGGCATGTACTCTGTGCTAGTAGGACACTAAAAATATTGCATTTCCAATGTGGGACAGGATGTCCTTTAAGCAAGTGTGCATGTGGGTGATGCAATGAAATTAGAGGGTCCGGCTGTCAGAGAAAATGAAAGATCTCTTGATTGAGAAAATATTCACTGAATCATTTGCCAGACTGTTAACCAGAGTTTTATGTACAATTTTCCGCAGACCTGGTTTTAATATTTTTTGGGGGTGGGTGCATTCCCAAAAGGCACTGGATAAGAGTCAGCTGTTATTGCACCACTGTGTGCAAGGCTGGCCTGAGGGGTTGCGTGGGGGGTATTTCAGGTTTGTTCCATCCCTGTTTCCTGCTGTAGGAGCAGCATAGCTCAACTGCTTGGGCCTGTGGTTCATACATAGTTACTTATATTTTAAGAAATGTCCACAGCTGTGGGACTGGTGCTGCTGTGAGTCTCCCACCTACTGTGGGGCTGTATGTGGAGTCTGCTGAATCTGAGCACTTATGTAGGGCTTTGTAATCACTAAGTGTCACAACATCCCTGTGAAGTGTGTAGAATACCTGTTTTACAAATGGGGTAACTAAGGCCGGAAGGCTATAGGACTTGACCAGGGCCAAAGAGGGAGGCTGTGTCACAGCTAGGAGTAGAATTCAGGAGACTCTTGTTCTCCATCCTGTGCCTGACCCACTAGATCATATGGCCTCTCACACTACAGCCTCCCCTCTGTGGCTTTGTTTATATGTTTTTTTTAAATCTCAAGTTAATAGATTGCTATTTAATTCAAGGCAGCTAACACATTTGCAAAGGCTAGCTCTGATCCTCTACAAAGGTTTATTCCAGGGGGCAAATGTTTGTAGTTGATCCTGGAACAAACTTATGTGGCGACGAAAGCGTCACCAAAAGTTTGAGTATTGTGTGCCCTGGGGGAGGATGGTCTTCCAGTTAGGGTGCTTGTCTGCTAGATTTAATTCCCTGCCTTGCCACAGCCTCTCTGTGTGACCCTGTGCAAGTCTTTTAGTTGCTCTGTGCCTCAGTTCCCCATCTGTAGAATGGGGATAACAGCATCTCCCTACTTCACAGGGGTGCTATGATTATAAACCCATAAAAGACTGCAAGGTGCTCAAATACCACAATGACAAGGTCTTCAGTATTTATAATGGCCAAGAGTGTCTGTACTAGCCTGTAAAAACGTGTTAGCAACCTCTAGTTAATTGGCAAGTAATTAACTTGAGGTTAACCAGTGTAGACAAGTCCTCTGTGACTCAAGTTCACAGTGACTGCCCAGTAGAGGAATCAGCTCAATTGCAGGTGACCAGCTGGGAGGGAACTTGGAGCAAACCCTACTACTATTAGCATCAGTCCTTACGTAAATGACTTCTTCTCCCCACCACAGTCTGGTCAGGAGTCTTCCTCACCAACCCCCAAATTGGGAAAAACCCATGGCATGGTTTTCACTTCTCCCTTGGCCAACCCTAGATGGCTGTAGGCAGGGGACCATGAATAATCTATGAGGCTTAGGAAAGAAAGTCAGTGAAACCTTTTGCATGGTGGAAACAATGTACACTGAAGGTTCTTTAAAACTGAAAGCTGAGGTAAGCCCAGTGCAGATAATTCCTTACCCTACTCACAGGCCTGTTGGGAGGGATTATGTAATATTTTTATAGATGCTGTCTGAGAGAATAATGTGGCCTCACAGATAATGATTACAACACAACATTCTATATTGTTGTGCTGGGGAAAAATAGGAGCAAAAGCCCTGTTTTAAACCTATTTTGAACAAAGAAAACAAAGTTCTTGGGAAGAAAAAGGAAGAATACTCTGATGAAGTGCAGAGCATTGGAGTTGTACTGTATTTTAGGTAGAAGAACAGACATAAGCCCTCAGAGGAAGACTTTCAGAGGAACCTTTCACTGACAAGGCATAACCTCAGTGGACCAATTACCTGCCCTGGCCAAGCACCACAATAGGCTAACCTGCTAACACTGTGTCATCTGCCTCAGTCGATATCTTAAGAGTAACTGTGCAATTTTCTCTCTTTTAATTAATGGGTGTACGACATTTAAGTTGAAGCAGAAAGTCTGGATAAAAGGGTTAACACTGCGCGCACACACACACAAAGGGATTGTTTCTATAAGTTCAGTACTGAGACTATTGATCTCAGCAGCATCAACAATTGGTTTATAAGACAAGGATCTTGAGTAAAACCCACTGAACATACAGCTGTACTTTGCATGCATCATTACAAGAAAATTTAAAAGTCTGCATGAACACAATTATAGAAGCAAGCTTCTAACTAGTCTTCTGCAGCCTTAAAAGCACTGAATAACATTTACGATGGAGGGAAAGGAGGTTGGGAAATTAATATTAGAAAGCTTTGGTTCAACACTATTCAGCTGTTAGTTTTCTGTAAGTAACGAGTTCCAGAATATCTAGGAACTATATACAATCAGGTTATTTTTGTTAAATTATGGCGCTATAGTGACAGATTTCTAGCTTTGTTTTTTTGATTCAGCCTGAAAGGGTTAATAAGATCTTTGCCAAAAATCAAGGTCAGACACTGTGAACAGCCGCCATTACTGTGAAAAACCATCAATCAGCAGATGCTGCCAAGGAAAGAGCATAGGTCTGGGAATGGAAGCAAGACGGCAGTGACGCACTGCTGAGTCACTGAGATATTAGAAGGCAATGTTTTTTGCTGAAAGTATGAAAAGTGAGAAGGATGCAGCTAAGGTGCAGAGGAGTCTGAATGGGCACAGAGCCCATCATTAACAACAAATAAGGGCCTTCGAGCCACAAACCCACTGGCCATTTTATCCTCCGAGCTCTCTACAATATATCAGTGCTTTAAATGGGAGGCCAGGACAATCATGAGTGATAAATGTATCCTTTAAACAAGACTATTAACCTTCAGCCTATGAAAATAATGAACTACAGATATTTAGAGCTTGGGACTGAGTAGAGGAGGAAAAATACATACTTATCTTAAGGCTTTGTTGACCATGTACTCTAAAAGTTAGCTCTTAATACTCTCCTAGATGATATTTTTATTACAAATACTGTTTTTGTTGTAAGAAAAGGAGTACTTGTGGCACCTTAGAGACTAACCAATTTATTTGAGCATAAGCTTTCGTGAGCTACAGCTCACTTCATTGGATGCATAATGTGGAAAATACTGGATGATACTAAACTGGGAGGAGTGGTAGATACGCTGGAGGGGAGGGATAGGATACAGAAGGACCTAGACAAATTGGAGGATTGGGCCAAAAGAAATCTGATGAGGTTCAATAAGGATAAGTGCAGGGTCCTGCACTTAGGACGGAAGAACCCAATGCACCGCTACAGACTAGGGACCGAATGGCTAGGCAGCAGTTCTGCGGAAAAGGACCTAGGGGTGACAGTGGACGAGAAGCTGGATATGAGTCAGCAGTGTGCCCTTGTTGCCAAGAAGGCCAATGGCATTTTGGGATGTATAAGTAGGGGCATAGCGAGCAGATCGAGGGACGTGATCGTTCCCCTCTATTCGACACTGGTGAGGCCTCATCTGGAGTACTGTGTCCAGTTTTGGGCCCCACACTACAAGAAGGATGTGGATAAATTGGAAAGAGTCCAGCGAAGGGCAACAAAAATGATTAGGGGTCTAGAGCACATGACTTATGAGGAGAGGCTGAGGGAGCTGGGATTGTTTAGTCTGCAGAAGAGAAGAATGAGGGGGGATTTGATAGCTGCTTTCAACTACCTGAAAGGGGGTTCCAAAGAGGATGGCTCTAGACTGTTCTCAATGGTAGCAGATGACAGAACGAGGAGTAATGGTCTCAAGTTGCAATGGGGGAGGTTTAGATTGGATATTAGGAAAAACTTTTTCACTAAGAGGGTGGTGAAACACTGGAATGCGTTACCTAGGGAGGTGGTAGAATCTCCTTCCTTACAGGTTTTTAAGGTCAGGCTTGACAAAGCCCTGGCTGGGATGATTTAACTGGGACTTGGTCCTGCTTTGAGCAGGGGGTTGGACTAGATGACCTTCTGGGGTCCCTTCCAACCCTGATATTCTATGATTCTATGATTCTATGAAAATACAGAAATATTTTCCACAGCATGCATCCAATGAAGTGAACTGTAGCTCACGAAAGCTTATGCTCAAATAAATTGGTTAGTCTCTAAAGTGCCACAAGTACTCCTTTTCTTTTTGCGAATACAGACTAACACGGCTGTTACTCTGAAACCTGTTTTTGTTGTGTTTTGTTTTTTAAGGAGGAGACCAGAAAATGGTGTTGTCTAAGAGTTGTCTGCTTATTCCAGTCTTCATTTTAAGCATATGTTCTTAAGACTTTAAGAAATAAAATGACTACTATCCAACAGCATTATTGTAATTTTTATATTATGCATTGTGGCCAACTTACTTAGAATAAAATCTCCTTTATGAATAGCTTATATGTGACCGCACATAGGGAGGGATATGTGGGAATGCATTTTCTCTAATGATAATTACCACTCAGCTCATCACTGAGAGTTTAGGTGAGTAAAGACTCTAAAGTGTACCCAGCATTCCCACTGCAGAATAGCTTTTGATTATGTGAAATCAGCCAAACAAAAGGCACCTTCAAATATTCTGTTGGGGGTTTTCAGTCACCTTGCTAGCACTTTTTAGCTTTCCAAAATATATAAACAATCACCATTGTTTCTAGTTATACTATACCCACAAAAGTAATAGATTTTCATCACTGATAATGGAAAAGCTACTTCATATTGCAGCATAAATCAATCTTCAGCACAACAAGCTGGCACAAAACCCAAATGATGAGTCTTAAGGTATGTTTACACTGCACACTAAGTCTGGGCTCGGATTCAGGTTTGAGTCCCAGCCCCTGTTCCGTCCACACACAAATCAGTCTGCCTCAGGTCAGCAAACACTCAGGACCTGGCTCCTAGAACATTGTGGTGGGGTGGGGAAATGGTGTCAGAGCCTAAGTATTGCTGTGCCTCAAGTCCAAACCCTGCCAGTGTGGATGTAGCACAAGCTACAGACCCAAGTCAGAAGATCTGCGTAGTGCAGTATGCACACATGAGCATGGATGAGAAACCCAGGTCCAACAACTGTAAACCCAAGTTTATAAAGCAGTTTGGACACTCAAGTGCGGGCTTAGAAACACCGAGTCCACAAGCCCAGACGCCACTGATCCAGGCTTAGTGTGCTGTATAGACATACCTTTAGAGCACTGTCAGTTCTCAGGTACTGTGGTTTGTTTAAAATGATCCTAACTACAAATGGGGATTGACAATTTTGCCTTTCTACTGGTATGTAATACACGGAAACCTATAAGCAACCACATGACATTTTTTCTACTTTGCACGGGGTAAGTGGATGCTACATTACAGCACGCAATAAGGTATAGCTCCAGATCTACATAAATAAATCAGCTTTCCAGGATCTCAAACACTGGAATGTTCTAAGGATTCTAAGCCTAGAAAGGCTCAAGCATGGCTACTTAGCAGTCTCAACATATACTGGCTAAATAATTCAAGTTGTACTGCGCAATGCAGCTCCTTCATCTGAACCGAGAGGTCAGCTGAGTATTATGCTCACTGGATTAGATAATTTGAGCATGGGAAGGGCATTACACAGCGCAGTGTGAATTAGTTTCTCTCTCAGCAGACACTGAAGCAGCTATGAATACAGCTGTAACCCTTGCAAGCACAGGACACTGGGATTTTTTTTGTTTGTTTGTTAGTAATTTTAAAGTCTATGTTGCTTTTGGCAAACTGTTAGAAATTTTTCACTGGCAGCTGAGGGAACTCCACACATAGGCCCTGAATCAGCCAGGTTCTTAACATGTGCTGAACTTTAAGTACATGCTAAAGTCCCCTTGCCTTAAATGTGACCTAAGAATGTACTTCAAATTAGGCACACTTTTCTGTGCCTTAATGAACAGAAATGGACTTCAGCATGTGATCAACTAAGTCCCTTGCTGAATCAGGGCTCTAGCAAGGGGTGCTCTGCATTGTGCAGGAACAGACTCTTGATTAGGAGAACTCTCTCTGTGGCTAAACTAGAGCATTTGGTAAGGACATCACAACTCATCCAAGGCCTTGTCTACACAGGAATGGTTTTTTTTGTTATAAGCTAAGGTGTGACTGTAAACCAGTGGTTCTCAACCTATTTACCACTGTGGGCCGCACATGCAGCTCTCTATCTGTTATGTGGGCCGCATCCACACAATATATTTACACCACTTGTATAGCCCTGAGGATGTCACATGGGCCGCAGCTGTGTGCTGATTTGGCTACAAGCAGCCCACGGGTTGAGAACTGCTGCTGTAAACCAACAAAGACTGGTCTAACACACTTATTCCAGTATAACAGTGGCTTTATTCAGTTTACGTTATATTGCTTATACCAGAATAAGAGTGTTCATGCAGGGGCTTATATCAGTATAACTGTACCAGTGTAACAGGTAAAACTTTCCCATGAAGAAAAGCCCTAGGGTCCCACTCTCATTGACGTCATGACAAAATTCCCACCAACTCTAAAGGGGTAGGATAGAGAAAGAAAGTAAGTGAGTGTGCTTAAGTAAAACCACTTCTCTCCAGGGATTATATACGTGCTGTTTATCGAATCTCTCCGACCCAAAACCACACGCACCTTTTCAGTGAAATGTCAGAGATTTGCTTTCGTCAGTTATGTTACTAGTTCTTCCCACACACTCTTGGAACTGTTAGAATATGCTTGACAGAGGTTCAAAAGCTTTTTATATGTGGCACATGACAGCTGCAGCAGCTGTCACAGAAACCTGTGGGAGAACGTTGTTTTTCTTCTGCTAAATCTTTCTCTGTAAATGTGAAGACTTTTTTGTAGTCTGAGAAAAAGAAACCAGACTTGACATCAGAATGGAGATCACACAACAGAATGGGGATACCCCTAACATGTAGGCTCAAAGGCAGAAACCATGCACCCCATGCCCACACAAATACAGATCGATGTACACAAGAGAAGATACCTTCAATTTTTAATGCTGATTTTGCATGTCCTATAGCTTCCCACGGTGACGGAATGTCTAGGAACACGGCATCTGCAACATTCGAGACCCCAAACCCGTTTTTACAGACATCCTGATTCTTCACTGTAACCAGGTGTTCTACTTTATGCTCCTGGAACTCCTCCTTCGCCTTCTCTGCCCTCTGTTGGTGGAACTCGACTGTGTACAGATGCCCTGTTGGAGCCACTGTCCTGATGATAGCATGAGAAAGGGAACCACTTCCGGTACCTAAACAAAACAAAAAAAACCCAACAGTTTTGAAACACTTCTTGACATGAAGCTCTAAGTGACTGTAGAATTGTCTTCCCAGGGAATCAGCATGAGTAGGGCTGTCCAAATTCACGGCCATGAAAAACATGTCACGGACCGTGAAGTCTGGTCTTGTGCGTGCTTTTACCCTATACAATACAGATTTCACGGGAGGAGACCAGCATCTCCCAAACTGGGGGTCCTGACCCAAAAGGGAGTTGTAAGGGGGGATCACAAGGCTATTTTAGGGGCATTGGGGTATTGCTACCCTTACTTCTGTGTTGCCTTCAGAGCTGGATGGCTAGAGAGCAGAGGTTGTTGGCTGGACACCCAGCTCTTTAGGCAGAGCCACTGCCAGCAGCAGCGCAGAAGTAAGGACGGCATGATATGGTATTACCACCCTTACTCTGCACTGCTGCCTTCAGAGCTGGGTGGTTAGAGAGCGGTGGCTGCTGACTGAGGACCCAGCTCTGCAGGCAACAGCGCAGAAGTAAGGGTGGCAATACCATATCTTGCTGTCCTTACTTCTGCGCTGCTCCTGGCCAGTAGCCACAGCTCTCCAGCTGCCCAGCTCTACAGTAACCTTGCGACCCCCCGTCCCAACTCCTTTTGGGGTCAGGATCCCTACAATTACAACACTGTTAAATTTCAGATTTATATAGCTGAAATAAGGAAATTTATGATTTTTAAAATCCTATAACCATTAAATTGACCAAAGTGGACCATAAATTTGGCAGGCCCTAAGCATAAGCCCAGATGCTTGGAATATTTTAAAAACTAGAATAAAACCATTAGTAAAATTTATAACAGCACACAGCCCTATGTTAGCAGGAAGATGGACTAGATGTTTAGATTCTATGAACACGGATCAAAACCCACGTGGGACTGGAATATTTCCCTTTAATCTTTTCTTTATGAATTTCCCCCCTTTCTTTCTGGTTCAGTGGTTACTGAAGGCAATTTCCCCACGGGACCCCAAATCACTTGTTGAGCCAACAAGTGAGTTGAGAATGAAAACTAGATGGTACGGAAAGCACCTACCTATAACGGTGACAGGAGATCTAGGAATAAATGGGTAAATAAAACAAACACTACAGGCACGTGAATCACAGGTTCTCCAACCATTATCCAAGACTTCTTTTTTGGGGGAAAAAGTCAAGAACAAATTTTTAAATCTCATTTAAGACTTTATTAAAACAAAAGGTGAAATTTTGCTGACGAGTCACAACATTTGAAAGCCCTATTTGTGTCCAGACAGGTAAAGCCCTCCAGGACAAAAACCCTATCCCTTACTGTTATTGCTTCTTAGTCTTCAGTGCTACATATATTCAAGGTGCTATAGGCCAAATCCCTGTGAGGTGCTGAGCGCCCTCAATTCCCACTGAAGTCAATGAGAGTTAAGGGTACTCAGCACCTTGCAGTAGAGTGATCTACAAGACCCTGGTTCAGCTAGGTATGTAAGTACATACCTAACTTTAAGCATGTGAATAATCTCAATGAAGTCAAATAGAATTACCCACATGCTTGGGGTCAGGTACGGGCTTGAATACCATGCTGAACTGGGGCCTACATCAATAAACCATAGGATTTTGTGCCGTACTGATTTAGGGAAGATTTTAAAAAATGACCCTCTGCCCTGTTGAATAAACAATGGATGACTAAGCAGCAATGCTTTAATAAAAACAACCCAAAGCTACTAAACCTCTTCACACTACAGACTACCCACCTAAATTTTAATTTAAAAAACAAAACAAAAAACCAAACACACCGAAAAAACAACAACAACAAGAAAAAACCCCTACCACCTCAAATTTGTTTTTTCATTTTCATTTGACAGAAACAGTATTCTAAGTTGTACTTTGGTTTGTAGTCCTGTAATCAGAACACATTTATCCCGCAGAAATTAATGAAAATTCATACCCAACCCAGCCGCCTAATGGGAGTAATTTTTGATTGCCATGCAGCAAACCAGAGTTGAATGGTTGGTCCAGGGCTCTTGCTCCCTGGCCAGAGAGGGGTGGGAATATTGTGGTGGTATTGCACTCTCTTGACCGGTGGAGCAAGTGAGACATTAGGACTTTAAATGTAGAGCCCAGGGGCCAAATTCGTCACTAGAGTAAGCAACTCCATTGCAGGTTCAAAGCTGCATCCCTGTTTATGCCAGCAAGGAATCTAGCCCCAGATATCTGCAATGCGACACAGAGCTCTACCAACAGGCTTAAGGAGCATCACTGCGCAACCCCTATCCCAATCCTGGTGGCTGTGATAAGGGGGTGAGGCAAGGAGAGACAAGGAATGGGTGATCCCTGGCATTCTGATACAGACCCAGGCCACTGCCAAGGGAATAATAATATCTAGCTCTTATATGGCACTTTTTGTCAGTAGATCTCAAAGCACTTTACAAAAAGGTGGTATCATTATACTCATTTTACAGATGGCAAAACTGAGGCAAAGAGGAAGTGATTTGCTCGAGGTTACCCTGTAGGTCAGTGGCAGAGCCAGGAACAGAACCCAGGTCTCCTGAGTCCCAATTCAGTACGCTATCCGTTAAGTCACACTGCACCCCAAGGGAAAGTGTCTGGTGCCTGAAGTTCTTCCCTGCAGACATTTATTCAAAGGAAAAATTAGCCCACCTACGTCGACATTAAAAAACACACCAGGCAAGAGCCAATTAACATGTGCACCCAAGAAACAATATACGGGTATTTTATCTATGAGTTGTACAAGCACACACAAGCATTCCCACCTCTTAAAATGGATTCTGATATGGTAAACAGGATATTATTAGAACTCACTAACATATGTGCACAGCAGTGTAATACTATCTTCTGATTGATTTTTAGGACAATAGCAGTGAGCTATTGATCATGAGATGCTAAAGTGACTGAAATCCAGTCCTAATGTCTCCTGCCAGAAGGCATGATTGTGTGACAGAACTTTTGCAGCCCCTGGGAATGTAATTATTTTACCTTCCACCTGGCTAATGTTGCACCTTCTTTGGATCTATCCCCGATTTAGCTAAAGAAGCAAACAGAAGGACTGTCAGCACAGCTGTGACATAAGCAGAAAAGGAGGCAGCTTGTGTGTATCTCATTTCCTTCGTCATATGCCTTTACATTTTTAATGATCTTCCTTTTAAATCTGCTCTTAAGCCACCACAGAAGATGTTGTTTTTCTCCTTTCTAGGATCCCCCACAAATGCTCCAAGCCAAGACCAGAACAAAAAACAGGATGTTAGATGTTGAATTTAAAGGGAGGCATTTGCAGGTGCATATTCTGAACAGGGCAATTCCTTAAGTGAAGTTACCAGGAATCACTTTGTCATCAGTTGAGTACTATGAACATAAGAAGAATACATGTAACCATATCAAATTCCATTATACTAATGTCATCAACGCTCTCCTTTCTAAAGATGCTCACAGGCAGACCTGTCTGCCAACGTTCTCGGTTTCCCTTTGTTATGAGAACAAAGTGTTTATGAGTCACAAAACCTTGCAGAAATTTCCAAAAGGGACTGAACATTATGGACCCAATTCTGTGAAGTGCTGAGTGCCCACCCTGCTCTGACTTCAGTCAGAGTTCAGGGCACTCAACACCACACAGAATAGGGCCCTTCACAGATTAGCATTCCCCCTCCCCACATTCACAGCGGTTCACTGCATTCAGCATCTGTCCACAGGGTACTTAAACACAGCCACCACTACCCAATCTGCAGTATCTTCAGAATGCAGGGCATTAATTGTACGTTTCTCTGGTGTAGAGCCAGGGGAAGAAAAGATTTTACTTCAAAAGGTTATTTCCTCCTCAGCTACTGATCTGTAACAGTTACATTCCTTGATAGTTTCCTCCTCTCTCGTCTCCTTGATTTGTTCTTCAATTTCTTCCTGAGTCCTCTAATCAACAACTGAAGAGTAGAACTCAGCAAAATTCTGCCTACAATGGTTTCAAACAGCAGCACTCCAAAGTGGGCTTTTGCCAGGAGCAGGAAACTGGATCGAATCAGTTCGGGCTGCTGTCCCTGGGATACAGGACCATTTATGCAAGCAGCAAAATGCAGGGGGGCACTGGATTTCTGCGATCTATTGCACAAATTGTGCTATGATATTATGACAAGGCAATAATGTCTCCAAAATAATATTTCCCCCCCTACAAAAATACCCCCTCAAGAATATTTAAAACCAGAAGAGCTAAATTCAGCACTTGACTTCAATAGGATTTCATTCCCAAACAGTAGCAGTCAATTTGTCCCAGAAGGGTGTACGCTGGGTATGTGCTAAAAGCAGGATCATTTCTGGGACAAATACAGTTTGTAAGTTTTACACCAAGTTGTTTGAGTTTTTGATAGGTTGTATTATAAATGGTCTTAAAAATTAAGTTTGGTCTCTAGCAGAGAACAATGCCCGTGTGACTAGAGCACATTACCATGTATGTATCAGGAGTACAAAGACAGCAAAATCTAGGTTACTTTACACTGTATTAAAAAGCTGTTCTTAATTGTAGCTACTGCTTTAGAAATCAGGTATGCATACAAATACCATCTGTGAATCCCACTCAAGCTGCTGCAGGTCCAGGCTAAGCCTATGGTCATTGTTAATGAGCTTTGCAAGCCTGATGTTTCTCTCTATTGACTAAATATTTTATGATTTAAAAGTTCAGCCACAGAGTTACATTACTGCACATAATGGCATCAGGCAGATTCCTGTTACAGATCTCTCTCACTGTGGGCGAAATTCATAACCCCAGCTACAGACATTGTATGGGGGGGGGGACCAACCTAAGGATCAAGGAACCAGAGGCAGGGATTAAGCTCCTGTGCCCAAACTTCACGGACTTTCTGGTTAGTAACTCTGCAGACCAATGGGTCATGCTCCACCAGCTCACTCACAATCCCGTCTTCTCCCCTGATGAGCCTCAAGCTCTGGGGAGCTCGGTTTGTGCTCCTCCCAGCCTCCCCTGCTGCAGGGCACTGCAATGGTTCAGCCTTCCATGGCTAGAAGGATTTGTGCCAAAAAATACCATGCAGTATTTCTGCATCTTTCAACTATTCCCATTCCTGTGTAGGAAACGCAGCAAATTAGTGATTAAATAACCACACAGACCTTATTTGCTGCTCAAGCAAAACGGTTCTTTTCACTTCCTCCTTATTGCAATAAGAAGATTTTCAGAGCAAAACCTCTGCACAGACCCCAGCCCTCTTGGTCTGCATGTTTTATTTTGTTCCCCACCTGTGGCAGAAGGGCGTATTTGGTCCCTTACAAAAATAGTTTATGATATTTCAAATCTACGTAGACGCACATCACACTGCTGTCCAAAGACAGGCTCAGATGACTGCACCACCACCAGACACCCCAACATGATGTTACCTGACAACTGATAGAAAACACGTGATTGCTAACCATTTCTAAATCACGTTAGCTTGGTTTTCACCTTGAAAGGGATATTTAAATGTGACGACCTGGAAACCCACCAACTCTTGTATGTAGGAAGCCAGATTTTGAGTTGCATTAGCTTTTGTTGCCACAGGCTATGTGCACAGGCAGGGGTGCTGGAACAATGTGTGTAGTGGGGGTGCTGAGAGCCATTGAATCAAACTGTAAACCCTGCATATAATGGAAACCACTTCAAGCCAGGGGGTACGGCAACACCCCCTGCAATTCTAGTTCCAGCAGCACCTATGTGCACAGGATCTTCCCCAGAGTCTCTAATCCTAGGGTTCTGCTTTTTTTAAATAAACAAAGCATTTAAATTTTTAAAACTATACATGTGTAGAGCTGTACAGATGTGAGTGTGTTTGATGGATCGTCTACACTGCCATCCCAGTAATTCAGGGGTTAAAGTTAGAGAAGCTCACAAACCCACAGGCAATCTCAGATTGCTCCAAGGTAAGAAAAGTTTAAAATGTAAAGAGCGTTATCAAATACCATGTCAGTATCATATCATACAAGCTATCAGCAGAACGGTGGTGTTGCCGGCAAGATTTGGTCACACGTATCCTACATTTGGGCGCAGTAAATACAATAAAATAACGACAGCGCAGTCCCATTTGTCTGTCTCCTGGCTACAACTCTCAAAGCTAGCAAATAATAATAAGTAGTGGCAGGCCATCAGTCAGCACTGGGAACTGATGGAGCCTCACAGGGCAGGAAAGAATTAGTCTCAAGGCAGTACTAGTGCCACTACAGATTAATGTTTGCCAAGAGGCAGGGACTACAAGAATATGCACAATAAATGCTGGGAACAGGAGAATTATTATTCATTATTTTGAACACCCAAAGGCATGCTATGGACTTCACAGAAATAATTCAAGCCACAGTTGCTGTCCTAAAAAGCTTACTGTCCAAAGTCAGGCACGACACATGCAGTGGGGATAATACAGAAATGAAAAGGGAGGGAAAGAGAGAGAGGTTACAATAATACCGTCTCAGGGTTACTTCAGTAAGGTAAACACGCATCTCAGAGAGTTCCTTTAGAGAAGAACAGCAGCTCTCCCCTCCACTCTCTCTTCTCTCACGGAGGACACAACTGATGTGGGTTTTTAGGAAGGGAGATGAATGAGGAGAGGGTTATTGCCTGAACAGGTTTAGAACGTGCAATCCCATGCATAGGGTCAGACGTAGGGCCCTACCAAATTCACGGTCCATTTTGGTCAATTTCACAGTCATGGGATTTTTAAAATAGTAAATTTCATGATTTCAGCTATTTAAATCTGAAATTTCACCGTGTTGTAATCGTAGGGGTCCTGACCAAAAAGGAGTTGTGGGGGGTGGGGGATGTCACAAGGTAATGGGGTGGGGGTGCGGTAGTGCTACCCTTACTTCTGCGCTGCTGCTGGCGGCGGCACTGCCTTGAGAGCTGGGCAGCTAGAGAGCAGTGGCTGCCGGCCGGGAGCCCAGCTCTGAAGGCAGAGCCACCGCCAGCAGCAACAAAGAAGTAAGGATGTCATGGTGTGGTATTGCCACCCTTACTTCTGCTCTGCTGCCTTCAGAGCTGGACCTTTGGTCAGCGGCCACCACTCTCCAGCCACCCAGCTCTGAAGGCAGAGCAGAAGGGCGGACCCCCCCCGCAACTCCCTTTTGGGTCAGAATCCCCAGTTTGAGAAACACTGGTCTCCCCTGTGAAATCTGTATAGTATAGGGTAAAAGCACAAAAAAGACCAGATTTCACAGAGGGAGACCAGATTTCATGGTCCGTGACCCGTTTTTCATGGCCGTGAATTTGGTAGGGCTCTAGTCATACAGGAAGGAAGTGGGAGAAAGTGGTGAAGAAGGTATCCAGGCTGGCGTCATGAGCAAAAGGGATGGGGAACGGGAAGACTGAGGTTTCCTTTTTAGAGACGACAAAGTCAGATTCCCACAGGAAGTAATCTTCTGCCAAAATGGAGATGTTTGGCCAGTTCTTAAGCTATACAGTAATATCCCTCTTGGGCTACAGTACTGTCAGCAGGGCTAGTTTCATTAACTACAGTTGTCAAACACTCTGGCGGTCAAGGGCCTTTCCTAAAACCCACCATTGTCAATGCAAAGACTCCCTTGACGTCAGTGGGCTTTGGTTAGACCTACTTGTACATCAGCAGAGTGCCACATTCTCCCATGTGTTGACAGATGAGGCCAGGCTTACACCACAGACGTTTTTAAACAGAGATCAGCTTCTCACTTTCTTTTCAGATTCCTTTTGCTCATGCAGTAGCCGAAGGATAGATATGGCAGAAGTTGTAAGCTTAGGCTTAGCGTTAATATGTTCCCAAGTTGAATGAATCGTTACAGGGCTTTGGGTCATGCTTTACCTTAGGAGTGCATTTATAAATAGTTTATATATGACTAACAGATGCTATAATCATGTTACAGACATGCTAGTATGTGTAAGAAGTGTCATAAGCACATTAGTAGAAGGTGTTATCGAAAGTTTTAAGCAGCCAATTGATCTGCTGGACTTTGAAACCACAAATTAATCTTGTATTAACCCTTTATTAAACTATATATAAATGTATCCTTAATATAAACGGTGACCAGAATGAATTTAAACATTTCCATATCTGATTTACAGCACCTCTAGAACAGGCCTGGGATTAGCTTGGTGTTATTCTTAAGATTTCCACAGTCAGCCAATCAAGAAGCCGTACTACTCTCAATATTGAGGAATCCAAAATCTATTTTCATATTGCACTAAAGGAAGATTTAGCAATTTTGAATACAGGATTTAGCCAGAGAGAAAGAGATACTCCAATGGGTGTTTGGCTCAAGTGGGTTTGAGTTTGTCCTAGGACTGCTGATTGTTACATTATCATTGGTAGAGCTGGCTGGAACATTTTCAGCTAAATGTCATTTCATCAAAGCTAAGATGTTTCAGAGATGTATCTATTTCGAGGAAGTTTTCTGAAGTCCAAGACTGAATTCTGACCAGAGAGAGACCTTTATTGAAAAGCTCAGGTTTTCCATCAGAAAACAGCTGTTTTGACACAATTCCATTTTGCAAAAACATTCAAAAGGTTTTCGTTTAATTCCAATGGGGAACAAAAATAAAATTTTGAATCTTCAAAGGCTGCTGCAAAACAGAATTTGTCTTGGGGCAGCTCTGATCACCGAATAGAAAATAGCCCTGTCTGGGATGTTGATGTCAAGAGTAGTTTTGGAGAAAGTAGTGACATGAAAGAAGATTCAGTTCTATCCCTTAATCTAGACAGAGCTCTGGTATACACTACGGGGTTAGGTCGAATTTAGCTGCATTAGGTCGATTTTAAGATGAATGCGTCTACACAACCAACCCCGTTCCATCGACTTAAAGGGCTCTTAAAACTGACTTCTGTACTCCTCCCCAGTGAGGGGAGTAGCGCTAAAATCGACCTTGCTGGCCGACGCAATTTGCAGACGCAATTTGATGGATTTGGCCTCCGGGAGCTATCCCAGAGTGCTCCAGTGTGACCGCTCTGGACAGCACTTTGAACTCCGATGCACTAGCCACGTACACAGGAAAACCCCAGGAAATATTGAATTTCATTTCCTGTTTGGTCAGCGTGGCGAGCTCGGCAGCTCAGGTGACCATGCAGTCCCCCCCAGAATTGCAAATGAGCTCCAGCATGGAGCAAAAGGGAGACACTGGATCTGATTGCTGTATGCGGAGAAGAATCTGTGCAGGCCGAACTCCGATCAAAAAGAAGAAATGCTAATATATATGCCAAAAATCGCACAGGGCATGATGATGAGAGGCTACAACAGGGACACGCAGCATTGCCACATGAAAGTCAAAGAGCTCAGGCAAGCCTACTAAAAGACAAAGGAGGCAAACGGTTGCTCCGGGTAAGAACCCCATTCATGCCGCTTATGTGATCAGCTGCACAGCACTCTAGGGGGTGACCCTACCACTACCCCACCACTGTCCGTGGACACCTGCAAGGGGGGAGTCTCACGCAACAGGGAGGAGGATTTTGTGGATGAGGAAGAAGATGATGATGAGGAGGAAAATGCGCAGCAGGGAAGCGGTGAATCCGTTCTCCCCGGCAGCCAGGACCTTTTCATCACCCTGGAACCAAAACCCTCCCAAGGTGGGCTCCCCGGCCCTGAAGCTGGAGAAGGCAGCTCTGGTGAGTGCACATTTGTAACTACAGTACACGGTTTAAAAGCAATAGTGTTTAATGTTTGATTTGCCCTGAAGAATTGGGATGCATTCGCAGCCAGTACAGCTACTGGAAAAGTCTGTTAACGTGTCTGGGGATGGAGCGGGAATCCTCCAGGGACATCCCCATGAAGCTCTCCTGGAGGTACTCCCAAAGCCTTTGCAGAAGGTTTCTGGGGAGGGCTGCCTTATTTCATCCTCCACGGTAGGACACTTTACCACGCCAGGTCAGTAGCAAGTAGTCTGGAATCACTGCAGCACAAAGCATGGCAGTGAATGGTCCTGGGTTTTGGTTGCATTCAAGCAACATTCGGTCTTTATCTTTCTGTGCTAGCCTCAGGAGAGTGGTATCATTCATGGTCACCTGGTTGAAATAGGAAAATTTTTGTAAGGGAACAGTAAAAGGACCCCATTCATGCTGGGTTGTTTGCGCTTAGCTAAAAGGGATAATCCCAGAGAATAGCCACGCGGTGGGGTGGGGAGAGGTGTGTGCTGCATATCCACCCGAAAACCACAGCCCCTCCTTTTAAATGTGAAACCCAGCCGGCATTGCTTGCTTATGGGAAAGGATGGCGCTGCAGTTTGAAACCATTCCCACATGTTATGAAGGCGTAAGAAGCCAACCAATGTGATCGTTCCCCTCTATTCAACATTACTCCAGATGAGGCCTCTGTGTCCAGTTTTGGGCCCCACACTACAAGAAGGATGTGAAAAAATTGGAAAGCATCCAGCAACAAAAAGTGATTAGGGGACTGGAACACATGACTTATGAGGAGAGACTGAGGGACTGGGATTATCTAGTCTGCAGAAGAGAAGAATGAGGGGGGATTTGATAGCTGCTTTCAACTACCTGAAAGGGGTCCCAAAGAGGATGGATCTAGACTGTTCTCAGTGGTACCAGATGACAGAACAAGGAGTAATGGTCTCAAGTTTCAGTGGGGGAGGTTTAGGTTGGATATTAGGAAAAACTTTTTCACTAGGAGGGTGGTGAAGCTCTGGAAGGCGTTACCTAGGGAGGTGGTGGAATCTCCTTCCTTTGAGGTTTTTAAGGTCAGGCTTGACAAAGCCCTGGCTGGGATGATTTAGTTGGGGATTGGTCCTGCTTTGAGCAGGGGGTTGGACTAGATGACCTCCTGAGGTCCCTTCCAACCCTGATATTCCATGATTCTAACCCCGCATACCAAAAGGCTTACCATGGCTGCCTGGAAACCCAGTTCTGTTGCCCAGCCGTTTGTGATGTGTCACCATACCGGCAGGCGCTCAATATAAAAGGCAAAAAGTGACCTTGTACATAAAACACATGTGCGGTCTGCTGTGAATTGCTTGAGACATTGTGGAAGAGTCTCCCTTTTGTTCTCAGAAATGTATCATCTTAAATTTTACTCTCCCTTTTTATCTCCCCCCAGGTGCAAATGTTTCTATACTCCCCCTATCATCTCCGTCGCTGAGGTTATCGCAGATTAGAAGGCAAAAAAAAAAGCACTCACAATAACATGTTTTCTGAGCTCATGCAGTCCTCCCGCACTGATAGGGCACAGCTTAATGCATGGAGGCATTCAGTGGCAGAGGCCAGAAAAGCATTAAGTGAGCACGAAGAGCAGAGGCAGGAGGCGATGCTGAGGCTAATGGGGGAGCAAACAGACATGATGAAGCATCTGTTGGAGCTGCAGGAAAGCCAACAAGAGCGCAGACCCCCTGCTGAATCTATTGTATAACCGCCTGCCCTCCTCCCCAAGCTCCATATCCTCCTCACCCAGACGCCCAAGAACGTGGAGAGGAGCGGGGTGGTGGTGGAAGGGAGGCTCCGGGCACCCAGCCACTCCACTCCAGAGGATGGCCCAAGCAACCGAAGGCTGTCATTCAAACAGTTTTGATTTGTAGTGTGGCTACAATAAGCAATGTGGCCTTGTCCTTCCCTCCTCCCGCACCCCACCCCACCCAGGCTACCTTGTCAGTTATCTCACTTTTTTTTAATTAATAAAGAAAGAATGCATGATTTCAAAACAATAGTTACTTTATTTCCTTTGCCAGCTGTGATTGAAGGGGGGAGGGTGGTTGGCTTACAGGGAATTAAAATCAACAAAGGGGGAGGGTTTTCAGCAAGGAGAAACACACACACAGCTGTCACACCGTAGCCTGGCCGGTCATGAAACTGGTTTTCAAAGCCTCTCTGATGCGCAGCACACCTAGCTGTGCTCTTCCAATCGCCCTGGTGTCTGGCTGCTCAAAATCAGCCGCTGAGCAATTTTGCCTCAACCTCTCACCCCGCCATAAACGTCTCCCCCTTATTCTCACAGATATTATGGAGCACACAGCAAGCAGCGATAACAATGGGAACAATACCCACCTGCTGAAGTGAAGAAACAGATTGACAGAGCCAGAAGAGTACCCCGAAGTTACCTATTACAGGACAGGCCTAACAAAGAAAATAACAGAACGCCACTAGCCATCACCTTCAACCCTCAACTAAAACCTCTCCAACGCATCATCAAGGATCTAGAGCCTATTCTGAAGGACGACCCATCACTCTCACAGATCTTGGGAGACAGGCCAGTCCTTGCTTACAGACAGCCCCCCAACCTGAAGCAAATACTCAACAGCAACCACACACCAGAACCACTAACCCAGGAACCTATACTTGCAACAAAGCCCGTTGCCAATTGTGTCCACAGATCTATTCAGGGGACACCATCATAGGGCCTAATCACATCAGCCACACTATCAGAGGCTCGTTCACCTGCACGTCTACTAATGTGATATATGTCATCATGTGCCAGCAGTGCCCCTCTGCCATGTACATTGGCCAAACTGGACAGTCTCTACATAAAAGAATAAATGGACACAAATCAGACGTCAAGAATTATAACATTTAAAAACCAGTCAGAGAACACTTCAATCTCTTTGCTCACTCAATAACAGACCTAAAAGTGGCAATTCTTCAACAAAAAAAAACTTCAAAAACAGACTCCAATGAGAGACTGCTGAATTGGAATTAATTTGCAAACTGGATACAATTAACTTAGGCTTGAATAGAGACTGGGAGTGTATGGGTCATTACACAAAGTAAAACTATTTCCCCATGTTTATTCCCCCCTTCCCCTCCACTGTTCCTCAGACGTTCTTGTCAACTGCTGGAAATGGCCCACCTTGATTATCACTACAAA
The DNA here is from genome assembly GCF_015237465.2 of Chelonia mydas. NCBI lineage: Eukaryota > Metazoa > Chordata > Testudines > Cheloniidae > Chelonia > Chelonia mydas. Next base: position 113,240,271 of record NC_051246.2, on the reverse strand, counting down.
AGGTTCCCCCCTCCCCCCGATACTGCTGGTAATAGCTCACCTTACCTGATCACTCTCGTTACAGTGTGTATGGTAACACCCATTGTTTCATGTTCTCTGTGTATATAAATCTCCCCACTGTATTTTCCACTGAATGCATCCGATGAAGTGAGCTGTAGCTCACGAAAGCTTATGGTAAATAAATTTCTTAGTCTCTAAGGTGCCAAAAGTACTCCTTTTCTTTTTAATGGGAATGTTGGTAGTGCTGAGGTCTAACCTAGTCAGCAAACATCCCCAGCAAGCTTTTAAGCGTCCAAAGGCACATTCTACCACCATTCTGCACTTGCTCAACCTGCAGTTGAACTGCTCCTTACTACCGTCCAGGCTGCCTGTGTACGGCTTCATGAGCCATGGGAGCAAGGGGTAGGCTGGGTCCCCAAGGATAACTATTGTCATTTCAACATCCCCAAAGGTAATTTTCTGGTCTGGGAAGTAATCCCTTCTTGCAACTGCTCGAACAGCCCGGAGTTCCTAAAGATGCGAGCGTCATGTACCTTTCCCGGCCACCCCACGTTGATGTCGGTGAAACATCCCTTGTGATCCACCAGTGCTTCCAGCACCATTGAGAAGTACCCCTTGTGGTTTATGTACTGGTTGGCAAAGTGGTCTGGTGCCAAAATAGGGATATGCGTTCCATCTATCGCCCCACCACAGTTAGGGAACCCCATTGCAGCAAAGCCATCCAGTATGACCTGCACATTTCCCAGAGTCACTACCCTTGATAGCAGAAAGCCAGTGATTGCATTGGCTACTTGGTTCACAGCAGTCCCCATAGTAGATTTGCCCACTCCAAATTGATTCTGAACTGACCAGTAGCAGTCAGGCATTGCAAGCTTCCACAGGGCTACTGCCACTCGCTTCTCAACCATCAGGGCAGCTCTCATCTTGGTATTCCTGCGCTTAGGGTGGGGGAAAGCAACTCACGAAGTTCAAGGAAAGTGGCCTTACGCATGCAAAAGTTTTGCAGCCACTGTGAATCATCCCATACCTGCAACACTACGTGGTCCCACCAGTCTGTGCTTGTTTGCTGGGCCCAGAATTGGTGTTCCACTGTATCAACCAGCCCCACTGCTGCCATGGATGTCCCAATTGCCACAGCCCGTGGTTTCAGGACTATCTGTGTCCATGTCCTCATCACAATCATCCTTGTGCTAGCTCTCTTAGCTCGGTTCTGCACGTACTCCAGGATAATGGGCGAGGTGTTTACAATGCTCACAACAGCAGCGGTGAGCTGAGCGGGCTCCAGGCTTGCTGTGGTATGGCGTCTGCATGGGTAACCCAGGGAAAAAGGCGCGAAACGATTGTCTGCCATTGCTTTCACGGAGGGAGGGGCGACTGATGACATGTACCCAAAACCACCTTCGACAATGTTTCTGCCCCATCAGGCATTGGGAGCTTAACCCAGAATTCCAATGGGCAGTGGAGACTGCGGGAACTGTGGGATAGCTACTCACAGTGCACCGCTCCAGAAGTCGATGCTAGCCACAGTATTGTTGACACACTCCACCGACTTAATGCGCTTAGTGGGGACATACACAATCGATTGTTTAAAATCGATTTCTAAAAATAGACTTCTATAAAATCGACCTAATTTCATAGCATAGACAGAGTTTGCAACATGCAGCAATTGCCAAGTATAGAGATTGACTGAGATTAAAGCTACCTGACAGAGATGGAAGTCTGAGAGAAAAGGCCACTTTCAACAGACAGGTATTTTAACCCTTTCAGGGCTATCTTGAGTCTTTCTTCTCCGCAAAGCTCAGACTGTGTATCCTGTATCTGACTTTTTGCAGGTTCTGTCATTGTGAAGTTACCCAATTCTGAGAGCAGTACTCTAAAAAGTACAGTTCAACCTCAGAGTTACAAACTGACCAGTCAAACACACACCTCATTGGAACTGGAAGTATGCAATCAAGCAGCAGCAGACAAAAACAAGAAAAAAAAGAAAAGCAAATACAATACACTGCTGTGTTAAATACAAACTACTAAAAATAACGGGAAAGCAGCATTTTTCTTCCGCATAGTAAAGTTTCAAAGCTGTATTAAGTCAATGTTCAGTTGTAAACTTTTGAAAGCACAACCATAATGTTTTGTTCAGAGTTACGAACCTTTCAGAGTTACGCACAACCTCCATTCCAGAGGTGTCTGTAACTCTGAGGTTCTACTGTAACCTTAATTCTAAAAGGTAACTCTGGCTATAGTTAAAACATAATTTTTTTAAATTTAGATAGCAGCAGGAGATGGGGAAGAGAAAGGTTCACCCACTAAGTATCACAGATGAGACATTAGCCAGATTCCTAGATCCTTCAAAACCTGGGAATAGTGCATTTGTATCATTTCAATAGTAGGGGAAATATCTGGAGACACTGGCAGCAAGCTACTCTTTAAAAATAAAGTCAGTAGAAAAATAAGCTGTAGTAAGACTTTTATATTACGACTGTGTTTTTTAATCTAAACCCATTTCCAAGACTCAATGGTACAAAATTAAAGATTCTAGTCATCTTATTTTTCCCCCCCAAAAGAAAAAAAATCCTTTTACTTAAATTGCTTGAGATATAGTATTATGCAGAATTTATTCCATTTCATTTCAGACTGAAAGCATTTTATCTTTCCCTCCTTATTTCAGTCTTATGGGTATGACACAAGAAATGAGGAAATTCAACACCAGCTGTTAATGTAAACATTAAGCTAAATTCTACTCTGTTTCACTGATGTAAATGCAGAGCAATTTGCTGCAGTCTGTGAAGTTACTCTCTGTTTACAGCAGTGTAACAGAGCAAAATTTGACCCATTCATTGCTATTACATCAGCAATATAAAATAAAGTAAAATAAAAGCCAAATGGTCGTTAATGTTCTAGATGCATATAATACCAGCATCAGTAGGAAGCAGACTCAGAATATCATTACTAGACTAGATTTCCTGGCTTGTTTCTGTTAATCACTGCAGGCTTGTTCCCTGTTAGGCCACAAAAGGTTAATCTAGAACTAATTATTTAGAATTGCTGGAATATAGTCTGATTTAGGATCGCACCAAAGTATGTTACATCATACCAGTCTCGGCCCTACTTGTCAACACTTGTAACATTTTTATTCAAATTGTCATTTCTGGTCACTTGCATTGTGCTTCTAAATAAATTCAGGTTTCAGAGTAGCAGCCCTGTTAGTCTGTATCCGCAAAAAGAAAAGGAGTACTTGTGGCACCTTAGAGACTAACAAATTTATTTGAGCATAAGCTTTCATGAGCTACGAAAGCTTATGCTCAAATAAATTTGTTAGTCTCTAAGGTGCCACCAGTACTCCTTTTTTAAATAAATTCACTTATTTCAAGGAGTAACCAAATGATAAAAGAAAAAGCATTGCTCCGGATTCAACAGTCAACCAACCCTTCAGGCACTGCAGGCCACAGGTATAGTAGTTAGTTGTTATTAGAATGGTCAAAATGGAAAAAATTTGGGGAGAAAAGGTGGGGTTGTTGAAGATGTAGTGGAAACCGATGAGGAATGTAGGTCGTCTGTCCAGAGGATGAAAATATCATTGATGTACTTCAGGTATATAATTGATTTCATAGTGCATTTGTCCAGAAATTCTTCCTCAAGGTGGCCCAGGAATAGGCTGGCATATTGGGAAGCCATCTTAGTACTCATAGCTGTTCCCATGGTTTGGATAAAGTGTAAAATTGTTATGGGTGAGGATGAAAGATGCAGTGACACAGTTATTGTGAGGGATGTTGATGTATAGGGAGGTGACATCCATGGTGGCAAGGATGGTGTTCTGAGGGTGGCTGGTTAATGTTGAGGAGTTTGTGGAGGAAGTCGGTTGTGTCTTGGAGGAAGCTGGTCCCTTGCGTGATGAGTGGCATGAGGATGGTTTCTGAGAGTCCTGATATCCATTCAGTAAGAGTGCCATGGCCAGACATGATGGGTCTGTCTGGGTCCCTTGTTTGTGTATCTGAGAAAGCATGTAGAAGGTTCTTGGTGTGGGATCATGGGTGATGAGGTTGTAGAGTTTCTCCTGGAGTTGTCTGGGGAAGGATTTGAGGATATCCTTAAATTCCTGGGTGAACTGTCATGTGGAATCTTCGAATTCTTCATAATAAGTGGAGTCAGAGCTGTTGGCTGACCTCATTGATGTAGTCATCATGGCTGAGAACTACAATGACCCTCTTTGTCTGCTGATTTGATCTGTGACCCACTAACCCCCAGTTTATTGTTAACAGCCCACAACATCTTGAATAGTCTTTTAGAATGTGTGTTAACTACTTACTAAACAATCTATTCCACCTTGTATTTAGCTGCGACATTGAGAGTACCTTTCCCTGACCTGAGGAAGAGCTCAGAGACAAATTTTCCAGCTATACATTCACAAACAGAAGTTGGTTCAGTAAGAGATTTAAAAATTTTATTACAGCTAATGTTAAAAAAATTATATAATACATAGTTTGGGAAAAGAGTGTCTGTACTTAGTGCTTAGATTATCCACAAATACAAAATTAGTTTTTTAAAGTCATATGATACATAGAGTACATAATCAGCAATAACTAAAATTTAAGTGAACAGATTTAACAATACAGTTTTGGTATTAGAATCTGAATACTTGGGTACATCATTCGTGAAAAGTTGAACCGAGATTTGGTTGTGGAAAGCAAAATATATCAGTGAGTGGAGATTGTCCCTAACTAATTGAGAATTAGGTTGGTTGTCCATTTAGAACATACAGTCCATGAGGAAAGTATCTGTTATTTTCCTGACTGCGCTTCTCATCGGCACTCTAGCTCACCCCTCCTTGTCGATGGCCAGTGATGTGTTCTATGTAGATGTCCCTTGGCCACCCGATGGCATCAGACACCATGAGTTGCCGCATCAGTCGAGCGTAGCGTTGACTGATTCCGCATTCTCTCAGCACTCACTCATTACTGAGGTCCCATGCTCCTAAGGCTCCGACAATCAGTATGCGTGTCTGGACCTGGTAACTCTTAGCTCTCAAGGTTTCGGCCAGAGGGGCATATTTCTCTACCTTTCAAGCTCAGGCATCGTGGAAGGCCGGTGTCCTGTTCTCGAAGGGCACTGATGTCCACCATGATGATCTTCTTCCGGTCCTTGTTGGTGTTGACGATGTTCAGTCGCAGTTGGCTGTCGGTTCCGAGGATGGCAGAGTTTACAGAAACCTTCCCCATGGGTGGCGGGATGGCTCTGGCCAGGCGATCTTGGATGGCGTTGTGTCACAGGTGCCAAGCTCTGGAATGGGGCTTGCAGCTATATAGGACGTGGGGTAGTGTCTCGTTGGCGTAGCAACACTTTCTGCATTGCTTGTCCCAATTCCCATGGCAGACGACTCCGTTCAGTGGGACGCAGTTGAGCCAGTCCCTAAGGATGAACCTCCTGTCGGCAAATCAGGTGAAGCTGCCCCCAGGGAGAAAGTCGTTGTTGGCGTCCCACTTGCACGTCACCTCAAACGCCTTGCCCTGGTCCGGCTTTCGTTTCAGGTTTTCCACGTATTGGCAGTGGATGGCATCCTTCAAGGTCCTCTCCAGCATGGTTCTAGCTCTTGGAGTGATGATAGTGTGATCTGTATTCTTCACCTGTGGCACCAGTACTCCTAGCTCCTGGCGTTCCTTGCACCACATCCAGTGGCAACAGATACGCTTCTCCAGTCATCGTAGCATTGCAGGCACGAGTCCAGAGCGAAGCAAAGTCTCCCGTCTCTTCCAAATTCACCTTACAGCGAGCCACTCAGGTAGTGGTGACATCTTGGTTGGAGGGGGTCCTGGCAATTTGCTTCTTGATGGCACCTGCAGAGCACTCTCCGTGATGTTCCTCACCATGGTGTCCGGGCACATCAAAAGGCGGAAGTGATCATGGCAACATTGCACAGATCACCCATTCGAGAGAAGTTGGTGCCGCCCTGCCTGTGCAAGATATACACCAGTTAATTGCTGGCCCTCTGGGGGAGAAACATCCACTTCTTCACCAGCTGCCGGATGGTGTTGTCTGCCTTGTTCAGAGGTACCTTCGCCATGGCAGATCCCCTCAGGACGAATGAGACACGGGGGATCAGGAAGGTGTTCAAGGCGTTGATCTTCTGCCACGGCGCCAGTAGGGAGGAGTCGATCCTGGCCACATCTCGTAGGATCTCTGCGATAGTATCCTCAGGTGTCTGCTGGACGTAGAAACTCGTTGTTGGTATGCTTGCCTGTCCTCGAGGAAGATCATGGGTTCACTCTGGACCTGAAAAGACGTTGCCTGGACCGAATCCCTTCTACTGCCATTGATATGCAGGGATGCAAACTTCCTGCCATTGAAGTGGAATCCCATCCAGTTGGCAGCCTTGCTGGTGATGTCTAGCATTTGTTGGAGACTCTCGGGGTTGTTTGCAATCAGGACCAGATTGTCTGTGTAGGCCAGGATATTCACTCTGTTGTCATATAGATTGAAACCACCTAGACCGCTGGAGATCACTCGAATGAGCGGCTCTATGGCTAAGTTGAAACGATGGAGCTCAGGGGGCAGCCTTGCTTCACGCCGCTACGGATAGGAATTTTGGGTGTCTCTCCTTCCGTGCAGCGGATGGTGGTGGTGCAGCCTTCACACAGTTCCCGGACCAGTTGGAGAGTGTTTTCAGGCATACGTCTGAACTCTCGCAGCGTGGCAAAAATGTGCTGATGGGGCATCGATCCAAAAGCATTAGCCAGGTCAAACCATGCTATGGCACATTGCCTCTGTGCCCTCCTGGCCATGTGGATACTTCACCCACCTTGTCTCTCTAATATCCTGGGACCAACACATCTACAACAACTCTGCAATTCCAGCCCTAAGACTACCATTGTACAAACTAGAATCTGGACTTGTGGGGTTCAGAGTTTCTGCAGTATCAAGGGCTTGTGCAATAGTGCCTTATGCATCTGGAAATACCAGTTTCCAGTATTCAGGGGTTAAATATATACACATCACATTCCCTGACCCACAAATTTGAAACAGAATGACAGATGAAATTTTAGTTGCGTGTGAAAAACAGCCGTGCCTAAAAGGCTGCCAATTATTATGCAAGACTGGGAATGGGAAATCTTAACCAAAAATACAGCATAACAACATTGTGCACTCCTTTTATGCATCTGCTCTTGAGAGTCAAGGGACAAGCAGGTTTACAAAATGATTCAATGGAGGCAGACAGAATAAATCCCTCAAAAAGAAAGGCAGCTATATACATTAATAAAAATTATATATTTCCCCTACAGTACAGGAAAGTAATCAAATGCCAGGAAATTATTATGTAGCCCTAATAATGCTGCCTGCAGTAAAAAAAAAATATTAAAGCATCACATAATATATTTAACCAATATGATAATGAACATTTAGTATAAAATATAACAACTCCCCTTTTGCATCACAAGCAACAGCCTAGCATTTATAATGTTTAAAGCACACTTTATACGCTGAACAAAACACACCACTAATCCACTCAGAGGGTTAAAATCATCTGTATGAAAAGCAGTGGAACATAGTGCACAGATCACCATTGGTATCAAACCACCCATTGTACATTCCATTGCAGCTGACCTTTGTGTGCTCTTTCAGTACTGCATATAGCACATACATAGTGTAAGAAAGGCCAAATATGTGGATTATGTAGCCTGGTGAACGCTCCCATTTTATCCCACGTATTACCCGTTTAACCCATACCATTTTGTTTCCTTTTTCAACCTGTGTAAGTTCTACCAATGCTCAAGTTATTTTAGAAGAATGTAGGATTTATATCTGAGGTTTGTCAGATAAGCTGTTCTGTAGACAACTCCCCCCACACCTAATACTATTTAAACAAACTGAACTATTTCATCTGAAACTGGCACATTCCCAAAGACCAACTCATAATTTTAAGAGGAACCCCCTCCAAAAAACACTAATTCACCCCCCAAAGGGAAAAAAAGTGTAAAATTATTTATTTTAACTCACTAATCTTGTTACACACGCTTCTGCACATGGTCCCCGCCATATAAGTGTCACATAAGTGTCTTTTCAGTACAGAAAAACAGAGCATTTACTAACATTCATAAATGAAGTAGAATTATTCAAGCTGTAGGCCAGGAAGGCTCTAGCAGCAACAGAACAATTCTATATCTATATAAAGTTTAAAACAAAGTCTGTTGCTAGTTAAAGTGTTGTTGAGAACTGCTGGGTTAACTAAGGGGTCCAAGGCCCCCTGGGGGGCCACGAGCAGGTTTCAGAGGGTCCACCAGACTGGGCCGGCATTAGATTCACTGGGGCTCAGGGCAAAAAGCCAAAGTCCAGCCGCCCCAAGCCCCGCCATCCGGGCCTGAGGGTGAAGCCTGAGCAGCTTAGCTTTGCGGGGCACCCTGTCATGTGGGGCTCTGGGCAATTGCCCTGCTTGCTACCCCCTAATGCCGGCCCTGCCTTTTGTATGCAGAAAAACAGCTGTCGTGGCACAGGTGGGCTGTGGAGTTTTTATAGCATGTTAGGGGGGCCTCAGAAAGAAAAAGGTTGAGAACCCCTGAGTTAATACACTAAAATCCCTTATTAAAAACTATTACCTGATTCACACACTATGGATCCTGGCTTCAATTCCAGCATCATGGTGATTAAAGAGATGTCAGTTGAATAAAGAATTTGTGTTCTGTGGGGAAGATTCATAGTCCACAACTCTGGGGTTGGATGAAGAATAAACACCCAGCCTCCTTTACTGCAGGTCACCTTTGAGCCGTACCTTTTGCCTATGAGATCACTGGAATGTCTAATGACCCCATACTTAGTCTGAGTTTTACTGCCATGTTGGACTTTCACAGGAAACATCGATTCATGGCCCAAGAACACAATAGCTGTGTCTCCATCTTTTATCGTATCTGCGTAGTCAACAAAACTCATTGTGATAATCTTCTAGTCGGCTGGATATTTTCACCTAAAGGAAAAGAAACAGAGAGTTTTATACCTTTAGACCATGATGGAGTCTTATATGGAATTATGAATGATAAAAGCAAGAATATGTCATAGAATATCAGGGTGGGAAGGCACCTCAGGAGGTCATCTAGTCCAACCCCCTGCTCAAAGCAGGACCAAGCCCCAGTTTTTGCCCCAGATCCCTAAATGGCCCCCTCAAGGATTGAACTCACAATCCTGGGTTTAGCAGGCCGGTGCTCAAACCACTGAGCTATCCCATAATAAGCTATCCCATAGCTCAGTGGTTTGAGCATCGGCCTGCTAAACCCAGAGTTGTGAGTTCAATCCTTGAGGGGGCCATTTAGGGATCTGGGGCAAAAATTGGGGCTTGGTCCTGCTTTGAGCAGGGGGTTGGACTAGATGACCTCCTGAGGTCCCTTCCCACCCTGATATTCTATGAGTCATGTTCTATATCTAAAGCTTGAAGAAACTATACACAAAATGGCTACTAAACTTAACGTAGTTCTGGAAACATTTAGAAATGTAACAAAAGACACTGGACCAAATCCTTGTCCCACAAAAAGCTCTCATTGACTTCAACGTGACCAACATTTGTCCCATTGTATACTGAACTGCATTTATAATTTTAAACAAGTTTAAGCAAACAAATTCTTTCTTCAGCTTGTTCCACATTGTTACAGAGCGAGCTACAAGGAAATATGAACTGTAGCTGTCTATTAAACCCCAGTGCACAAGTTCTCAAGCATGCCTGCTAGGCAGTGACTTTTGTTCTCTCTCTTTGGTGATTTATGACTTAAGACAACAAACATTCTATCTAGAGCAAGAGCCACCCCTAGAACTGGGCAAGCTTAGCTTTTGACACCATGGATAGAAGTTAATGGGAAAATTTCTACTCAATTGGTTTCAAATTCTGGTTCATGAAAGCTTCAACATAACCAAAGGATGGCCCATGTTCGATTTTAAAAAAAGAGGCTAAATGGAGTGAGGGATTCCCCTGGCATGAAGGTTTCATGTCAGGTCATCCAAGAGCCTTAATGTGATCCCTTTAAACAATTAACCATTTACAAATATGTATCTTTAAACAGTCTTCCATGAACTTAAAAGCCAGAGCAGAAGAGTAAAGCTTTGTGGGGCTGTTAACTTTCAGCTATCAAATATCAATTAATTGTGGATTTTAGCTGATGTGGTAACTTGGATATACTTTTTACCCAAGATATCGGGTTATTTACTGTTGGGTTTTGGTTTCTACCTGCAACGATAGAAGTAGTTAACTCTCAAGTTGCTGTGCATATACCGTAGCTGCAGTTTTTCTACCATTTTATTTATAGAGTCACTAGCTAGACTTTATAAAGCTAGACTTTATAAATAGAATAACCTGAGCTATGAAACGGAAAAAATATTTTATATTCCTGTAAACCAAAAATAGTTCCAGCCTTCAAGAAGTTCTTTCCCAAACAGACTTTGCATCTCCAGCTGCAGACTGGGGAGAAGTAGTTGTTTACACATTACTGAAGGGTTAAATTGTGCAATATAAAACAGAGACTCCCCCTTATAAAGACAGAAATCTAGTGCATGAACCAGGAGCAACAAAGAGAAGTAAAGCACAACATTTATGGTGCCTTGCATAGTCCCTCATCTGGGTTTAAAACACAGCATTCTTTTACAAACACTCCTATAAAATATGCGGGCCACGAGATCCAGTATTTGGCTATCAGCTATAGCGTTTATTATAATCATCCTCCTTGGCCTGTAAGCAAAGGAAATCTTTGACTCCTGAACAGAGCCCTAGAGGAAGAACTGCTTTATCTATTTACTTTTTATAAATACAATAACTCAGCTGCTAGAATCTAGAGGCAAATTAGCTAAGTGCAGTTTTGAAAACCTAATGGCTGCTTTAAGGCCACTTTAGAGTTAGTTAACTTGATTCTCTATTTATTAGCCCTAGAATTAGACGCTCAAATAAAGGGGAGGCAGGAAGATGCTGTAGGGATTAGAAAGCAGCAGCATTAACCTGTGAAGGGTCCAGCTCGCGACGACACCCCAGTGACATGCTTCAAGACAGCTGGGGTCAAGCTAACATTGGCCACTCAAGGGGGGAGACACGTGGGTGGGGTGAGCAGGGGGACAGATGATCCAGAGCTGGCCTCACAGTCTCCCAGCCCCTTCCTTCCCCCCATGGCCCAGGCTCCTTCCCTGCCGCAGGGTGTCCGCCCCTCTCCAGGTGCCAGAGTCTCCCAGCCTAGGCCAGTGGGTGCGTGTGGGTAACACAACACCCACCTCCCCCAGCCGCAGCCGCCCCACCCGGTGCCTTTACCTGCCTGGGCTTCCCCCTCCGGGCGGGGACATTAAAGGAGCCACCGGCCCCGGCTCGGCTCACACACGTGGTGCTCAAAGCCCCGCTTCCTCCTTCCGCCCTGGTCGCAGGCTGCTGACGCTCCGCTTCCCTCCCTCCCCATGAGCCCTCTGCGCCGGAGCGAGCTGGCACCTGCCGGCCCAGCATCCCCGCCGGGAGCAGAGTCAGAGCGGGGAGCCCGGCCCCCTGCCACCTCCCCGGCCACGCTGCAGTTCCGGACCCCGCTCCCGGCACGTGGGGACCCGGGGAGAGCCCCGCCGCAGGGAGCAGCCCGAGTGCCCCCCCGCCTCAGCTCCTGGCCGGGACGGGGGAGACTCCCCCATTCTGGATTCCCTGTAAGGCGCATTTTTAAAGCTCTCCTATCAGCAGGAGGGTTTCTGCGGTGGGCTTGTCTCGGGGAGGATCAGTCCTCAGCAGGGCTTAAATTGTGGGCGGGCTGAGCCCCGGCACTTCTAGGCTTAGCAGTTCATAGCCCCCCCACCCCGCACTGCTGGGTTTGCCATGTAAGTTCTGAAAGTAAAAGAAAATTGCTTGAGCCCTGGTTCCTCTTTCATTACCAATTAAGCCCTGGTCCTGGGAGTCTCACTCACATCAGAGCCTGAGCTGTCATTGCAGGGGTCTCTCCCTTATGCACCCGGCCCCCTAAACCAAGAGCCACAGGGATGAACTCCTCCGAGTTGGCTGTGTGTTCAGATCTAATCTGCCCACTCTTGCTCAACTGGAGGAAGAGGGAACGGGCTCATTCTGGATTCCTTGAAAGGGCGTATTTAATAGTATCTCCCTGTGCTGATGAAGGACTTTGCATTGTGTTTCAATGAGACTTTAGAGGACACTGAATGAAAGAACACTGAAGTAGTCTGGGTCCAAAATGTGGCTGTATTAAAAGAACAGATTTTACTAAACTTATTAGTAATATCATTTTTTCCTGAAATAAAAAAAAAATCAACAGGTTTTTGCAACATTTTGCTAGTGCATGAAAGTGAATTTGCCTAGTTTGTTTTCATTCTGGTTGGCCCATGAAATGCAACAGGACCCTGATCCCACACTGAGCTCTGTGCAGGCAGCTTCCTGCACCCACACAGAGCCTCAGTGACTTATTCTTTCAGTATTAATAATGATACTTACCTCCTTTGTAAAATGCTTTTCTATGGAGCCCATTATAAAGATTGTTGTTATTACCAATAATCTGAGCTGGTAATAATAACTTAAAGACTTTTAAAAAAATATACGATTTTTGTCTTGGTGGTGTTTTTTAAGAGTAAGGATGCACTTAGTACAGCACCGGCACAATCTTAAACTTTATGGATGAAATCCTCAGCCCACTGAAGTCATTCGAGTTTTGCTATTGACTTCAATGGGATCAAGATTTCATGCTAACTATTCAGGAAAATAGGCAGAATTCAGAAATAAGTTCTCTAGAATACATTGCTATTATACAAAGGATCTAATTCTGGGAAAGAGCTGACGACAACTAGCCATTACATAGGCTATAGGGAAAAAAGACATTAATTCAGGAGAAATAGAATCAGTGTTCTAAAGACCAAGAGTGATAAACTCTCACCATCACCTAAATTGCATGTTAAAGGTTTAAGTAGTGTGTAGACTAGTGGTCTCCAAACTGTGGGGCACGCCCCACAGGGGAGCATGGAGGAATATTTGGGGAGGGCACAGCGGACCCAGGCCGGTCCCCATTGGGGCAGGGAGGGAGTGCCACCTAGCCTCACTCCGTCCCTGTTCCGCTCCCGCCCTGCCTTCAGCTGCAGCTCTGGCCACAGCCTTGTCTCCCGGCCCCAATCACAGCACACAGGCCCCAGCCATGGCCCCACTCCCAGCCCTGGCTCCTGACCCCAGCCACATTCTGGACCCGGCCCACGGCTCTGGCCCTGCTCCCAGCCATGCCTCCTGACTGTGCTTCTTCTGGGGGCATGGACAGGTTTCATTATGGATAAAGGGAGGGGCTGATGGAAAAAGTTTGAAGATCACTGGTGTAGACCTATACATGGGCCTGTGGCAATGGGAAATTTCTCTGTAGAGAGGAAAGAGTAGAAGAATACTTCATTTTCTGTTTGCAAAGGAGCCCCAGAGACCTTGAATAGGAAGGGTACACATATATAGAAAGCACTTGAGCCATCTTGGGGTATGTCTACACTACGAAATTAGGTCGATTTTATACATGTCGATTTTTAGAAATCAATTTTATACAGTCGATTGTGTATGTTTCCACTAAGCACATTAGGTTGGTGGAGTGTGTCCTCAATACCGTGGCTAGCATCGACTTACAGAGCGATGCACTGTGGGTAGCTATCCCACAGTTCCCGCAGTCTCTACTGCCCATTGGAATTCTGGGTTAAGCTTCTAATGCCTGATGGGGCAAAAACATTGTTAAGGGTGGTTTAGGGTACGTCGTCAGTCGCCCCTCCCTCCGTGAAAGCAATGGCAGACAATCGTTTTGCGTCTTTTTCCCTGGGTTACCCATGCAGACGCCATACCACAGCAAGTATGGAGCCCACTCAGCTCACCGCTGCTGTTGTGAGCATTGTAACCACCTCACGCATTATCCTGGAGTATGTGCAGAACCGGGCTAAGAGAGCTAGCACGAGGAAGATTCTGATGAGGACATGGACACAGATGTTCCTGAAACCATGGGCTGTGGCAATTGGGACATCATGGCGGCAGTGGGGCTGGTTGATACAGTGGAACGTCGATTCTGGGCCCAGCAAACAAGCACAGACTGGTGGGACCACGTAGTGTTGCAGGTATGGGATGATTCACAGTGGCTGCAAAACTTTTGCATGTGTAAGACCACTTTCCTTGAACTTTGTGACTTGATTTCCCCCACCCTGAAGCGCAGGAATACCAAGATGAGAGCTGCCCTGACAGTTGAGAAGCGAGCGGCTATAGCCCTGTGGAAGCTTGCAACGCCTGACGGTTACCGGTCAGTTCGGAATCAATTTGGAGTGGGCAAGTCTACTGTGGGGACTGCTGTGATCCAAGTAGCAAATGCAATCACTGCCGTTGTGCTATCAAGGGTAGCGACTCTGGGAAATGTGCAGGTCATACTGGATGGCTTTGCTGCAATGGGGTTCCCTAACTGTGATGGGGAGATAGACGGAACACATATCCCTATCTTGGCACCGGACCACCTTGCCAACCAGTATATAAACCGCAAGGGGTACTTCTCAATGGTGCCGGAAGCACTGCTGGATCACAAGGGATGTTTCACTGACATCAGCGTGGGATGGCCAGGAAAGGTGCATGACACTCACATCTTTAGGAACTCCTGGCTGTTTGAGCAGTTGCAAGAAGGGACTTACTTCCCAGACCAGAAAATTACCATTGGGGATGTTGAAATGCCAATAGTTATCCTTGGGGACCCAGCCTACCCCTTGCTCCCATGGTTCATGAAGTCGTACACAGGTAGCCTGGACAGTAGTAAGGAGCAGTTCAACTGCAGGCTGAGCAAGTGCAGAATGGTGGTAGAATGTGCCTTTGGATGTTTAAAAGCCGCTGGCGCTGTTTGCTGACTAGATTAGACCTCAGCACAACCAACATTCCCATTGATATTGCTGCTTGCTGTGTGCTCCATAATATCTGTGAGAGTAAGGGGGAGACGTTTATGGCGGGGTGGGAAGTTGTGGCAAATCGCCTGGTGGCCGATTTTGAGCTGCCAGACACCAGGGCGATTAGAAGAGCATAGCTTGGTGTGCTGCGCATCAGGGAGGCTTTGAAAACCAGTTTCATGACCGGCCAGGCTACGGTGTGACAGCTGTGTGTGTTTCTTCTTGCTGCAAATCCTCCCCCTTTGTTGATTTTAATTCCCTGTTAGCCAACCACCCTCCCCACTTCGATCACAGCTGGCAAAGGAAATAAAGTAACTATTGTTTTGAAACCATGCATTCTTTCTTTATTAATTAAAAAAAAAGTGAGATAACTGACAAGGTAGCCTGGGTGGGGTGGGGTGCGGGAGGAGGGAAGGACAAGGCCACATTCCTTATTGCAGCCACACTACAAATCAAAACTGTTTGAATGACAGCCTTCTGTTGCTTGGGCCATCCTCTGGAGTGGAGTGGCTGAGTGCCCAGAGCCTTCCCCCCTCCCTGCGTTCTTGGGCATCTGGGTGAGGAGGATATGGAACTTGGGGAGGAGGGCAGGCGGTTATACAATGGATGCAGTGGGGGGTCTGTGCTCTTGTTGGCTTTCCTGCAGCTCCAACAGACACTTCATCATGTCCGTTTGCTCCCGCATTAGCTTCAGCATCACCTCCTGCCTCTGCTCTTCATGCTCACTTAATGTTTCCTGGCCTCTGCCACTGAATGCCTCCATGCCTTAAGCTGTGCCCTATCAGTGCGGGAGGACTGCATGAGTTCAGAAAACATGTTTTCGTGAGTGCCTTTTTTTTGCCGTCTAATCTGTGATAACCTCAGGGACGGAGATGATAGGGGGAGTATAGAAACATTTACACCTGGGGGGAGATAAAAAGGGAGAGTAAAATTTAAGATGATACATTTCTGAGAACAAAAGGGAGGCTCTTCCACCGTGAATCAAGCAATTCACAGCAGACAGCACATGTGCTTTATGTACAAGGTCACATTTTGCCTTTTATATTGAGCACCTCCCGGTATGGTGACACATCACAAATGGCTGGGCAACAGAATTCGGTTTTCAGGCAGCCATGGTAAGCCTTTTGCAGGTGTTCACGGACAGTGGTGCGGTAGAAGTAGGGTCCCTGCCTAGAATGTCATGCAGCTGATCATAGAAGTGGCATGTATGGGGCTGTGACCCGGAGCAACCGTTTGCCTCCTTTGTCTTTTGGTAGGTTTGCCTGAACTCCTTGACTTTCACGCGGCACTCCTGTGTGTCCCTGTTGTAGCCTCTCTCCACCATGCCCTGTGCGATTTTGGCATATATATTAGCATTTCTTCTTTTTAATCTGATTTCGGCCTGCACAGATTCTTTTCCCCATACAGCAATCAGATCCAGTGTCTCCCTTTTGCTCCATGCTGGAGCTCGTTTGCGATTCTGGGGGGGACTGCATGGTCACCTGTGCTGCTGAGCTCACCAGGCTGACCAAACAGGAAATGAAATTCAAAATTTCCCGGGGCTTTTTCTGTGTACCTGGCTAGTGCATCGGAGTTCAAAGTGCTGTCCAGAGCGGTCACATTGGAGCACTCTGGGATAGCTTCCGGAGGCCAATACCATCGAATTGTGTCTGCACTACCCCAAATTCGACCCAACAAGGGCGATTTTAGTGCTACTCCCCTCGCCGGGGAGGAGTACAGAAGTTGATTTTAAGAGCCCTTTAGGTCAATGGAATGGGGTTGGTTGTGTAGATGCATTCATTTTTAAATCGACCTAATGCGGCTAAATTCGACCTCACCCATAGTGTAGACCTGGGCTTGGATTTGTAGATTCTTGTCTATGCTGACAAGGCAGATAATCCTATACATTTTTCTTCATTAACTAATAATTTATAATACACAATAGTTAAGGCAAAAAATCTTTTAGGTATCTAATGCAATAACATTTTGAAGCAATGAGCAGAGAATTGGACATTAAGTAAAAGGATCAAGGACTGCGGGTGGACCTGAAACCTAATGAAATCATGATCAGTGCAAACTCGGATGGAAGCTCTGTCTATGGGAAAGAATTGATGAACCTCCATCCTTTTCCCTTTTAAATCAATGGAAGCTTTACCGTCGCCGGCAGCAGGAGCAGGAGCAGTCTGGTTTACCTCTTGAGCCAACTATGCCTGTTCAAATACAACTGTTTTTTAACCAGTTTGTTACACCCTCCTCTGACCAGGACATAACAAATGCAGTTTCTTAGATTGTGTTACCCCAGATATCCTGCAGCCTTTCTGCTTTACAACCATATGGCTGTATGTCTGCACCTACCACATTGCGTAACTATTTTGGAGTAATGGCATTCTGGGAAAAGGTGGTTGTTCGAAGAATTGATCCAGCAAGGGAATTGCCAGCCCCCAGCTACCTTTAACTTCAATGAGAGCTGTTAATACTCAGCAACTCACAGGAGGTGCTCAGCCCTTCGCATGAATGGGCCGAAGATGACAAAACATTTGAAACAAATTGCCAATAAACGTGCCAAATGTGATAGTCAGGCAGGTATATTTAATGGTTAAGATAAATTTATCCTCCATTTGTGTGGGAAGAGAAGTTAAGTTAAACAAATGCAGCAACAGCCAAATCCTTCCAGTATATTAATCCACATACATTCTGGCTTGTTTTCAAAGTACTGTTTTATGGCAATTTATAACCCAGCTTGCCAGCTCAGGAATTGGACACCAAACTGTTGGGGATGGTAGTTCACCATCTATTGCTGTCTCCTCTGTTCTGGATGTTCTTCTGAATGCTCAAGGAAATGTTTACCCTGTAATTCTCCAGACTCATCTTAGGTTTACCTGGGTTATTTCAGAAGATGTGTAACATGCATCTCCTTTTGCACTCATATACAGACAACATTTATAATTAAGCCACTTGGGAAGTTCACTGTGTGGCCTGTGTCTGACTTCCCTTAAATTCTCGACCATCTAAAGCTCAACATGGAAATCTCTGGGATCATTACTCCACATCTCCATCTTGGGCTGCATCACTGCAACCTACTGTATAAATCAGCAAGCATCAGGATGTTAATTACTCCATTATATAAGGCAATATAATGCTGCCATTATTGCAGCTGGATAAGCAAATACGGGCTTACCTGAAGAAAATATTGTTTTTCAGCAGATGAACTAGATATAATGGTCAGTCACTGTCTGTTGACACATTAACTTTAGTCTACTGAACAACACTTACAATTAAGCCACTGGGGAAGTCTGGGGGGGGCGGGGGGGTTGACGTAACGGAAAGACTATGGATCCAATGTAGGCAAAACTCTCAGCAAATCTCAAAATTCTAGGTGAGCCAAAGATAGCTAAGTCAGACGGGACCACTTCTGTCATATTGACTACAAGAAATTTGCCAAATAATGAAGGACAGAATGAGGGACTGTTGGGTACAGTTCATATGTATTTATTACACATGTGAATTGTACATAGTTTGTTTGACTCCTTCTCCCCCACCTTTTGCATGTTGCTTGTCTTCTTCAGATGAAAGCTTTGTAGGGCAGGGATTGTCTCTCTCCCTGTGTGTGTTAATGATGCTTGGCAGATCAAGGGCTCTGATGGAATATAAAATAAAATAAATAATAATAATAATAGTGATATTCCTGCTTCTGGAATATTAGAAGGGAAAGAGTGTGTCTAGTGATTAGAGCAGGGGCCTTGGAATCAGGGCTTCTGGCTCTGCACTGAGAAGCTGCATGACATTGGGCAAGTTAACCTCTCTATGCTACAATTTGCTTATCTAAAAATGGGTATAATAAAGGATGGTTTCTTGCCTAAGTGTTCATTTGATGGAAAAACATTAACATATACAGAGCCCACCAATGGGACCTGTATATGTTGATGTTTTTCCATTGTTGGTGTGGAAACAGGGAGTGAAGCCAAGCAACAGCAGATTGAATGAAAGAGTTATAAAATTCTTGCTGAAAATGAAAAATAGGGTTAGCAATGATCCAATGAAGATCATGTGACCTTATCCGTGAATAACCTAAAACTGACCTTTGTAACATAATGGATGCCCAGTGGGATGCATAAGGCTGGAATTAATGAGAATTATCACAGCTGGAGCTGTTACCAGAGGAGAAGAGTGCATAACAATTCTGGGAAGAAATCAGAGACCACAGAAATACAATATTAAATTACTGGTGTATTATTCTTTATATTTATTATTATTAATATAGCACCAAACATGTTCTTGGCACTTTGCACCAAATGATCCAGAATCTGAATTGTACATGACATTGGGACATAATAACTTTGACAAAATTACAGAAGAATTTGTTACTAAGAGCATCCATAGCCAAATGTATTATTTCAAGGACTATGGCTCTGATTTTGCACTTACATTCATTTTACCATAGTGTAACTTACTGTCATCACTGCCGATTGATGCTAGTATAATTGAGATCAGACTTGTGCACTAGAAGTCTGTGCAAACTGTGAACACACCTGACTGGTACATACAGATGGGGGCTTTAGAAAGTTTGGAGGAGATTTAATATGGTTTGAAAGATAGAAAGGATATTGAGAGGATTTTTCTTTGTTCCCGGAGACAAAGGGCCTGCCCGAAGACTGGCAGCCCCCAATGACTTCAGCAGGAGTTCTGTGTGCTCAGCACCTCTGAATATCAGATAGACCCTGATTAATTCAGATATTGTCCGTGCCAAACATAATGCAATTTTGTTTGTAGTGGTCTGAGTTTTTATTTTATAGTCATGTTCTACGTTCATTCCTTATCCCAAATACTTTTTATTTACAATACTTTGACTCTTCCTTTACCTGAATGTGGATAATGATGGTAGGAGTAGGAATTGGGAGAGGCACTTGGGTTTATATCCCATGACAGTCATAACTTACATTAAAATAACAGCCCTCTTATTTGAGCCTATATAAATGTATAATCCCCTGTTCCATTCAGACAAATGTAAGGCCTACTGTAATAACTATGTTTCAGAAAGAAATATAAAGTGTAACGGTATCAGGTTGAAAGTAAAGTCATTAACTTTGCTTTTTCCTTAGCCTCAGTAGCATCGAACTTTAGGCCAAATCCTGCTTGTTGTACTCACCCGAGTAATCCCATTAAAGTTAACAGCACTACTTTCATGAGTAAAGTGAGCAGGATTTAGTCTTTTAATTTCTGTTTTCAACTCTCCAATGCAGCTTCCCCCCGACCTACCCCCCTCTTTTTTTGCACACAATAAAATAAGAGGCTTGGTGTACTTTATTAATCAAGTATGCTTTCCTTCAAATTAAACTGTGAGACAAACGCACTATTTTAATATTTCAAGGAGGCTGAGAATAGGTACTAGATCGTCAGCCATTATTCTTATCATAGTTTCTAACCAGTGAACTCAGAGGCAGTTAATCACTCACATGACTCTTAGGTCAGGCTGGTCCTAACACCACAAAGACCGTACTTTTATTACATCAGATTATTATAGTCATTGTTAAATATTTACTAAAGGCAGCAAGTCTGAATGGCAAAAAAGCTGTGTGGGTCTAACAGTGCTGGGAAACACTGTAATAATGGAAAGTGGGTGTGCATTAATACAGTATTTGCATTTTACCAGAGCAACTAGATGCCATTGAGCCAAAAAACCTCACATTTTCAGATCGCCTGGAAGGAAAGTTGTAGGCTCAGGCTAACACAGAGAAACTGGAGACAGCCAGCATCTCCCTGCGACTAAGAGGCCTGGCAAAATGGAAGCAACAATAGGTTATAATAGACTAAGGGACCTCGCCCCTCCCTTTTACAATCTTCCAGTGGAATGAATGGAATATAAATACCAGCCAATGGGAGGCCAGCTCCTGCTGTATATAAAACTGGTGAGGCTGTGGGGGTGAGACTCCACTTCATATAGGTCTCCCTGTGACAGCTTTGGGGGTGCAAGAACAAGGGCGGTTTCCTTTTCTGTGGTGCCCGGTAAGTGCTGGGGGAGCTGACTGGCAATACTAAAATTGGAGGATGATCTATTTGGCCTGTTTTAGACAGTTTGATTTAATACAACTATTTCGAGGCAACCCCCTCTCCCAAAAAAAACCCCCCGAAATTGTAATCCAATGGGTCAATATTGTATTGCGGCTGAATGTATTGTTTGTTAGTGCTAGCTACCAAAGGGTCCGGAATGCGTCTCCGGACCCTGGAAAAAGGAGGGGAGGCGGTGGGGTGGGGGGTCTTACAGATGAAAGGAGAGATGGAAACAGATTATAATATGGACGCCCAGAATGTAACCAAGGAAAAACCAAATAAAGCCTAACCCGATGCAGGCACTGGAGGGTTTGTTAAACTGGATCGGCTCTAACTTTAAAGCCAGGCTAAGCCGCTATTTAGCAGGGTATTTACATAGATTCACCCCCACTCGGGTGACCCGAAGGGAGGCGTTTGTTACATAATGGCTTGGGGTAGGGGATTGTTTCTCCCGCTTCCCAAAGTGGGTAGACAGTGCTTTTGGGATGGGCGAGCTCTCCCCAGCCGGCGCTCCCGCAGGGTTTGGAGAGGGTCGGGCTCGCTTGCGCTGGGTGTTGGGGATCTTTGCCCCCCAGGCTTGGGGAAGCCGGAGGAATTTTTTTTCCCCGGTCCTCACCTTCTCCCCTCCGGCGCTGGCTGGCCCAGGCAATCTGCTGCAGCCGGACGCTCCCTGCGGGATTGGATTGCGGTTGCAGCTGGGTCCCGGCTCCCCGCGGTGGTTGCCGGGGTGCTGCGTTCCCCTCTCTCCCCCCAGCAGGTGGGGCGAGATTGCATCGTCCTTCTGGCCCCGGCTGCTGAGCCTGGGGAGAGGGGCTGCATTGCGTTCCCTCTTCTAGCCCGGGGCGGGGGGGGCGCTTGCATTGCACTGCACTGCACCCTCCGCGCCGGTGCTGGGTCCTGGGGAACGGCTGCTGTGCGCTTCCCACTGCCTCTCGGCGCAGGCAGGTTGCATGGCAGGTGCAGCATCACCCTCCCGAGCGCCCCCCGCCCGGGGCCGGAGGGAGGTAACCCGGCCGGGTCGGGTGCGCCGCAGCTCTCCTGGCTGGAAAAGCTGCAGCCCCGAGCTCGCGGCTGCGCCCCCTGCCTGGAGGTGGCCCGGTGCTGCCTTGAGCTCGGGGAGCGGCCGCTGGGTGGCCGCTGCCGAGCCCGGCACCTCTGCTGCGGGGAGTGGGGGCAGCGCAGGTCTGGGGGCAGCTCGGCCACGCGGCTCTGGGGCTAACGCGGGTTCCCCCTCCCCTGAAGGGGCCCCTCTCGGGTAGGGCCGGGGAGAGAGCTCTCCGCAGGGGGGCTGGCCACTGCCTATACAGCCCCTGTGCGGGAGACCTGGCACTTCTTCCCCAGACTAGGGCAAGTCCCCCACCCCTGGCTCTGCACCCTCCCTGTGGGGAGAAGGGGGTAGCCCTGCCCACAGGGTGCCCTTGTTAGGAGGCCGTGGAAGGTGCCTTAGAGGCCAGGCAGTTAACTGGGCCGCAAGCAGGTGGAGTACATGCCAAGGTGACCTTGGTGCAGGCCATGGCGTCCTTCCAGCGGCTGCCTGGAAGGGCGTGCCAAGCTCTGAAGGTGAGGTTTCCCCTTTCTTCTCCCCTAGCACCTCGCAGTCAGGCGTCAGTCATGCCATTCTCAAACAGCCACAACCTCCTGAAGATGAAGTACTCTGCTACGGATGAGTTCCCAGACCTGAGTGTTCACAACAATCACATGGCCAAGGTGCTGACCCTGGACCTGTACAAGAAATTGAGGGACAAACAGACTTCCAGTGGATTTACCCTGGATGATGTCATCCAAACTGGGGTTGACAACCCAGGTAAAGGACCGAGCCTCTTGATCCACAAACATCTGTTCTCCCTCATTACAGGAAGTGTGTCGATAACAGCACCAAGGTTCCTTGAGCTGTGAAAATCTCTCAAGCAGCGAGTCCTGGCCCAAAAGCACTGCCCACTAAGACTTAAAGGTGGCCTTCTCCCATTGAGCAATGCAGAGAACACTATAAATGCATGCAGTGTTCTGACAGACCAAACACTCAAATTATGTAACTGCTCTGCTAAATGCTTTGATCTGAAACAAAATCTGACTAAAAGTGTAACTTAGCTACAAACACCATGACTAAAAATTTGATATTCTGAGGGCTTACCCGGCTGCTTTGATCTCTCCTATTCCAAACTGGCTATGTGAAGTTCTGTGGCACTTCTTTTAAAAAAAGGGGGAGCAGATTAATGTGTTAACATTCCAGTATTTATTTTTACTCTAGCAATATCAAAATGGCCCAACTAAATAATCAGAGACTGCCTCCTGATGAGGAGTACCCGGACCTGAGCGCCCACAACAACCACATGGCCAAGGTGCTAACCCTGGACTTGTACAAGAAACTGAGAGACAGAGTTACACCCAGTGGCTTCACCCTGGATGATGTCATTCAGACTGGGGTTGATAATCCTGGTAAAATGCATTGAGAATATTCTATGTGAACCAGCTGAAATCAGTGATGCATATGGTGACTAAGTTTGTGGAGTTGAGTCTTGTGAGCAATGCAACTCCATCAGTAGCAGTCTGAACCAAAAATCAAGTTGTCCATGAAGTCCAAGCCCAGCGTATTATAATGGATGCAATATCTGAGCTGCCTGAGCATAAAATATCTGATTAAACTATAGCTAGTAAAATTGACTATGGACAAAAATCTTGTGCTGAACTAGATTCACTTGTCCAAATGTAGCTTATTGGCAACAGTTATGGGTTTTCAGTAACTTTACATTTCATCCAGCTAATGAAATGTAAAGTGTCTAAGATTTGTCTTCAACTGGTTCTTGTCTTGTGTGTATGTGTAGGAATGTATTCCTAAGTGACTAGACCTACCATTATAAGGACAAACTTATCTGGTTAATGCTGTTCCGGGATACAGTCAAACGTCACCCAAATCTGGTTCTTACAATTCTGTTACCACTCCAGGCCATCCCTTCATTATGACAGTAGGATGCGTAGCTGGTGATGAAGAATCTTATGAAGTGTTTAAGGATCTCCTTGACCCAATTATCAAGGACCGACATGGAGGCTACAAACCAAGTGACCAGCACAAGACTGATTTGAATCCTGATCACCTACAGGTATAGAGTCTTTCATCAGCAGTGGTCAGACATCTGACAAAAGTATAGTTTTGCCCAGGCTTTTCTAAGTGTAGTTGCTTGTCCCTGTCAGTCAGAATCTGTTCCTGTGACTTGCGTGACCACCTGTTAGAATCTGTTGTATTCCTATCCTATTGCTCTCTGGAGCCTGTCTCTCAGTAAGGACTCTTCCGCACAGGCTGGGTGGAACCACTTTTGAATGACTACTGCTGTCCTATCTGACCTGAGATACTGCTGTGACTTGGGGCTTGCCTACACTGCTGCGTGGGGTCGATCTAAGATATGCAATTTCAGCTATGTGAATCACGTAGCTGAAGTTGACGTACTTAGATTTACTTACTGCAGTAAGTTGACAGCTGACGCTCTCCCGTCGACTCTGCCTGCGCCTCTCATCCTGGTGGAGTACTGGAGTCAATGGAAGACCTCTCAGCGGTCAATTATCACATCTAGTACAGATGTGATAATCGACACTTCCCCGCCCCCCATTCCCCCCTCCCTGCTGGATTGATTGTTGCCTGCCAATCCGGCAGGTAGTGTAGACAAGCCCTTAGCCCACTCTGCTCTAGTGGAACAGTCACACCTTTCGCAGCTGTGAGAGCTTCAACATCCACATTTGTACTTGACTTCTGGGGCAGCCCTGTCTCACCCTGCAGGATCCTTAAGGATGACTCTAGGCTGGGTTCTGGTACACAAGTGGCTCTTACAAACCACTTGAGCTGTTGAAGTCACTACTATGTAGTATCCATTCCAAAGTTTGAGTTCAGGATCTTTCCAATTGTTCTAGAAATATTAAACTACTGGGAATCCCTAACAACATGTGTGAACGATCTGTAGCCAAAGTAGATTTTTAAAGTTAAATGGGAAGACTCTTAACTGTAGCAACCCGAGTTCATAACTCTGTTTGCTACCTACAAGAGTTGACTAGCATCTAAACACAACAAGGAGCTGCCTAATTTACAGCCCACTTCTGGAGGGGAAATAAAACCCTAAACTTGGGTAGAGACAAATACAGATCTAAACTTCTGTTAATGAGTTGATCTTTTCCAACTATTAGTAAAAGAAAGCAGCTCTAATGTATTGAGAGCACTGACAAGAGGATTGTATGCATGCAGTACACTAGCTTATCCACTTAATATGTGGTAGTAACATGATGTCTTGTGTTTGAGTTAATGCTAAAGCCTACTCAAATATTGAAGGCTTTGGGGTCAAATCATGCTCTGAAACCAACAGGGGCTGTGCATAATTTAGGGTAGAACTTGATGGCATGGTTGCACTTCTCAATCTCTTATAGGGTGGTGATGACTTGGACCCCAACTATGTGCTAAGTTCCCGTGTCAGAACTGGTAGGAGCATCCGTGGATTCTGTCTTCCCCCTCATTGTAGCAGAGGAGAGAGACGGGCTATCGAGAAGCTTTCTGTTGAAGGTAAAATGAAAGTTCAGTTATTATGGACTGACTTTCGATGTGTGTCAAACTGAGGCTAACAATTGAGGAGGTAGAATATTTTTGCCTACCTCCTCAACTTCAAAAATCTCAAATATTAGGGCACCAAATGCAGAATTAGGAATCTGACAAATTACCACACGTAGCTGGATGTCTAACCTAACAACTAGAGCTTATTTTTCAACTGGAAGTGAATTGGAAGCCAGTAGAGGGCAATTGGATTTTATTAAGTAATGAGTTTCTGACCTTGATGGCCTTCCTGGCTGTGTGGGATAACAAGTGAGCATGCATTCAACTAGAGCAGGTGTTAAACTTTTCAAATCCAGTGATGTATTGCAACACTTGTGGTCTTAACTACAGCTGTTGCCATCTAGCTTTCCACTAGGATGACACTGTGGGAGTGGGCTGTAGGTTTCAATGGGATGTATTTTAGGAGACTGTCTTGTACAGTGGCAATGCTGTCCTCGTACTGAGACCACTCTGCTCAGGACTCTTCAATACAGAGAGTAATATTACTCTAACCTCTAACTGACTGGAGTGGCCTTGCTTATTCATAGCTAATACCACTTCCTGCTAGCAATATAGGTCCTATTAAATAACCCTAGTTGCATAGCTCATAAGAAAACAAATGCCCTTTTAAAGATATAAAGGCTACAGTAACTCCCAACAATGTGCAGCAGCCTGATAGTTCCTTCAAAGGTGAATGAGCCAAGCACTGCATGGTCCCTGACAGTAAGGGGAGGAAGGAAACAAAACAGATCCATTTCAGAAATGCCACCAGGCTTGTGTCTCTAGCCTCTCAATTGCTGGGAACATATCAAAATACCACCTAGCATCCTGTTTGTGTCCTAAACATGAATCTTGCTTTCAGCCCTGGCTAGCCTGGAAGGTGACCTTAATGGAAAGTACTATGCTTTGAAAAACATGACTGATGCAGAGCAGCAGCAGCTGATCGATGATCACTTCCTATTTGATAAACCAGTTTCTCCTCTCCTGTTGGCTTCTGGAATGGCACGAGACTGGCCTGATGGCAGAGGCATTTGGTGAGTATATGCAATGGAAACCAGAATCCTTTAAAAATGTCTGCAGTGGGTACCAGGCAGAAATCTGTGGTCCTGAATAATCTAGCTGAACGAAACAGTGTTCACTTGGCAGAAACTTGCATATTGTCTTTGCTTTTAAAGGGGTATTTGAATCTGGTCTGACTTAAATGTGAGCTTTAATATCTGCTTCAGTGGGCCACAAGATCAAGCCCATAAAGCTAAAATTTAAAAAGCCCTCAAATTTTAAGTTCACCCCCATTGGTATGGCTGTTGCTCTCAGCCTCTTTACTAGGGACATAAGAATTGCTCCACTGCAGAAATAATTCATTTAAGGGAGCAGGGAGGCAGCTTAAAATCCATTAATGGTGAACTAGTGGCATTGTCACTATGATTAATGCAATCTAGCCTTTTGGAATTGAAAAAAATAACTGCAGTAAAAATGGCTTCACTGAAAACACAAGGCAGGAAAAGCAATGCCTTCTGCAGCAATATAAACAAAGCAAACCTAAAAGGGGACTAGTGTCAGTCTTTCTGCTTATGGTGAAGAGAAGACTTGTCCTCTTACATGGCTTTTTTGCATTGGAAACATCAGGCCTTCACTTTTCTGTCTAGAAAGCTAGCAGTATGCCTTGACCCAGGAACAAGTAAAGGGAAGGAGTTAACTTGTCAGACCTCTAACACCCAACCAACTAGTGGAAGAAAAGCTTTCACAAGAACATTTTAAGTATCTTGTTCTCCTCTACACTGAAGATTGAACTCCTGCAAATGTTCCCAGGTCAACAAGAGTCACTAAAAGCTTCTTGCTACACTCAGTAGAATTCCTCCAGTCTTATGCAACAGTGGGATCTTGAATGCGTTTGTAGGTCACCTTTCCAAGAGAACACTCATCACCTGCCTGCAAGAGATAACACTAGATAGCTTTGTCGACTGAGCCATGACTCTAAAACCTTAGTCTCTGATTAAATGGAAGCTTTTAACACTCCATGTAACCTTCATCTTGACAGCTAACTAATTCAGTACCCAACTTGATTGCTGTCGAGGACTAGCTTATCAGTACTGCAATATGAATTTTTTTATCTGGCAGCAGCAACTAAAATCCAAAGGCAAGGGCAGATGGACCAATGGGTCACCAGGCTTGCAGCATTCTTCCTTCGAAATTGCAGCTTAAAATTAGTATCCAAAATTTTGTTTCTTAAATCTACTCATATGCTGAGTCCTTGCTGCATGTAAGGTAACTTAACTGACCTTGACAAGACAGTTAGGTTGCACCTCATGTTTCCTTGCGTACCATAGATGGTGTGAGATAGAAGGTGCAGACTGCTGCCCTAGCAGGAATATTTGCTAATGTATTTCACCCGTTACACTGCCTGACAGTGACACTTTATGGAGCAAAGGGACTGAATCTTTCTGTCCCTGGGGACTTGCAAATTAATTTAAGACCTGACATGGCATCAGGTTGAGCAATAAGATCATAGGAAAGGGTGCACAGGATGTGCACATCTTGATGGCTATAGTCTAAGATTTAGGTCATGTCTAAGCAGGGTGGAGGAGGAGTCAAATAACCATTCTTCAGATGTTAAGGGCAGAAAAAGCTGAATTGCATCTTCCTTTGTTTTGGGAAGGTCTCTATATGGAGTTGATTTGACCCTTTAACCTACAAGGGCAGATTCAGAGTTAAAACTAAATCTAATGTAACTGTCATGTAAGAGTAAATGACACTAAAGTCAAAGCATATCTTCAGTACAACATGAGCTCTTTAAATCAGTCCATCTCTTACTTGGACTAACCCATTGTAGATTTCCAGGTGGCAATCCAAGTGAGTAAAACTCTACTGCAAATGGAGAAAGGGGTTGTTTGGCTTCTGTCTTCCAGGCACAATGACAACAAGACCTTCCTTGTCTGGATCAATGAGGAAGATCACCTTAGAGTTATTTCCATGCAGAAAGGTGGCAACATGAAGGAAGTGTTCACCCGCTTCTGTACTGGGCTAACACAGGTGAAGTTAACCTTTGTAACAAGAAGCCTAAAGAGAATTGCTCTTGCTTTAAATGGTGCAGGACTTGATGCAGTGCTCGGAGTGCTGACTTAAAACAGGCTCTAAAAATATACTGCCATGT
Organism: Chelonia mydas; assembly: GCF_015237465.2. Classification (NCBI taxonomy): domain Eukaryota; kingdom Metazoa; phylum Chordata; order Testudines; family Cheloniidae; genus Chelonia; species Chelonia mydas. Next base: position 113,211,667 of record NC_051246.2, on the reverse strand, counting down.
ACTTCTACTGTGTGGCGTGGAGTCTCAGTGCAAGTACAAGTCCTGTATTGTGCTTGTGTAAACATCTGACAATGTAGCTTAGGCATCTGGTAGCATCTTAGTGTATCTTTCCACAAGTAAATTCCAGGGGTGTACAGGCTCAAACACCTACTCTGACAAAGTAGGTTATTGTTATGAAGCCTAGAGGAAGGTCCTCTAATGTCCTGATTGGCTTCCTCCTCTTACATGGGTTTTAATTAAAATGTATGAACTCCCACTGCCTACAGACAAATAATGGAACATGTCTTGAGACTCAGTAAATGTGTAGTGGTGCTCCACTACATCAAACACCTACTTTGAGCCCTAGGTACCTTAGCTAAAACACTAGTGTGAGGGGGAAGTAAAGCCAGCACTTCCTCCCCACGTCCACCCATGCAAAGAGGAACAAACTCCACTAAATCAAGCTTGGCAACATCACTAAATATCCGCTCTCTTCCCACAAGCCTATGTCAACAGATGGGCTTAGATGCTACCCTGAAAGCCACTAAATATAGACTCATTCAGACACTGGGGAACAAAGTAAGTTCAAAGATCTGTTTGGGGGAGGAAATGCCCTGCTGGTTGCCCTCACTTCTAAATCCAGGGGTCTTTAGCTTCGGAGGTTCCACTGATAGCAGCTGTTCAACTCAGGTCATACTGCTATCTGGGGAGGGACGGTGAATCATGGAGCTAGATACATTAATGAGACTGTAAATAGTCCTCAAACCTCAAATTCTTAAACCTTTGAGAGACTGCCTAGTCTGTTCCTCCGCTAAAGTAGTCTTTTCTCTCTAGATTGAAACTCTCTTTAAGACCAAAAACTATGAGTTCATGTGGAATCCACACCTTGGCTACATCCTGACCTGCCCATCCAACCTTGGGACAGGTCTCCGTGGTGGTGTACACATCAAACTACCTAACCTTGGCAAGCATGAGAAGTTTGGAGAAGTCCTCAAGAGGCTGAGGCTGCAGAAGCGAGGCACTGGTGAGAAATGGAATCATAGAATATCCAGGTTGGAAGGGACCTCAGGAGGTCATCTAGTCCAACCCCCTGCTCAAAGCAGGACCAATCCCCAACTAAATCATCCCAGCCAGGGCTTTGTCAAGCCTGACCTTAAAAACCTCAAAGGAAGGAGATTCTACCACCTCCCTAGGTAACCCATTCCAGTGCTTCACCACCCTCATAGTGAAAGTTTTTTCCTAATATCCAACCTAAACTGCCCCCACTGCAACTTGAGACCATTACTCCTTGTTCTGTCATCTGCTACCACTGAGAACAGTCTAGATCCATCCTCTTTGGAACCCTCTTTCAGGTAGTTGAAAGCAGCTATCTAATCCCCCTTTCCCCCCAATTCTTCTCTTCTGCAGATTAGACAATCCCAGTTCCCTCAGCTTCTTCTCATAAGTCATGTGCTCCAGCCCCCTAATAATTTTTGTTGCCCTCTGTTGGACTCTTGCCAATTTTTCCACATCCTTCTTGTAGTGTGGGGCCCAAAACTGGACACAGTACTCCAGATGAGGCCTCACCAATGCCAAATAGAGGGGAATGATCACGTCCCTTGATCTGCTGGCAATGCTCCTACTTATATAGCCCAAAATGCCGTTTGCCTTCTTGGCAACAAGGGCACACTGACTCACAGCTTCTCATTCACTGTAATCCCCAGGTCCTTTTCTGCAGAACTGCATTAATCACTTCCTTTAAACACTCTATTGGCAAGTAGGTTTGGGGCCTGAATTACTCAGAGGCAGTGTCTAGAAGACTAATTCCCAGTTCATACAGTCAGGGCCATCCCTAGTGGGGGTGCAGGGCCCAGGACAAATCAGCCTCCCCACTAGTCTCCTCACAATCTGCCCCACCCAGCCACTGCTCACCACCACCTCTTCCTCACAACACCACCACCACCCCCTGCCTGCCTCCCCACTCACCTATCCATCTGGCATGCCTTCCCCCCACATCCACCTGACCACCACTCTCCTCCTTTCTGCCTGCCTCCTTTCCTGTCTGCTGCTCCCCGTTCACCTCCTCATCTCGCTCACCCACCAGCCTCCTGCCTCACCTCCCTGCCCACCTCCTCACCTGAATATCAGGACAAATGGTGCCCTGATCATGCATCGGTTGGGATGCAGGCAGGGGTGAAAGTAACGTAAAGGACTTACTGGTACACCGGAGTCCTGAGCAGGGGCATGGTCTCAACCAGAAGAGGTGGGGCCTTTAAATCTTGATTTAAAGGCCCTGGGGCTCCAGCTGTGACTGGGAGCCCCAGGGTCTTTAAATCACCCTGGAGCTACCAGGTGCAGAGGCAGCTGGGAGCTCAGGGGCAAATTAAAGGGCACAGGGCTCCACTCATGGCAGAGCTCTGGGCCCTCTAAATCACTGGCAGCCCTGTTGCTACTACCCTGGGGCTCCAGTGGTGATTTAAAGGGCCAGGGCTCCCCTCAGTGGCTAGAGACCCAGCCCTTTAAATCACCACCAGGGAAGCCAGTCCGGTCCAGCACAGCATACTGTACAGTATGCCAGACTGTACCAGCTTACTTTCACCTCTGGATGCAGGACAAAGGGCTAAATATCAGGACAGTCCTGATTTTTATCAAAGCACAGGGGCCCAAGGCAGTTGCCCCAGTTTGCCCTACCCAAGGGATGGCTCTGCAGTCAGTAGAGGGACAGCACTCCAGGATGACTTATTAAAATAAAAAGTCTACTATGTGGAGGCAAATGGGATAGAGGTCTACAGAACTGCACTGCAGCATGCTATTAGTTAGCACCATTTACAGTCCTTGTCCAAATCCTCCCCTTGTGCCTATGGAATAGGCAGCTTACCCACTGTGAGTGCCCACAGCTACAGTCATGGCTAAGGAAAGTGGTTTTTTTGTCCCACAAGAACAGTTCATCACTTATATCAAAACACTCTAAAAGCATCAAGCTACCTGGCTTCTGTCCAGTAGAATGCTCTGCCAATGATGCAGATTATCCTAGGCACAGAGGCTGAGTTACTTGCAAAGGGTCACTCGTAGTGGTAAAGCTGGGAGGGGGAGAGTCCTGTGTGCTAGAACTTGTACTGTACTACTAACTCAGCAGCAAACGGGAAGTGTCCCTCTGTTCAAGCCATGCCCGTCCACCTTCCTGTCCATAACCAGGTATGAATGCGGTAGTCCCAGTTGCCAGGCCAGCAAGGGAAACTCTTTTGCTATGGTCTCTCCAGCACTACACAAGATGTGAAGGACTTCACAAATCTAAACTGAATCTCCTCTTTCTTCAGGGGGTGTGGATACTGCTGCTGTTGGAGGAGTGTTTGATGTCTCCAATGCTGACCGGCTAGGCTTCTCTGAGGTAGAGCTGGTGCAGATGGTGGTTGATGGTGTGAAGCTACTGATTGAAATGGAAAAACGCCTTGAAAAAGGCCAGTCCATTGATGACCTCATACCAGCTCAGAAATGAAAGCACTTTAATTCCATGCTTCCTAACTTATTGGATGAATAATAAACATCACTCCAATCAAAGCCCTGGGGTCAAAAACCCACTAGTAACACTGTAGAACAGTCTTCCATCCATCTGTGTTAGAGTTTATTTTTTTGATGGCTGAGATGTTGCTGAAAAAACTGAAATAAACTATTGTTTTGGCCTGACAAATGTGTCTTAATTAAACCAAATCTGTCTGAATACTAAAATCTAGCATGGCAGCACAAGGCAGAGTGACATTTGGCTGTTTCTTCCAGCTTTCTGGAGTGGCAGGACTCAGTGTTGTAGTATCTTCCTAGCTGGGCTGCTTCCCTCGAAGTGAATTCTGAACTTGATACACCCACTTGCAGTTCTAGAGGAACAGTCTTTCCACCACCTGTGATGTTAGTTGTTGCTGTAACTTTTTTTTTAATCCTGGTAAGTGGCATAAAGAACAAATGTTCATATTTCAGCTAAAATACTCTCCTGTAAAACGGCCACATCTCTAAGACCTGAGCATGTGCAGTCAGCCCTTGAACTCGCTTGCTGTATTGTCTGTAAATTCTTTCAGTATCTTGACAATGGTAAACTGATTTGTGGCTTGTCATACCAGGGCCACCTTACTGTTAAAGGGGCTGTTTGCAGTCACACACAGATGGGCAGCCAATACGTGTTGCTTCTCATGGCCTAAAGCTTGTTCTAATAGCTCTACTGATGTCTAGGTCAGTAGGAATTGAAACTAAGGAATTAACATTCTCTAAGTCTAGACAATAGATAGTAGGAGAGCTGGTGTAATAAAGGGCTCCAAATTGAGTCACCAGTATTACCCCCCCACCCCAGTTCTTGGTTTGAAGGGTTAATCCATCACATGTTGAAGGAATGCTAAAGGAGTAGTCAAAAACCTGCCTTAACTACATGACTTTTCCAAAAGCATGCATACTAAATACTTTCTCCTAGTTTCAACATGTATCAGAGACTTGTACACCAACTGTAGGGGAAGCTGGGAGACGCTGACTTGAGTGTCAGTTGCTTGTTAATACGCTGCCTGCTATGGAGTCTTTCCCTATTCTTACAAATCTCTCTCAGCTGAGAGCTAACAAAGAGCTTGGGCTTCAGTCAGCTTCCTCGACCTGAAACAGAGCAATATACCAGACTAAAACAAATGATCTAGTCAAGCTGGATCTTGATGCAGCTTGTTGATTCCATAGCCATTCTCAAGCTGTGGGTGAAAACATTGTATGTGGTAGCAACTCAGTCTCTCCTGCTATAGAATTACTATAATTAACCTGCGCTTATAATTACTCATAAAAGCAATTATCCCAGAGATGGTGGTAGCAGGGTTGGTACTGGGCCAGAGCTCAGATACAACCCCCCAGAGTATGAGCTCATAGCTGTACTCTCTTCTAAACCAACAGTTATATAGAGGAGGCAAGCTGATAGTTTGGGCATGCAAAGTTGTGCTTCATAAAGTGTGGTATGTGTGGTTTTTAGAACACTCATGTTGCTGATTTAATCTTTACCTTGCTGTATCCTTAAATGTCATAAACAGAACTTCAGTCTCACATTGGAATAAGCTAAGCTGCTAGCCAGTGTAAATGTAAATCTCAGTGAAGGAAGGCTGAGTGGCTTTCCCATTAGACCATCTCTACACTACAAAATTGTTGACCTAACTTATGTCAGTATGCAGCCATTGTAGTTATTAAATTGTTTGTGTGTATGAACACTTGGCTCTTTGTCAGCAATGCGCATCCTCACTAGGAGCACTTGTATCAATTGTATTGTCGGGGGGAGGGGGGGGCATTGTGGGATGGTTCCTAAAAGCCAATAACAGGCAAAACTGTGCCTACACTAGGGGAAAATCTGGACTGTCAGATGCTTTTGAATGGACCATAAAATCTTTTTAATTTTCTCTGGAGTCTGGACCTTGACTGTACCTTGGCCGAGAAATTTGGACCTTGACAGAAAATAATCAACTATCCCTGGTGTACATGGACACTGCATCAACCTAATTACATCAGATGTGACTCTCCACTGCTTGGGGAGGTGGTATTGCTAAATAGGCATAGAGAGGCACTTAGGTCAATGGGAGCCAAATTTAAGTGATGACACTTCCACAGCTAGGCTGCTGCAAGGGGCTTGCATTGACCTAATGCTGTAGTGTAGACCAGGCTTTAGAGGTGGTATTTCTTTATTCTGTCAGCATGGTTAAAATGCAGTGCTGAAGATGGGGTGGAGCTTCTTCACAAGAGGCTTGATGCTATGTACGAAGTGTGACATTTACATGTTGGAGGCATTCAGAAAAATGTTTTCTTTACAAGGCTATAGAGGAGGGGGAGAGAGGGTAAAACCCACCTGCTATTTCTGTACATTCTTGGGAGACTTCTGACTTCTGTCCATTTCATGATTCCACACCTGCTTGGCAGGTGGCTGGAGTCTCATCTAACAGGCATAGAGTTTTAATTTAAGAGTGCCTGTCCACACTCCACACAACAGCACTGCTGCAATCGTTGCTAATGTAAATCTAGTTGTACCAGCCAAGCCTTATTTTTCTTCTGCTGTCTCCAAGAAGCCAGACAGAATCTGTAGGTGAAGCAAATAAATCCGTAGCCAAAATTGCAGGACAGTCCTTATTTCTTAGATCTAGTTAAGGAAAATAATTCTCTTTAGTCTTTGTTTCTACCACTGGACCATTAGCTGAATTCTCATCTCTCTGCCATGAGGAATAATAAGAGCATGGTTTTGGTTTGAACTTGTATAAAGCAATTGTGAATATCCTAGAGAGTAATCCTGTTGTGGCAGAAGGCTGGGCACAATGACCTAACAGAACTGGTACCCACCTAATGCTTATGATTCAGGAAAGAAATAAAACCTATCAAATTAAAAAGTTGTAACATACAGTTTTATTCTTAGCAATACTCTGAAGAAGCACTGTTCTACCTAGTTTTATTTTCATGGGTAAATTGTAGGAGTACTAATCATTGGTTAGGTCTGCAAATATTTTACTCTTATGCTGTGGGTCAGATAGTGAAGTTCACAAATGTAAACACACTCTCCCTTCCCACCCTAGGCAACAGTGGCTTCTCAGGTGAGTTGTTGGGACCTTGCACTATTCAAGCAGAAGATCATAAACAGCTAGAGGTTTTATAATGTATCAATGCAAAAAGTGTTTCTAATGGATTCATTAGTATCACTCAGTTTCCTTAGATTAATGGTAATCAAAGTCTCAGTGTAGTTGGAGAGGACCTCCAATAGGTTGTTCATTTAATTCCCTGTATCATGACCAAAGTGACAATTATTCTTAGAGACCAGGTGAGTAATGTCTTTTATTGGACCAGCTTCTGTTGATGAAAGCAAAAAGCTTTTGAGTTACTTCTTCAGTTCTGCGTAGAAGTTGGTCCAGTAAAAGATATTACCGCACCCCCCTTGTCGCGGTACTGTCCTGGGACCAACACCGCTACAACAATACTGCAAACATTAATTATTCTTAGCCATTTCTAAGGGCTAGGTGCTATTTCTAGCCCCAAGTCACTCCAATTGGTGAGGTCACAAGCTTCCTTGATTGCTGGATGCATTGCCTGTCGTTTCTCCTAATATTTAAACTAATTATTCTTTTCTACAGATTAACAGTGATGCTTGTTGCGTTCTCTCTGCTAGGAAGGAATAATTGATTCCCTGCTCTGGTTATGGCAGTCCCTTCTGTACCTATAGACTGTTATCCTGTTGTCTCTCAGGCATCTGTTCTCCAAACTGAATGTGCACACTTCTCAAAAGCTTCCCTGTCAGGTTTTTATATATTATATATATATATATATATATATATTCTTCTCTTCTGAACTTTCTCTCGTTTTTCTCTTTTGGATTCTGCAGCACCTGTCAGTGTAGGACTCCTCTTCAGGGCTAACACATGCATAGTAAAGTGGAACAATTACATACCACTTCTGTTAAATACAGCCCACTCCAATATGATAGTTGCCCTTTGTGCAAGTTGCGTTGTTGATTCACATTCAATGCAGCATTCACTATAATCCCAGGATCCTTATCTGACAAGGGATTTAGCCCTCACTTTGTATTTATTGGATCCCAAATGCGCACCCAGTGAGCTCCCCACGCAATTTGTCTTCCTGCCATGTGACTGAAGATTGCTCATGATTTTTAACCATTTGCATATCCATTTTATAGCAGTGCCAGCTAGTCCACATTTCTCTCGTAGCCCTGTGAGCCTGTCACGAGGCAATATGTATAAAATGACCTACTAAACTGACGATGTATGTTGTCTGCATTGCCATTATCCATGAAGAGTACACCTGGTTTAAGAAATAATTATATTAAATTGGGTTGCCATGATTTATGGCTTTATTAATTGTTATAATCCTTTACCTAGTATCACAGATAAATGCCCTGGTCTGTAATGCTCTGGATCCTCTTTCCACTCATAAGCGTTTTGCTTGTTTGCCTTTTCCCACTTCTCTGGCATTTCATCTGTCCTACCCCCTCAAACATCAGAAACAATTGTCAAAGGTTTGCTAGTACTTTTTGTCCTATGACTACAGGGGTGTGCTGCTTCACCTTTAATGGTCCCTTGAAATATGTGCTAACTACTTACGCTAAACTATATGTTTGAGCTTGTATTTAGCTGGAACATGCTTCATACCTTTCCCAGCCCTGAAGAAAAGTTCTTGTGTAGCTTGGAAAGCTTGTATTTTCTCACCAACAGAAGTTGGTCCAATGAAAGTTATTACCTCACCCATCTTGACTCACAAAGATTAATTGGCATCGGTTGTTCGGCATCGTGTTTGCTCTTGCCCTGTTAAATAGGTCTGCAGGCTCCTGTGGCAAGCTCTTGCTTCTTATGTATTACCTTCATGGGTGGCGTGTGAACCGTGGGCTGGGGGAAGCTAGCCCCCAGCCCCACCCCTTTGGCACCCCCCTGCCCAATCCCAGAGGCCCCCCCCTCCCGACTGCAGCTGCTAGCCACCGCCGCAGCTAGTCTCCCTCCCCAGCCTTGGAGTGGGCGGTGTAGCCGTAACCCCCCCTACACACACACAGCTCCAGCGCGCCGGTGGTGTGGCCCGAGCAGGGCCACCCCACAGGGAGACTGGAGCGGCCGCATGGAGTAGAAGCAGGAGTGGGGGCTGGGGCAGAGTGTGGATGGGGACACGCCTGGCTGTTTGGGGTGGCACAGCCTCCCCCAGCCTATGGTACCCACCACCCATGATTACCTTTGTCTTCTACTCATCCTCTACAGCTTGGAAGCAGTGCTATTAGAATTGGAAAAGACCTATGTAATCATCTAAGCTATGCCCCTGCCAGTATAGGATTGCTCTTTACAGTACATTTTTTAGTACTTTGTCCAGTCTACTTTTAAATGTCTCAAGAGACGGGGCTTCCACCATTTTCCTTTGGATTCCATTTCAGTTCCAGGATGATTTTTCTGATACTGTTATTTTTAGTTGTCTCTACCATTATTACCACCTCCCTCACCTTTACCTATTTAATAGAGAGGTAGTGTGGTCCTGGTCCAGCAGGCAGAGCCCTGGTGTGGGATTCAGGAGATGCAGGCGCTGTTCTTCACTCTCCCACTTGTTGTTTGTCTTGCCTATTTAGATCAGAAACTCTGAGTTGGGGACTGTTTCTCACTATGTCTTTGTTCAGTGCCGAATGGGGCCTTGATCTTTGTTGGGGACTCCACTTACTACTGTAATGCAAAAATAATAACAACAACAACAGGTATTTCTCTTACAGTTGTTTGTACAGTGCCTAGCATAATGGGACTGGTGCCTCTAGGTGCTACAACAGAATTAACAAGACATACTTCTGCTTTTTCTGTTTTTTTCCAGATCCCAATTACCTTTTAAGTCTTCAATTGAAGACCTCCCCCACAGCTATTTGACCTTACACTGATCGCTAATCTTTCATTTTTCAGCAATTGCAGGCCACTTAGAAGCATGGCATGCTGCTATTGTGGTGTCTAACTTCTTGGGTTACAATAGTACATTTGGAGAAATGGTTCCCTTCACAGTAGACAACAAAACTTTCAGGTGGTGCGAGTCTTCTTTCCAGGTAAGCAATGCATTTCCTGCATGAATTAAATAAGGTTCCCCTGCTATGATGCACTGGCCCAAGATGTGAGAGACAGGTAAGAAGTGGTATTTTCATTCTACAGTTTGATGTCAATGGTTAAATTGGTTGAGTGCCCACAGACCTATATTAATACTTTACATGGAGTGGCTGCACTTAACTGACAAGTTAAAAATAAACAGAGAAAAACAGCAAAAACTATCAAGTACATTTTTTTCCTATCAGGCCACCTGTGATCAGCTAACCAAAGGTATGAGAGAGAGTGTGCAAGTCTATAGCACAGTGGTTAAGGCACTCCTGTGCCAATGAATATTTAAGTATTTTATTCAAATTGGAACAGATTCAGCAAGAGTGCCTGATGCCAGAATACCCTATAGGATTGAAAGAGACCTCAGGAGGTCATCAAGTCCAACCCCCTGCTCAAAGCAGGACCAACCCCAACTAAATCATCCCAGCCAGGGCTTTGTCAAGCCAGGCCTTAAAAACCTCTGCACTGGTTTAGGTACCTAATTCCAGGAAAGGGTTTATGGCTGAGAGTCTCATGTGGAGTTAGATGTCTGTGTAGACACTGCATCCTTTACATTGGCTGTCTTGTCAATTTCAGGGCCGGAACCATGAAATTGACAAGAAAGCCCCAGATCTCCTCTGAGAGCTGGGTGGCTGGACAAACCTCCTGGCTGGGTGTTGGGGCAAAAAGCCTGGGGTGGCTTCAGACCCCTATCCCATTTGGGATCCCTGGCAAGACGCTAGGGTGAATGTGGACCCTGATCCTAGCTGGGAGCCGGGGTGAGAAGCTCGGGTGGCTTTGGACCCCGATCCCAGCTGGGAACTGGAGCTGATTCAGAGCCAATACCAGCTGGGAATTGGAATAAAAAGCCCAAGGGGCCCCCCCGCCCACTCCCTGTCAGGAGCCTGGCAGCCTTGTCATTGGTGAGCTGTGAAATTGACAAGGCTGCCAGGCTCTCAGTGGGAAGCGGGTAGGGGGACAGAGAAGCCCCAAGCGGCTTCCCCCACACTCCTGGCGGGGAATAGTACATGGGGGGGAGAAGCCCCGGACAGCTTCCCCTGTTCCTTGCAGGGAATGGGGAGCAGAGGGGGCCTGTGGGGCAGTCTGGCTCCTGGCAGGGAGCTGCTAGCAGAGCTGAGAGATGGGGCTCTCAGCTCCCCACACTGCCCCTCTTAGGTCAGTGGAAGTGCTCCCGATGAGGGCGCACACCACTGACCCACGGAGGGTAGTGTAGACATGCAGCATCGCAGTGGTGACTGTAAGTCAACCTAATATAGGTTGACTTGGGTTTGTAGTGTAGACATACCCTGTGTTAGGCAGCTCTCCACTTACTTTGCTGGCTCGTGTAGGCATCTAACTCTCCCCCTTCATTTTCTAGAGAGCTTGGGCACCTAACTTGGGGCGTGGATTCCACCAGGCAGCAGGGTGTCTAAAGTTAGACTCAGCACTGTAACACTGAAGTGCACATTGGGGCTCTAGCCCTCATTGCGTTGGGTATTTAATAATGGTATCCAAATAACATAAAGAATGGCCTTATTAGGTCAGATGAGTGGTTCTCAGACTTATTTGCTTGGACCCCACTACTTTGTCTTGTAGTTGTTCCTCCCCACAAGTATCTATACCGCCACTCCGCTCTGAAGGCAGCGCCGGGCCAGCAGCAGCACAGAAGTAAGGGTGCCAATGTGAAAAGCGAGATCACTTTTTACAGCAGACTTAGCACTTCATTGCCACCCTTACTTCTGCGCTGCGGGGCTGGCAGCTGGCGTTCCACTGCCTCCTGGTGAGGGACTGGTGAGCGAAGGAGAGGCCGAGCCCAGGCTGCCCCCTGGTGAGGGATTGAGAGGTGTGGGGAGGAGAACCCAAGCCCGGGAGGTGGGTCTCTGGCTGCCCTCTGTATCCCCACCTCCCGGCTGTGCATGGCCCTTCTGCATGAGCCCCAGCCACCTGGGGCTGACAGCCAGACCTCTTTTTAAAAAAACAAAAACAAAACACAGCTCAGGCCTCCTGTCATAAATATAAAGGGAAGGGTAACCACCTTTCTGTATACAGTGCAATAAAATCCCTCCTGGCCAGAGGCAGCATCCTGTTACCTGTAAAGGGTTAAAAAGCTCAGCTAACCTGGCTGGCACCTGACCCAAAGGACCAATAAGGGAACAAGATACTTTCAAATCTTGGGGGGGGGGAGAGGGGGGAGGGCAGAAAGGCTTTTGTTTGTGCTCTTTGTTTATGTGGTTGTTCTCTTTTGGGACTGAGAGAGGCCGGACAGCAACCCATCTTCTCCAACCCATCCTAATCCAAGTCTCCAATATTACAACCAGTATAGGTAAACCAGGTGAGGCAGATTAGTTTATCTTTTGTTTTATGTGAATTTTCCCTGTGTTGAGGGAGGTTTATTCCTGTTTTCTGTAACTTTAAGGTTTTGCTCAGAGGGGGATTCTCTGTGTTTTGAATCTGAATACCCTGTAAAGTATTTTCCATCCTGATTTTACAGAGGTGATTCTTTTACCTTTTCTTTAATTAAAATTCTTCTTTTAAGAACCTGATTGATTTTTCATTGTTTTTAAGATCCGAGGGTTTTGAAAGTATCTTGTTCCCTTATTGGTCCTTTGGGTCAGGTGCCAGCCAGGTTAGCTGAGCTTCTTACCCCTTTACAGGTAACAGGATGTTGCCTATGGCAAGGAGGGATTTTATAGCACTGTATACAGAAAGGTGGTTACCCTTCCCTTTATATTTATGACACCTCCCTTGACACATTCTTGCCCCTCTGTCCCATGGGAGGCCTGCCTCATAGTTTGAGAACTGCTGGCTCAGACCAATGGTTCATCTAGCACACTATCCTGTCTTCTGGCTGTGGCCAGTGTCAGATGTTTCAAAGGGAATGAAACAAACAGGGTAATTATGAAGTGATCCATCCCCTGTCATCCAGTCCCAGCATCTATCACTCAAAGGCTTAGGGACACCCAGTGCATAAGGTTGCATTCCTGACTATCTAGACTAACAGCCATTGATGGATCTATCCTCCGTGAACTTATATAATTCTTTTTTGAGCCCAATTATACTTTTGGCCTTCACAACATACACTGGCAATGAGTTCCACAGGTTGATGATGCAATGGGAGAAGTAGTACTTTCTTTTGTTTGTTTTAAACTTGCCTATTACTTTCATTGGGTGACCCCTGGTTCTTGTGTTATGTGAAGGGGTAAATAACACTTCCTTAGTCGCTTTCTCTGCACCATTCATGAATATATAGACCTCTGTCATATCCCCTCTTCATCCTCTCTTTTCCAAGATGACAACTCCGAGTCTTTTTAATCTCTCCTCATATGGAAGCTGTTCCATACCCCTAAGCATTTTTGTTGCCCTTCTCTGTACCTTTTCCATTTCTAATATCTTTTTTTTTTTTTTGAGATGGGGTGACTACAATTCACACAGTATTCAAGCGTGGGTCACCTGTTTTTGGAGGTGCATTGACCCAGCAGGAGCACCGGAAGCTCTCTAGAAATGGGGGGGGGGGGGCACAGCTGTCCATGCTCCTCCCCAAGGCCCCACCCCCACTCTGCCTCTTCCCTCAAGGCCCGGCCCTTGCTCCACCTTTTCCCCCAAGACCCTGCCCACTGCTCGCTCCTCTCCACCCCCTCCCCCCATTGCTCACCCTTAAGGCAGGAAAAAAGTGGGAGGGCATAGACCTCCCACTCCTAAAAGTGATGGGGCCATGACCCCCCCCACACACACACTATTCTGGCATCCCAGTGAGTTGCTCCAGCATCAGCACAGGAGAAAAAGGAGTTGGACTCCTTGGCAGTGCAGCGTGGACACCGCCATGTTCACGTGCCTTGGTCTCCTGGGCACTGTGGAGCCCGAGGCTGCAGTGGGAAAGCACAAAGTTTGGGGGCAGACTGAGACTGGAGTATTACAGGCAGGAGGAGCTATGTGGGGGCCTAAAGGGGTGTGAGGGTGGGGGGATTCAGTCAGGAGTATGCAAGAGGCATCATCTGCTCTGGAGCAAGGCACATCCTCCCCCCCTGGAGCCCCATCGCAAGCGTCCCCCCCCTTTGCCAAGGATCTGATTGGCTACCCCCTGATCCAGAGGAGGGGGCTGGAAGGGTCACAGCTGAGGGCGGTGTTACAGGAGGTGACACTGGGGTCATGTGGTGAGGGGGGGCAGGGCCGTCCTTCGGCATAAACAGCATACGCGGTTGCGTAGGGCACCAGCAAATTTGGGGCACCACTGGGACCAGGGATGGCCTTTTTGGGGTGGGCGCCCACCAAAGAGGGTGCCATGAGCTGGCCTGGCCCAATGGTGGTTGGGGCACTAGTTCCTCTCCGGCCCAGCCCCTCCCCCTGGGTGCTCTCAGCCGGTGGGCCCAGGGCTGTCTTCTCCCTCCCCATTGCCCACTTGCTCCCCTTGGCCAGCCGGCCGCCAGCTGAGGGCTCCTGCCAATGGTGGGGGTGGAGAGGAGCCCTCAGCCACTGCGGCTCCGCTCCGGCCCCACCCCACCTCCTCCCCACAGAGGCTCGTACTACTTGGTGGTGCAAGTAGGGGAGAGGCTTAGCGGCAGGCCCGGGGGTTTCTGGTTGCCGCACTGCTGGGCTCCCCCATGGCACGGTCCCCGCCTCCTCCCTGTGCACTCGGGCCTCTACCAGGCCTGGGGCAGTGCCGGTGGGAGCACAGCTCCCCTCCCCCCACGGGATAAGTGAAAACAATACAAGTAACATTCCACTTGTTTTCATGAAGTTTCATAGAATCATAGAATATCAGGGTTGGAAGGGACCTCAGGAGGTCATCTAGTCCAACCCCCTGCTCAAAGCAGGACAGATCCCCAATTAAATCATTCTAGCCAGGGTTTTGTCAAGCCTGACCTTAAAAACTTCTAAGGAAGGAGATTCCACCACCTCCGTAGGTAACGCATTCCAGTGTTTCACCACCCTCCTAGTGAAAAAGTTTTCCCTAATATCCAACCTAAATCTCCCCCACTGCAACTTGAGACCATTACTCCTTGTCCTGTCATCCGCTACCACTGAGTTTAAAGACCTGAATACACTCTTACATTTACACTCATTTTCATCTATACTAATACACAAGTGAATTGGCCTGTGGCCCTGATCTGACCTGGTCTACCAGTGTCACACCTTGTTAAAGGCTTTCTGAAAGTCCAAGTACACTATATCCCCTGGATCACCCTTGTGCATATGTTTGTTGACCACCTCAGACAGTGGCGGATTAGCCACTGGGCCAATAGGGCCCATGCCCCGGAGCCCCCCGCCGAGTGGAGAGCCAGGCCCCTACGCCCAATCCCTCTCCCCCCTGGCAGGAGCGCTGGGTAGGCGGGAAAAGCGCCCTGAGCCCGCTCCCCAGCAGGAGCACCAGGGGGAAGCTGGAGGAAGACTGCAGATAGAAGCAGTGGGGAGGGGCTCAGGGCCCTATAAAACTGTAATCCGCCTCTGGCCTCAGAGAATTCTAATAGAGTGGTAAGGTATGATTTCTCTTTACAAAAGCCAAGGTGACTCTTCCCTAACAAATTGTGTTCATCTATGTGTCTAATAAATTCTGTTCTTTACTGCAGTTTCAAACAATTTGCCTGGTACTGAAGTTACAATTACTGGCCTGTAGTTGCCAGGATCACCTTTGGAGCCTTTCTCAAAAATTGGCATCACATTAGCTATCCACCATCTGGTACAGAAGCTGATTTAAATGATAAGTTACATACCATAGTTAGTAGTTCTGCAATTTCATACCTGAGTTCCTTCAGAACTCTTGGGTGAATACTATCTGGCCCTAGGGACGCATTACTGTTCAACTGATCAATTTGTTCCAAAGCCTCCTCTATATACTGCAACAGTTTCCTGCGTTACTCAATGACTGAGATTCTCTATTGCAAGAGTGTCTCACTCACATAAGGCTGCTTTATACAAGGAATCTCATTTTTAATTCCTCACAATTTACTGAGCATATGCATGGTGTTTTCCATCATTTACAAATATCATGATGATACCAGAAGGCCGATCCTTGCCCTCAAAAGCACTTGAATCTATATGTCACTTCATTGATGGAAGGTTTCAGAGAAGCAGCCATGTTAGTCTGTATTCGCAAAAAGAAAAGGAATAATAGTGGCACCTTAGAGACTAACCAATTTATTTGAGCATAAGCTTTCGTGAGCTACAGCTCACTTCATCGAATGCATCCAATGAAGTGAGCTGTAGCTCACGAAAGCTTATGCTCACTTAAATTTGTTAGTCTCTAAGGTGCCACAAGTCCTCCTTTTCATTGATGGAAGGGGATGTTGTCAGGGCCTGAAATTTAAGATTTTGCAAGGGGGGAAAAGATTATGCAAAAATCTAACACTGCAAGAAATCTTCTCATGGAAAATGAAGGGGAGAGATGGAAGTTTTGTTTGGATTTAAGCAGCCCTCTGCAACGCAAACATTACAGATGTGTGCCAAGTGCATGAGAACAGAAAGCAAAGCTGAGTTGTGGGTAAAAAAATCCTGACTGCACTGAAGTCAATGGGAGTTTTGCCATCAACTTCAGCAGGGCCATAGCATCACTATTTTCATTGTCCCAACTGTGTGAAATGCAAAAGTAAAGGCAGCATCCTTTACTGTGAAAAGTAAATGAGATTGTTTCCCAAAGCTCTTTGTAATTTAATAATCTAGAGCAAGAAAATTGGCCTTTCAGACAAATGGGCCAGACTGTGCCCTGGGGGGTCCACGGACTGCAATGGGCATTATCAAGTCATGCTTAACAGCCATTATGAAGTCACACGAATCCCTAATAATCTCTGTCTGAGCTGACTGCATTTTTTCAGTCTGTTTCCCAGCACCATGTGGAGACTGACAGAGAATTTGCAGGAATTTCTTGCACAGGAGACTGAACTCCTGAGATACATTTTAAAAATGGGTAATTGAACATTTCCACAACACTCCGGTTCACATGTATCACGATGAGGCTAATTCTGAGGAAAGGCTTTCCAGTATTTTCCAAAGAGCTTAGATTTCAATGTGCCTGCATTACTGCAGGATCAGAATTTTTGGCAGAGGGTAAGAGCACCAGCAGATGATAATATCCAGGTGCAGAAGTATAGCAATCTCTGGGCAACATCCATATTGAAGCTTGTACAGAAGTAGTTGAGTAGAAATGCACAAACTGGAATAAGCAGGAACAAGATATTCCATATGGACTCAAAGTCTCTTTGTTACCTCTGGGCTTAGAACAGGCTTCTTCCAATGGAAGAAAACAGTTTTACATTCTTCTTTGTTAGAGATCTCTCTAAAGAGGTTTTAAGAAGGGAAATCGCCTCTCAATGCCATGAGAGGCTTTTCTGGTGGAGCTGTGAGGAGCCTAGTGTTTGCCTGCCTCCACTCTGCAGCCTACCCCTAGGAGCCAGCCAGTGGCACAGGATGGAGATCCTCACAGAACCTGGCAATACCGCTTCCTAACTGGCCGAGGATGTTGCTGTTGTATTTGGCAGCAGGGTAGTGCCCCTGCTGCACTGCTCTGCTGACTCAGGAAGTGGGGGACCTGAAATCACAAATCAATCGCTTTGCAGTTTTACAGAAATACTGTGACTGATCTGCAGAAGGCCTAAGAAATCCTTCTGGGGAGACTTGAATATTTCCTACGGCTGTTCTGAAGGTCTGGTATGAAGCAAGAGAGAGAAGTGAAAGTCAGGCTTGCGTGTGTAGATTAATACTGTGTGTGGAATGCTGCTGGGCTTGGCTTCAGGGCCTACCTCATGTTACTGACTCTCTGCGCAAGGTCCTGTTTTCCCAGAGTGCTACTCTTCTCTGAAGACTTCGTCACTGTTGTTGCAGTGGGGTCACTCCAAGATTTCACGGAGTTCCAGGCTGTGGCCCCATTTTGTACTAGGACTCACACAAAATGCTTAATGCTCCACTCTGACTAATCGTGAAAAATTACATATGGCAGGGGAGGGGATCTCAAACATTTCCCTAGAATGGGTCATAGCTTAACAGAGGGATTGCCTCTTGGCCCATTTTCGAATGTGCCGCCCATCTTTCATTGCATTTGTGGTCACATAACATCACCTTGGCAGATACAGCCTTAGCTTACGTAGGAAAATGTTCTATTTTCAGCTTCTTTTAATGCAATTTAACATTTGGAAACAAGGAGGAGTGCTAGCACCAGGTGACCAGTCAGCTCTCTGCAGATCACCAGCCCGTGCTCCACAATCACTGAGTGCGAAACACATGTATAGTGCACTTGCTGTACATTGGGCCTTCCAGCTGAGAATTTAAAATCCCTTTGCAAACAGTGAAGCCAACCAGTTCTCACTTTACTAAAAGAAGGTTTCCAAAATCTGATAGCAGGAATTAAAAGGCTGCCTATATGCAAATGATTTGGGATAAGAGGAAGGGAATTAGAGAGCACTTCCTGTATAATGAGTCTCTTCAACTGATAATATAGAATTTCAAAGTCTCTTTGTAGAGTGATAACAGCAGAACAAGGTGTCAAATCAGGGAAAGTGTTAAAACAAGTGAGAAGAAACTGTAGCTCACAGTTTGAAAAGCCCAGGCAGGTCAAGAAAAATTACTGAGGACTGCTAAGAAGCTAAAGCAAAAATGATACCTAAAAAGGTACCATGACAAGGAAAGGAACTCATGATTGCCTCATTGGTCAGTCACGCAGAAACTATTTTATGGCATCAAATGGAACATAGATTACTAACCAGACCGATTTCCAACAGAAGACCCAGAACAGCCATACCATACCTTAAGGACAAAAAATGGAATACTCCAAAAACAAAGGGATTAACAAAATACTAGAAGAATATTTCGAAGAGATATATACTAGCAAATGTGTTAACATGGAAGAATTAGGAGCTAGTATTTTGCAAGTTCTTAAAATGCCCAGACTGACACAGAATGAATGGGTAGTACAGTAAAAGCTTTTTATCCAGCATGTTGCAGGAATGGGGGGGGGTGAAAAAGTGAAAAATTCCAGTTAACTAAGAGGGAGGAAGTTTGAGTGTGGGAGGGTGTGCGGGAGGAGGTGTGGGGCGTGGGCTCTGGGAGGGAGTTTGGGTGCAGGAGAGGGCTTGGGGCAGGGGGTTGGGGTGCAGAAGGGGTTTCAGGGTGCCCAATCCGGAGGGCACTCACCTCGGGCGGCTCCCCATAAGTGGTGACCCGTCCCTGGCTAATCCTAGTCAGAAGCGCGGCTAGGTGGCTCTGCGCGCTGCCCATGCCGAGCTCCGAGCACTGGCTCCGCAGCTTCCATGTTTAAAATATAGGTAACTCCATTGTGAGCTAAGATATTTCAGTCTTCTTTGACAACAAAGTGCTTACTAAATACCTTCCATCAGGCAGATGTAGTTTTGATAACTAAACCAAATAAGGATTTATCAGATCCAGCATTTTATAGGCCCATTTGTTTAAGAAATACAGATAGTAAGATTTTAACAAAAATACTAACATCCAGATTAGACACAAGAATGCCTAAAGTAGTGCATCAAAAACAGATCGGTTTTATAAAAAGGAAGAAACCACTTAAATAACACAAGAAAACTCCTGCATGTGGTAAAGCGTTCTAAGAGCACTAATGAAGACATCTGCATTCTAACTATGGGTGCAGAAGAGGTTTGGTAGAATGACCATTTTCGTTTGGAAAGGTGGAGAGATACAGTTTTTGGGAACACTTTCAGAAGTGGATTAAAATAACCTCTAGAAATCCTAGGGTGACAAACTGTCTGGAGTGGTTCAGGAGCAAGAGTACCAAGCTCAGGGCAGACTGTTAAGTAGCAGGGCACACACCCCAAATTGATTATGGTTCTATACTTCGATTTCACCAACCAAGGATCAAATGTGAACTCCTCAAGCACTATAACAGCCTTGACATGGAGTCACAGACAGTCCCTTTGGGCACTCCAGTCTGTCTTGCCAAACAGGTTAGCCTGCCTTTCTGATAGATGGTCCCTTCCCCCCCCAAATCACTATAATATTCAGGTTTCAGAGTAACAGCCGTGTTAGTCTGTATTCGTAAAAAGAAAAGGAGGACTTGTGGCACCTTAGAGACTAACCAGTTTATTTGAGCATGAGCTTTCGTGAGCTACAGCTCACTTCATCGGATGCATAGGTTACTCCCATTCCCAAAGGACCAGTCACTTACCCCAGGTCAATTGCACGTTAGATCCCACACAAAGATAATGCTCGAAGTGAATCCTATAATAAATGAACTAAAGATATATAAACTAGAAAAAGAAATTAGAGTTATTTACAAGGTTAAAGCAGATAAAAATACACACAAATGAGTTACAGTCTTAGGTTTCAAAAGGTAATAGCAACTTCTATAATAATCACAATCTATTTGTCTTTCAGGGGTAATCCAGGCCAAGCACTTGGGATCTTTTGCTTATGCTTAGTAATCCTTGCCCCTCAGAGTCCAAGCAGCATAAACATACAATTTCTTCCTGTCTGGGATTTTTATTCCCTTCCACCAGAGTTCAGGCTGTCGGGATGAGGCCCCATGCACATCTCTTCTTCATGGATGTGGGAGGAGCAATCAACAAAGTCTTCTGTCTTCTGATGTTCCACAATGGCTTGTCTGGTGCCTCAGGACCTTCTTTTGTTGGGCAGGAGATAACACCTCTTGTGATAAACTAGTATTTCACACTTGGCAATGCTTCTTTCCTGACAAGTGGTTTTACAGTTATAGAGCAAACACTAAAGTGCTACCTTATAACATGGGATATAGATCTGATATGTGAGATTAATGCATGCAGCAGTTTACAAGCATTTCATAAAGTCAAAACACCTTTTCATAAATCTAACACCTATTTTAACAGTACTAACACACAGGGGAGCCAGGCTGCTTTCCAGCGGTGCATTTGTCAGTGTTCAGTTGTGGCCAAGGGGCCTTGGCATGAGCTGGCACCTGTCCTGCCAGGGTCACATTAGGTATTTGGGGAAATGATGTCACAAAGACTGAGCCAATACCATTATGCAGAGGAACAAGCCAACGGTGTCCCTTATCACCCTTATTATTTGATTTAATTATGGAACTATTAGAACAAAAGATTGGGGTGAAGAAGTTCAGGGAATAAGAATATTGGGAATAGAAAAACTTTCATTATATGCTGATGGCCTTATGCTTTTTATACAAGATATAAATAAAATGTGGCTAGTGTTACAAGAAATAATTGAAGGCTTTAGTCAGGAATCAGGATACAGACTAAACCACTTTACTCCTAGATACTAAGTTGGAACTACAGAAAGAAGACTGGGACAATTACACCAAGCTCATTGACTAGTATACATTCTGCATCCTGCATAAAATCTCAATAGTTTAAGCATGTTCAAGGTTTACCAAAGCAATCTTTAAGATCATCTCCAAGTTCATCCAATGTGGCTGCCAAAAATCTGTATACCATGTCTGGGCAAAGAATGTGAAAACTTCCTTTAGCTGTTCAAAATATTCATTAACCCAGAAATAGCCAGTCATCTTCTAGAGAGCCTGAATTTAGCCCACAGAGCATGCTGGGAAAAAGCAATCTCAGAAACGGACATATCAAGTTCTATCAGGAAAGCATGGATAGTCAGGAAGTTTGGGGCACCACAGAACTCACCAGATACACGTCAACAGAAGGTCTCTCCAAACAGTGTCCCCACATACCTGATCAACATTGCTAAAGCAGAAAAAGATACAATTTTTGAGGTGTCAATCAAAAAAGACTGGAGTCAATAAAAGAAATCTCCACTTTTGACCAAGATGAAAACTTCCAACCATACTTTAGTGAAGAAATAGAAAAGGCACTGAAATAAATTAAAACAGGGAAAACTTGTGGCTTCGACAACGTATCACCAGAATTACTACAACATCATAGAATCATGGGACAGGAAGGAACCTTGAGAGGTTTTCTAGCCTAGTCCCCTGCGCTCATGGCAGGCCTAAGTATTGTCTAGACCAGGGGTGTGCAAACTTTTTGGCCTAAGGGCCACATCTGGGTATGGAAATTGTATGGCGGGCCATGAATGCTCACAAAATTGGGGGTCAGTGTGTTTGGGGGGGGGTGAGGGCTCCGGCTGGCGGTGCGGACTCTGGGGTAGGGCTAGAGATGAAGGGTTGGGTGCAGGAGGGTGCTCCAGGCTGAGACCAAGGGGCTCGGAAGGTGGGAGGGGGATCAGGGCTGGGGCAGGGGGTTGGGGCACAGGAGGAGTCAGGGGTGCAGACTCCAGGCGGCATTTACCTTAAGCAGCTCCCAGAAGTAGCGGCATGTCCCCCCTTCAAATCCTATGCAGAGGCGCAGCGAGGTGGCTCGGCATGCTGCCCTGTCTGCAGGCGCTGCCCCTGCACCTCCCATTGGCCATGGTTTCAATGGGAGATGTGGGGGCGACGCTTGGGGTCGGGGCAGAGTGCAGAGCCCTCTGGCTGCCCCAATGCATAGGAGCTGGTGGGGAGACACGCCGCTGCTTCTGGGAGCTGTGTGGAGCCATGACATGCATGGAGCGGGGCAAGTCCCCAGCTGGAGCACCGGAGCGGGGCAAGTCCCAGACCCCACTCCCTGGCAGGAGCTTGAAGACCAAATTAAAACATCTGAAGGGCTGAATCTGGCTGTAGTTTGCCCAACCCTGATATAGACCATCCCTGACAGGTGCTTGTCTAACCTGCTCTTAAAAATCTCCAGTGACAGAGGTGCCACGCAACCCCCGAAGCAATTTATTCCAGTGCTTAACCACCCTGACAGGAAGTTTTTCCTCATGTCTAACCTAAACCGCCCTTGCTGCAATTTAAGCCCATTGCTTCTTGTCCTATCTTCAGAGGTTAACAACAATTTACATCCCTCCTCCTTTGTAACAACCTTCTATGTACTTGAGAACTGTTATGTCCCCTTTCAGTCTTCTCTTGTCCAGACTAAACAAACCCACTTTTTATAATCTTCCCTCATAGGTCATGTTTTCTAGACTTTTAATCATTTTTGTTGCTCTTCTCTGGACTTTCTCCAATTTGTCCACATCTTTCTTGAAATATAGTGTCCAGAACTGAACATAATATTTCACCTGAGGCTGTATCAGCACAGAGTAGAGCAGAAGAATTACTTCTCATGTCTTGCTTACAACACTCCTGCTATTACATCCCAGAATGTTGTTTGCTTTTTTTGCAATGGGGTTACACTGTTGACTCATATTTAGCTTGTGATTTACTATGACTCCCAGATCCCTTTCCACAGTACTCCTTCCTAGGCAGTCATTTCCTATTTTGTACGTGTGCAACTGATTGTTCCTTCCTATGTGGAGTACTTTGCATTTGTCCTTATTGAATTTCATCCAATGTACTTCAGACCATTTCTCCAGTCCAGATCATTTCGAATTTTAATCCTATCCTCGAAAGCACTTGCAACCCCTCCCATCTTGGACTCATCTGAAAACTTTATAAGCAAACTCTCTATGCCATTACCTAAATCAGGAGTTGCCAACCTGTGGCTCCAGAGCCACATATGGCTCTTCAGAAGTTAACATGCGGCTTCGTGGATAGGCACCGACTCCGGGGCTGGAGCTACAGGCACCAACTTTCCAATGTGCTGTATCCTTCTATACGAATATTCCAGTCATGCGTATTATCCCAGGCTGTGATGCCAACTATACCGTAGTTGTGCTTATTAACTAGCATTTCAAGTTCTTCTTGCTTATTCCCCATACTTCTCACATTAGTATACAGACATCTAAGATACTGATTTGACTTGGGAAGAAAAGCAATACGGGCTGTCTATCTTCAGGTCCCATGTCATACAGAAGAACATGATACCCAAGATATGGTGGAAAGCTAAGGTGATAGCTGGCTGCTAAAAAGTGGTCTTCAGCTGGCTGTGGTAAAGCTACCACCCAATATCATCCATGAGTTGTAGGTACAAACGCCTGGAGTGGATGATAAGAACACGAGAATGGCCATACTTGGTCAGACCAATGGTCCATCTAGCCTACTGTGGTCAGTACCAGCTGCGTCAAAGGGAACAAACAGAACAGGGCAATGATCAAGTGATCCATCCACTGTTGCCCAGTCCCAGCATCGTGATCCTATGGAGAATTACATCCAGGTGTAACAGAGTGCAGTATGCCACTCCTCTCTTCTTGTATACATGGCTCCATCACCTCTGGTTTGTAAGCAATGCTGTGTGCTTTGTGTGTGTTAAATCAACCACCACCCACTTATGTTATTCAGAATAAAAAATGTAAGGGATAAATGGCTTCTGCCTGTGACCTTCTCTTTGGTCAAGTGCATTTCTCATCAACCACCCACCATATCAACCATTCGAAAACAAAGCGTTCTTTCCTGTATCAGAAATCTTTATTCTCTGCACCTGCCCTCAGGATGAGACATGGCCTTTTCAAACTGCTTCCACTCCGCAGAAGAGGATCACGCCACTGCTTTATAAAAAGAAACAATTCCTACAGAAGGCTACAAGTACCTCCAAGATCCATCCAGTCCAAACCTCTCTGTGCCTCCTCGAGACGTTAACAATTAGAGAGGGGATCTCTGTGATGCCTCCTTAAAACATACATACTTAACACATGCCAGAGGAATAGTGTGATGGGGAATGGGACAGAAAGATACTGTTGTCTGGACATACTGGTTACTAGGGGAAAAGGCTACTCAACTCAAGTGCATGGAAGAGAGAACGCTCAAATGGAGCAGCCCTCCTAGAACATGTGCTGCTCTCTGCACCTTCTCGCATACAGCTCCCAGCTGAGCCAGGCCTTGTGGTCCTGAATAGATTTAGTGCTGGATTTACATTTGTTGAGGCAGAAGTCCTTGTTTAGCCACAGAGCAGGCACAGCAGCTTGGAGCAGTAGCACCGGTTTTTGCACCTTGCCCCATCAATCTGCCATGACTCATCTGGACAAACTGTATGTCACATCAGCATTGCAATGATCACCACAAACCTCTAGAGGCCAAGAAGGTAAGTTGGGGTTCTGGGTCTTAGTCTCTCTCAGGGTGCCAGTTATGGAGGCCATTCTGGTGACAGGTTAGTGACATAGACTCCTACCTCTAGGAACTGCACTGCATTCACCAACTCATTTCACAGAAGCCCCTGAACAGCCTTCAGCCAGCAATAGCTCTCAGTCACTACAAGTCAGGGCTGAATTTGGACCAGTGACATGGGGAGGAAAGACTCTAGAGCCCTTTTAAGCCATCCGTGCTACAGGAGTTTGGAAGATAAGTTGGTTGTGCTGTAGTCATGTCCCTCTGGAATGGCTTGGATTGATTGACATCAGGATGTTATTTCCCCACAAACAGGTAACACAAGAGGTGGTTTCTATTCCTTCCCAGGAAAAGTTTTAATGGATTTTATATAGAAACTTACCAAAGATTTTTTTATAAGTCAACATTAAAAGAACAAAAACTTATTTCAAGCTATTGGTTCTCTCTTTTTTCAGTTGTTATTCTCAGTGCATACTTGTGTGTGTGTTTTCCTGCTGTACTGTGATCATTTCAATTTCACTTTTTGTTGTTGTGGTTGTGTTTAGTTACTAGACAACCTAGTACTAGAGCGAAACTTACACCAAAAACAACCTCCAGTACAGACTCACAGTGTATTATGTGGCTTGTTTAAAATCCAACCTTTTCAGCACAATTATATTCACCCTTCAGTTAAAAGCCAACCCTGACTAGGAAAATGATCTTTAAGTGGTTTTATAAGACAGGTGTCAAGAAGATGCAAACAATGGAATATGTTAGAAAAAGTACTCAAGACTGGATTAGTGTGGAGATAATTATAGCCTAGAAAGGAATGTAATTCTACTAGGCAAGATACAGCAGCTCATTCCATGTGGTAAAATGTGCACGCACACACACACACAGCTCCCAGTGGTTACCAGTGGGGGCGGGGGGGGGAAGGGAGGGCTTTATAGTTTCCCAGCGCTGTTAGAGTCTGCCACTTTCAAACACAAAACCTCCACCATTAAACCTTTATTAATTGTTGCTTCTGATTTCCCCATGTGGGTCATTTAGCACGAGTTAATGCTAAGCTTGGGGGAGGGGGCAGTAATAAGTAAACCACTAATCTTTGATCTTAGCATAGACTTCTCAGTGTGCTAATTCATAACATGTTCTTTCTTGTCTTTCTACCCCGCTGAGATAAAAGACCCTTTACTCCATCTGTAGAGGTAGTCATGGGTGGCAGCAGCCAGCTTGCCATGGAGGTATGTGGTTATGCAAGACACCTTCCTCACCTCTCTGGGCTCAGGGTCCCTCCCTCATGAGGGGGGTGGGGTGCCTGTAGTAAATCAGTCCCACTCCACAGAGCTTTTATGTCTCACTTGGGTTTTATTTTTCAGTATTTACAAGGTGGGCCTCAGAGCAGGGCCATGGAGCACTCTTCAGCCAAACACTAAGGACCAAGTTCCTAACGCAAATTCCAACTTCCTCTCCTGCTCCCTCTCTGGGGTGTTGCCTTGTTATGTTGGCCTCTGGGTGCCAGTCCTTCCCCAAACAGTCCCTTAGCTCAGTTGCTTCCTTTACAGGGAGGAGAGCAGCCTTCTACTTAGGAGCAGCCTTTTCACCCTGCTGTAGCTCATCTCTCCTCCCTCTCTCTCACAAGAAGAGGGGTTGTTCAGACTAGATGATCATAAAGGTCATAGGCAGCCCTTAATTGAACTCAGATGTCCCTAGCTGACCAGACTTTAGAAAGACAAGGTGGGTGAGGTAATATCTTTTATTTGCCCAACTTCTGTTGGTAAGAGAGACAAGCTTTTGAGCTTACACAGAGCTCTTCAGGTCTGGGAAACTAACTCAGAGCATCACTGCTAAATGCAAAGTTTCAATTTCTGTCAAGGGAATAGGGGATGCTGTCTTTATTGGAGTCACAGCACTTTCAAAACAGCCTTTTAGTATATATTCCAAAATGGGTTGCTTTAATAATGGTAACCTTAGGTGAAATGCTGTAATAAAGCCAGGCAGACACACCAGGGTACTTCAGTGAAATGATGTGTTTTCCCCAGATTCCTTTTCTACTAGGGCATTCACACTTCAGATAAAACATTTAATTAAATTGTACTTTAAACATGGCCAAAACTTGACTGAATTCCTTCTTCCCTGTCAAGGCAGAAAAAGAGGTCCGAGGTTGAGTCAGTCTGCCAGACAGATTGCAAATACATACAAAATGATGGGGTCTAAATTAGCTGTTAGCACTCAAGGAAGAGACCTTGGCGTCATCATGGATAGTTCTCTGAAAACATCTGCTCAATGTGCACTCGAGGTCAAAAAATTGAACAGAAAGTTAGGAATCATTAGGGAAGGGATAGATAATAACACAGAAAATATCATAATGCCACTATATAAAGCCATGGTGTACCCATACCTTGAATACCGTGTGCAGGTCTGGTTGCCCCCGATTTTATATATATTATATATAAAATCAGAAAAAAGTACAGAGAAGGGCAACAAAAATGATTAGAGGTATTTAGGATGACCAGATAGCAAGTGTGAAAAATCAGGACAGGGGGTGGGAGGTAATAGGCGTCTATATAAGAAAAAGCGCCAAATATCAGGACTGTCCCTATAAAATCGGGACATCTGGTCACCCTAAAGATATTGAACAGCTCTCATGAGGAGAGAGAAAATAGACTGGGACTGTTCAGATTGGAAAAAAGAGATGACTGAGGGGAGATAGAGAGAAGTCTATAAAACCATGACTGGTGTGGAGAAAGTGAATAAGGAAGTGTTACTTACCCCTTCACAATAACACAAGAACTAGGGGTCACCTTGAAAACTGGAGTAATAGAAATGGGATGAAATTTAATAGTTCAAAGTGGCAGGTCATGCACTAAGGGTAGGTCTACACTACTCACCGGGTTGGCGGGTAGCAATCAATATATCGGGGATTGATTTATCGGGTCTAGTCTAGACGTGATAAATCGATCCCCGAAGCGCTCTCCCATCAACTCTGGAACTCCAGCGCCACGAGAGGTGCAAGCAGAGTTGACGGGGGAGCGGCAGCAGTCGACTCACCGGCATGAAGATGCCGCGGTAAGTCGATCTAGGTACGTTGACTTCAGCTACTCTATTCTCGTAGCCGAAGTTGCGTACCTTACATCGACTCCCCCCGCAGTGTAGACGAGGGCTTAGGGACTAACAAAAAGCATTTTTGCTATAAACTTATCAGTTGGAAGTGACAGTGGAAGAGAAAGAACTGGTTGTACTGGTTAATCACATGACGACTATGAGCCGCCAATGTGATACAGCCACGAAAAAGGTGAATGCAGACCAACGATGCACCAGGTGAGGTATTTCCAGTAGAGATAGGGAAGTGTTAGTGCCATTATTCAAGGCACTGGTTAGACCTCATCTGAAATACTGTGTGCTGTTCTGATCTCCCATATTTAAGAAAGCTGAATTCAAACTGGAACAGGTGCAGAGAAGGGTTACTAGGATGATCCGAGGAATGGAAAAACCTACTTTATGAGAGGAGACTCAAAGAGCTTGGCTTGTTTAGCCTAACCAAAAGAAGGGTGAGGGGGGATAGGATTGCTTTCTATAAATACCTCAGAGATAAATACCAGGGAGGAGTTATTTAAGTTAGCGCCAATGTAGACACAAGAACAAATGGATATAAACTGGCCATCAACAAGTTTAGGCTTGAAATTAGGCTGATGGTTTATAACCTTCAGAGGAGTGAAGTTCTGGAACAGTCTTCCAAGGGGAGTGATGAGAGCAAAAAACCTAACTGGCTTCAAGACTGAGCTTGATAAGTTTATGGAGGGGTGGGTAAGACAAGACTGCATATAATGGCATGTAGCTGATCTGCAACAATATATCCAATGGCCAGAGATGGGAGGGCTCTGCGTTATTATAGCAAATTCTTTCCCAGGTATGTAGCTGGCGGGTCTTGCCCACATGGTCAGGGCCTAACTGATCGCCACATTTGAGGTCAGGAAGGAATTTTGCCCTGGGTCAGATTGGCTGAGACCCTGGGGTTTTTCACCTTTCTCTGTAGTGTGGAGCACAGGTCACTTGCAGGTTTAAACTATTGTAAATGGTGGATTCTTTGTAACTTGAAGTTTTTAAATCATGATTTGAGGACTTCAGTAACTCAGCCAGAGGTTGTGTGTCTATTACAGGAGTCGGTGGATGAAGTTCTGTGGCCTGCAATCTGCAGGTGAGCAGACTAGATCATCATGATGGTCCCTTCTGATCTTAAAGTCTATGAGTCTAAATTAATAGGAAGCATGTTTAAAACAAATATAAGGAAGTAATTCTTCACAAAACACACAGTCAACCTGTGTAATTCATTTCCAGGGGATGTTGTGAAGGCCAAAAGTATAACTGAGTTAAAAATAAAATAATGATAAAAAGAATTAGCTAAAGTTTACAGAGGATAGGTCTATCCATTAGATAGACAAAATGGTCAGGGATTAGCTATTAGGGAGGTAACCCCACACTCTGGGTGTCGCTAAACCTCTGACTGCCAGAAGCTGGGGCTGGACCATTCAATAATTGCTCTGGTCTGTTCATTCCTTCTGAAGCATTTGGCATTGGCCACTGTTGGAAGACAGGATACTGGGCTAGATTGACTGTTGGTATGACCCAGTCTGGCTGTTCTTATGTAAATTTGCAGAGCATGGAGAAGATAATCACTCTAATCCTCAAACTCCAGCAGATCCTGGAAAGAACAGTCTTTCCTTAAACTCTGGCTGAGTTTAGTAATAACAGCATTTAGCTGTGCCATATGGACATTAACTAAATTAATCCTCACAAAGCAAGTATCACTACCCCTATTCTACAGATAGGGAAGCAAAGACCAATACAAAGTGACTTGTCCAAAGCCATATAACAAGTCAGGCCCAAGCCAGGATTAGAGCTAAGTGCCTGTTGAGTTCTAAGCCTGAACTCATTCCTCCAGCCCACCCTCGGTGGTGATGATATACTCCCAGAACTTGGTGTGGAGTGATGGGGGTCACCTATTTTCCACTCTACAACCTCAGCCCCAGAGAAACACTACATAAGAAATTGCTGTGATGCTCTAACATTTCTAATTCTGTTGTCAGACATGCAAAATCCTTCACCCTAGCCTGTCTCACACAGTCTGCACTGGGCCAGTCATTAAGTATTTTTGTCACAGATGATTTGGAGTCCCCGCCCACCCTGCTTTAGTTTCCTTCTCTCATGATTAAAATAAAAATACAAGCCTCAAGAGAGCTCCGGTTCCCCACTTCCCTTCAGAAACAGGAAATATTTCAGGAATCTCTCTCTCCAGGGACAAAAAATACCTCAGGAGGCCTCCAATCCAATAAGTGGAGAACAGCTCTGCATATTGGGAAGTAACTTTCCATCCCTTCAGCACCAACCTCAGAGTGTTGTCAATGATTGTGACATTCCACGTGTCTGTGTGGCTGGTCCATGCCCAGGACGTTCAAATACAGAGCTCTGTAGATTTACTCCAGGTCTGATGCAATGTTATCACATCTTATGTCATAACAGCCTGTGGCATCTTACTGTAGGAGTGGCAAGTTGCAACATCAAGGGGGAAAAAAAATTGTCCTACAGCATGAGGCAACAAATTGTCCTCCACTTTGTGTCAGAGGGGAAAAAAGGCAAATGCCATATTGTTTATAACAGTGTGGCAGGCAAGCTCATTGTTGTGTTCTAGGAGAAGTTCTGATGTTTCTGAAACCATTTATAAGATTTGGTATAAAAAGAAAAGAAAATTGTGAAAGGTGGCAATGTGGTCTAGTGGTTAGAACAAGGAGTCAGGACTACTAGGCTCTCTACTTTATTCAGCCATTTACTCATGTGACTTTGGTAAGTCCCGTCAGTGTGACTCAGTTTCCCCATATGTAAACTGGGGTGACAAATGCCTATTTCACTGAGTTTGAGGGTGCTTAACTAAATGTTCATGAAGAACTTAGAGAGCTTAACCTATACAGATCCTTCATGACTCTGCCTCGTTATCTATCATACTTATCTCACTCCTATCACCTTAGTATCTGAGCACTTCATATTCTTATGTACTTAACTACACAACAGCCTTGTGAGGTAGGCATTATCCCCATTTTACAGATGGGAAATAGAGGCATATAGCAATTAAATGACTTGGCCATAGTCATACAGGGAGTCTATGGCACATCCCAGTCTCCCACATCCTAAGGCTAACCACTGGACCACCCATCTTTCCAACCTTTATATCCACACTCGTTTTTATCCCATGTCTTTTGGTTCCCTCTGCTCTGCCTCTCTCAGATGGCTTTTTGCTTCCTCCCATGCTACTCCTTACAGAGTTAAGAGTGGCCATGACCATGTCCTCCTTCAACCCCTTCTCAATACCCACTCCTGCTTTGACACCTGCAAGAAAGGAGCCAGCGTTTAGTGGCTGGGCTGAGGGGGTGTTGAGGAAAGCTGATATTTGGGTGATTATAATTTATTAACTACAACATTTTAAAACAAATTGTATTTTAGAATTGTACCTACTTTATTATCTCACTCTCTCACTGCCTGTAGATCTTAGATAGTCAGGTTTTTGGTGCAGGGCCTGTATCTACTTCTGTGAGCCCAATCCTGCAAAGGGAGGCTAATGGAACCTCTCACAGCGCATAAAGTTAAGCATGTTTTTAAATCTTTGCAGGATCAGGGCCTTGTCTGTTCAACATCCAGCACAATGGGCACTGATCCTGACCAGGATCGCTGTTTGCTAGTTGCAATATAACTAACAGACAAGAATAAATGCATGACGGAGCAGTGCTGTATCGCTGAAATGATTATTGATAGAAGGAACCACAATGTAAAATGAATTGTTCCCCGGCACCTCCACCATAGGAGTAGTGAGGAGCTAAAAATTGGTGTACAGTGGTAGAGAATAGTCAGAGAGAAATCTCAGCATGGAGAGAGGTTGCTGTAGGAAATGTGCAGCACAGAAGGGCACGCCCCTGCCAGGTTTATTTTCCTCATTCCCATGGAAACAGAAGCAATGTCCTCTAGCTTTGCTGGTTTTGCTGCTGATTTTTAAATATAACTCATGCTTAGATTCACCTACAAGTAATGACCCATTGCTGATGTGTTTAATCAAGGCTCTTCTGACGTGTCCAGGGTACCAATACCTTCCCTGCTGTAGGATCTGGGACTAGATTTCAAGGCACAACAGGATAGTCAAAGCCACAAAATGGAGAACAGCATATTGTAGATCTGCCAAAGCTATCTAATCGGGGAGCCGACTTGAGTTCCTTAAATGGAAGCAAAGTCAAGCCCTGGCCCAGCGTGTAAAACAGGCTCTGACAAGTCAGTTGTAACTCCCGTCTGCTCTAGTTCAAAGTCACGTTTGCTGAAGCCAGAATAGTAAACAGGCGGCTTTCAACTTTCCGTTCTGCAGTCAAAACTGTAATCACTTTCCCCTGAATGGCACTGCCATTCAAAAATGCTGCGTTTCCACCAGCAGGCTGGAGAGGATGACTTTCATATCAGAGCTCTTAGCTCCTCGCTGCATTTGCTGAATGCAGGCTTTAGGCTTTGAATGGGGAATGTGCTTTTCTCCCCCTACTGCCTCCGGTTGCAGATTTGTGACTATTGAGGGATGTAGCTAAATCTCCCAGCTATGTTCTTATTCATACAAATGAAACAACTGATTTAGTGCTTTCCTGTGACTTTCTACCTGGCTCTCAGCGGTGTGGTGAAGCTGGAGGTTGGGACCTGTTTTGAGATGCTCACATGAAAGGTGCTGTGCTGGAGCAGTACAGACTTGCTATTGCACGT
Source organism: Chelonia mydas (assembly GCF_015237465.2). Classification (NCBI taxonomy): domain Eukaryota; kingdom Metazoa; phylum Chordata; order Testudines; family Cheloniidae; genus Chelonia; species Chelonia mydas. Next base: position 113,179,438 of record NC_051246.2, on the reverse strand, counting down.
CCGGTTTAGTTCCCTTTGGGTGTCACAGTTTCATTTTGTGCTGCTAACAGAGATGAGCTCAAGCCCAATTCCTAGCAACGCTCAAGTCGTGGAAATCATGGAGTTGGACACAGGAGTGGAGACCTGCTCCAGCCAACTTAAGATAGACCAAGAAAGTTTGCCTGGGAGCAAGACTCCCATAATGCCTTGCAGTTAAGCTAATTTTAAGGAGTGGGAGTCTATCAAGCAGCTAAATTTTAACTTGTTTTGAAATTGTTGCTACAGGTATTTTAATAACTGCAAAATGCATCCAAGAGGTACAATGAATATCGTTACCCCTCAAAGAAAGACTAAATTATGACTAATTGTCTCAGATCCACGAGATCGATGCTATGCTCCCAGCTTCAGAACAGTCTCTTAGAGGAGTCCCTTCAATATGGCAGGCCCCCAAGGGGGTCTCACTCTTACTTCAGAGTAGGCCACCCAGCCTCACTGGCACTGAAACTGACCCTCTGGGGTGTCAGCACTCCTGCTTCATGCTGTGTGTTCTGCTCAGTGAGTCCAACTGAGAGACTCCAGTTAGAGACTGGTACGCGCTTTAGGAACGATTGCAGCTCACCCAGTATTTGCAGTGACACTCAAGCAGTGATTTGAAAACAGTAGGGGTTTATTAGTCAACCGGAACGTAGCCAGTGGAAGCCCCTTAGGTTAGTATAGAAAAAATAAAGGTTAAAGCATAGTCCATTCTGGTCAGCCCAGAGCAATTCACCAGCCAAACTGTGGTGAACTCCATTTTCAGGTTCTCTCCGACTTGCTTCCTTAAGTCAGTTCAGAAGCCAGCTCTTTATTTCCCCAGCTCACCGTCCTTTGTTCTGGAGCTGAGGCCTCTGCTCACCTTCCCTGCTGAGGGGCAGGGAAATCCTCCTTCCTCTGGGTCTTTGGCTGAGCATGTCAGTGTTCTGGTGCGTGGTCTTTCCACTGATGTGTGTCAGCTTCAGCCCGTCCTTTTAATGACCTATCCTGTCTGTTCAGGCAGCTAAGTGACATACACCCATACAGCCACCTATATCTCTTAGCCAGCCCTGAGAGCAAACATAATCCTTCCCCCCACACCCGGTAGCAGCACACAGTATAGGGGAAATGGAGGCACACATAGGGGTCATAAAAAAATTACAAAAAATTCCCACTTCGTCACACTAACTGTAAGGTGTTCAGGCAGCTAGAAAGTTATAACTTATAAGGGAATGGGAACTTAGAAAACAACCTACATAAGGACTGGAATGATAAAAAAAATAAATGAGAGGGGTATAATTGTCCCTATAATCTCTCTATAATTTGCAGACTGGACGCTGGCTCTCAGTAGGCTACAGAGAAAGGTCTTCTGCAGCTGTTTTAACCGTATTCCTCTGTGTATGTGCCATGTGTTAAATCAATGAATCTAATCAAAGCTAACGTAGCTGAGGTTTTTTATTAAATTAATCCGGACTCTAAAGTACCCCTCTCACTAAGCATATAATCACAACCAATAACTGATGCAAGCTTTAACTAACAATTAATTGGTTATTGATTATTGGCAAATTATTGAATATTCATTATCAATAGGGACCAGCTGCAGCTGGCTGCCAAACCACCAGACATTGCTGAGCAGGGACCGCCATTCACTTTTGAAAGTTTGGAAACGGAAATGAGAGAAATTTTCTAAAAAGGTGAAAATGATGCTGTGACTCTTTCCCCAACCCAGAAACCATCACCTGGAAGGAGGCTGCCACAGAATGCTGCTGTCTTATGGGGGAGGAGCCTGGAGCCCCAGCCTTGGCCCCTACAGGCTGCTCAGGAGCCCACTTGACAGCTGGGACTCAGCTATCTCCCTTCCTCTCGCCCAAGGCAGGTAAGAGCCCCAGCGGCGCCATAATACAGCCAGTGTATTTTGAGGAAATGGGTGTGTGATGCCATTTGCTCTTCCTCTTATTACTATTTTCACTGCTGTTCCATGCTACCAGGCCACCCACCACTACTCCAGGAACACCCTGCTCCAGCTGCACCCATTCCCTGGGCTCAGCCAGGTTACAGTTCCAAAAGATACCCACCCTTCCCATGGCATCTGGCGACCCAGACTCCTCCACTCAGACCTTCCCAGGGCACAATCCACTGCGTCACCTGCCACAGGGAGGAACTGTCCATGGAAACAGAAAAGCAGACATAAGAAGCCAGATTCCAGATGCCTAATGTCTGTACACTGCACAGGAGCACTACCGAGGCATGGGCCAGAAGCAGACAGCACAAAGGAACATGAACTAAAGTTGATGCTGATCAAAACAAGCTCTGCCACCAAACAATGAGCGACCTTAGCAGTGATGAAGCACTTGATATAGGCTGCATCACTGAGACTTGGATGGATGACGCTGCAAGCCCTGTGCTAGCCCCCTCACCTCCCTGGGATACTTGGTACACCCCAGACATGGACAAAAGATGGCAGGCAGCACTGCATTAATCATCTCTGCAAACATGGAATCCAAGAGAGATGTCTCAGGTAAGGCAAATTCAAGTGTCTCTGACCCCCCGTCAGCAACTATGTGTGCCCCTCATAGACCATTCCTTCTTGTGATACAGGCCTCCGACCAGGACACTGACAGCCTCACCCCTTGTGGGGTAACAAAGAGGCCAAACGAAAACCCAAAGTCTGAGTGACCATGTACCAGGCCTTTGGCCCTGGCTGGGCTTAGTAGTCCTTGCCCCTTTACTCCTAAGGCATACATCACCCTCCTGCCGGGGCGAGAGAGGGGTGATAGTAGGGAACCCAGGCCCACCCTCTTCTCTGGGTTCCAACCCAGGGCCTTTGTGAAAAGCAGCTAGGGTCTGTTCCTTATGATCCCTCACTACTCCTTGCCTTTGCATTTTTGCAGGCATCTGTCATGGAGCAGCACTCTCCAGCCCTCTCTCCCTGGAGTTGTCTCTGTGTGCAGCTTTCCCCAGTTTGTCACTGAGTTGCTTTCTCAGGGTGGCTCCTAGCCTCTTGAGCAGCTGCCTGGAATCTCTTGAGCCTTGCTACCCTCTCCCTTCATGCTCAATCCCAGGGTATAAGCTCCCTACTATAGGTCTCCTCTCTCCGTCTTTCTGTACTCGTCCTGCAGTCTTGTTATAGGAACCGCCCAGTCTCGTTCTCCCCAGCAGGATCTAATCCTCAATTACTTGTTTCCCTCCAGGTGCCATAGAATGGGCTAATTGGGCTCTCCAGCTCCCTTTAACCTTGTCACTGCCCATGGGGGGTTTATACATCCCATTACACCAACAAGTGGCCCTCTCTCCCCACTGCCCCCACAGATCTTGGCTTTTGAACACTCTGTGCTGGATGAAGACAGAAGGCCAGGAACTTGAGTGTCAGTGGAGGAAAAAAAGGCTGATACAAACAGGATGAAACATAACTAATTCCACGAAACCTATGCTGAGGTTGTGTTACAGCTGCCAAATCCCAGCCCAAGGATACATCTCATTATAGTTCTCTTCCACGATGCTTTTCAATGGATATTTTCAAGGTGAAGGCCAGTATCCTCCTCATTCAGGCAACCTTTCAAGCACTGGGCTTGCTGATAAACAATCAGAAGTCAACCTTCATCCCAGTAGAGGGGATAGAGTTTTATAGGAGAAGTGCTCGATTCTACCCAGGCCAGGGCCTTCTTCCCAGAAGACCTCTTTCAGACGATGGCGCATACATAGCGCAGCATGTGAGACTGCACCTCACATCCCTTCAATATTATATGGCCTCTGTGTACTTGCCAAATCACCATCATTCGGACACAGTGCTAACAGTGCCCACTCCGGTCCTTGACTGGAGGAGGGACCCTCGACTGGTGGGCTCAGGCGTTCCCTTCATCAGGCACCAGCACTCAATATCCCTAGTCTCGGATGCTTTGGTGCTAGCCTTCGATCAGTCAGTCATCAAGGTATGGGTGAACTTGTACTCCTCACCTTCTCAGGAAGGCCGCCAATACTGCCATGCATTTCATAAAGACCCATGCTGACAGGCCAAATGGGAAAACAGGGTCTGATTCACAACAAACGTGAGAAACATTCTGTGGCCTCGGGAAAATTGGGATATGGAAATAGACATCTCTCAAATTGAGGGAGGCATTCCTCCAGCCTCTGGAATCCAGGGAGGGAATGATGGAGACTAAGGAGACCCTGTGGAACCTCAGCTTTTTGAGATAGCTGTTGAGCAGTGCAGGCATAAAATGGGTCGGAGACCACTTTGGGATTAGGAAATAATGTGAATAAAACCTCTTCCCTCTTAAGTCCTGAGGAACTGCCTCCACAGCTCCTACCCGGATGAGGGCTTGCATCTCCTGGACTAACAGCTGCTTGTGAGAAGGGTCCCTGAAGAGGGACTGGGGTGGGGGGGACAAGGTGGAAAAAAAAAATTGGAGGGTATATCCCTCTTCCACCATGCTCAGCACCCAATAGTCTGTGGTGATGCGTGACAATGCTGAGCTGAAGTGGGACAAATGGTTTGGAAATAATAGGGGACTGGATCTGATGTGGGAACTGGTATAATGTCCTCAGGCGCCCCATCAAAAGTTCTGTTTGGAGCCCCCCGAGTATCTGGGAGGGCCAGGTAGCAACGCTGATGTGGATGGGGGCAGTTACCTGCACCTAAAGCCTCTACTTTGCTTTCTGCAGGTCCTGACAGGGCAGCAGAGCAGAGAAATGCGTGGGCTGTTGGGGCCTGAAATGTTTCCTTGAAGGTGCCGGGACATAGAGACCCAGGGATTTGAGGGTGGATCTGGAGTTCTTCAGGCAGTAGAGCTTTGCATCTGCTTGCTCTGAGGAGAGTGAGCACCCTTCAAACCTGAGGTCCTGAAGGGACTGCTGCACCTCTGCCAGTAGGCCAGAGGACTGGAGCCAAGAGCACCTTTGCAGGGCCACCGCATCTGCTGCATCTAGGGTGGCTTGCAAGGAAGCCCTGGCTATTGCCTTCCCCTCTTCCACCAGAGTGGAGAGCTCCTGCCTGGACTCCTGAAGGAGCAAGAGAGTCACCTTTGATGGGGCCACCATGGCCAAGATGTCTACTAGGTTGTGGGGGGGGACTCTTACGACCTCCACTTCCATACCTAGCTTTAAGGTCACCCTCTTCAATAGCCCCTGATGTGCTTTTAAGTCATCCTGGGGGTAGAGTGTGATGTGGCTGGCCCTGACACTGCCTCCTCTGGGGAAGAGGCGCAGTGGCCTGCACTGTCACGGGTTCCTTCTCTTCTTCCTCTGCATGGCGCAAATCCCATAGGTCCAGGTCTTGAATGTCAGTACTGGGCTCGGTACTGGAGTCCGGGTCCGGTGCTGCTTGGTGAGACAGAGGAGCCTCTCTCTGACACCACTGAGTAAGAGAGTGTGTGCGCGCGCAGAGCGGGGACTGGCACCAGGGTGAAGCCTTATGGGTTCTAGATTGGCCAGTGCATTTGCATAGGTCAGTGCCCACTGGGCCAATCACTCAGAGGTACCCCCACACTGGGATCCCCCATCGAATAGGACTGACAGGTGGTGTACTGGTAGGGAGTCCTTGTCTGGGTGAATGACTCCACCTCCGCTCCAACAATGAGCCTTCCTCCAAGGATCATGGAGATGTGGTACCCACTGATTCCAGGGGTTGGTGCAAAGGATCAGGGGATTGGTGCCGACATGGAGAAGCCCACGTCGACACTAGCAGGGACAGTTACCCTCTAGATGGTACCGATGGCCCCAGTACCAAATGGGAACTCAGGGCAACATGCTTCCTTCTGCTCTCCAGCACTGATCATGCCGATTCTTGGACTGCCAGTGATGGCAGTACGAACAGTGAAAGGAAGTCTCTGGCCGCAACTAATGCCTCTGGAGTGGATGGCACCGTTATCTCACTGGTGCCACACTGTCCCTCCGGTGATGACGGCTGACCTGGGACTGGACTCAATGGAGCCTGTGAACAGGATGGAGTCGACAGTACAGCCTGCTGTGCGGGGGGCAGACGAGTGACCAGACACAGGGAGCACTCTGCTATTCGCCCCATGAATGGCCTTTTTAACATTGGGGAACATCCTGGCCAGCTGCTTATGTTTTTTCTCGGCATCAGCGACAGGGAACAGTGCCAAGAGTCACTTACAGTGGGTGGAGCACTCAGTACTGACACTGAGATACTTGGTGCCAAGTCCGACCAGCTCACTTCCAAGGAGGGTCTAAGCGCCACTTCCATCAGGAGGACTTTAACATGGCCTCCTGTTCTTTCTTTGTACTCAGCTTGAACTGGCGGCAATCTCTGATACGCGTCTCACCCAAGCACTTTAGACAACTGGAATGCAGATTCCTCAAAGGCATGGCCTTGCTGCAGGAGGCGCAGGGCTTGAAGCATGGAGAACGAGGCATACACGACTCAGGAAGCAGAGGAATCTCAGCTAAAGTGGTGAGAGTCCAACTATTGACAACTACTAACTAAAGTTCAAACTGAGAAAACTATTGGGAAGAAAAAAAAAAAAGGAAGGGATGGAGTGACAAACGAGAACCACTAATGAAGCAAGAGGAGCAGTTCCAGCAACTGTCACAGATGGCAAGAAGGAACTGAGAGGGTGCAAGGTCGGGCGACCCCTTTTACAGTGCGATAAGCACAAGGCACTAAAGGGCGCTCGAGTCAACCCAGCGGGTTCCACAGAGGGAAAAATTTCCAGTGACTGTGCATGAGGTGCGCACACACCTAACGTGGAATGGACATGCACAAGTACTCAAAGAACCACCATTCCACTTGACCCTAAGGGCTGTGAGGAGGCATGGCACAGTGGTATAAAGCAGGCTCAAACACGTTTTCCCCTTGGCTAGGGGAATCTCTATGTGGCTAGTTAAAGCAACTTTATAGAGCTTTTGCACCACTGGAGCAGTTCAAAGAGATGTAGGGTAGCACAAGTGTAACTAGGGGAGGGTTTGGTCAACAGAATGGATAGTGGAGATGATGAGAGAAGGAAAGCATCTGCCCATAGGTTTCAGATCCCAGAGGAAGTCTGTAGAGAGAACAGTTAGATAAAGACAGTTTTTAAAGTTCAGACTGAACAATTTTGCTTTGGACCGTTTGTAATGCAACATTTACAGAATGTACGGTAAAGAGTAGAACAGCAGTTAGAACACTCAGTTTAGTGCACACATTCAATACACTCAAAGGGCCCAAACTGGGGGCCACAGTCAGTCACATTCTGCTGACTCATCCATGTTTCTGACTGCAAAAAGCATCTAAAGCTAAAAATATATAATACTTCCCTATTATTCTTCCATGTAAACAATTGCTACAGTTGGCACAATTATGCAATTACAATTGGGTGGGAAGATGAGCACAAACCTCTCCTATAAGATGACCATCCAATGAAAATGCTTGACAATGGCTGCGTTATGCAGTTTGCACATTTCCATGCCTGCTGAATCCAGACACATCTATCATGTAAACAAATAGCCCTTTGAGAATTAGCTCCCTCTAAAGTTTCAAACTTTAATTATTAAAATAATTAAGGCTACAGTAAAGTGAGGATTTTTTTTAAAAACAGAAGAATGTGGGAAGTGTTTTTTCCCCATAACCCTCTCATAACTCCAAATACAGCTAGCAAGATTTAGCTGAAGATTTAAAAAATAAAAACATTCTGTAAGAGCAAACATGGATAACTATAGGCACAAAGCTTCAGAAAGTTATGTAGTGGAACAGAAATGGAAACTGATCAGAGATCATATTATTACAGTGGCATGGGAGCTTGTGACATGTTTAAAGATTGAAATTTTAAGTCCTCTAAAATTAACATGCTTAGTCAGATTCCTTTGAAATTTGGTATATCAACAGAAGGGAGATAGAAATTTGGATCTAAATTTGAACCATTAACCCTATTCTGCACCCTCCTGAGGGGGATGACATACCAACCAAGCAACCATAACTCGGCACTGACGTTGCCTTTTTACCATGGAATATCTTGGCTCACAATCTTAACTAGAACAGTCACAGATAAGTGTCCATTATAATATTTAAACAAACACCAAAGCAAATAATTCCATTTAATTAAATCTCAGAAAGAGGAAATTGGAGATTATTACTCTTTAGAAAACAGGAAAGGAATTTCATCTTAAAAACATTGCTGTTGCCCTTCCCAGCAGACAAATCTTAGCCTTGTCTACACTATGGGAGATCAGTCTAAGTTATGCAACTTCAGCTACGGAATAACGTAGCTGAAGTTGACGTACTTAGGTCTACTTACCGCAGGGTCCGCACTACACTATGTCGACGAGAGATGCTCTCCCATCAACTCCCCTTGAGCTTCTCATTCAGGTGGAGTACAGGAGTCGACGGGAGAGCAATCTGTGGTCGATTTAGCGGGTCTTCACTAGACCCACTAAAGCAACTGCCGATGCATCGATCGCTGCACATTGATCCCCTGGTAAATGTAGACAAGCCCTTATATTGGGCATCATGATGAATTCATAGGGAAGTGGGAGAAGAAACAGGGTGAGAGGAGTTCAAAGTGTTTCTGCACCTCTGCTGTTTTCCCATGTAAAAGATAAAATCATAATTTACAAAAAAATTAATCCTATGAACAACCCTGAGATGTAATGAAGAGATAAAGATAGCATTATGTAACACCGGGGTATTTGTCAATCAAATATATACAAGTAAATATCTTCCACTAGATTTTTCTAGAATAGATTTGCAATAAGCCAAAGTTAATTATTACAATACTACTACTGTTCATATGAAAGTTATAACATATGGAGTATTTCCTGGAGTCACTGCTCAACATCATGAGTAATACCAAGCCATGGTGGCCCCTTTTTGTTTCTGAATTCGAGAGACATCCTGTAACCATTGCGATCACTACAACTCCACCTCTGTTTCATGAGGATCTACTGTAAGAAAGTCGTGTTGCTGTAGCTGTGTTGGTCCCAAGATATGAGACAAAAGGTGAGTGAGGTAATAACTTTAATTGGACCAACTTCTGCTGGTGAAAGAAACAAGGTTTTGAGCTACACAGGGCTCCTCCTCAGGTCTTGGAAAACCTTGTATTTAGCGTCTCAGCTAAATACAAGATTGAACAGATAGATACCATAAGAAAGATCATTCCAGCAAACAATCCTCATCCTCTGAAACACAAAATGGAACTGCCATGCCTTTCATTTACTGTTTTCTCTATAAGTATCAAGTTGTTATTAATCTTCTTCATTATTGTGCCACAGGAGCAGAGTAATTATATTCAAGGCACTTTCATTCTACATCCCTATCTTCAAGATCTACTACTTTCCAAATGAATTACCTATTTGGCTGGCAGTTTTCATGCTTATTCTCTGCATCACAGGGAAATATTTGTGCAGAGATTAGTTAAATGTCATTCGCCTATTTTGAATCAGAAAAACACCCAAATCTTGTTACACTTACAAAAAAATTTCAGATTTTTTTGCACTCAATTAAAAAGGATTTTTTTCCAGCGCTCAAGGTAACCAGTTCTTAATGAGAAATGCCTCTAACTTAGAAAAATATTGGTTGAGAAACAGTCGAATGATTGAAAATAACATTTTGTACATACACACAATAGCATTTTCCTTCATGACTATATTCAATTTGCATTGCCACAGATTGAAAAGCACAGGTAAGATTATTTTAATTAGATCATTTAAATGTCTGATTACTTGTGAGAATATCTAATTAAATGCACCTAATGCATTCAGTGTGATTAAGAACTACACTGAAACACGAAATGTACGATTTCAATGTTTATTTTATTAAATTTAATGTGTAAGAAGAATAGACTGTTGTGATTGAGAACTGAAAAATCCCAAAGCCTGGGAATTCAGTGCTATGGGTTTCCCACAGCAACCATAACTCTACCACTTTGTATGCATGTATTATATTTGCATTTTAACAGATTTTGATAGAAACACTCCACAGATGCAGAGCAGCAATTGCTGAAGAAATAACAACGATCATTTTAAATTTCCATCAGGAATGTTTAACATTTTTTGAATTAAACAACTTACCTGATGAATTGCCACTACTACTATTTGCATTTAACAGTTCTAGATAAGTAAATGTAAACCAGAGGTAGCAGTTGCTGACACTAAGTTGTCTCCACACAGATTGCAATGGGGATTTGTATTAACATCTACAGCTCTTCTGCTCTCAACCATTGCCGGGGCAAAAAAGCCTACCATATTCAGCCGAGTTTAAACTTTATTCTTAGTGCTAGGACAAATCTGAAAGTCTGAGAAAGACAATTTAAGAATAATTCAAATTCTGAGCAGCAGTTTTAGTGCCATTGCTTTTCTTAGTGCCTCTGCTGGAAAGGTGTACATCCATCAAGAACGCATCCAGAGAACATAGTATAGTGTCAATGCCTGGAAAGAAAACACCAACAGGATAGGAACCTTGTAAAGCTGATCAACAAATTGGATGGACTTTATTTCTTCCATTAGTTTCTACCTGAAAATTCACTACATATTGAAGCAAAGTGTTGATCCTAAGAGTTTTCTAATTGGATAAGAATTCAATAATGCGATTATTGAAGTAGGGAGCCTTTCAAGAAACATAATATTGAAACTGTTAAGAGATAACTTACTGCTACTCAAACTGAATGCCAGAACAGTCTCTGACTTACCACAATGTCTGAAATGGTGATGAAATTGGCAGTACTAGTGATTTTTAATAAAATGAAGCCATTCTCCACTGCAAAGCTCCATGACTTCTCTAGCAAGAGTGAAGGAAATGAGAACTATACACATAGCCAGGAGAGTAAAATGCAGATCAAAACAGTCACCACCTGCACAAATTTATTTGAAAAAATTACACATTAATATAAATTTGAAATGTGTATTCACATTCCTAAAGAGGTTGTTCTTCCAACCATGTTTAGACCAATGTACTAACACAGCAGTGTCTTATGCCCTTAAAGATATAAATTTGAAACAAAACATTTGGGTAAAGAAACACGCTCTAGTGGAGTACATCACACATCTCCTCCTCCTTCTCCACTATATGGTTCCCAAAATATTTCATTGTACACAGACTGCCACCAAAAGGCTCTAGGGCATGGGAAGCACAAAGACCACAATATAAACCATCAGTCTAGAGCCGCTGAAATACACAAATGTTGTTACATTGATTCAAAGGGAGTGGCTTTGGCCCTGATCCAGCAAGGTGCTTTAGGATGTGCCTAGCATTCACACTAATGGGACTACTCACATGATTCAAATTAAGCAATGTACTTCTGTACCTTGCTGGATCAGGGCCTTAGACATGGTTTTATGGTTAAGAGACTGGACTAGAACTCAGGTCTGTAGGAGACCTGGGAATTGAACGTAGATTTCCTATGTGACCATGGGCAAGGTACTTAATCTCTGTGCTTCTATTCCCATCTGTAAAATATGGAAAGCAATACCTCTTTTTTCAGACTGTGGCATATTTTAGATTGTAAGATCTTTGGGACTGCATCTTACTGTTTTTGTTTTCAATAGCACCCAGCATAATAGGACCCCTATCTTGGTTATGGCTTTTACCATAATGCAAATGATTAATAAGAGAATTAGTACCCCCGAGTTTGTGCTACTTGTACTAAGGCTGAGGTTCCTTGAACCCACACCGACCAGGCCAGTTTCTATAGGGGTCACTTCCTTCAGGGATATCAATGACGAAGGTTTGTGGTAACATACTTGGAAACTAAAGTTTGGAGGAACAGCTAGTACTGCCCTTTACGCTGAATTATATACCATCTCCTTCACAACATGGTCCAAGGTCTTAAACATATCTGGTCAGGCAAATGCAGCTATTTCTCTCAGAGCTATGCCTTTTTGGTTTCTAGATTGCTTCAATGAATTGTAACCTTAGAGAGAAAAGCTTGGTTGAGCTTATTAATTCTCACTTACTCTTGAGTTTCCATGTATGACAAGAAATATTTTGAATTGAATTACTTAAAGAAAGCTTTGCAAAATATAGTAATTAAAATATACCATGAAAAACTCAGAACATTTTTTTACCTGCTAGCCAAGGGAAGAAAAGCTTGATTTCAAAATCAGATCTGGCAGTGACTTGGGTGGGAGAGCGCACAGGGTGTTAGTCAAGAGCCAACAAACATTTTTAGAAAATGAGACACCGATCTCTAGGGCAGAATTAATGCTGTTACAAAAGCATTTCTCAGCCCTGGATCAACATCTCATGAGGTGCCCAGGACTGCTATTATCACCACAACACACATCTTGGACTCAGATTACAAGGAGGTTTGATATATAAAGTAACTATAGACCCACCCTGCCAGCTCATACCAGCAGGCAGTCCCTTGAGCTAACAGATCTCCAGTGACCATGCAGGATTGAGGCCTATCTCTTTATATTAAGCATCTTCTTAATAAAGCAAAATATAGTTGCTTCAGTGATTGTCCTACCAGTGAACCAGACAAATAATTACAAGCTTCTGCACTTTAGAATGAAGGACATTGTGTGTGTTATGATCAAGAACATTCGTAACATTTTTGCAACTGACAGTTTTATATTATATTTGAGAAGGAAGCTGTTAAGAACCTGTTTCTAGTGCTAATAAATACTTCATGTGGTATATTTTAATACCTTAAATACAGATTATTTCTAAAAGTACCTTTTGAATATATTTTAAGACAAAAATACTTAAGTACAAACTTTTAAAAATATTTAAACTTATGATACTGTTGCACTTTGCAGAAACAATTATATACTGAACGGATAAAAAAACCCAGAGTATTGCAGGAGACATTTAATATGAAACTTTTGGAATTTCCACTGAATACAGATTTACAATCAGTAAGTGCTATGATTAATCAGAACATGGAGTTTAAATTATAAGACAACAGGAAGTACACTACTGGATGAAAAGAATACACCTTGAGCAGTGTTTAACGTAGAAAGCTAAAGGCTATGTGAATCCTCACCTGAGAAGTACATCTGTCTGGTAATCTCTTATTGCTATTACAGAATGGAGTTTTCATGGCAAGACCATCCTGAGCAAAGTAAGCACGAGTACTGACAGCTCATCAAACTCCATCTGCACCAAGAGTTCTAAAGCCAGTTCATGATACAAAATATATATAGATTAAAAAATGTAAATTCAGGAATATTTAATGCATTTAACAACTATAATTATCTTTTAGTTAGCATAATTATCAATGCTTAGGGCAAGGTCACTAGAGACTGAGGAAGAGGTATAAAGGAAGAAATTCTTGTTTTCAGAGCATGGATCACAAAACTTAACGTGCAAAATATTCGGGATTCTGCATTTGCACCTTGGGTCAAACCTAAGTTGCGCACACAATGAAGAACTATATTAACTCACTGTAATTTTAAAAAGCAAGCTAAGGGTCTGAATTAAAGCACGTTAGGTACATGCCTAACTGCTGCATGGGAACAGGACCATAAGCATTAAATTTATATAAAATAAAGTCAAGTAGATAATACGGGGTATTATCTACACAAATCCTTAGTGAAATAGCAAACTGAATACAGGAAAGGGAAAATCAGTAGGTAGATTGAATGGATCGGGGAATCCAGGTTTCTGATTCAAATCCATCCCGGGTCAGTAGCAACTAAGAGTTGGTACCATCTGATGGCTGCTTGGTGGTCTGTAGGAAATGAGTTGGTCAAGACAGAATTCAGAGAGGGCAGATTTCCTCTCCACACACTAAAAAAAGCACACCGCAAGTGACTCCCTAGCAGTCTCAGCAGAGACCAAAAGATACAATTGACACGGAGATCGAACTCTTTCCACCTATATAAGTAGTCCCTCACAGAACGGGGCTGAGGGCACTGCAAGGGCGTTAGCAGGGGGTACGGGGAGGGCAGAACCACTGCCACATGCGCTGTTGTGTTTGTCAAATGATAGGAGCTCCGTCTCTAAGGCGGTCTGTCAATCTGGTATCTTGCATCACTATTAAATTCATTTAAAGTACGAAAAGTGATCAGCAGACATTGACTTTCCACTTCTGGATTTTAACAAGAGGGCATACTCACAGCTCAAGGGGAAGGGATAACGTATGTCCAGCAGTAACGTAAAAGACAGCATCTCAGGCATGTGGTAATTCTCACCAGAACTTCTCATTCACTGAGAGTCCTTTTGTTCTTCTGAAGAAACTGGCCAAGCCTTTACGGTAGGAACTTTGTCTGAAATTGTCACTAAGTCAAGCTCCAACAAGTCAGATTTTTAAAACACATTTCTACCTCAAGATAAGACACTAAATGTGATGTTCTCGTTGAACTACATTGTTACATTCTGTAGCAGTAAATGGTAGAGCTTACTGAACGGTAACCCATTTCTACTAAGGTCATGAAAGACAAAAGAGATAAAAAGGATATATTTTTACACTTGTGTTTAACATGAACAGAGAAATTGAAGCATTTACCCAAATTTTAATGCATAAATCAACTCTAATTTTTAATCTGATTCAGACTTAAACAATAAATAGTGGGAGAAGTATAATGCAAGACTTACTGAGTAAAAGTGAATGTTTAATTATCTCATGAGATCTACTTAAAAACAGGAGTAATGTTCACAACCATAAATCCAAACCCTTCACACTTTTTTCTTAACACAGCAGTGAACTGTAAAACTGCATTTACTGGGTAACCATTCAATTATTTTAAATATTAACCCAAGTGTTTCCTCCTTGGCCATTTCAATTTTTAGCACCAAAATTAGCTCCAAAAGAGGTATGGGTACAGCTCTGATGTTTTCAATGAATAGTTTACATATAATACTTAATATATTATACACACATACTGTACATTCTCACATCCACACAAACAGGAGGCATATTTAAATGTATATATTGTGTGTTTCAGTTTGTTGTCAAAGACTTAGAGCAATGGAAATAAAGCAGAAGGGGTAGTATTTTACATAGTAGGCAACTTTAATGCTGTAGTGCACTTATAAAAAAAAGTCCAACTCTCCCTCCCAGCTCAGCAGCTTGTTTCAATTTTTTTTTTAATATCATGATTCAAAAGATGCAGAAATTATTGCCTAAATATTATTCTATACATTTCCATCGGTGTTCTCAAAAACACTTGAAATTGCTACTTAATTTACAACTTAATTACTTTTTCTTACAGCTTTAATTCATTGGCAATTTTGGAAGCAATGTTTTTAAAAGCTATGGATGTTCCCGATATCCGCTTAAAGCGGACTCCATTCAGTGACAGTCTTGGCAGTTTACACACCTCCATCTCCCACTGTACAAGATTTTCCGCATGTCCCTCGCCATGGACACAGAAAAGCAAGAAACGCTCTCTTTGTTCATAGTCACAATTATTGGCATCCAGGACTTTACGAATTTCCCTCATCATATCGTTAGGATCCATGGAACTGGTAGTTTTCATGCTCCAAGTAAATCTCAGTGAGCGGGGCTTGGCTTCCTTGTTTTCATCCTTCTGATCCACAGCTACATTGCGACTGAAAGAAAACATTTTAGTATTTAATAGAACAACCAATAGCCTCTTAAATCTTGTGTTGGTGAAGCAACTGCCATGTTCAGTGTGCATTTTTTGTATTACAGAAGTGCTAGAGGGGCCCCAACTTGGAACAGGACCCTGTTGTACTAGGCATTGCATATTATATACACACAGTAAGACTGTTCCCACCCCAAAAGCATACAATCTAATTAAGCCAAGACACAACTAGTGTGAACAACAATTGGAACAAATGGGGACATGACGATGAAAAACTTGATTACTACCAGTGTGAAGGTAAGTTTTTCACTCACCTGTAATTCAATTAAGGTTACAGCCTACATGGACCAATATTCTCGGCCATATAGCACCAGAAAACTCTAGAAATCTGGAACCCTCATTAAGATAGCAGCTCTAAGTCACAACTTAAAGACTTAGGCCACAGCTGATATATAACTTGCAATGATGAACAGTCTAACTTTTGAAGTTACTGGAGAGCCTTTTTCAGAATAAAATACAGAAAGTTAACATACCAAACTAATGTTAACAAAAATAATCTCCTTGTCACTACAACAGAAGGTACATTGGGAAAATTTGATGACTATCAAATGTAAGAATTAAAGCACATAGTAATAACAACGTTCTTCTCTTGTTTTGGTGGTGGTGGAGACAGATGGATCAGAAGACGAGTTCCAGAAATTTGTAGAATATCAGCTCACTCTTGCATTTCAGCTATGAATTAGTGGTCACATGGCTAAAACGAGAGCTGAAATCTGTGTACTGAAACCTTCACAGAAAAGAATTTGGTAACATGCAGATAGGTGCATAAAAGTGTTTTCTGCATCAGAAACCTCTTTAAAGATTATTTTTGCTCTCATGGTATACCATACAGCTTAAAATCAGCGGTATGTTAAGATTCATAATTCAGTTTAGAACATAACAGCCATACTGGGTCAGACCACAGGTCCACCTAGCCTAGTATCCTGTCTTCCGACAGTGGCCAATGCCAGGTGCCCCAGAGGGAATGAACAGAACAGGTAATCATCAAGTGATCCATCCCATCACCCATTCCCAGCTTCTGGCAAACAGACTAGGGACACCATCCCTGCCCATCCTGGCTAATAACCATTGATGGACCTATCCTCCATGAATTTATCTAGTTCTTTTTTGAACCCTGTTATAGTCTTGGCCTTCACAACATCCTCTGGCAAAGAATTCCACAGGTTGACTGTGCATTGTGTGAAGAAATAATTCCTTTTGTTTTAAACCTGCTGCCTATTAATTTCATTTGGTGATCCCTAGTTCTTGTGTTATGAGAAGGAGTAAATAACACTTCCTTATTTACTTTCTCCACACCAGTCATGATTTATAGACCTCTATCATATCCCCTCTTAGTTGTCTCTTTTCCAAGATGAAAAGTCCCAATCTTATTAATCAACCCCCATATGGAAGCCATTCCATACCCCTAATCATTTCTGTTGCCCTTTTCTCAACTTTATCCAATTCCAAAATATCTTTTTTGCATGCAGATGTGGTCACCCCATCTCAAAAAAGATATACTGGAATTGGAAGAGATCTCTTTCTTGAGTGATAACAGCTAATTTAGACCTCATCATTTTATATGTATAGTTGGGATTATGTTTTCCAGTGTGCATTACTTTGCATTTATCAACAATGAATTTCACCTGCCATTTTATTGCCCAGTCACCCAGTTTTGTGAGATACCTTTGTAGCTCTTTGCAGTTTGCCAGCGTCTTAACTATCTTGAGCAGTTTTGTATCATCTGTTTACCCCTTTTTCCAGATCATTTATGAATAAGTTGAATAGTACTGGTTCCAATACAGACCCCTGAGAGACACCACTATTTACCTCTCTCCATTCTGAAAATTGACCATTTATTCCTATCTTTTCTTATCTTTTGACCAGTTATCGATCCATGAGAGGACCTTCCGTCTTATCCCATGACAGCTTACTTTGCTTAAGAGTCTTTGGTGAGGGACCTTGTGAAAGGCTCTCTGAAAATTTAAGTACTCTATATCCTTTGGATCCCCTTGTCCACATGCTTATGGACTCCCTCAAAGAATTCTAGTAGATTGGTGAGGCCTAATTTCCCTTTACAGAAACCATGTTGAATCTTCCCCCAACAAATTATGTTCATCTATGTGTCTGACACTTCTGTTCTTCACTATAGTTTCAGCCAGTTTGCCTGGTACTGAAGTGAGGGCTGTAATTGCTGGGATCACCTCTGGAGCCCTTTTTAAAAATTGGTGTCACATTAGCTATCCTCCAATCATTTGGTACAGAAGTTGATTTAAATGATAGGTTACAAACCACAGTTAGTAGTTCTGCAATTTTCACATTTAAGTTCCTTCAGAACTCTTGGGTGACTATCATCCTGTCCTGGTGACTTATTACTGTTTAATTTATCAATTTGTTCCAAAACCTCCTCTAATGACACCACATAAGGACAGTTCCTTAGATTGGTCACCTAAAAAGAGCGGCTTAGGTTTGCAAACCTCCCTCACATCCTCAGTTGCAAAGACAAGTATTTTAACAAGTACTAAATTAAGTCCCTTTTATGGACATTTTTTGAACAGTTTCTAGTTATATGAAACAGACTTCTGTACCATCGTATTGGCAGAACATTGTGAAAAAAGTATTGAATAAAATTAAAAACTTGATTAGAAAGTTAAACAAATTCAGCATGAAGATGACCTATTTGATAATTCTGTGAGTTATCATAGCGGAGACTTTCTTTCACAGGAGCAGCCTCAAGCTGATTGGTAGAGTCAGAGATTATGCTCATAACCTTGAAAAGGGTAAAAATAAACAAACATCCACACACTTTAGCACCCTCCAATATTGGATTATAGAGCCATTCTGCAGTCTCACTGGGGGCTGCCTGCCTGCCTGCCCAGCTGCTAAGATGCAGAAATACATATAGGGAAAAGGCAACATGAAAAATGGAAGAGTTTAGAACCAAGTCACTCAATACTTTAATCACTGTTTTGCAGACAGGAGGACTTTTTGGTTTAGTTTCGTGGAGTTAAAGGAAACAAAACCTGCTGCTTAGAACCCCTGAGCCACATAAACAGGGGGAAAAAGGTTCAAGCTCACCTAAGTAACATTTTAAACAAAAATCATTACCCTCACCTTGAGCCCTCATATCTCCCGTTCCTCTCATATTCAGTCGGGAGCCTCATTGAAAAGAATGCAGAAACAAAAGGAAGTGGGAAAGAGAAGACAAATCTTACACTAGCATATATAATAGCTGAATAGCTGCTAAATGCAATATTTTAATGATACCGTAATTATAATATATTGTGTTATGACACTTTAGGCAACAACGATTCAATGGATTTTCAAGATCACAGCAAACTTGGAATACCACAAATGTCTTGCCCACCAAAACAATATGTATTTATAAGCCTCAGTTTCTAAAAAGTAGATACTTTTAGTATTAATTTTAATACTAAATTGACACACGTACACATGAAGTTAAAAGTTAAGATTCCAGTGGGGAAGAATGTTGAATTAGAAATATGTAAAATTTATTAATTCAGCGTAAACAAAGATATACTAATTATTGTTAAAATTAAAGTGCTAAGCTATAAAAGAGAACAATGGTATTAAAAACAGCTTTAATATGCACACCCATACCTGTAGATCAAATACAGTGAAACTTGTAGATCAAAATGATCATCTTATTAATTTCTCCCACCCTCCCTTAAACCAGGCTATAAATTAAAGTTAGCATAAGAAAAATTTCAATGTAAATTCAAGGTTTCTCAATATGTAAAATTCCTCTGAATATGAATTCTTCGGAATTCCTGTACCACGGACTCATCTTCCAGAAGACATATGCAGAAGAGTAAAAGAAATTAAGCAATATAAAGATTACAGGCAGAAAAGTTACTTAACACTGTTATATATTAATGTTACATTTAAGCAACCCTCAAGGCAAAACAGAATCAAGGTGGAAAAATCTCCCCCAAGCACCTGGCTACTTTCTCCCATGCCTATCTCACCCCAGGCGTATACACAACATTAACACACCAAACTAATCATAGTAGATTAGGGCATCTTGGTAAATGGTGTGAGGATGAGAAGGGAGAGTTAAAACTGTGGTGCATCATCTGTGGTGTATGGTAGCTGTGGTGATGAAGTGTATGCCGGTTTGGGAACATAGGTACTGTCATGTAGCTTTTAGTTTCTTTGCTTTTGTGGGTTCAAGTCACGTATGTTGTATACCAATCCTAACTATTTCACAGTGACGTTTAATCTATTAACATAGGTTTATAAATTATGTGGCAGGAATTCTATATTTACTACGTGTACATCCCTGTCAAAATGGATACGGTGCGCCTATGCTATTCTGCAGGGAATGGTATAAGAACCTGAATAGAACAGGGACTGTGAACAAGGACCAGGGTCCCTAGGTGCTACTGTAATACTCTGAAACCAGCAAGAAAGTAGTGAGACAGGTTTAAGGAACATAAAAGTTAAAGTGAAGATAAGGAATTACAGGTAAACCAGTATTCTATATTGCCACAGTGCCCAAAAGCCCCAATCAGAAGCCTACTGTGCTAGGCACTGTACGACAGATATATGGTCCCTGCCCTGAAGAGTTTACTATCTGATTAAAGACAGGATGTAACAAACAATACTAGGAAGGGGGTAGAGAACATGATTAAAAGAAGAAGATCCTTAAACTAGAAGGAGAGTTTCAAGGTGTGTTTTACGTATTGTTTTTTCTTTATAGCAAGATTTTACATAAAACAATTACACACAAGTATATAGAAGAGAATCCAAAGAAACAATAAATCAAACTTTTTCCTGAACTAATACTAACAAAATGCTGTTGCAGGCATACAGGAACACTGCTCTCGGCTACTTTTTTGGGGTCAGAATCACATTTCAAAGTGTCTCAACACTGCAGTCTTATTTTAAAATCTTGAAGGGAAAAAATCTGGGCTAAATGAAGGTCACACTGAAGCAAGAGTCCTGTTCAGATTATTGCCAGAATACTATGTCAACACAGAGTGTATAGGACCACAATGGCAGTCCGGAGTAGGCCTCTCTCAACGACTATTCTAAGGGGTTTCTTAACTAAGGGCCTGATGCTTCTTCTATTAAAAACAATGTGTATTTCTCCATTGTATCAGTGGAAGCAGGTTCAGGCCCTATAAGAAGAGACAGTTCTATCATCACCTGTAGCAATATAGGATGGAGACAATCATTTTAAGCTATGCAACATATTTGTCCATATTGGTCAGTAAAATAATTTAGTTCTCTTAGTTACTGAATTGTGAAGCCTGTCAAAGACAGATTAAAATGCCAATAATATTTATAATCACTTTAGTAGATATGTCAAGCTGATGTGCTTCTCTAGAATGAATGGATATTAGAGAACTCAGAAATGGAAAAAGCCTACTAGGTCTGTGGTGTACAAGTTAAGACCTCTGGGCTGCTCTTTACATCACTCTCTCCGGGGGATGGAACACTAGTGAAAGCATGGGGAATTATGGGAAGAGAGAAAGCTATAAAAGCTGAACAGATCCAGAGGTTTCAAAAGTAGACCTGCAAAGGATCTTGTGGAAGGCTCATTCTGGAAGGCACAGCAAACTCCTCTCTCTGTAAGTCTGAAGTCACTTCCTGACTCAGATGACAAAATGTCAAGTGCTGTACTCAAAAATACTCTCTGAAGAGCACTAGAGGCATCTGTTCCTTGGAAGTAGGGGAGAACATTTTTGCTTATAGTTGCAAGCATTTATAGATCACATCAGACTCACTTTCTCAGTTGACAACAAAGGCTCAAGAAATACGAGTATGACCTGTCATCCTTGTAGTGAATGATACAAGAAACCTCAAGATTAGCTTACTCAAAAGTTCATACTGTCAAAGGGACAAAAATGGTTTGTTCTGGTTTCAGACCTATTTTCAGCTGATCCTAGCAGATGAGGCTGAAGTTCAGTTAAAATTACCAACTTCTAAATACTCAATCTACATTTAGAGAAATCAAAGGTATTCACTAAACACCTGCACCAAGATACAACTTGAGTTAAGTACTCTTATTTGTAAGCCTCTTTTGGAAGTACTTATAATTGTGAATGGGCTTAAAAATTAAAATCTGAACCAATAAATATACCAGGTCATTTAACACTCAAAACTACATTCCATGATGTGTGACCTCCAACATAAAAACTGGCATGAAGTTTCAAAGAAGCAGTGTCAGTCTTCCCATTCATATTCCTTCCCCCTTGGACTTCGAAGCATGGTTATGCTCTATAAAGCACCATGCAAACTTACAGAATTCTGTAAGTAAAACATATACCAGTGCACTTCTGATTAAAATCGTACTGTATATGTCATTTATAATACTGTATATGCTTCCAAGTCAGATACAGCTTTTAGGCTTCCAAGTTGCCAATGTGGTCTGCAGTACTGAAAGGAACACAAACTCCTGGTTTATAACTGAAGACTATTGAGCAGATAATGTGTTAAAGAAAGGAGCTAACTAATAAGCTAATTAGTTTTGTGATAGAGTAATTTTATATTTTATTTTTCTGTTTTAAGCCCACAGCTGTATTACAATGCCTACAGCACTTCATTTACTTTTATTAAATGGTATGTGAAAAGTAGTCAATAGCATAAGTGATATGTTGACGTAGTACTGTTCTTCTGTATATCTATCATAAATTATGTTTTGTGCATTGCAAGTGTTCTCTATGTATATTCAGTTAAAAACCCAGTGAAACATTAAAAAATAAAAACTGTCTAAAGAATATTTCACAGCTTGATTAAAAGCCATAAATGATTATGGGGGAGTGGAAATGGAAGGAGTCTACTAAAATAAGATTTAATTAATTTATACATAAAAGAAAACAACCTGCTTTTTCAAGGAAAATTACCTTTATTTAAAGAAAAGATTCTACAACAAAAAAGCTATCAAAATATCAACACACCTTTGCTATCCAAGTATCAAATTAGCCTTCCACAACATACAGGCATCCCTACAGATATGCAAGGACACTGTATAGTATCTTGTTAATGTTACATGAGATATGAGAGATATAAAACCTATCAGAATGCAGTGCACTATTATTAACATTTAATTTTTAAAAAACAAATGAAATGTGTAGCACTCAGAATTTGCCGAGCTCTCTCAAGTGAGGTTGTAATATTATCCTTGTGGCAACTATAATAAATTCCAATGTTAAAATAAAATACATTTCAGTAGACTAGATTCACAGCAGGTAAAGAATTTGGTAAAATAAATAAATAAATAAATATCAGTAGCATTGCTATAGGCAACAATGTATTTCACTTCACTCAATGCCTGCTTACAAGAAGGAGAGAGACAGGCACACTGGTGGAAGTCACACGCACATACACATCTACTAATAGAAAGAAAAATTCAGAGGTGCATTGTTGCGCAAGTCTCTCTTTAAACAAGAATACCCTGAAAAAGTTACTATCAGAACATGAACCACTGCTGCAATTACATGAACCACTGCTGCAATTTATATTACAGTACCATATTTCTATTCAAAGGTAACTCACTAGAACGCGAGTTATAAAATGTAATTGAACTTCCCGACTAACCGATGCATCTCACTTTTTGCCTCAAAATGCAGTAAAGGCTTACAATTAAATTATAAAGAGTGTCCAGTTGTGGAAATATCAGCTTATTTGCTCAACTAACATTCTAATGTTTTACAGTAGCCACAGCCGTAGCTTTGGAAGAGGCAAAGCCTCTCTTTCAATCTCAGATCCCTGTGCAATTCACAGAACTCACACTGACCTCTGCAACTGTTCAGAATTCGGTGGCTCAGGCTACACGCTGAGTTAAGAAATTTGCCTTTATTTATTGTCAAGTGTACAAGATTGCTGGCACTCAATTTCTTCTCTGATCTACCCGAGCAACAAATAAAACTACAAGAGTCCATGTATATTCCTCCTCCCAATTTACACTCCTGTAAACCGACAATTAATGCCGATGACAACTAATCCAATAAAAGAATTCTAAAATATGTTCACATTTGGGAATGCCCCAGACATAGCACTACGAGGGAGTGTAACGTAATACTAGGATTTGTTTTGAAACAAAGAAACAATTCCAAGTCTAGTATGCAGGGTATTTTTCACAGCCTGACTTTCTTGAATGAATGTGAACTTCAGCAGCTAGTTTGGAGTTGAATTACATACAGTTCCTAATGGAATTAACTAAATTTATATCCTAACAATATCACAGCTTGCCTAAAGAAAGTACGACAAACTTCAAATTGCAAATATCAGTGATGATTTTACCTTTAGAATGAAAGTACAAATGGATGCCCATTTTTAAAGTAAAGTATGTTGGGCCGAAATGAATTTTGGGGGGGCGGGCACTTCTGAATCAAAACTTCTTCTCTCAACAGTTGAGCATGGTATCGTTCCAGAGAAGCTCTGCAACACTTAAAAGGCTACTGTAGGATATTACTAGAAAATTTAGCTAAATAAAAAAGCTGTTTCAAAGTTTTAGAAGTCTTCACTGACCAAAGAGTTGTGAGTAGCTCTAGCAATATTTCTTTCAGAGGGACTTCCTACAACTTTTAGTTTCTCATTGTGAAATTGAATTTAGAGTTTTATACTGAAAGAAATGAAGTTATTGGAACAGAGTCTTTTTCAAGCTTCCTTATTTTTTATTCTATTCTCTGAAGAAAATACGGATGTAAGCAATTTCTAAGTCAAAATTTTTATTTCCATCATGCTTCATTTTTAGAATATTTTGGTAGCTTTTTTCCTGTTGGTCTTTTTCTTCCATGTTTTAGCTTATGGATGGTTGGGCTTTCCAAAGAACTAGGAGAAGAGTGCTGAAGCAATACAGCTTTGAGAATAGGGTGCCTGGCTCTTTTTTCACCTACTTCAACAGAATTACTTGTAATTTATGCCAGTATTAAAGCAAGAAGAATCAGTTCTGCCTGTTTTCTTAAAACCTTTCTATGTAGGATAGTTTTTCCAAGATTGGTTCCTTTTGTCAATGCACTTGCATAACTTTTGTGCTTTTGTTTATCTATAAATTGTAATTAAGTGCTTCAATTTATGTCACTGCTGGACAGTTTAAGAGGAAGTAATTTGGCTTTGGGTACTCTACAAAATGCTTCTTATTTGAAGATTTTCAATGTACATCCTTCATCCCTCATGCAAACTTCCAATCTCTCAAGTGATTTGTAATTTTAAGTCAAATTTGGTGAATGTCTAAATTTGTTATGACCAGAAGCAAATTACTAATACACTATTTTGATAAGAATTTTCCTAATAAAGAAAATTAGAGGATAAAGTATGTAGAGCATCACTTACCTTTACACATTTGTGCCCTTATGTTTTGTCTACATTTTTCAGTGTTACCAAACACGTCATTCTTCAAACATTAGCATGCTAAGTGTATTAGTATAAAGAACAGAATTATTTTTGGTACTATCAACTCTATCAAAGAAAGAAGAGTGCACAAGGCATGCTTTGCATCTTGTTATACAGGTGCCACAGATGCTTAAGTATCATCATTAGTCAATGGATTTCCTTCTATATTTTCCTTTCAAGGAAGAAAGTATTTAGTTCTCAGCAGAAAGTTTAGTTTTTAGAAAACCAAGGCTAGAAAGCCAAATTTTATGTTAATTGCAGGAGCCACTTCTTTAAATATAAATAAATCCTACCTTTTGATAAACCTGAATGACATGTTTCTAAAAGAAATTAAGCCAAAACAATAATTAACAAAAAAAGTTTGTACCAATTAAATTGAAAATTCATTCAAAAAGTGAAACATGCAATAACAATGAGATTTCATATTTAAATGCACCTGGAAAAAAGAAGTTTCAAATTTATTCTGAGATTAGAAGAATGATTTCAGGGCTGAGGAAACTTCCTCTTAATTTTATTGTTTTCAACTTTGTTTTCCTTCTGAGAGCATTCCAACATTTCTTCTGAAGAGAGTCATCACTAAATATTATGAATTTAAATGTATACCAGTTTAAAAATATTCGTAAACTGTAGCACTGTATGCACTTACAAAGGGATTGATTTTTTGTCTATTGCCCTATGTATTTCAGATAGGAAAAAAAATTTCAACTTTTGTAGTTGAATAGCTCCAAAATTAACTCATTTTTCATTAACTCAAAGCGTATACAGGGTAAACTCAAATTGTCTTCCCTCTAGAACACTGATAGAGAGATATGCACAGCTGTTTGCTCCCCCAAGAATTACTTACTTACTCTGGGTCAATTAATAAGCAAAAAGTGATTTTATTAAGTATAAAAAGTAGGATTTAAGTGGTTCCAAGTAATGACAGACAGAACAAAATAAATTACCAAGCAAAATAAAACAAAAACATGCAAGTCTAAGCCTAATGCAGTAGGAAACTAAATGCAGGTAAATCTCACCCTCAGAGATGTTCCAATAAACTTCTTTCACAGAGCAGACTGTATTTCACTGTATCAGGCTTAAACTTGCGTGGTTTTTTTTTATTTTGCTTGGTAATCTATTTTGTTCGGTCTGTCATTACTTGGAACCACTTCTAGAGGGAAGACAATTTATGAGTTTACCCTGTATACGCTTTACACAGAGTAAAACGGATTTATTTGGGGTTTGGATCCCATTGGGAACTGGGTATCTGGGTGCTAGAGACAGGAGCACTTTCTAAGCAGTGTTCAGTTAAGTCTGCAGCTTTTGGGGGACATAGTTCAGACCCTGGGCCTGTGTTAGAGCAAACTAGCGTGTCTGGCTCAACAAGGCAGGGTTCTGAAGTCCCAAGCTCCCAGGGAAAATGGGCTCAGAGGTAGTGTCAGCACATCAGGTGGCAGTCCCAAGGGGGTCTCTTTGACCCAACCTGTCACAAACTGCCTCAATGATGCATTTATATTTAGCGGCAAAAATGTGAAATTGCCCACTCCGAAATATAAGTAATTTATTGTCACAAGAGTTTACCCATAGGAAAAATGAAGCAGGATATGAAAAGATTAAGATTAAAAGGATGTTTTTCTGCAAAGGTGAAAAAGAAGAAACAAAGTGCTGAGTCCTTAGGGATGGGGTGCCTTTCTATGAGTTTGTACAGCACCAAGCAAGATGGGGGCCTGATTCTGAACAGGGCTTCTGAATGCATACTTAATACATAGTATGTAACAAGAAATTGAGATTTTGTATTTCATTTGTGCAGTTTATTAAATAATCCCCAGACAGTGGAATTATTTCCTGTCAAAAGGGGTCTGGCCAAAAGCTATTTTGCTGTGAATTAAAAACCAGAGTTCAAGCTTTTACAAGCTTAATTATATTCTAAATAATTGAGAATGCTCGCTAATAGGTTCCAGGAGCAGGGCTCAAAGCTTACAAATTCATAGTACATGAATACATCCACATTTTTAATGGTAGATGGAAACATTAAGAAAGGGCATTATAAAACTAGCAATAGTACAGACAGAAGAAGATGCTCCAAAAGGATCTAATGTTTGAATAAATAAAGCTTTTTTCTAAGCCAACATTTATAGGTAAAAGTTACTGAGATAAAAATAGACATCTTAATGATAAAAAAAATCTCCACACATCTCCCCTCTTTAACCTGGTAATTTTTCAAAATAATGTACAGCAGAGAGGGGAGAACTTGGAGCAGGGCAAAAGCTTACC
Organism: Chelonia mydas; assembly: GCF_015237465.2. Taxonomy (NCBI): domain Eukaryota; kingdom Metazoa; phylum Chordata; order Testudines; family Cheloniidae; genus Chelonia; species Chelonia mydas. The sequence goes on along the minus strand of NC_051246.2, from coordinate 113,152,372 downwards.
AAATACAAGACCGAGGCACCTTGGATTTGTCAAAGAAAACTTCTACATTTTAAAGCAAAAATTCCCCATACTGGAATCGCTAGTTAGATATAAGGAAACATTAGGTTGACTTAGCCCACATAGTTCTGAAGAAAGGATAGAAGACTGTGAGAAATAGTGTAAACAAGGTTAAAAAAAGGAAAGTAAGTGAATGGGTCAATGTTTGTGGGGTATACGCCTAGTACAAAACAAGTAGTCAAAGATTCAAGTGGAATAGTCTATAAATCATTTAGCAAGATTAGGCTACTAAAGGCACAACAGAGGTAGGGAGAGAATCAGAAGGTGTGTGGATAGTACCCAAAGCCTCACTCCTGCAAAAAAAAAGTACCCATAAGCTCGAAGATGAACACACAAATGTCATGCAGTGCTCTAACATGCATGAACTATAGGTCATCAGCTCAGATACCAAAAAGAGGAAAATAAAGAATTCTGGAATGTTTAAGATGTATATGAAAAATATGATTTTTAAATTTTAGTTCCTGTGGGAGCTGAAGAAACTTAAGTTACCAATGGCAAATTCAGAACGTTGTAACTTCCTGTTGAAGTAAAAACCCTCAAAACAGGAGCAAGCCTCTGCTTAGGCTAAGCTCCTTGGGCAGGCTATAACGTTTAAGACTAAGTCAGGTCTATGCCTAAACTAAGCGCCACACAAATAAATCTTTCAAGAGTTGAGCAGGCTTCTGTTTAAACTGAGCTTTTAGGCTAGGCTGACTCTTTCAAAAATTAGGGCAGCTTTATATAGAGTGACCAGGTTTCCGGTTTTCTACTGGCACACCCGGTCAAAAAGGGACCCTGACGACTTCGGTCAGCCCCACCGACCGGGCCGTTAAAAGTCCGGTCGGCGGTGCTGCGGCGCTAAGACAGGCTAGTTCCTACCTGTCCTGGCTGGCACTGCGCTGCGCCCCGGAAGCAGCCAGCAGGTCCAGCTCCTAGGGGAGGGAGCCACGGGACTCCGCGCGCTGCCCCCGCCCTGAGCACCGGCTACGCAGTCCCATTGGCTGGCAACCAGCCAATGGGAGCTTGGGGGGAGGGCGGGACGGTGCCTGCAGGTGAGACTGGCGCATGGAGCCTCCTGGCGCCCTGCCTAGGAGCCAGGCCTGCTGGCTGCTTCTGGAGCCTGCCTTAGCCCCCCCGCTGCACCACTGACCGGGAGCTGCTCGAGGTAAAGCCATGCCCCAACCCCGAGCCCCAAACTACTCATTCCCGGCCCCACCCCAGAGCTTGCACCCCCAGCCCAGAACCCTCACCCCCCTGCACTCCAACCCCCTGCCCCAACCCAGAGCCCCCTCCCCCACCCTGAGCCCCTCATCCCAGGCCCGACCCCAGAGCCCACACCCCCAGCCGGAGCCCTCACCCCCTCCCACACCCCAACTCCCTGCCAAGCCTGAAGCCCCCTCCTACACCCTGAACCTCTCATTTCTGTCCCCTTCCCAGAGTCCTCCCGCTCTCCAACCCCCTGCCCCATCCCACTGAAAGTGAGTGAGGTGGGGGACAGCAAGCCACTGAGGGAGGGGGAATGTAGTGGGCAGGGCTGGGACCTCAGGGAAGGTGCAGGTCTAGGGTGTTTGGTTTTGTGTGACTAGAAAGTTGACAAGTCTAGCTTTATAGCTCCTTAGCCCCATCTGTCATTAAACTCCAGACAGAAATCAGTCCTAGTGACAGACCACACCATTGCAATGAACAGTCAAGTTAACCCATGTGAGTAAATCTCTGCAGGATAAAAGCCCAAGTATGTTACAGATCAAGGTGAGACATGTTGATTATGTTTCCTAGCAGGAAGTATGATAGGCCAAATTCTGCCAACTTATAACCCATGTAACCCTATAGAAATCAATTTGACTATAATTATAAACTATAAGAACAATGGCTTTCAAAGATCTAAAGAACTCAAAAAAATTCAAAAACTAATACATCTAGCATTTCAAATCACAGAAATAGCTCAAACACATTGTTCAATGAATATGAATAGAACTGAACTGCAGCAAAAAAGTATTTGGAGAATGGGAAGTACTTAAGCGAAGAAAAATTCTCACTATTACAGCTGTTATTTTAAAACAAGCCTTACCTTCTTGTTAGTTTTGAAGTTAATTTACTAAAAAGATTAGTGGAGCCCCTGCTCCGAGTCTGTGAAAGTGGTGTTGCTTCATGGGATAGACTGGGTGAGGCAGGTGGTCCATTGTATGTAGCAGTACGTCGCTCTCTGAGTTGACCATGGAAAGTGCTACGACTGGCAGTTCCTCTTGGGAAACGAATGCGATCAGGTGTAGTTGCACTGCTAATGCTATGAGTTGAAGCAACAGGAGTTCTTTGATCAGAAACAGTGCTAGAGAAGGAAACAAAAACATATTACACAGTTTCATATTATCTTTTACAGAAACACCAAAGTTTTGCAGGAACAAATGCATACCTACAAATGTGCAACCTTAAATTCTACAATACAGTACGCTTAAAGACATCCTTATGTAAGCCATGGCAGAAAAACCAAAAAGTTACTACAGCACATTACAGAATCAAGTAATATTTTACAAAAAGTTAGGAATAAAGAAAGTCTAAACACAAATCTGTGCATTTAGAAAAATGTAATACTGAGCAAGCCAGTTGGGAATTAGAGGAAACTGTGCATACAGATTTTCACTGACAAGACTGATGAAAGAAGGAAGGACAATCTTCCTTCCAGGTGTGTGTGAGGGAAATAGATAATGTATAACCTTGCTTTTTCCTTTCTATGCCTGTGGAGAACCTTGCTAATTTGTGAACATCTTGTAACAGCAATCTACTTGAAAATATTAAAATTCCTAACAGTACAAAAAGATTAGAATATAATCCCCCCACAAAGTGTTCAAGAACAGGGGGATTTTTTATTATTTTAGTAGTAAGAAAAAAGCATTAAATGTTCACTATGGTAGGATATCACAAACACCACAAAACAATAAATGTAAACAAAACTAAAAATTAGGAAACATCTTGCAGAAAATACAGTCTAGAACAAATCTAAGACTAAAATTCCACAGCACAAAGTTAAAAAGCAGGTAAAACTTAGTTTCACAATTATTTCAGTTTTTCTTACATAAGCTTGAAGTTATCTGCGTCATTGTTTATTGGAGGTAACATCATCTTCGTGTGCACAGAGGCTGACACGGACATTGACTTCTGATGTCGCAGCCGAATGCTGGAGGAGGAGGTGGTACAAACTGAAGCAGGGCTAGCTGCATAAGCGAACATTTCTGTCAGGCTGCGAGGGGGTTTGGGTTCAGGCAGAGGCAGAAAGAACAGCATGATGGACCAATGACAAAGTGCAAACTACTGTGTATAGTGAAAAGAAAACACTTCTTCTCACAAACATCTGTCTGGTGTCAAAGAGAATATAAGCATTACCATCACTTGCATAGGAGCTAGAGCAATTAACTATTCTACACTGACTAAAACTTATTTGTTTTTTTAAACTGTCCTTTTCTGCAATGTGATAATTCAAATGCATTGACAGCATTAGCTTGTGGACACCTGTCTTGACTAGTTAGATGTATAGAAGCTTGGGCCTTGAAATTCTTAGTGATCTGCACCAAAGTATTGTTTGAAATAAAGGTGCAGGTTGTATCAGTTATTTTTCCTATGAAAAATGCTTTTTTAAAAACATTCTTAACACCCCAGGTCTAATGATTGGGAATGATCTCCTGAGTGAACAGTAATTCCAGTCAAGTACTCTGCTGCTGCTTGAAAGTGTCCAGGTTTTTTTAAAATTTGCTCTTCCCAGTGGGACACTCATTTTAATAAACCTCAACAACTGTAATGGTTTGAGGACTTAATGGACATAACCCAGACTTGAAGGCTTAGGATATCTATGCTGAGTAGCAAAAAAAAAAAAAAATTAATTAATTAAAATAAAAAATGAGTTTATCCTACTCATGAGTCTACTCTGCTACAAGGACTAGGGGTGTTGGAGTGCTGGAATGGCAGTTCAATTATCTCTGTGAAGAGCAAGGGACAAGATTGTTCGAGAGTACTTTGTACTTGAAGATTATTAAGCAGTACATTGATTAACATTCATGCTTTGAAGGAAGGTCTATTGAATCTTCTTCAGCAAAAAGGATGGATGGATGTCATGTGGTGCCTCATAGTTTAAACTAGGTGGTAAAATATAAGCATTGTTCAGGCTCAGGGAAGAAACTCAGTATCTGACAACAGGAGTTCCAAACCTGCTGTTCCATGTGATCAAAAGAAAAAGTTACATACGTTCATATTTAAGAAACTCCCTTGTGGCTACAGATATTGGGGGCACAAGCTCTGGAGTCTGTGTCATTCAGTTAAGTCAGAACTTCAGAAGATCTGTAAGGATGCTGGTTCAGTTACATTAGTGGTTCTCAAACTTTTGTACTGGTGATCCCTTTCACATAGCAAGCCTCTGAGTGCAACCTCCCTTAAAAATTAAAAACACTTTTTAAAATATTTAACACCATTTTAAATGCTGGAGGCAAAGCGGGGTTTAGGGTGGAGGATGACAGCTTGTGACCCCCCCCATGCAATAACCTCACGTCCCCCTGAGGGGTCCTGACCCCCCAGTTTGAGAACCCCTGAGTTAGACTATCAGCTGCCTACTATAGATTTAGAGATTATTTAGCATGCTTTGAAAAAAGTTTCAGAGTCAACATGCCAGTCATTTTTAATAGAGCTTTTTCTTACGTAAATTGGGTAATTTTTTTTAAAAAGCCTTTCACTGAATGGATCTGATATGTTATTTTATCATTCCTGTTTTTTCCCAGATGAATACATCAGCATACCTGTCTATAATCACTTCTTTTTTATTAATGGTTTTATTTTAATAAGAAGCCCAACCCATTTTGCCTTTCATTAAAATTTTCAACACCAGGGAGTTAGGAAATTGTGGGAGGATGAACACAGAGCTGCATGAGAGGTCTTAATCTCAATAGCAAGCATCTCAAGTAGATAAACACTTTTTAACAGATAAATAATCCTGAAACAGCTGATCACTAGAGGTTCAAAACTTAATTTGTATAATTTATTATAAAGATACACTGACTGTTTCCCCTTTTGGGGATTATTTGTTCTAAATTTTATTTATCTGTAAGGGCATTATTAGATTTATAGAAACTGGGTCCCCTACCTCCAAACAGATGCTTAACATTTGAGCTTTCTGCCTCAGAATCTTCTGTATCCCACCTTTGCCGGAAGTCATTTTCCTGGTGCTGTCATATCCTGCTGCTAGGACTGCTTTTTTGGTTTGTAAGCTTGCTGCACACCGGTGATGGCAATGATTAAGTACTTTGCGCCTAACATGGTCTTGCAACTGTTTCTTTTGTGATATACTACTACTTTGTTACAATAAAAATCTTTATAAAAAAAGGCAAGGTGTTGCAAACAATGTACTCACACGAACCCCATAAGCCACCTCCAACAGTTTTCCACAGTTGTGACAAACTGTGGTGCAAGCTGGGATGTTTTGAGTGGGAAAAAGAGAGTAGCTCTTTGGAAGGCATTATATTTGGTCCCTACACTAATTGATTATTTTTTCTTAAAATATGCTGCCTGTGTCAAAACTCAATGTGTAAAAAAACACGAGTATGCAGCATATGGTGGGATAACATGTTTTGTAAAGAAAGGCACGAAACACATTTAAGCTTTTATATATACACACGTTCTCTCCTGACATTAGAAGAGCTCGTCAGGTCTTCAGTGGGTCACTATTCTCAATATCCTCAATTATAGTAAACCTAAAATCTTAGCTGAAATGTTCTTTAAAGCAGTTCTCCCTTACAATAATTCCTATCACAGAGAAGTGCAATTTGAAAGCCACAAAACCCATTTCTAAAGAAACCCTGAATTCAAACAAAGCTTCTACCTCAGAATCCCATCTAAGAAAAACATCACAGATCTTTCTAGAGTTTTATCTTTCACAGAGTTCAGAGATAAGAGTATTGGAGAGATTAAAAGAACTGAAAAAGCAGCATTTATTCTAGATCCAATCAATACTGCATTTACTGCAATCTGTGTTAAAAGATGCTAAATCAGTCAAGCTTATGTCCAACTACAGCTACCACGTATATTGAGATTTGATTCTATTACCCTCTACAGCAATTCTCAGACTGTGCCAATCTAAGATGTACTATTACATGCACAAATAGTGAAATCCACTGAATCACAACCAGGAATTTCCAGTTATAAAGACAAACTTAACAATGTTGTGTTTTATTCTGTCAAACTTTAGTATTTTTAATGAACACTTATTGATCTTGCTAGTTACCGTGGTACCTCTATTTATGGAACCCAATAAAGAAGTTGTTATATCAAAGAATAGACTCCATAACAGCAAGTCCAACATGTTTTAACCAAAAGTAAAAAGTGGTAAAAGCTAATGTGAAATTTCTGACATCAACAGTATAAATGCCTTAACGAGGACACAAAGTATGTCCTAACAAATTTGAAGTTTGGAATAGTTTTTCTACTTGCATTACACTCTGATCAAGAATAGAAACTTCCCTCCCTGCTGACAGCTGCACAAGGCAGGACTGTTAAGCATTTTTGAAAGTGAAGATAAGTTACAGAATATAAAGTACGTGTCTATGAAGGTCCGTGGGGCCAACACACAGGTTTATTTATTGCTATGTACCACATAGCACTGACTTTGGACAAAATGAAGTCTACTGAAGCATGGTTTTAATACTGAGAAAGTCAAAGCCAGAAAAGACAAAGGAGCAATTTCTCAGCAATACAGAATGAAGCTGCTTCTAGCAGAAGACCAAGAGGATAACACTGGAATCTCTTAAGCCTGAAAGTTTATTTCAAGTTAAGACCTCATAGACCAGAAGATGCTGCAAAACAGAGTGCTAATTTAAAGACGGATTATAAAAGAAACTGAGCAGACTACCTAACTAAGCAAGTAATGAGCTCTAACAAACAATGGTACGAAGGGACACATTTTCACATGCATTGTATGAATATTTCTAATGACTATTGTTTACCTCAGAGCTATTAAAATGCTGAAGTTACTGAAATATCAGGAAGCTGTTTTAAGATCAAGATTAATAAATGCAGAATATAATCAAGCAGTTTGCGTGCAAGGTGAGTGAAAAGATATGTTTGGATTGATACCAGGTGGCGTATCTCTAAAGTGGTACAGCAACTGTTCAGAACTGTACATTTTGGACATCATTTTGGTTGCATGCAGCATCATGTTTAAAAAGAACTTGTCCAGAAAAACACATTAACATATCTTAAATTAAAAAGGTTTTCCATCCCTTTCCTTAACCCAAGCAAAGACTTAGTAATATTAACAAGGCCTAGTCAATGGAGGAAGAGATAGACAGACACCACTATTTAATAGGGCTGTAATTTGCATACTAGTCAATTACAGGCCCAGCTGGCCAGGCTGGCAGGGGGAAAAGAGAGGTGTGCAGAGTCAATTTAGACTTAGGTTTTAACTCTCCCTAATTCCTGCCAGGCTTGCTGAAGGCCAGTGGGAGGAGACAAAAGGTCAGAGTCATGTCCCTTATCCCAGACACCAGTGGAGATGATGCCGAACCTTCATTCAGCATGTCCAACTCAGTCCCTCTTCTTTTACATGCTGCTGGAGAAGAAAGCAGGAGGCAAAGCCATACCCTTTGAGAAATGAAGGCAATTCCACACAGTGACCACAGCAAGTGCCTGTTCCCTTCCTCTGCCAGAAAGATCCCAAAATAGGGATCAATGGAAAGAAACTGATGAGAAGGGAGCTATTTGTTTTTTCCCCAGATATCCAGCAAAAAAATTACCACCATTGATTTGACTGGTAACCTCAAATCTCCTGCATAATGTAACTCCCCTCAAACTTAACAGTCACCTAGTTTAGGGAAAGAAGTACTTGTGGCACCTTAGAGATTAACAAATTTCTACAAGTACTCCTTTCCTTTTTACGGATACAGACTAACACAGCTGCTACTCTGAAACCTAGTTTAGGGAGACAGCCCGTATTTGTGTATGAAATTCTATACCCTCACTCAGGCCTGGTCTACAAGCCAGAGTTAGGTTAACATAAGGCAGCTTATATTGACCTAATTATGTCAGTGTCTACGCTACAGCCTTGCTCCCGCCGACGTAAGTGCCTTACTATACTGACATAACACCACCTCCACGAGAAGTGTAGGTCTGTGTAGTTAGGGAGACACAGAATCCATGCAGACACTGCGTTACTTACATTGGCTGTTGGCTGTCATTCTTGTCCATCTCACAGATCCATGCTGGAGCTGTAAAATTGACAAGAAAGGCTGGAAGATTCCTTGCTTTCGGCTAGGAGCCCTGCTGCCTCCTGGGCTCTAGGCAGCTGGGAGCCTGGCGGTGCCCAGAGGGGCAGCCGAGCTCCCAATGGGGAGCTGTGTGCCGAGCTGAGAGCCCAGGCTCTCAGCCCCCACATTGCTGCTCTTAAGTCAATGTAACGAAGTGCGCGTGGTGAAGATGCGCGCCATCGATAGAAGGTAGTGTGGGCATGAAAAACTGCAGTAATTACTGTGGATACTAACAAAGGTCGACTTAAGTTTGTAGTGTAGACATGTCCTCAGAGAGGAGCGTTGCTTCTTTACAGTCCCATTTGTTCAATAACTTGCCACAGATTGTAGCCACCTGGAGGGCAGAATCATACAACTGTAACTAACTGGTGCAGGCTTCAAATTCAACTGGTTGTAGTTAAAATTCACCCCAATTCCTGACAGAAAAACAAAATTAACCCCCCGCTTGGCAGTTTCTAGAGCCAGTAAAGCTCCAGGCAGCACAGTAATGCGGGACTGGGCTGGGTTCTTGACTTGCACTCCAGCCAATAAAGAAATCACATGTGCTCCAAATATCCTACTTGACAAGCTGCCTCTGTGGGTGAAGGGGATGCTCACACTGATATGTTCCTCTTCCTTTGCCTCCTTCTACCCCTGACAGGGTAGGATTATGTTAAATTTTAATGTTTCATGATATGACGGAGGCAAATTGAGCTTGCAAATTCTACAATATAAGTAACAGGCCCCACACTTATCTGGTCTGAAGGCAGTTTTTCTAGAGTAAATCAGCGATTTTCTAAAATATGACACTCCACTGGCAAGATAATGAGCGCAGCATAGAGTGGAATATGTACAGACAGACAGACACACACTACCATTTTCAGGCGGGTTTTTATTTGGCCTCTAATACAAATAGATGCCTTTCTTTAATTTTCTAAAACCAAAAATCTTTTACTGAAACAGAGCATTCCTTGTCCAAATATCCAGAAGAATGACCGAATGATTCACGTTATAACCTGTGCACATAGGCTATCCAACCATAGAACATATGATCACGGTCCATAAGTTAGTATCTACAAATTTTGGGAACCTTAGTAGAATACTGCAGGTCTACATACCGCAAAAACTTAAAATACTTGCAAGTATCCATGAGCTGTGGATTCATACTTACCTTTAAGAGAAAAATGTAACACTTAGTGGTATTGCTTCACTTTGAATCATATACAACAACTTTTTCGAAGCATGAGAAAACAAGTACAGCAGATTTTTCTTTGAGAAATTTCATACCTGTTCTCCTTGCCATTTTGGATTACTGAATGTCTATCTGCAGTGGTTCTCTCGCTACAAACGTATGTATTGCGGCGTGTCATTGCCCCAGGTGCAGTATTATTCTACAATTAAAGATACAATGTGTGTTAATCCACCCAAAAAGTTTGTGCAAGACTCACGGAAAATCAATATCAACAATATGTGATTGAAGAGCTTATTTTCCTTAAATTTATGCTATAATTTGTTCTACAGCTTATAGTAAAAGCATTACACATTGATTTGTTTCCAAATTAGGTAAGATAAACAGAAATACCCTTTAGTTATGGTGACTCTGCTGGTCTTTATAAGAAAGTGCTAAGATGAATGAACTGTTTGAAACACAATTTCATTTTATTTTGACTATTCAACATGAGTTAATAGAGTAAACGTAACTTTAATCACAAATGCCCTCAACTATTGATGTAAATAAAAATGAGAATTTTATGGAAGTTAATCTAGATCTGTAGTTCCTTTACCAGATATTCTTGAAAGATATTTTATGACTTTTAGAATGTGGAAATTATTTTCTTTTCTTAAAACACTTTTCTGAAACTGAATCAAACCCCAAACAAGTTAACTGACAGGAAAAGTGAAGATCTATCAGAAACAAACAGATGTGGCTAAGTACAGTGGGGAAGTAAATAAATAACGGCTCTTAAAAATACTAATGCCATAAAGGAGTCTAAAGTTCTGAAACCAATAATGAACAATTAAAATAAAAAAAGCAAATTCCAGAAAATCTCAGTTAAGACATTTTTCAAAAATAAAAATACACAAAAACATTAGACAGAAGACAAGAGAACCACGGGGCCACTTAAAATGAAAATGGAGACCTTAGAGGGGGATAAAGAAATAGAATTAATTACTTTGCCTCTGTCTTTGCAGAGGAAGAGGGTGGAGATATGCCCAACTTGGCGGTCAATTTTCCAGGAACGACTGAGGAGCTAGGTAGTGCACAGATAACAGAATTATATATATTAAAAAAAAGAGTTAGATGCACTTAATGTAGAAAAAGCATGAGATCCAGATAAACATGCATCCATGGGTTTTAGAGGAAGCAAGCAAGAAAACTGGTGAATCTCTGACTCCCCCCTTCTCATTCCAGTTCACTGGATTTTGGATACATTCCATAGGATTGGAAAATAAATCCATTACTGTGCTTTGTTTTTAAAAAGGACTGAGGGACAAAGCATGACACAAGAGAGGTTACCGAGTTTAAACATCCATTGCTGGGAAAAATCTTGGAAACCAGTTTAAGGGGTGTTATCAGTGTACACATGGACAAGCCGGTGTCAATTACAGATTGCCAGTAAGAATTTAGGAAGAGGACACAGTGCTTAACTAATCCGCTCTAGTTCTTTAGAGAATTACTGCTGTGATAGACAAGGGAAACTCAGTGCATTTTAAAAAAGAATTTGAGATAAGGTTCTGCATAAAAACGAATGACTACAGTAGTTTCTCATGGAATAAAAGGTAAAAAGATACTGAGGAAAAATGGGCCTAAGAAAAAAAAGGCAGAGTAGCCACTGACAAACTTTTCAAGTTGAAAAAGGTTCCAAGAGGGGGTCAGTAAAAAAACCTGTTGTTCAATATATATGAGACAGCTCCCTGCAGTCCTCTCTCAGGCAAAGTTCTGATACATATCTGTTTATAATCAGGTTCCAAATTCCCCACAATTCCACAGCTGCAGAATATACGAAAAATCCATCTTTCTTCAGAACTGTACACTTGAATCCAAGGTCTCATTTAAAAGAAATTTCTAGCACTTGCTGCAGACTTTAAAAAGTTGAACTGGTTATAAGCTGATGCAGAGTCATGTGCTCAAGCCTGCCAATAGCTGAAATAACAGCTCTAAATATGAACAGTCACCATTCATTTGAATGGGGTGTTAATGGTTATTATTATTAGGCTTAAAAGTTAACACTGCATTAACTTACTGAACATTGTAGGCAAAACAGCCAGCTGAAGATAGAAAAATCCATGACATGGTGGTGAAAGATAAAAATTGAGGGGAAGTGTAAAAAGTTGAATTTAACACCAAATTAAGCAACAGCAAATTGTGAACTAATTGTATTATTCACTTTCATATTAAATTCAGTATGAAACAATTTTTAATTTACCTGAAGCTGCCGGAAAACCTCTAGTCTGCTGCCCTGGATTGCTAAGAAACCAGAGGCCTTGCTACAGAATTTGGGTCAAGCTTTCTACAGAGCTTTCACTTATAACATATAATGACTTTAGTGGGAGTTTGTCCGTATAAAGACCACAGGAATCTGCCAATGCATTTTACACATACATGCATATGAAAATGAAAACTTAACTTTGCAACCTTAACGATGCATTAAACTGTCCAGTCAATACAAAAGGTTGTAACAGCACTGTTAACTTGGCAACACTGCCCTGCGTGCTGTATGATGTACATCTTTTGGCACAATAATTCATTAACTCGTTTGTTCCCAAATATTTTTTTTGAGCCACTATATGATAGATTATCAGCTGAGCCTCTCCACCCCTTTTTTCTAGCTTTTCTCTGTTGGAGCCCCTAGTGTCTACACCGAAGCACAACAGTGGTGCCGCTGCAGCATGTTAAGTCAGACATATCCTAAGCTGAACTTAAAACTAAACACACACACACTAAGCTAAGACAATCTATTCTTCAAGAGAAAAAATTCAGGTCCAGTGGATCTACAGAAGTTCACATCTGTCTGCTGTCGCAGCTGGATGGAGTTGCGGTGGCAAAGGGCACATTCCCTTTTATAGGCATACCCAGAGAACACAGAGGAATGCAGGGGGGAGCAGGAGGGGTGAGTGAGCTCTTTAACAGGCACTGCTACAAGAATGAATCCCATGAGTGGGACTTTGCAGACTACACTTGAAGGTGGTGGCTACATATTTCTGGGAATAAGGAGCATCCTCTGATGCCATCAAAGGCTGAGCTGAGCACCATGAGCATACCGAAGAGAAGCTTGGGCTGGCAGCTGCTGCAGCTGCATTGGAGGAGTTAGCTGCATGTACAATCAGCTACATTAGGAGACACAACCAGAGGAAGGAGAGAAGGTGAGTGGCTTTCAAGGAGTCACTTGCTGGTTCTTCTAAAGATGTCATAGCACATTTGCAGAAAGTCTGCAAGAGAATCATAGAATATCAGGGTTGGAAGGGACCTCAGGAGGTCATCTAGTCCAACCCCCTGCTCAAAGCAGGACCGATCCCCAATTAAATCATCCCAGCCAGGGCTTTGTCAAGCCTGACCTTAAAAATATCTAAGGAAGGAGATTCCACCACCTCCCTAGATAACGCATTCCAGTGTTTCACCACCCTCCTAGTGAAAAAGTTTTTCCTAATATCCAACCTAAACCTCCCCCACTGCAACTTGACACCATTACTCCTTGTTCTGTCATCAGCTATCACTGAGAACAGTCTAGAGCCATCCTCTTTGGAACCCCCTTTCAGGTAGTTGAAAGCAGCTATCAAATCCCCCCTCATTCTTCTCTTCTGCAGACTAAACAATCCCAGTTCCCTCAGCCTCTCCTCATAAGTCATGTGTTCCAGTCCCCTAATCATTTTTGTTGCCCTCCACTGGACTCTTTCTAATTTTTCCACATCCTTCTTGTAGTGTGGGGCCCAAAACTGGACACAGTACTCCAGATGAGGCCTCACCAATGTCAAATAGAGGGGAACGATCACGTCCCTCGATCTGCTGGCAATGCCCCTACTTATACATCCCAAAATGCCATTGGACTTCTTGGCAACAAGGGCACATTGTTGACTCATATCCAGCTTCTCGTCCACTGTAACCCCTAGGTCCTTTTCTGCAGAACTGCTGCCGAGCCATTCCGTCCCTAGTCTGTAGCGGCGCATTGGGTTCTTCCGTCCTAAGTGCAGGACTCTGCACTTGTCCTTATTGAATCTCATCAGATTTCTTTTGGCCCAATCCTCTGATTTGTCTAGGGTCCTCTGTATCCTATCCCTACCCTCCAGCGTACCTACCTCTCCTCCCAGTTTAGTGTCATCTGTAAATTTGCTGAGGGTGCAATCCACACCATCCTCCAGATCATTTATGAAGATATTGAACAAAACCAGCCTGAGGACCGACCCTTGGGGCACTCCACTTGATACCGGCTGCCAACTAGACATGGAGCCATTGATCACTACCCGTTGAGCCCGACAATCTAGCCAACTTTCTATCCACCTTACAGTCCATTCATCCAGCCCATACTACTATAACTTGCTGGCAAGAATACTGTGGTAGACAGTGTCAAAAGCTTTGCTAAAGTCAAGGAACAACACGTCCACCGCTTTCCCCTCATCCACAGAGCCAGTTATTTCGTCATAGAAGGCAATTAGATTAGTCAGGCATGACTTGCCCTTGGTGAATCCATGCTGACTGTTCCTGATCATTTTCCTCTCCTCTAAGTGCTTCAGAATTGATTCCTTGAGGACCTGCTCCATGATTTTTCCAGGGACTGAGGTGAGGCGGACTGGCCTGTAGTTCTCAGGATCCTCCTTCTTCCCTTTTTTAGAGATGGGCACTTCATTAGCCTTTTTCCAGTCGTCCGGGACTTCCGCAGATCGCCATGAATTTTCAAAGATAATGGCCAATGGCTCTGCGATCACATCCGCCGACTCCTTTAGCACTCTCGGATGCAGCGCATCCGGCCCCATGGACTTGTGCTCGTCCAGCTTTTCTAAATAGTCCCGAACCACTTCTTTCTCCACAGAGGGCTGGTCACCTCCTCCCCATGCTGTGCTACCCAGTGCAGTAGTCTGGGAGCTGACCTTGTTCGTGAAGACAGAGGCAAAAAAAGCATTGAGTACATTAGCTTTTTCCATATCCTCTGTCACTAGGTTGCCTCCATCATTCAGTAAGGGGCCCACACTTTCCTTGACTTTCTTCTTGTTGCTAGGGTTCCGAAGCCTCTTTCACCCACGATAATTGCCTTCCTCTGAACTGCCATCCTGAACTATTCTGAAGGCCCTTTAGGTTGGGAGACAGCAATAAGGTATACATTTGGAAATATCAAACAATCCATGAATAGTATGCATGAGTAATATGGCAGAATTATGTTGCTGCTAAAGCCTTATTTTTTTTTGAGATTTTAATTGAGCAGACTACATATTAGTTTCCAGCAACTTTATAAAGCAAAATAAATTTGAGAAGTATTTTGCTAATGGACCTAATCTGATTCTTACTGTACTGCTGTTCGGTTTGCAGAGTTATCTGACTTGCAAGAGCCTGCATGCTCAATCAGCTTTAGAAGCAAAAGTTCTACATTTCCTAAACCCACACACACTAATCAGCTGCACACACATGCACAACACTTGCCTTGAAGTATATACTTGCAGACTTAGAAAATATTCTGCTGTACAAGCTTAATATGCAATTGTTTAATGGTTCTAACAGTTAAAAAAGAGTTTGACTTTTTCAAAATCATACATTAGTCTTCAACAAGGACTATTCCCATACCAAGTTTCAAAGTTCTGCCATTTTGCAGTAGCTTTGTTTTAAAAAAAGTGGTTACTTTTTAAATTTTTTTAAAAAGGAAAGGAGAAGTTACTAGTAATTCTGCTTCTTGGAAGTTATCTCAAGGGATTATCAATTTTAGGCTTTATGCAATCAGTGAGGCAGGATGGAACTTCTGTACCTGAAGGATTTTTTGCACTCAGAATGGTAGGTCAGCACAAGACAACCCACTTTCTTCTGGCTGCATGCCAGCTACCACAGCCCTTAAATTCTCTAGCCAATTCCTGAACTGTGTGGGAAGTAACAGCTTCCCATACACACCAGTTATAACAGTGAACTCTAAAAATGACAAGAACTCACACTGGAAAACCTGTTAAGTTTATATGGTTAAATATTAAAAGAATCAAACTACGACTCCATTCTTTTGCGTGTTATAATCCGGTTTCTGATCATATTAGTGCCATTGTTTGATTCAGTGCGCAAGTCAGACCCTTTTACCATGAACAAAGCAAGTATTCCATGGATCTGTCACTATAGCCCAATTTTTGATTTCAGTTACAACAATGTAAAACCAGAAACCACTGGAATAAAGCCACTGATGTCAGGATCTAGCTGGTGTAACAGAGCAAGCCAAAATACCAAAGAATGAAACACTGAGGCTATAATGCAACAGGGCTGAAAAAAAGACCAATAATACTGAGTGTGGAGCAAAAACATACTGCTGCCAAACAAAAAAAAGATTACTGGAGTGAAGGCCAGTGGTAGGACAAAACCAATTTAAAGGCTCTAGCACTCTGGGACCAGGTAACCCAGAACACCAACAGAGACAAACAATTAACAGGAAGTTTAACACTGATCAGAAGAAGGAGGGGTGGGGGTGGAGAGAAGGTCAGAAAAGAATACACATAGCACTGTCAGAGCAGATGTATGAACCACAGCTGAACAGAAGGCAAGGGGAGGGGATCCTTCTTTCAGGAGGAGTTCATTGCCAGACTGTAGCTGAGAATGACTTGGCTGGAAGGTTCCAGGAACCGAAGCAGTGCTGCTGCTGGTACACAACTAATAAGAGAGGCTGAAGGCCTTTTGCAGAGCTTCTTTTTGGCCTCAGAGGACTAAAAAGGTTTGCACTAGGGAAATTCTGCCACTTTTTATATTGCGACCATGGAATCCAAGTGCAATAGGATTGCCATGCAATGATCCTGCAATGCCCAGGATGGCATCTTTAAAGAAACATACCATCCCAAGCTGGATAATGGCTGAAGAGATTTTGTTGATACTTTAAAAAATTCACAATGCAAGGAAGATTTCTGTGCAGAAGCTGAATGTTCCAGAAATTCTGAGTTTGTGGAAACAGACTTACTATGAAAACTGTTTTCCAACCTTAGTTATAAAGTTGGCAATCAAGCAAAATGTTCAGTTGAATGGAGACAAGCTGGACTGGGAACTGAGCTAAGGTAGATAATAGGTGCTGAAGGGAGGAATAACCTCAGCTCCCTAGTAACTTACCAGCTGAAGGATCTGGAAGTTACTGTGGGAGAGTTTCACTGAAACTAATCCGCTCAAAGCACTGCAGCAGAAAGATCAGAGGATCATTTTAAGAGAACTCAAGTCCCAAAGCTGAGCACTGTATTTAAGCAAAAACTAAGTTCAAATAAGTATTTATTTATTTATTGGGGGCAGGGGAAATTTTTAAAGCTACAGCTGTTTGGTAATATGTTAATTACTGGGCAGAGGGCAGGAGTCCATGGAGTAATCTGTATTATTGCATTTTTAAAATGTGTTAAGGAATGCCTAGTGCCAAGTACAGGTGACCCTTTTTATCAATGTATCCAAAAGGATATGGAATATAAAAGTTGTGGCCGGGATCTCTTTTCTGGGAGGAGGAAATCCAAAAGAGTGGGTGGGATTTCAGAGATCATCCATGATCCATACTATCTGCTCCATAGGATAGCCTCTTAGTTCCTTTTCTTGCCTTGGATTTATTTAAAATGTACCTCTGGTTCCTACCCTAATGAACTATTTCAAAAATGGCAATAGGCAAAAGAACTAAGTTCCTGGGCAGGTGACTGAAGCAAACAGTATACAAATAAGTACATGCGATACTTACATTTGCTCCTGGGGAATGAAGTGAGTTGAAGATAAAAGCATTAAAAAAATCAAATAAAGCAAAAACCAACGACAGGCCATTGGGTTGAGTGACATCCTCCTACTTTTAAAGTGTTTCATGTTCATATGCTTTAAAGAATAAATGCTTCCACTTACACTGGGGACAGCAGAACTTTTCTTACGTTCAGGAATATCAGCCTTATTTGGATTGTTAGCATTTCCAAGCATAGGGCTAGCTGGAGCAATTCCTCTTCCCCCAGCAGCACTACTGCTAGATTTCCGTGTCTGAATTCCATCTTCTTTCAGGTCACTGTCTGTAGTGCTAGTCTGGCTTCTTTTTGGATACGCCACTACTGGAGGGATAGATGGTCCAGCTAAAAAACAAAACAAAACTTTTTTTTTTCCCAAATGTGGAGGTTATCAAGTTTGTTATTCATTATGCAAATACATTTATATGCACATATCTTAAAAGTCAAAATAAATGAAACAAAGGTCAGAGGATCATAAGAACATAAGAAGGGCCATACTGGGTCAGACTAAAGGTCCATCTAGCCTGGTATCATGTCTTCTGACAGTGGTCAATGCCTGGTGCCTAGAGGGAATGAACAGAACAGGTAATCAAGTGATCCATTCCCTCTTGCCCATTGTCAGCCTCCAGCAAACAGAAGATAGGGACACCATCCCTGCCCATCGGGCTAATAGCCACTGATGGACCTATCCTCCATGAATTTATCTAGTTCTTTTTGAACCCTGTTATAGTCTTGGCCTCCACAACATCCTCTGGCAAAGAGTTCCACAGGTTGACTGTGTGTTGTGTGAAGAAATACTTCCTTTTGTCGGTTTTAAACCTGCTGCCTATTAATTTTATTTGGTGACCTCTAGTTCTTGTGTTATGAGAAGGAGTAAACAACATTTATTTACTTTCTCCACACCAGTCAGGATTTTATAGACCTCGATCATATCCCCCCTTAGTCTCTTTTCCAAGCTGAAAAGTCCCACTCTTATTAATCTCCCCTCATACGGAAGCCATTCCATACCTAATTATTTTTTGTTGCCCTTTTCTGAATCTTTTCCAATTCCAATATATCTTTTTTGAGATGGGGAGACCACATCTGCACGCAGTATTCAAGATGTGGGAATACCATGGATTTATATAAAGGCAATATGATATCTTCTGTCTTATTATCTGTCCCTTTCTTAATGATTCCCAATGTTCCCCTGCCAGCGGAGGTGGCTGGGCAGCTGCGGGGGGGTGGGGGGGGTGGGGGCAGAGGAGTGGGGGGGTGGCCCATAGCTGTTGAGCAGCTCCGGGGTCCCTCTGCCGCTGCCAGCAGCAGGGGGCCCCTGGCTGCCAGCAGCAGTGGCTGTGCAGTTTGGGATTGCCCTGCCACCACTGGCCAGTCAGTTGCAGGGCCCCCCAATGTCACAGAGGTCACTGAAAGTCATGGATTCAGTGACTTCTGCGACAATCTTAGCCTTACTCATGTCCATTCCATTGTAGGTGTGCACGCTCGCCACATGCACCGGTGCAGGAAGTCTTTCCCTCAGTGGTATCCATAGGGGACTGGCTCTGAAGCCCTCTGGAGCGGTGCACATATGCACCGGTATAAGGGGTACCGCTGGCTTCCCCCACTCCCTTAGTTCCTTCGTGACAGAAATCCGGCAGAGGGGAAAGAGGGTGCGTCATGGAATGGACATAAGCAACATATCTCAAAGAACAACAGTTATGAAAGGTAACCGTTTTATCTTCAAGTGCTTGCTCATGTCCATTCCATTGTAGATGATTCCCAAGCAGTACCACTGGAGGCAGGCAGAAGTTCATGGATGTGTTGATTGCAACACAGCACTGCCAAATCCAGCATGAATCATCTCTGGCTTGCTGGGTGATGGCGTAATGCATCGTGAACGTGTGTACTGAAGACCACGTCGCGGCCCTGCAGAGGTCCTGGGTAGGGACATGTGCCAGGGAGGCAGCCGAAGACACCTGAGCCCCAGTTGAGTGGGCCATCACTACTGGTGAAGGCACAGCCTACGCCAACTTGTAACAAGTACGAATGCAGGCGGTGATCCAATTGGAAATCCTCTTAGAGGACACCGGAAGACCCTTCATCCTGTCAGCTCTCACGATGAAGAGCTGGGTCGATCTGAGGAAGGGCTTGCGGCGTTCCAGGTAGAAAGCCAGGGCATGCCTGACAGCTAGAGTGTGCAGCTGCCTCTCCTCATTGGTTGTTTGAGGCTTTGGACAGAACGCCGTGAGGAAGATATCCTGGTTGACAAGAAAGTGTGACACCACCTTTGGCAGGAATGCAGGATGGGGCCCCAGCTGGATCTTGTCCTTGTAGAATAACATGTACGGGCGCTCCAAAGTGAGGGCTTTAATCTTGGAGACACAGCTCGACAAGGTAATAGCTACAAGGAGTGCAACCTTCCAAGACAAGTGGGAAAGGGAACAAGAAGTCATAGGCTCAAAGGGCAGACCCGTGAGCCTGGAGAGGACCAGGTTGAGGTCCCATTGGGATACCGGCTCCCGGATTGGCGGAAAGAGTCTTTCAAGTCCTTTCAGGAACCTGATCAACGTCTCATGCAAGAACACCAAACTACCCGGGATGCGAGGTGGAAGGCAAATATGGCTGCCAGGTGCACCTTGATCAAAGAGAAGGCGAGGCCTTGGTGCTTTAAGTGAAGCAGATAATTCAGGATGGACTGCAGAGATGACTGGGTCGGGGAGATATTTTGCTCTGACGCACAGCAGGAGAAACGTTTCCACTTTGCCAGGTAAGCTGCTCTGGTGGAGGGCTTTCTGCTCTCCAAGAAAACTTGCCTGTTCCTCTGGATTCAGTCACCCAGTATCCAAGTTGTGAGCTGGTGAGAGACACCACAAACCAGATGGATGGGTCCGAGCTCCTTGACGTTTATATGTAATACGAGCGCCTCTCGAGACCATAACCCCTGAGTCTGTAGTGTACTGAGATGTGCACCCTAATCTAGGTTGGACACATCTGAAATCAGGAAGACTGTGGGTCGGCTGCAGGCTCGCGAACGGCACCCCTTCCAACACCAGAATTGGGTTGGACCACCACTGCAGGGAGGTAAGTACCCATGGCAGGATCGTCATGACCGTGTCCAGGTGATGCCTGATCAGGGAGTAGACGGACGCCAGCCACATCTGGAGGGGACGCAGCTTGAGTCTCACATTTCGGACAACGTACGTGCATGCTGCCATGTGCCCCAATAGTCTGAGCCAGACCCAGGCAGTGGTGAGCAGATGGATAGTGACGCTGACAATCAGATCTGACATTGTCCTGAACCTGGCCTCTGGCAGGAATGCTCTCGCTCGGGCAGAGTAGAGTACCTCTCTGATAAACGAACAAAAATCAGTGCTGATCCCGGTCCAACAGATAGTTTATCACCAGGCCCAGAGCTTGACAAGTGGCTCGCAATGTCTCAACGCTGTGCTGGACCTGAACTGGCCCTTGATGAGCCAGTCATCGAGGTAAGGGCAGATCTGGATACCCTGACCTCCGAGACAGGCCTCCACCACCGACATGCACTTCATAAACACCCTTGGTGCCATTGCTAGGCCAAAAGGGAGCACTGCGAATTGCTAGTGGGCAGTCTCAACTATGAAACGTAGGATCCATCTGTGTCCGTGAAATATCGATATGGGAAAGTAAGCATCTCTCAGGTCAAGGGTGGCGTACCAGTCTCCCGGATCCAGGGAAGGAATGATGGAGGCCAAGGAGACCATGAGGAACTTCAAATTCTTGAGATGCTTGCTGAGACTCTGCAGGTCGAGGATGGGGCTTAGACACCCCCTCCCTCGGCTTTTGGTGTAAAGAAATAGTGGGAGTAAAACCCTTTCCCCCGCAAATGCAGAGGGAGTTCCTCCACGGCTCCCAACCACAGAAAGCCTTGCACCTCCTGATTGAGCAGATATTCATGAGAAGGATTCCTGAAGAGGGACGAGGAGGGAGGGTGAGAAAGGGGGGATAGAAATAAACTGGAGGGTATATCTCCCTGCTACCGTGCTGAGGACCCACTGGTCCGATGTTAGAGAGGTCCAGGTAGGGAGGAAGGGGGACAAATGGTTGGGAAATGACTGGGGTGCTGGATCCAGGACACAGGCTGGAAGGCGCACGACACAGGCTCGAGCGCACCCTCAAAATGCCTGCTTGTTACCCAGTTGGTTATGGGTAGAGCTCGAGTGAGCTAAGGTGGCCGGCCTATGACCTTGCCAGTGCTTATAGCCCCAAGAAGGGCTCTGATTGAGGTTGGCTCCTGAACCTGTGGGGCTGTTGCAGCTTAAACTGCTTCCTTCATAGCGCCGGCATGTAAAGGCCCAGGGAGCACAAGATACCCCTAGAATCTTTCAGGCCATTTAATTTACTGTCTGTCTCTTCCAAAAAGAGTGCCAGGCCATTGAATGGGAAGTCCTCGATGGATTGCTGAACGTCCATCGACAGGCCCGACAACTGCAACCAGGATGCACACCGCAGAGAAATGGCCGAAGCCATGGTCCAGGCCGCAGAATCTGCCACATATGAGGCCGCTTGGAGGGCTGCCCTGGTCAAAGCGCTGCATCAGTGATAGCCAGGAATTCCTTCTTGGGCTCCTCTGGCAGCAAATCCACAAACTCTGCCATCGGCTGCCAAATATTAAAATCATAACAGCCAAGTAAGGCCTGATAGTTGGCCACTCTCAGCTAGAGGATGGACACAGAATAAATCTTTCTCCCCAAGAGATCAAACCTCTTTGCCTCCTTTTTCTTAGAAGTTGATCTGGGTTGGCTCTGTCTATCACGCTCATTGGCTGCCAACACAATCAGTGAGCTTGGGGGCAGGGTGGGTATAAAGATACTCATATCCCTTAGCGGGGATGTAGTATTTTCTTTCTGCCCACTTGGAGATGGAGGGCAGGGAGGAGGGTGTCTGCCACAAGGCCTTAGTAATTTTAACCACTCCCTCATGCACCAGCAATGCCACCTTGGAGGGGGCTGCTGAACTTAGCACATTGAACAGGGAGCCCAAGGGCTCCGCCAGTTCCTCGGCTTCCAGCCCCAGGTTTGATGCAACCCTCTTCAAAAGCTCCTGGTGGGCCCTGGCATCATCCTGGGGGATCGTGTGAGAGGACCCCACTATCGCCTCATTGGGCAAAGATGATGATGAGGCAGGTACAGGTGGATCTGCCAACTCCACCACTTCTGCTAGGGGAGCCTCGTCTGAGGCTGGCTGACCGTGGGGAGCTGCTCTGACTCTGCGTCCAAGTCAGGGGGTGGGTGGGAGACTGTCACTGACTGTCTACCAGATGCCCCTGAGATTAACCTATGCCCTTGCGATGAGTGGGGAAACCCCCAAGGGTTCCATAGTTCCCAGGGGGCTGGCCACTGGCAGCCAAGAGGGGAATGCTGATAGCCCCAGTGAGTGGCCTTGGGCTGCAGGCAGGTTCTCCTCCTAAGTGTCCAAACCTGAGGAGGGAGAGACTTATCTGAGGGACCAGAACGGTACTGAGGCTGCCTGTGTACCCCAATCTCGTTGGCTCTGCCCACGGACCTCCACTGGGGACCTGTACGGGGGTGATGAGTCTCGGTGCTGTGACCCCAGTGACCAGCGTCGGCATTTGGTGATGGTATCGCATCAATAGATGCCTCGTGCTTAGAGAGCGGTGCCGCTCCATATACCGTGAGCTGGAACGGAAGTGAGAAGACTGATGTCTCGGAGACTGCCAGTATGCCCATGGTGATCCATACCAGGCCGGCAATCCGGTGACATGGCTCCAGGGACTGGCGCCATGGGCTGGGAGAGTGGGTTGGATGCTCCCGGAACCAGGGACAGGTGCCACGCTTCTGTAGGTCTGTGCCAGACTGCTGGCAATTGACACCTAGAGCCTGAGGAACACTGCCTAGAGTCTGGGGACCGACACTGGGAACTCTAGCAGGCAAGCCAACCTGTGTCCAAGGGCTGGTGGCGCTGTTCAGGTGACCGCTGGCAGGGCACTCCCTGAGGTGGGGAGCAGTGCCATACTGATGGAGACCGCTGGAAGGATCCCAGGGCAGGTTTACCCCTCAAACGATGCACCTCAGTGGCCAGGTGGGCTGCACAGGAAGGGACAGTATGTCCATAGCGGCCTGAAAGGCCTCCAGCATGGATGGCACCGCCAGGTGTCGAGTGCCTCTGCTGCTTCCCGGGGTGGTGGGTGGGTTTTGAAGCGGCCTTGACAGCTCAACAGGAGTCAGAGCCTGGCCACCATCCAGAGGGGAAGAGCTACCCCGCATGGGTCTTCGCTCTCCGGCTCTCTCCTTCCCTTTATAGGACCGTAGGAAAACATCCCCTCCCGGCTTTTCTTTGCTTTTTAGCCGGTACCGGGGATGGGGATCAGCGCCAGTCAGAATTCAGTGCCGGCAGCGCACTCTGCACTGAGGCCTCAGTGCTTGGAGCAGAGTCCGATCTTGTCGACTCTGAGGCTAGTGTGGGGGCCGACTCCATAAGGATCGCTCAGAGACAAATGTCCTGCTCCTTCCTGGTTCACGGCCTGAAGCTCTTGCAAATGCAAGACTTGTTGCTCAAGTGGGTTTCCCCTAAACACTTCAGACAGCTTCTATGGGGATCACTGACTGGCATAGGTTTGTGCAACAGTCACAAGGTTTGAAGCCCGGAGCATGCCCTGTCCCTAGGCTAAGTCCCATATGGGACTAACTATTTCTAACTTAACACTAAGGGAACTATTAACTGTACAACTTTAAACAACTATATACAACAAATTCACTACTAGACACAGTAGAGATAGGAAAGTGTGCTGAAGCAAGGAGATGTTCTAGCACTGTCATTGACGGTAAAAAGGAACCGAGAGAGGGGGCAGCGGGCGGTGCCCCTTATACCAGCGCATATGCGTGCCACTTCAGAGGGTGCCAAAGCCAGTCCCCTTCGGATAACACTGAAGGAAAAACTTCCGGCTCCAGTACATGTGGTGAGCACACACACAGACAATGGAATGGACATGAGCAAGAACTTTTCCAAACTTCTGAATATTAACAACCTCTGCCTTTTAAAAAATGTGTAAAAAAACTTGAGTTGCTCAAAAACAAAGTCAATTTTTAAAATGTTAATAAGTTGGAGATTTAAGCTAACTCTTAAAGCTCCCTTTAGCACAATTTTCCACCAAAGATACAGAATTTGTATACATTTTCTCTGGTAAGGACAGATGGGTGGTGAATATAAAACTATTTAAATTCTTTACTTGGAGACATTAGGTAGAAGATAGATGTTGGATAGAAGGCTGGCTGTATTGTTGGGCTCAACAGGTAGTGATCAATGGCTCCATGTCTAGTTGGCAGCCGGTATCAAGTGGAGTGCCCCAAGGGTCGGTCCTCGGGCCGGTTTTGTTCAATATCTTCATAAATGATCTGGAGGATGGTGTGGATTGCACCCTCAGCAAATTTACAGATGACACTAAACTGGGAGGAGAGGTAGATATGCTGGAGGGTAGGGATAGGATACAGAGGGACCTAGACAAACTGGAGGATTGGGCCAAAAGAAATCTGATGAGGTTCAATAAGGACAAGTGCAGAGTCCTGCACTTAGGACGGAAGAACCCCATGCACCGTTACAGACTAGGGACGGAATGGCTCGGCAGCAGTTCTGCAGAAAAGGACCTAGGGGTTACCGTGGACGAGAAGCTGGATATGAGTAAACAGTGTGCCCTTGTTGCCAAGAAGGCCAATGGCATTTTGGGATGTATAAGTAGGGGCATTGCCAGCAGATCGAGGGACGTGATCGTTCCCCTCTATTTGACATTGGTGAGGCCTCATCTGGAGTACTGTGTCCAGTTTTGGGCCCCACACTACAAGAAGGATGTGGAAAAATTGGAAAGAGTCCAGCGGAGGGCAACAAAAATGATTAGGGGACTGGAACACATGACTTATGAGGAGAGGCTGAGGGAGCTGGGATTGTTTAGTCTGCAGAAGAGAAGAATGAGGGGGGATTTGATAGCTGCTTTCAACTACCTGAAAGGGGGTTCCAAAGAGGATGGCTCTAAACTGTTCTCAGTGATAGCTGATGACAGAACAAGGAGTAATGGTGTCAAGTTGCAGTGGGGGAGGTTTAGGTTGGATATTAGGAAAAACTTTTTCACTAGGAGGGTGGTGAAACACTGGAATGAGGTACCTAGGGAGGTGGTGGAATCTCCTTCCTTAGAAGTTTTTAAGGTCAGGCTTGACAAAGCCCTGGCTGGGATGATTTAATTGGGGATCGGTCCTGCTTTGAGCAGGGGGTTGGACTAGATGACCTCCTGAAGTCCCTTCCAACCCTGATATTCTATGATTCTATGTTCCTCAGATTTTAATGTAAGAAACATCTGGCATTAGACACTCTGAAAGGTCCCCTTAAGGCTCTTACCTTGTTTTGCTTGGCTCCAGAAGTTCAACGTTTGAACACTGCCTATTGTACTTTTCTAGTAATTCCTCTTTTACTTTAAGTGTTGAGCCATATATTTGGCTGTGCTTTATTCCCTTTCTCGCCACTGGCACAATAGGTTGGAAAGCTAGTCTAAACCCAGTTGTCATGGCAGGTTCAATGGGCATTCCAGAACCCAGCCAGACTGAGCTAAATTCCAGCAACTCTGAGATGGTGGAATGGCACCTGGGGGCAATTATTGCTGGCACACAACCCACCCTAATTTGTGCTGTAGGCCCCCCACATGCCTGCGGAATTGGGGAAGAATGGCAGAAAGCTGTTCTGGTACATGTGAAGATCAGGCAAAATGTCCAACAGCCCAACTATTTGTACAAATCCTTTCCCAGCTATTAAAATGTAAGAAATTGAGATGTGGATGTTATATTTTGAAAGTCAGACTTCCCTTTCTCTCCTGACACACTTTAATGGGGATAAAAATCAAGTCAAAACCATTCAAGTGTTTTGGTTTCTCTCTTCAAACAAAAATAACCAAACTGACTCTACA
The DNA here is from genome assembly GCF_015237465.2 of Chelonia mydas. Taxonomy (NCBI): domain Eukaryota; kingdom Metazoa; phylum Chordata; order Testudines; family Cheloniidae; genus Chelonia; species Chelonia mydas. The sequence continues at coordinate 113,126,254 of NC_051246.2, read as the reverse complement.
GATTAGAAAATTTAACAAAAAAGACAACGTAATCCGAGAAGACACAGGGACAGGAAAGCAACCTCTCCTGCCTGCAAATAACCACTGTAGTATATTCTGGTCAAAAGGAGATTCCCTTTGTAAGGCAGTGTATAGGCAGGAAGATTTAGAAGATATTTAGTAAACTCTGTGTGACTGTTCTGCATACCCATGAGGCAGAAAAATTCTAAATTTGGCTGTAGTCACTGGTACTCTTTAAAAACTGGACCTTTGCAGGGCATTCATGTGACAGCCCCCACAGGAAACAAGAAGAAATAGTTGGGACAGACAGTTTTCCAAGTTCTTTTAGATAAAGGCTGACCTATTAGTGCCAAAAAGAAACAAAAGCTGTATGGCCATAATGGAAGTGGGGGATGGTGATGCTATTAAACTTGTGTAGCAAGACTTTCCTAGGATGGTCCCACAAGCAGGAGAAAATATTGCCATGATAATAGAATAAGCTGGTTCACTCAGTACACCGTAAGACCTCTTCAGAGAGATCTTCTAAAGTATACATAAGAATACCTGATCATTGTAAAACAATGAATTAGTCACTATGTTGTAACTGACCAGACCATAAGCAAGTTGGTCCCTTTTAAAAGGTGGAGGCTGTAAGGAAATACTGAATATTTTATAGTAGATGTGTGTCATCACACTGAAACAGGGTCACTCACCATGATCACTGTACCGTCGCTGTTTTTGGCTGGAAGATATGCTTCTCTGCACTTTGTGATGAGGCGATTGTCCAGTGCTGTTGTTGAGATCACTACTTGGCCTAACTTTAGCAAGGGAAAGATTGCTGCTGGAGCTTGAATCACTAGCATCCAACTAAGAGAAAATTTAAAAATGAGGTTTAATCAAAATGAATTTAACAATGTCCAGAGATTCTGACTGTAATCTTAAGTAAGCAAAATTTCAAAAGTTTCTCACTCTAAAATGTTCCTTAAAAGTGCACTAGTCAGATCCAGTTCTGTGCCTAAAGGATCAGTAAAAATATGAATAGTGCTCTATTCATTTTTCACTCAACTGGTGGTAAATAAGTAACCAAATCTGTACAAAACTACGTTAGCTATACAAAACATTGCATAGTTTGAGTTACTTCTGAAATGTTAGGAGCATTTTATGAAAAAGTTATTTTGCTAAGAAACAGATCTTCTAACCCCTTCCTTATGGGATAAGATTAAGGAGAGATGAGGGTGTTTGCTTCTGAACAGTTTGCTTCCGTTTATACGGACATTAGAATGTAGTCCCTGTCCCAAAGTGAGTATAGAGTGCCTACCACACTTTTGGTGCTACAATACAAAAATAGATAATTTTAAAAATACGTTAAAATGCTTAAGCAATATTTGAAGGTGTTTTTTGTTTAAAAGATAACCAGAATATGATAGGCTATAGTGCTGAAGTCAAAATATGATGTTTTAGCCCACAATAAAGTTATTGTTAAGGCCCTACTTGAATCATGGGATGATTGTCAAGTAATTGCAGCTGAGAGTTGCAGATTAGACATGGAAAATTGCAGAAACGTAATAATGGACCTTTATTAATTGTGGTAATTTGGAAAAGCCAGAGAAGACCTACATGTTTAAGAAAAATTTGCTAGAATATAAACATTCCAGTATTATGTTATGCCTGCTATATTTTTTTTGATAACCAGACATTTTGTGCAACTACGTGTGGGGCTGACAGTGGGAGCCTTGGCCATCAGTGGCTGATGGCTAGGGCTCCCGCTGTCAGACTCAGCCAACTGGCAGCTGGGGCTTCTGCTGTCAGCCCCAGATGGCTGACAAAATTGCAGTGGAAGCCTAATATTGCTGAGATCTGCAAGTTCCGCAGTATCACAAATTAGGTAGAGTCTTAGTTGTTATCTTTCAGCCAGGAAGCTCTCAAGTTGTTATACTGCCATGCACTCACCCTCGCTCTAGCTGCCAACTGCCCTGACATCTCTTCATATATGATTCTCACATTACCCCAACCAGTCTTCGTATCTCCTTACCCTTTTTGGAAAAAGGAGATCCCACACTTTCCTCCCATTACAGCGTTATATTAAGAGACTAATTACGTTGTTTTAAATTTCTGGGGCTAGGTGGGGTGAAACAGGGTGGGAAGAAGATCAGATGTAGAGTCTGCCATGTTTTGGTAGGCATTCTACAGACAATAGCCTGTGAAGGCAGATTTGTATCCTCAGGAGTCCTGTTAATCTATATCATAAGATTTCAGGATTTTCACTGACAACTAGAATGTGCGTTGAGTAAGCGTGAAGCAATGAAAACAGCTACAAGGATAGCTGAGAGCTGTTTCTGTTCAGAATATCAACAGGTTCAATCATCACTGAGATCTGAGCTTTATTATAGTCCAATTTTTAAGTTCTCACCCATTTGGACTTTACTAATTATTAGGGCTGTTGATTAATCGCAGTTAACTCGTGATTAACTCAAAAAAATTAATCATGATTAAAAAATTAATCACTATTAATACACTTATCCATAGAATACTAATTGAAATTTATTAAATATTTTTGATGTTTTTCTACATTTTCAAGTATATTGATTTCTATTACAGCATAGAATACAAAGTGTACAGTGATCACTTTATATTATTTTTTATTACAAATATCTGCATTGTAAAAATAAAAGAAACAGTATTTTTCAAGTCACCTCATACAAGTACTGTAGTGCAATCTCTTTATCATGAAAGTGTAACTTAAAAATGTAGATTTTTTTTTTACATAACTGCACTCAAAAACAAAACAATGTAAAACTTTAGAGCCTACAAGTCCACCCAGACCTGCTTCTTGTTCAGCCAATTGCTAAGACAAACAAGTTTGTTTACATTTACAGGAGGTACTGCTCCCCGCTTCTTATTTACGTCATCACATGAAAGCGAGAACAGGTGTTCGCATGGCACTTTTGTAGCCAGTGTTGCAAGGTATTTACGTGCCAGATATGCTAAACATTCATATGCCCCTTCATGCTTCAGCCACCATTCCAGAGGACATGCTTCCATGCTGATGATGCTCGTTAAAAAAATAATGCATTAATTAAATTTGTGACTGAACTCCTTGGGGGAGAACTGTGTCTCCTGTTCTGTTTTACCCGCATTCTGCCAGATATTTCATGTTATAGCAGTCTCAGATGATGACCCAGCACGTTTGTTTTAAGAACACTTTCACAGCAGATTTGACAAAACGCAAGGAAGGTACCAATGTGAGATTTTTAAAAACAGCTACAGCACTCTACCCAAGGTTTAAGAATCTGAAGTGCCGTCCAAAATCTGAGAGGTATGAGGTGTGGAGCACGCTTTCAGAAGTCTTAAAAGAGCAACACTCAGATGTGGAAACTACTGAACCACCAAAAAAGAAAATCAACCTTCTGCTGGTGGCATCTGACTCAGATGATGAAAATGAACATGCGTTGGTCCGTTCTGCTTTGGATAGTTATCGAGCAGAACCCATCAACATGGACACATGTCCTCTGGACTGGTGGTTGAAGCATGAAGAGACATATGAATCGTTAGCACATCTATGTCTTGCAATGCCAGCTACAACCGTGCCATGTGAACACCTGTTCTCACTTTCAGGTGAAATTATAAACAAGAAGCGGGCAGCATTGTCTCCTGCAAATTGTAACCAAACTTGTTTGTCTAAGCGATTGGCTGAAGTAGGACCGAGTGGACTTGTAGGCTCTAAAGCTATACATATTTTTATTTTTGAACGCAGTTTTTTTGGTACATAATTCTACATTTGTAAGTTCAACTTCCATAATAAAGAGATCGCACTACAGTACTTGTATTAGGTGAATTGAAAAATATTTCTTTTGTTTTTTACAGTGCAAATATTTGTAATAAAAAATATAAAGTGAGCACCGTACACTTTGTATTCAGTGTTGTAATTTAAATCAATATATTTGAAAGTGTAGAAAACATCAAAAAATATTTAAATGTTATTCTATTATTGTTTAACAGCGTGATTAATCACGCAATTAAAAAGATTAATATTTTTAATTGCTTGACAGCCCTACTAATTATACCTGTGCAAAACCAAGGCATTTATCTATGCCATGCCAAGAGTCCTAGACCACTGTGATAAGAGGTAATTCAACCAATCACTACCCTTACTCTACATTGGATGCATGAAGGAGATGGCACATATGAAGGATTATTTGGCCCAACTGCCACACCCGTGCAACAGCAACGGGCTTTTGGCTACTAGTGACAAACAAATGACTCTGCAAATCGGAACGCAACTGGAACATAAGGAACAGCAGAATTGGGATTGTGTGTATATTCCTAGGTCAGCAACTATTCCTTCACTCTGGGAATCTATTTTTGGTATAATTTTAATCAGGACTGCTGATGCCATGAGGCACCACATTAAATAATGTTTTGAGAAAAATGCATCTACATTAAAGTTAACAATGACTTAACACAGCTAAGCAGTGTAGTAATGCTCTTTTGTTGGACTCCAGTCACAAGTGTTCACAAAATCTATTTGCTAAATCAAGGGAAATGAATTTGATATGCTAAGTTGGGTTTAGCTATCTTCTTTTTCTCTTAATTTCTTCCATTTTATTACTCTTCTACCACATGGATTCCCTGCAGATTTGGTTCTGTTGCCCCATGCACATTCTGCCCTGCTTCCTTCCCCCTTGGAATACTCCCTAATCACCTGTTCTCAACCTGACTCCAGTGAACATACTGCCCAATTTCCTTCTTTTCCAATTGGCAGCTCTTGGTCCCCCTCTGATTGACAGCTCCCAGTAGTGTCTGTCTAGTCCAATCCTGCTGTTAGCCCACATCCCTGAGTGCAGTATGTGTGTGTTCTGAGTCCTAGCAGAAGCCCCAGCAGAGGGGTGGGGTGGGGTGGGGGTGGGGGTGTGTGTGGGTGTGTGTGGGTGTGTGGTAACCCCACAACCAGGAACAAAGGAGTTAAAGAGATGCTGTCAGGAGTCCAGTCCTGAAAAGACCAGTTAGTCTTTTGACCACTTGTCTGACTTTCGTATTGGCATGTTCTTACTAAAGTTTTATGAGAGGATGGCATCAATACAAGGGAAGACTGCATAGAAGCACTGGGTTCGATGCCTGACTGCATTCCAGAGCATACCTTTTCGGGCATGCTGCTACCCTTTTCAACTGAGGCTCAAGAGGATTTGTGGCTCCTGAAAAGGAACCTGGTGATGGAGACCTATATCTCTTCCCTGTGTGAACTCTGTTCTTTGCTTCCCTATCCCTTGAGATTTTCATCAGATCCTTAGAGGCAGCTATTTCAACTCTAAGTAGAGGAGCCAACAAGAGCCCTTTTAGATGAGTGCTCAGAAATTTCTGCTGCCCCAGCCATCTCAGGATTTCAAGAGGGATGTTTTAACCGCTCCAGCAGGACCACTTTCAGGCAAGCCTCCCCAGATCTTTGGTTTCTCTTAAAAAATAATTTACAGATGACATTTCTCTGTTATCTGCCTCTCACCCAGACACAGTAAGCATCTGGTATACCCATCATTTAGAGGTATTACTATCTCACATGAAGGGCAATTCCTAAAGCCTGAAGACTTGTGTTCTGTCATTATGACCATTCAGATAACCAGGACAGATGCTCAGGCAAAATAAAATTCCTTCTTGATGAAGAAGAAAGGAAATGCCATCAAAAAATTATACACTGATCACCAGCTATTAAGTATCTATTTACAAAACAATGGGTAAATGACACACAGTGAGGGAAGAGGCTCACACACTGCAAGACACGAGGTGGTGAACTGAGGGGAAGTTGGGATCACCGCACATTTTATGCCTTTGGCTAGAGGTACGAGGAAACTCACTCTGCACACAGGGCCTGAATGGACACTGCAGGGTAAAAGAATGCAAACAGGACTGTACTGAGTGCATGCACATAAACAGTGGAATATATACAGACAAGCACTTGAAGAATTGAGGGACAATGGGGCCTGCTCTGTCCTTTATGCCCTTCGGTAGGGGGACATGCAAGGATATTTAGGACATAGGTGAAGCCACAACAGACATTAGTGGCCAAAAAAATTTGATCCTGTCCACATGGTGGACCATGCACCCAATAGTGGAATTCATGTAAACAATTTCTCAAAGAGGAACCATAACTTTCACTTGAATTGCTCTGCATAGTTTTTCTGCATTTAACATCAGAATATTTTTAACTTTTTTCCTGTTCTATACTCACCTCTGATGATTTTCTCCCTAACAATAAGTATGTAGCTGTAATTTCATCATACTTCATTTTACTAAGGGATTCTTGAATTTCTTCTTGAGAGTATCCCATTCCAACCATAATATCTGAAAGAAGGAAGGAGTTTAAGTCACAATATGCTTTAATAGATACACTGATTGTTTCCATATTCAAAAAAACCTATTTATTTCTAACAATGGAACAAAACATCTAAATGTGGGAACAATGTCTATTAGATACTAATAATAAAGCTGTTTTTCAAATACCCAAATATACATATTAAGCACAGATCAGATCTGACTATACAGTACATGAACTCATAACACTGCAAGTTAAATGCAGACATACTGGAAAACACTGAATTACCTATTCTCTTCTGGTCTGAGATGTCTAGCTCTGGTTCAACAAAAGGTTTTAGCTCATCATCTTCATGCCCCGCATTGATCCACCGGTCCTTCATGATTTGCTACAAAGATAGGTTGCTTAGTAGCGTAAGATATTTACTTTTAAACGAAACAAGACACTGAAAGGTCAAAGTCCCATCTATCAAAAATGTATAGCACTGAAGAACTGAAAACAAGCAAATCCAGACTTGGGTTTAAAGAGGTATGTCCCTTGCTTCCTCTTCTAATTCTACCCACCATTCTTTTCCAGAAAGCTCCAAATAATTCCTAACTCATATTTGAAACTAGCCAGCCTTATTGCCAGTCCCCTTCCCTCTCCTCCCTGGAGTTGTGCTCCTAGATAGACTACTTCCCATCATCTGTATTCCAGCATAAAGGTCAAAGTTAAGTACTAGTAGTGGAGAGATTGGTTGCAGTGAGAGCACTGGGAGGAGAGTAGTTAAAGACTTCTTCCAGACAAGAATCTGTATGCAGGAAACCATCCTAATCCAGGAAATCTTCACTGGATTTTGTACACTAATGCCCTCTTTCAGCCACAAAACCTCTTGCAGACTTTACCATTTTAAATATTACTCACTTGGGAACTAGACAGTTCTCAAGGAGTTAAATTAAAGCATAAAGTATTGATCAAGAATACAAAAGAAAAAGAGGAGCAGACAAAAGAAAGCACTTGTTTAAAAGTATTATGGTTAAGAAAATCCAAACTGAGATTTTAACCCTTCTCTAATGTTGCACTATTTAGGAAGTCACAGATATTACTGTACTCCAACAGTCTTTCATAGGAATGTACTAAAATGCAAGCCATGCCTAGCCATAGTGCCCTACTTTTGAAGGCAGTAATCAGTAACTCCTCCTCATGTGATTACTCTATACATCTTCAAGATACCTTACTGTAGAATACTACAGTACATTTTGAAAGTCCAAAACTACAGTTTACAATAGTGATACTATTGTGCTTTGGGTTATCAGCTTTTAAGGAAACAAAGAAAAAAATCAAGTTTTCAAAGATGTGCGCTCTTAAGTGACTTCCCAATGTAGGCATGAAAACAACTGATGTGTATTCAAATTAGGGTTGCATGCACGAAACCCCAATTTCTTCACGCATTACGGATTTGCCCACTTAATCCCAGATGCATGCTCAGAGTACACATGTAAGCAGGCAACCATCTAAGAGTTTGCGTTGGATTGCATACGCACAGAAAAAAAAAAAAACTTTCTTCACTGCACTGAGAAACTGACTTGAGGGAACAGGTGCAACTTTGCCATATTTGTGCCCAAAACTCACACTAGAACTCTTAAGGCAGCAAATATCATTTGAAGTTAAATACCTGCTAATGGGGGAGGGGAATAGCAAGTATTAGTGGTACAAATGAAGCTTGGTAAATCACCTTTAATTACTATTTTGTCTGAAAGTATTTTACTCATGCTATTACCTCTAGAGTGCCTCTTTTAGTTGGGTTTAGCACCAGAAAACGTTTGAGGAGGTTTTCACAGTCTGTTGACATGTAGAAAGGGATCCTGTATTTTCCCCTTAGTACTCTTTCTCTCAGTTCCTTGGGAGAAAGGAAGAGAATTATAAAAAGTCAGAGGCATAATTTAGAATACTGTTGTTGAATTATTACAATAGCTAGTAGAGTAAGTAATATACCTTTAAGTTCTGTCCATCAAAAGGAAGAGATCCACTAACAAGAGTGTAAAGAATAACACCTAAACTCCAAACATCTACTTCAGGTCCATCATATTTCTTGCCTTGGAAGAGCTCTGGAGCAGCGTATGGTGGGCTGCCACAAAATGTATCCAGTTTATTTCCAACTGTAAACTCATTGCTAAAACCAAAGTCTGCTATTTTAATGTTCATATCTGCATCTAGCAATAGATTTTCAGCCTGGGAGGAAGAAAAGAAAAATACTGTGTTGTATAAATTTCAGATTTTTCTACAAAAGCTATTGTTCAATTTTTTATTCATTCTTAAAGGAAAAAGCCAAAAGTATACTAAAATTGCTTTTTTATTGAAAATAATAAAACATCTTAACAAAATTAGTAATTTTCATATTTATTTTAAAATCTCACCAGATTTACGGCACCTGTTACACTAAATAAAGCTAGTCACATGTATCATCCCTTTGGTTACTTCATGGAAAACTATTTGGTATTTCTGTAACTTTAATGTTTCCATGTAAAAAGATGAAAATGAAACTGCATCTCTCTTAAAACCTACACTTTTATCTGGTAAATGCTTACAAAAGTTTGTAGTACATAAAATCTCTACTATAAAGTGAAGATAAGATTTATGAAATGCGCCACATTTCGGTTGCAAGTAATAGCAACCTTATACAGTTATAGTATAAGGAATGGAGCAAGCTCTCTCATAATGCCACACCAACTCGTGCCAAACCTAAGAGAAGCCACCCCATCCATGATGGCGGGGTTTTTTGTGTCGTCTACTAATATCGGCAACAAGAATCACCAAGGATTTTCACATCTGCTATCCAAATGTAATGTTTTTTGTCATTACCAAACTGAGCAAGATTTCAATTAGTGACCAAGAGGTCAGAGGCTCCACTTCTCATATGCCATCCAAATCCTTACATTAAGATGTATCTCATCATCTCCTCCACCCCCAATTTTTTTAAAAAAAGAAATAGCTCCATATTTAATATATTTTAATAGCATTTAAAACATCCTGTAAGCCATAGAAAAGATTTAAAACTCAATCTTATAGGCACAAAGAACGAAACTATTGCACACAAACTTTGGTCGGGGTTTTTTCTACTCACCTTGAGATCTCTATGAACAATATGTTTTTGATGGCAGTACTGCACTGCAGATACTATCTGGATAGAAAACAGGCCCAATTATATAAGTGACACCTCAAAGAAACAGATGTGTAATCAGAAATTTCAATATTAGTTGTTAAAATTGACAAGTTTTTATGCATTCAAAGCCATACAACCAACCACCACAATGGTCACCATATTCAGAGTAAAGTTAATAAAAGTGTAATTAAAAATAAACTTATTATTCAACATACTGACTTCTGTTACACTTTGGAAAGGACTTCATTGTTTCTGCATGGCTGATTATCGAAGGAGGGCAAGCTCACCTTTTATTAAGGTCACGGAAAGGTTTTCATTTCATGTCTTTACTCATTCACAACTTTCTGAAATGTTCACTATTGGACTGAAATTTTTCAGTCTCTGCCTGAAGATTTTTTTTTTTTAAGACACTTTGGGGGGAAATGGTTCAGCGATTGGAGTGAGAGAAACAACTTGTGTGATAAGTTAGTAGGGAGTCATAAGTTACTGAAGGTTTGTGCATCATGAGCCAGGCAAGGATCTGAGCACACCTTACCTCATTTACTTTGCACTTTATGCAATGAGTAGCAAACTAAAGGGAATGTGAAAGAACTCTGGTCTTGTTCAGTGTACTTTTAGGTGTATTTCATACAATAATTTCATGACCACATTTCTCAAATACAGAATATTTTTTTCTGCAACTTTGCATGGTGGATCATATAAGGTCACAGTGAATGACTTAAATAAGGCATTCGGGGACAGTTGCATTCACAGAGTAGTACTCTCCAATATAAGCTGTGACGTATGTATGTAAAGCTGTAGGAAAAAATTGTACATTACACTGTCTTATTTGACACACAGTATATGATCATGTAATGAAACACTATCGTAATGCACATGAACATCGGGTCAGAATTAAGGTTGGACATGCAATCAACATAGCAACACTGAAAGGTCATGAAACATCAATCTTTATATTCTTTTAATTTTTTTATGAACAAGTTTATTAGCAGGTTTCATTTGAGAAGATCACCAATTTTAAAAAGGTGAAGTAATGTTATACTTTGTAATTCATTGCCAGTTTTCACATCAGAACAGGAGAATTCCGCTATAGCTGGGTAATAGTCCAATGCTCTGTGTATGACCATGCAAACAGAGTCAAGAAAGAATTTTCTCTTATTTTTTCAATGTTTAGAATGGTAACTCAAGATTATTTGCAAGCATGTTAGAGTAAAAATTCTTCATGTCTAGACTAGATCTGTTTGCATTTTACACTTAAATGATAGGTGTTTCATTCTGGTATTCAAATGAAAATATGTCGTGTCTGTATTATAGATTACAAGAACATAAGAATGGCCATACTGGGTCAGACCAAAGGTCTATTCAGCCCAGTATCCTGTCTACCGACAGCGGCCAATGCCAGGTGCCCCAGAGGGACTGAACCTAACAGATAATGATCAAGTGATCTCTCTCCTGCCATCCATCTCCACTCTCTGACAAATAGAGGCTAGGGAACACCATTCCTTACCCATCCTGGCTAATAGCCATTAATGGACTTAACCAGTTCTCTTTTAAACCCTGTTATAGTCCTAGCCTTCATATTTATGTATATCAGACAATAGCTTGGAAGCAGATGTTCTATAAAAAGGTTAACTACACAGTCACTTGTTTATTTTTCATTTACTTCTTTATTTCCTTCTGTATCTGGCTCCCTCATTCTGTGTTCCTTTTTCTATAAGTATAGACTTTTTTATAATGCTTATTAATTTATCATCAGCTTTCTGCTCACACCCCATCCACCTGTCTACCTTCTTCTCTTCCTCTATTACTCTAGCACCACAAGCCCCAGTCAGAGCTCTACTATATTTTACACCTCCCCAAACCATCCCCAGAAACCCTAGGTCTTCAGGGCCATCAACGTGACTAGTATCTCATGCGCCTCTCACTTGAATAGCATGCAGAGACAGAATATGGTCTGATTATTACGCCATCCTCAACTGGAAGCAAACATCACTTCTGATCCCAAATGGCCATAGAAACAACATGTTGATCAAGAGATTTTCATTGCTGACATTTTTGTACTAGCTGATGCACTGTAGACAAATTTAGGGGCTGAAACAGTGAAGCAACAGCTAAGAATGGAATGGAATGGAAAGGAAAGGAAAGGAAACCAACAGTATGAAGGAAAAGAACCCAAATTCAATGAAGAACTGTACCAAAAATGTTTTTATTTATAATTTTCTCTGGGCTGGGTCCCTTTGTTTATTTCATTGGTTTCCTTCTCCCTTCTGTTCGCATTATGAAGTTGGTGTCTCAGTCTGAGAAATCTACCTAAATTGTGGAGCTGTCACTAGCAGTCGATTTCTTACTTGTCTGATACATACTGTACTGCTGATTTAATTTGTGGAGGTTTTTTATAGGCCTAAACAGTTACAAATCTGCCCTGACATCTGCCCAATTCCAAATATCATTATAGATAACAAACAGTTACTCACCTTCTCATAACTGTTGTTTTTTGAGACGTGTTGTTCACATTCATTCCAATCAGGTTGTGCACATGGTGCACACAGAGTCATCGGAAAGTTTTCCCTTAGCAGCTCCCGTTGGGTGGGCTGTGGAGCCCCCTGAAGTGGCACCAGATATAGGACCCCGCACCCCCTCAGGTCCTTCTTGCCAGCTACTCTGACAAAGGGGTAGGCAAGTGGGTATTGGTATGGACATGAACGCCACATCTCGGAACAACAGTTATGAGAAAGTGAGTAACAGTTTTTTCTTCGAATACTTGTTCTTGTCAATTCCAATTAGGTGACTCCCAAGCTCCACCCTGGAGGTGGGATTGGAGTTAAGGAATCGCTGACTGGAGCACCACTCTGCCAAATGCTGCAACATCTCTGCTGTGCTGGGTGATAGCATAGCGAGAGGTGAACGTATGCACTGAGGACCAAATTGCTGCCCTGAAAATTTCTTGTATCAGGACCTGAGCCAGGAACGCCGCTGACGAGGCCTGTGCCCTCTTAGAACGTGCTGTAAGTGCTGGGGTGGGACGTTGGCCAGTTTGTAATGTGTGCAGATGCATTCAGTGATCCAGGAAGATATTCTTCGAGATGAGACTGGGAGCCCTTTCATCCGGTCTGCTACCGCCATGAACAGCTGGTTCGACTGCCTTAAACGGCTTTGTGCATTCGATGTAGAACGCTAGCGCCCGCCGAACATCTAATGAGTGCAGCCTCTGCTCTCGACTACTGCGATGAGGCTGAGGATAGAAGACAGGTAGAAAAATGTCTTGGCTAGCATAGAAGCGTGACACTACCTTGGGAAAAAAGGCTGGGTGAGACCTGAGTTGCACCTTATCCTTGTGGAAGACTCTGCAGGGTGGATTGGAGGTAAGGATCTTTAACTCTGACACCCTCCTAGCTGACGTAATGGTGACCAGGAAGGCTACCTTCCATGACAGGTAAAGGAGTGAGCAAGTCGCCAGAGGTTCAAAAGGGCCCCCCATGAGCCTGGCGAGGACCAGGTTAAGGTCCCACACAGGAACAGGCTGTCTAATTTGAGGATGTAGCCGTTCCAGATACTTGAGAAAACGTCCTACCGGTGGGGTTGGCGAATATGGAGCATCTGGAGGCTGCAGGGTGGAAGGTCAAGATAGCAGCCAGATGTACCCTGATGGATGACGCTGCCAGGCCTTGGTGTTTCAGGTGCAGAAGGTACTCTAGAATAAGTGATACAGGTGCCTGGAGTGGAGGTGTGTGCTGTTGGGCACACTAGCAAGTGAACCTTTTCCACTTAGCTAGTTAAGTGCCTCTGGTGGATGGTTTCCTGTTGCCAAGTAGGACCTTTCTTACAGGTTCCAAGCACAGAAGTTCCATGGGGTTTAACCATGAAGCTTCCACGCCGTGCGATGGAGGGACTGGAGGTCTGGGTGGTGAAGGTGATCGTGGTCTTGAGTGATCAGATCGGGGTGGAGTGGTAATGCAATCAGGGCATTCACTGACAGCTCCAGAAACATGGTGTACCAGTGTTGTCGAGGCCACGCTGCGGCCACCAGAGTTACCTCCGCTCTGTCCCTGCAGACCTTGAGAAGTACCTTGTGCACGAGAGGGATCAGTGGAAAGGCATATAGCAGTCTGCCTCCTAAGGGTAGCAGAAACGCTTCTGTAATTGAGCCAGGGCTGTGACTCTGGAAGGAGCAGAACATTGGGCACTTTCTGTTGCTCTGGGTGACAAACAGATTGACTTCAGGAAACCCCACCTTTGGAAGGTGGAGTGTATGACATCCGGACAGATGGACCACCCACTTGTGATTAAGGAATGATCTGCTGAGGTGGTTTGCTAGTTTGTGCTGAACTCCTGGGAGATAGGACACCTCCAGGTGAATGGAATGGGTGATGCAGAACTCCCATAGAAGGAGGGCTTCTTGACACAGGGGGGAAGGAATGGGCTCCACTTTGCTTACTGATGTAAAACATGGCAGTGGGGTTGTCAGTCATCACTGCCAAGCACTGTCCTTGCAGCTGGGCCTGAAAAGTTTGGCATGCTAGTCGTACTACCCTGAGGGCCTTGATATTAATATTAAGGGAGAGCTCGTCCTGTGACCACAGGCCCTGTGTTTGGAGATCTCCCAAATGCGCACCCCAACTCAGAACTGACGCGTCCATTACCAGGGACAAGGAGGGCTGGGGGCTGTTGAAGGGGACTCCTTCACACACCGTCCGAGGGTTGAGCCACCATTGGAGGGACTCGAATATGTCTCTGGCACCTTCACCACTGAGTCCAGGCTGTTGCATCCTGGGCGAAGGCAGACGTGAGCCACGCTTGCAAGGGTCTGAGACTCAGTCTGGCATGCCAGACCACATAAGTGCAGTAGTGGTCGGGTACTGCTGGAGGCCTTAAATAATATTTGACATGGCTTGGAATCGAGTCTCTGGTAAAAATGCCCTTGCCTGTACCGAGTCCAGCACTGCTCCGATGAACACTATTCTCTGGGTCAGAGACAAGGTTGACTTATTCACACTGAGGAGGCGGCCCAGTCCTCTGAAAGTGGATCTGACTAAATGGACCTGAGATTCCACCTACTCCCTGGTGCATCCCCTGAGCACCAGTCGTCGAGGTATGGGTATATGTGCACCCACCTCCTCCAGAGGAAGGCTGCTACGACCAACATGCACTTGGTGAACGCTCGACCGAATGGGAGAACCGTGAACTGATAATGTTTGTGGTTGACCACAAATCGTAGGAATCGTTTGCGTGCAGGCCGAATGGCTATGTGAAAGTACGCGTCTTTCATGTGGAGGGCGAAGTACCAGTCTCCCGAATCCTGGGAAGGGATAATTGTGCTCAGGGAAACCACGCAGAACTTCAACTTCACCATGAATTTGTAGAGTCCTCACAGGTCTAGAATGGGTCTGAAGCCCCCCTCCCCTTTTACCCTGAGGATTAGGAAATAGTGGGAACAGAATCCCTTGCCCAATAGCTCCTCAGAAACCTCCTCCACTGTTCCTATGGCAAGGAGCGCCTGCACCTCCTAGATAAGGAGTTGCTTGTGAGCAGGGTCTCTGAAGAGGGACAGGGAAAGGGGGTAAGAGGAAGAGCAGAATTGGACAGAATATTCCACTTCTACCGTGTGAAGAACCCAGCAGTCTGATGTTATTTGGGACCAAGCACGGCAGAAGTGGGATAGACAATTCATGAAACAATGGGAAGGATCTGGTGTCGTGGTAGGTGTGCTGTCCTCGGGCTCGCCTTCAAAAGGCCTGCTTATAGCCTGACGAAGGTTGGGCTTTGGCCCTGCCCAGAAGGGGGATTGGAAGGTTTGTGCCTGCCGTTCCTGCCCCTATAACTATAAAAATCCTGCCGCGGCTGAGGAGGATATGGGCGCTGCTATTGCCGTTGAGGCTTGAAATGTTTTCATTGGGTTTCTGGAGTGCATGCCCAACAATTTCATAGTCGCCCGGGAGTCCTTTAAGGTGTGCAGGAGTCTGTCTGCTCTGAAAATAACCCTGCGCTTTCAAACAGTAGGTCCTGCACGGTTTGCTGCACCTCCAGGGGCAACCCGGATGCATGTAGCCATGAGCTCTTCCTCATGGCTATTCCAGAGGAAAGAGTGCGGGCAGCCGAGTCCGCAGAGTCCAACGAAGCCTGCAAAGAGGTCCGCGCCACTGCCTTCCCCTCATCAATAATAGCAGAGAACTCGGCTCTGGAGTCTGGTGGAATCAGCTCCTTGAACTTCAACACAGAGTCCCATGAGTTGAAGTTATATCTACTGTGGAGGACAGTTTGCTGGTTGGTTATCCTCAGCTGCAGTTGCGTAAACCTTCCTGCAGAAAAGGTCCATCCTTTTCGACTCTTTGGATTTAGGGGCCAGCCCCTGCTGCCTGTCTCTCTTTCTGATTAACCACTGACACTACCAGAGAGCATGGTTGTGGGTGAGAGAACAGATACTTGTACCCCTTACAGGGGATGAAGTATTTGCGCTCCACACCTCTGGCAGTAGGCGGGATTGAAGGCGGGGTCTGCCACAGAATCTTAATATTGCTCTGGATCGCTTTTATTAGTGGCAAAGCTACCTGGGATGGAGGGAGGATGTCGACCATGGGGTCCTTGGGTTCGACCACTTCCTCTGCCTGTAATCCCATGTTGCAGGCAATCCTCTGGAGAAGGTCCTTGTGGGCCCTGTGGTCAACTGGAGGAGGGCCTGAGGTTGAAGCTCCTGCCATTGCCTCGTCCAGGAACGAAGATGAAGAGGCCAGAGGTGGAACGGGGTCCTCCTGGCCCTCTGGCTTCCTGACCTCCTCTTGGTCAGTATCTGGGGCCTCTGTGGCTACCGTAGCCATGGTGGCAGTAGCCTGACTTTGCAATGGGTCTTGCCTCTGCGGCGACCTGGGAGGCTTGTGCCTAAGTGGCCTCAGATCCCCAGGGCATAGGCCGGTCCTTGGCTGGCTGGGTGGTTGGTGCTCAGAGGCCACCGAGCGGGAGCACTTAGAAAAAGAGCCCTGGGCCTGAGGGTAAGGCCAGGGCGTCCAAAAGGGCCATTGTGCTGGAGGCTGTCACTGGGGGAGTGCCATGCCATTGGTGCCTACCTCCGTTGCTTGTCAGATCTGTGTTGGCTTTGACAGGAATAGAAGGAATCACTGTCCAAGTCTGATGAGATGGATCTCCACTGTGATGACCACAGTGGAGCCGAAGTGTCCTGTGCTAGGGACTAGTGCCAAGCTGATGATGCGGGGGACCGGTGTCAAGGCGCTCGTGCCAGGAATCTGGAGCCGGTCCTCTCTCGGAGCCGGGGATAGGTGCCGCGCCGTCCTCTGTGCCAGGGAAGGGGAGCAACATCCTGCTGATGCTGGGGAACCCCGCACAGAATCCAGAGCCGAAGAGCGGTGCCTTGGAGATGACGATCTGGAGTGGGGGCCGAGGCAAATGGTGCCTGACAGGAGAGGGTGAATGCTGCATCATGGTCTGCTTGTCTCTAGACAGCACCGGAGCTCATCTCTGACCACCGGGGGCTGAGGAGCCATTATGGCAATTAAATCTCTGGCAGCTGCAAAAATGTCCGGGGTGGAGGGTAGCTCCAAATCCTCCACCTGGCACTGCCCATCTGAGGAGTTGCTGGGCTCCGGACTAGACATTCACCTCAGGCGAACTGAAGTCAACGGTGCCAACTCTTGCTGCTTGGGCGCTGGATGCTCCTTCAAGGGACACACCGGTGCAGCACCTGCGGGTCCAGCTGCTTTCAGCACTGGGGACTGCCCCCTGTCGGCTTTTCTATGCCGCTTGTACGGTACCGGTGAATGCGAGCGATGCTGGGTTGTCTCCTCAGCGTGTGGTGCTGGAGAGTGCCAATTACGAGGGTCTCAGACTAGAGTCCTTCTTTGGTATTCTGTCACGTACTGACGCTGTGGCGCTCCGTACGGACAGCATCAGTACGTGACAGAATGCCAAAGAAGGACTCTAGTGTCCTGGTGGTCCACAGCAGACTGAGGATGAAGAGCGGATTCCGTGAGCAATTGCCTAAGTTGGAAATCTCGCTCCTTTTTTGTCCTGGGGCGCAAAGCCCTGCAAATCTTGCACCTTTCTGCCTTGTGTGCCTCTCCCAGACTCTTCAGAAACGAGTCATGGGGGCCACACATTGGCATAGGCTTACTGCAGGTTCCGCAGGGTTTAAAGCTTTGGGCTTGCGGCACGCCCCGGAGCCCAAGAGTTGGGGGCATTGGGATTGGGGAAACCCTGCTCCCAAACCTTACTATATATACACACTATGTACTAACAATAACTACAACTAAACTAACCTCGCTATGTAAAGAATGCTAAGGGAAGCGCTTGCTAGGCAAGAGATCGCAGATCCAATGACCGTCACTGGTGGTAAGGAACTGAGGAGGTGCAGGGTCGGCAGAGTCCTACATCCACCACCATGAAGGTGCTACTCCAGGGGGCTTCACAGCCGACCCGATGGGAGCTGCTAAGGGAAAAGTTTCCGACGACTGTGTACGTGGCACGCACACTCCTAACCGGAATTGATATGAACAAGCACTCAGAGAAGAATATTAACGAACAGCCCTGCTTCTAGAGTTTCTCAGAGAAGAGGCAGAAAGATTAACGAAAGCTACTTTCTAACAAACTAATGCAGGCGAGGAGTAGTCCGGGGGCATCAATTACCTAATTTGCTCGTTTCCCAAAAGGCACAAACTTGGATTCCTTGTTTTTTCATTAATTTTTATTCATACATCTCACACATTGGAGAATTTTTCTGCTGAGGAAGGATGATCAGAGCAGACTATCAACCCAGAGGCCTGAGGGTAGGGCAAGGGGAAGTAAATTGTAAGAAGAATCCAAAACATCTTTAAAGTGCAAATATTTGCTCTCTGAGGCACAAAAGCAGCTTAAAATGGAGAGCAGCAGAGCATGGTTATATTTTTGGCATTTGCACACTTTCATACTTCACCTGTTAAACATGCATTCTATGCATAATACATAAGCTATTTACTGCAGCATAATCAGCCATGGCCACACTTTTTCAAAGAAGAAGAAAAACTTGGATGACAGCAAGGAAGTTGAGCATGTACGAAAATATTGCTCTTATTATCCTGTGCCCCAAAATGACAGTGCCATGATGGAAAATGCTCACTCAAAAGGACTATATGATTAGTAGAACATTCTAAAAGTTGCTGTATACCTTCAGGTTTTTTTTTTAAATATTATGAGACAGGTTTCTAGAACTGGAGTTCAGTGACCTCTGTTTTATAAACTCTTTGGGGAAAGAGTGGCTTGGTTCAAATTCCCTTTCAGAGAAGTCAGTGGACTTGAATAAAATAACTGGGATTGAAGGATCAACTGTACACAACATTGTAGATGAAGTAATAAAACAAGTAAGTACTGTGACAGAACATTTGAAAAAAAAATCTCCTGATTAAGAACAATAGCCATGGGGAAGAGTGAACATACTGGTGAAGCAGATTTGACCGCTGAAAATTAGTATTAGGCATGCCAGTGGGTAGAAAATTCCCTGATCCTTTTGAATCTTAGAAAAACTTTATTTAAATTACTGGGTTTGCATTTGAAGGATAACCTTTCGGATTTAAAAAAATGGTACAGCCCAATATCTGAGATGGGAATGACAACTCCAGAAGCTAATATCACTGAGACTGTAAGGGACAGAGGGTAAAAGCAACACACACAAAAACTCTGAATTTGAAGGGGAGATTTTTCTGTCTTCCTGAATTTAAGCACAGGAACCTGGAATACAGCCTGTTAAACAAAAACAACACACGCCAGGGTTTTGTGAATGAGTGGCAGAAATGGTTCTTACTGCCTGTCAATCTGCACACTACTCAAAGAATATCTTCTGGGATGTGATGTCTGCCAGCTGGATCTTGCAAAAGATTAAGGAGGATACTGCAAGACTTAGGGAGGATTCAAATGAAAAGAGAAATAGTGCTTTCTTTTATTGATTTTATTTTTGCCTCCTTATAATGGAAGCTGTCCTAAATAATACTGCCCTTTTTTCCTATTAGTGTTTATTGCGACTGTCACATTTACTTTAGTGAGGTTACTGTTTGTATCAGTTAAATTTCTCTGCACAGTACATTTCCACAGAAACGTATTACACACATTAAAATATTAGATACAGGGAATAAGCGAGTCATTCCTACATTTCCACTATTTCCCAAATAACTAATGATGGACACACTATTCTATTCAAGACAGAACAGACAAGCATAAAGGTGTCCATTTATGTTACGAGATTTACTTCATGCAAAATGTCCTTAACATAATTGAAACATTAGATTGTATGTAAAATTATATGATTTCCTTCAACAGCTGTGCTTGTTCCCTCTGTGCTATCAGATTTTTAAAATGAAGTTAACTCCTGATCTTTCTTCTTAGATCACTGTCCACAGATGGTGTGCCATGGAATAGATCATCAACAAAAGCTGGTAAGGAAAATAAAGACTGGGGAATAACAGTACATTTGCAAATAAGTTTTCAGTTTATTATCCATATTCATTATTGTTTATGTCGTCATTTATGTCATGTTTTCTGGCACATGAACTGGACTAAACATCACATGTTGTACTGCTGACATCCCTGTCCTTAATTGTCATATATAATTTAGCACTCTAGATTCACTTTTTACAGGAATCTACTAGTTTTGCTGTTATTTAATGCAACAAAAAGTCAGCAACAGAGCGTGCTTGAAAGCACCCATGGGAAAGCTCACTGTCAACTGTTTTTTCATGTGTTTTAATGCTAAAGTTGAGGATATAAGAGCTGTTAGTCTATCATACATACCTGTCTAAATTTAGCTCTTGCTTCCTTTTCCTTCATTCTTCCATGTGCAACCAGATAGTCAAATACTTCACCTGCAATTGAAACATATCAAAGATTAAATGAGAACTGTTGAATATTTTAAAATACTAGCTAGCTAATTTCAAAATATAGTGTTAGTTTCGTAAATGTAAGAGTAACATATATTGTATGAGCTACATAAATGTCAGAAATTGGAGCTAAATTTGAGATTTCAGTTAGAATGATTTTTCACATGAATAAACAATCATAAAAGGGACTAACTTTTCATTTTTGCAAAAGGCTCATGGCAAGAGCCCAGAAGAGTGATTTACTATGATATCATAATTTCACCGAGAAAAGAAAGACTTTAAAAAGAACTAGCTGGGTGACCGAATGTAGGCAAAATATTTGTTTTCAATCATTTATGGTAGAAAATGAGCAGCATGCCTTCCTTTACAAAAAAAAAGTCCTGAATTCCTTTCAGATTTCCATTAGAAAAATATCTGCTGTATCACAGAGATAGACTGTCATAAGCCTCATCTACAGTACAAAAATGTTTAAAGGATCTTGTAAATATGGTTGTAGCCTCAGAGTGTTATAATATAGTTAATCTAAGCGTACAAAAATTATATTACAATGATGGAAATCCCTGTTTCAACCTATGGTTGAAATAAAATGGGGTCTTCATTATAAAAACCATCCAGACTGATGTGATGAAGGAAGCCAGAATTTAAACATCATATATAAGACATTGAAGAAAAGCATCCTGGCATAACAGGTCCTTGGAAGACTTCCAAAATGTAAAAGAAACACAATGCAACATGTCAAGGGACATTTGAAGGACATAATACTGAAGAAAAATTGAAAGGGCTGCATTTTTAAACAGTCAATTAATGTCTGGCATTTTATAACTAGCCTCCTTGACTAGTTTTTAAATGTTGCTATCTATCCAGTGAAACATCGACTTGTTTGTCACAGTGTGACTTAAATGTTTTTCTACTGAAAAACTGTAAGCATTAGATATGGAAGAGGTAATGCTTCCACATACATAAATAGGTCTTTAAGTACAAATAAATCATTTCATTTAAATAATCTAAGATTTTAGGAGTTCAAAGATCAAATCACTATTTTAATATTTATATACTCTCAGATAAGTTAGAGAACAGTTTTCACATTATGACTTCAAAAAAGGAAAAATATATAATTAAAAGTACTTTTAATTTTGAAAAAGTCACAACCTGGAATCAACTCAAACTGATTTAAGTACAGAATGCACAACAGACACTACAATAAAGAACACAACATCTGACAAAAGGAGTTTGCGTGAATGGTTTGATAAGTTTGCATCTTCTGAACAGATTTTTTTTTTATTTCCAGAGTAGCAGTTAAAATACAACAGTCAGTGATAACAACTCCCTGAAATATATCTTACAGCTATTTCTTTTTAAAGTATTAGTAAATAAAAATTCATAGAAATGCAGGGGATCAGACAAAGAAAAAATCCAACCCTGTTTATCGGAAACGTTTCAGGAATATCAAAAGCAGAGAAAAACAGTAGTTCAAATAACCGAGGGAGTTACTGAATATTTAACTTAAGTTGAGACAGATGACTAAAATGTAGATAAAGGGGAATTTTTGGAATTGAATCCATATTGGGGCACAGTCATCTGCTATTATATTTTCATGTAGCATATTCCATAAGTATATAATAGTACTAATGGCTTCTGTGCCAAACACACAGGTCTCTCATTTCAGCTAAAAGGAGCGTCTCAGGCCTGGTCTACACTACAGAATTAGGCTGATGTAAGGCAGCTTACGTTGACCTAATTATGTCAGTGTGTCTATGCTACAGCCTTGCTCCTATGGATGTAAGTGTCCTAATACACCGACATAATAATTCCACCTCCGTGAGAGGTGTAGGACTTACACTGGTGTAGTTAGGGCAACGCAGTGCCCGCGTAGACACTGCAGGTTACCTACATCGGCAGCTAGCTGTCATTCTTGTCAATTTCACAGCTCCCTGTTGGAACTGTGAAATTGACAAGAAAGCCGGACTTACAGCTTGGGCTGTCACCCCAGGGCAGATGGAGGGCTCCAGCTAGAGCCCAGCTGCCCCCGGCTCTCTGCTCTCAGTAGCACTACTGCCCGGGCTCCTGGCTCCCCACTGGGAGCCCAGTAGTCGGGAAGCCAAGAGCCTGAGGGTGCAGCTGGGCCCCTGGCAGGGAGCAGGTAGCCAAGAGCCTGAGGGTGCAGCTGGGCTCCTGGCAGGGAGCAGGTAGCCAAGAGCCTAGGGGGGACAGAGGGGAAAACTGCGTGCGGAGCTGAGAGCCCATCCTCTCAGTCCTCCACACTGCGCCTCTTAAGTCAGTGGAAGTACTCCTTTTGAGGATGCGCACCACCGACAGAAGGAAGTTAGTGCAGACACGAACCACAGCAGTAATTACAACGGTAGGTATAAGTTGAGCTAACATAGATCGACTTAAGTTTGTAGCGTAGACATGCCCTCAGTTATCTGTAGTAGTTTTAGGCCTTCTATCCTCTGTAAGCCAGTCACTAGATGGCAGTATGACCTCAATTTTAAGTCAAAAACTATCAAGTAGAAGGGAGAGGTGCACACACACTAGCATGCTCAATGTGCAGAGGTCAAAAAAGCTAACAACGTTAGGAACCATGACGAAAGGGATAGATACTGCATACAGTGTGTCCCGTCTCAAAAAAAATATATATATTTTGGTATTGGAAAAAGTACAAAATAGGGCAACAAAAATGATTAGTGGTATGGAACAGCTTCCATATGAGGAAAGATTAAAAAGATGAACTGTTCAGCTTAGACTGAGGGGAGATATGACAGAAGTCCATAAAATCATGAATGAGGTGGAGAAAGTGAATAAGGAAGGGGTTATTTACCCCCTTCACATAACACATGAACTAGGGATCATCCAATAAAATTAACAGACAGCAGGTTTAACAAACAAGGAAGTACTTCCTCACACAACGTGCAGTCAACCTGTGGAACTCAGGGCCAGGGATGTTGCGAAACCCAAAAATGTAACTGGGTTAAAAAAAGAAGTAGATAAGTTCATGGAGGATAGGTCCATCAATGGCCATTAACCAAGATAGTCAGGGATGCAACTCCATGCTCTGGGAATCTCTAAACTTCTGACTGCTAGAAGCTGGGACTTGAGAATAGGTCACTTGATAAATTGTCCTGTTCTGTTCACTCCCTATGAAGTATCTGGCACTGTCTACTATCAGAAGACAGGATACTGGGTTAGATGGACCATTGGTCTTACCCAGTTTGGCTGTTCTTATGTTATTATGCCCTTCCCTACCATTAGTCCCATTTACACAACTAGAAAATTAGTCTATGCATCTATGGCTCCTAGGAATTCAAATATAACAGCTAGAACACAGTTTATATTAGCAACCACATCACGATATCCCAGATATGCTGCACATATGCAGTGGGACCCAATGGTGAAACTCTGCTCTTCTGTTTCGGAGGACAAACCTCTATGTCCCCCCAGCAAAACTGAAGATATGCCTCAAATATTTGTGCGATTCCCACTAGCTGATTTTGAAGTTTAACCATTTTTAGCTATCCAGAAGAGTAAATGCCTTGATTCTAGCTATAGTTACAAACAGCGGAAAACACTGAGAAAATGTTCACATTTGCTCAAAAATTGGGAATTAATTATTCAAAAGGGGGAGTCAGTGGAGGAACTTAAAGAGGGGGTTACAGAGACAAGGTGGGTGAGATAATATCTTATTGTACCAACTTCTGTTGGTGAGAGACAATTTTTTGAGCTTTCGCAGCTCTTCAGGTTTGGGAAACGTATTCAGCGTCACAGCTAAATACAAGGTGGAACAGATTGTTTAGCACAAGTAGTTAAATTTTTCAAGGGACCATTCAAGGTGAAGAGGCCCATGTGGCTGTCAGAATGAAGAGTCCAGAAGATTTTGGTAACTGCAGATCTTACTTTAATTTAAAAGGGTCACTTTAATCAGGATAGTCCATATGTCACCAACATTCAAAAACAAGAAGTGCAATGTTGAAGTACTGGTTATTTAAAATGCAAGGGCAAATAGATTTGCTACACTTTTCCACCTGAATGTTATATCCTATTACTTCATACAATACTACATCTGAATATATACTTAACTTTACCAAATACCACATCAATGAAACCAACTGTCGTACCAATTCCTGCCTATTGTGAATATCCTTATTTTGCTATTACCACTATGATGGACTGACTGATCAATGAAAATTATGAAAAAAATTCCCTCTGGATTTCAATAAAGCTTGACTTACTTAAAAAATTGTACAGCTTTAAGAAAATGCCTCCCAAAAAATTAACATTTCACCTGAAATGTTGCACTATCATGAAATCAATGTTTCTTGTTTTAAGGAGTATTACAAAAGAAAACTTTAATACCATTTGGCAATTTCTTTACATTTGTATCACATAAAAGGAAAATACTTACCCCCACTTGCATACTCCATGATTAAGTAGAGAGTTTTTTCAGTTTCAATTACTTCAAATAATTTCACTAGAGGAAAAAAGAGCAGTTATTTACTAAAAGATTACAACCAATTATAGGAGTCTAGTTTTCTGTTAGTCTTTGTGGAAGATTCTCTCAAAGTAGACTACTGCTGCTTGACAATATCAAAACAACTTTTCTTAAAAGCAATTATTTCCATTTCATGCTTCTAAATGGAAAAACTGAAATGCTTTATTAGTAGTTTGTAGTCTGGGTCAAACTTTTATGAATGTACAATTCTGGCTTGAAACACCCTCAGTTTAGGGTCAAGTAAAAAAAAAATCAATTAATTTAAGCATAGCTCCCAAAAAACAAAGTACTGGGTAACAGTAATTTGTATACATTATATACAGGGTAGGTTGTTGCCTCAACTATTGTCTACAGAATCTGAAGATAATACTGTATCACTTTAAATTAATTTTACATTCTGAGTGCTTTCTCCTCTCCCATGGGAGTAGGTTTTTTTAAATTTTATTTAAGTGAAAGCTTGGCTTCTGGAGCACAATTATGCAGCAATTTTCAGTCATTTGTGTGACTGCATAATCACATTATACATGGGGTCCCAGGCAATAAGTATTCTTTTTCCTCCTCTTTAAAAACCACTTCTCAGATATAGTGGTGCATCAGCATGGCAAGGCAAGTCTATGCAGCCAATGAAATGCTCTTACGTTAAAACACTTATCTCCCTATCACCACTTTAAGTGGGCTCCATGATGCAGAACCTTCATTAGACTTGTATACCACTGCTTTAACTTAAAACAAACAAACAAAAAAACCTGTTACTAATCTTTCCATAACTGTTGTTCCTTTAGATATGTTGCACATCCATTCCACTGTAGCCATGTGCATGCTCCAGTGCACAGTTGGGGAGTTTTTCCCTTAACAGTTCCCATCAAGGTGGCATGAGTGCCCTCAAGTACTTTCCTGCAGGCATAAAAGGCCAAGCTGCCCCGACCCCCCCTCTTCAGTTCCTTACTCTAGAAAGACTCTGATAGAGAGGGGAAGGAGGATGGGTCATGGAAATGGACACATGCAACACATATTGAAGAAAAACAGTTACAGAAAGATTAGTAACTTTTTTCCTGGAGTGATTTTGCACCCGTCCATTCCACTGTAGGTGACTCACAAGCAGTCCCAACTGGAGGTGTGTTTGGAAACTATTCCAACAGGAATCAAAGGACCATTCATCCAAATTTAGCATTGTCTTTAGATTGCCGATAGTGTAGTGAGAGGCAAACATGTGACATGATGTCCACGTTGCCTCTTTCCAAATGTCTAATATGGGCATGTTAGCAAGAAATACTGCTGAGGTTGCTTGGGACTAAGTCAAATGACTCAACAATCTCTCTGGCGGCTTCACGTTAGCAAACACAAATGGGTATCCCATGATGAAGTCCTTTGTGTGGAAACAGGACTGCCCTTCATTCTGTCCACAAATGCAACAAACAACTGAGACCAAGATCTGAAAGATTTCGTCTGATCCGAATAAAATGCTAAAGCTCTTCTGGCATCCCGAGGGTGCAATCTCTCCTTATGTTTGTTATCATGAGGCTTTAGGGAAAAGATTCGTAAGAAAAAAAAACCAGTTACTCACTTTCTTGTAACTAGAAAAGGAGTACTTGTGGCACCTTAGAGATTAACCAATTTATTTGAGCATAAGCTTTCGTGAGCTACAGCTCACTTCATCGGATGCATACCGATGAAGTGAGCTGTAGCTCACGAAAGCTTATGCTCAAATAAATTGGTTAATCTCTAAGGTGCCACAAGTACTCCTTTTCTTTTTGCGAATACAGACTAACATGGCTGTTACTCTGAAACCTTCTTGTAACTGTTGTTCTTCGAGATGTGTTGTTCATGTCCATTCCAATCAGGTGTGCGCACGCGCACACATGCACAGTAGCCAGAAGACTTTTCCCAAAGCAGCCTCCGTCTGGCTGGTTGGGACACCCCCTGGAGTCACGCCTTCATGGTGCTCAATATAGAGCCCTGACGACCCGCCACCCCCTCAGTTCCTTCCTGTTGGCTACTCCGACAGAGTGGAATGAGGGTGGGTATTGGAATGGACATGAACACCACATCTCGAAGAACAACAGTTACGAGAAGGTGAGTAACTATTTTTTCTTCTTCGAGTGCTTGTTCATGTCCATTCCAATCAGGTGACTCACAAGCCCAAGTTTAGGTGGCGGGGTTGGAGTCTTCCACTTATTGGAGCACTACTCGTCCGAACGCCGCATCGTCTCTGGCCTGCTGGGTAATCGCACAGTGCATGGCGAAAGTACGGATGGAGGAGCATGTCACCGCCCTGCAGATTTCCTGAGTGGGAACCTGAGCCAGGAATGCTGTTGATGAAGCCTGCGCCCTGGTGAAGAGCTCAGTGATTGGAGGTGCAGGAACACCTGCCAGGTTGTAGCACTTACAAATACAGGACGCTAATCCATGACGAGATACACTGTGACAACACAGGCTGACCTTTCATTCTGTCCGCCACTGACATGAATAACTAGACTGATTTTCTGAATGGCTTCATTCTCTCGATGTAAAAGGCTAGTGCCCTGCAGACATCCAGAGAGTGGAGCCTCTGCTCCCTGCCGCTGGAATGAGGCTTAGGGTAGAATACCGGGAGAAAGATGTCCTGGTTGATTTGAAACTGTGACACAACCTTCGGGAGGAAAGCAAGTATGTGGCTCTCAGAGGGTTTTCTGCTGCCAAGGAGGACCTCTCTAACCTGGTCTGAACAGGGAAGCTCCATTAGGTTCAACCATGGAGTTTCCACACCGCGAGGTGAAGCGACTTGTGATTTGGATGTTGAAGATGACTGTGATCTTGTGTTAGAAGGTCCAGGAAGAGCGCCAGGGTGATTGAGGATTCCACAGACATGTCTAGGAGAGATGTGTACCAGTGCTGATGGGGCCAGGCTGGTGCTATCAATATGACCTGAGCTTATTCTCTCCGGATCTTGAGCAGAACCTTGTGAACGAATGGTATGGTCTGAAAGGTGTATAGGAGAGAACCTCCCCAATGGAGGAGGAACACGTCCGCGCTGGAGCCTGGGCTGTGATTTTGGAAGGAGCAGACCTGCTGGCACTTCCTGTTGTGTTGCGTGGCGAATAGGTCTATCTGGGGAAAGCCCCACCTCTGGAAGATAGAAATTGTGATGTCCGGGTGAACAGACAACTCCTGGCTGTGAAACGACCTGCTGAGGTGGTCCGCCAGCTTGTTCTGTACCCTGGGGAGGTACAGCTCTTTATACCTGCCTGCGGTATGAGAAGCAACAGAGGGTGCTAATGCTGCCCCACCAGGTACCACTAAGGGAAAAAACTCTGACAACTGTGCACTGGAGCTCTCACACACCAAAAGCAAAATGGACATGTGCAATCACTCTGAAAACAAGCAGTCTTCTAAAAAGTTAGTTACACAGAACCAACATGTTAGGAAAACATGAAATACCTATATTTGGATGATTTAAAATCTTCATTATTCTTACTTCTCTGAAAAGCTGAAATAAAAAAGATAATAGGAAATCAAATAAACTAGTGACAAACCATTACCATTCATTTCTTTCTAAGAAGCTGATTATTTTGTTCTATATCTAATGTTTAGAGTTCCATACCTAATCCTAATAAATGGTAGAGTAAATGTGAGAAACACAGGAATACTACATATTTCACTTTCAAATGGACAGAATAATCTTTTTTCAGACAAGAGGAGTAAAATGCCAGCTTTAAAAAAGTTCTTCTAAAGGGACACTGGATACTTCAAGAGATAAACTGAGGCTTTAATCTCAAGATTATTGGTTCTGATCCAGTTCACTTTAATAAGTTTCATTAAAAGGGTACATTTATTACTTATGAAGGTCATACTTACTGCAGCATTTCATATTCCAAATACTGGCAATACCATGGTGTATTAAAGGATTTTATTTTAAGATAGCTCTCGGATGGCTTAGCAGTCACTATCTGATAGTCACAAGTAAGTTACTGGTCAACATTAACTATTTACATCACAAAAAGCACAACAATTTTTACAGATACTGCCAACAAGCAAGCACTAATCAGGTAGTAGGTGAGGGAGAATCTCCCTCTTGGTCCCAGAAGAAGGTCCCTCCAAGTAAGAATTGAGGCACAGTTGCAGGGATTCATGATGATGATGTTTGCTTTGTCACAGCCTATGCTGTATTTGTTCTGTGGCTAGAGAGCCAACTTTGGCCTCTGGGATGTCAATCCAATACCTTTCATGAACACTACATTTACTTAACAAAATGAATGACAGCAAACAAAATTCATCGCATTTCCCTTCCATTATGACAAGTAGGGGATTATTTGGTCATGAATCTCAGGCAATGCCTCACCTCTGGAGTCTTACTGATTACATAAAATGTCCTTTATCGTCTCTTATACTTTCATGAGTGGAGAGGACCCTGCTTAATTAGATTTCAGAGGGGTATGCAGGGTTAGGAGGGGTCAACTGCCTGCCAGTTCCATTGTGGGGAGAGGAGAGAGGCATACAAACCATGCCTCCCCATGATGGGACTATTAAACGGAAATTCCACAAGTGGGAACTCTGTTGCCTATATAGGAAATGGGAAGCCCTTCTTATAAAATAATATTTTTAGAAGTTATATCATAGTCAAATTTGACACACAATATATATACACACACAAGTGTTAGGCTAGGGTTTTATTTTTTTTAATATCAAAATAAGATAATCAGTCCCCAATTTTCTGATATTAGCCAAGATGACAAATTACACTGAGGCAAAGTCTTGGATTATTGATGTATAGTTTTCTTAAATTAAAAAAGGCAAAGTTATCCCTTCTCCTCTTTCTGCACTTTGTGCACTTATTTTCTGTTACACTGAAAAACTGACATGTAGGTCATGTTATTTTAATATGTAGTACTGCCTTCAAAAACTTGAATTATGAATGCCATAAACACTCATTTCTTCTAACTGACAACCTAAATATAAGATAGACATCACCATGAGAACACTGAAATACAAATGTTATTGTATATACATTCCCTTTTATTTTGCAAATGTCCATTCTCAGGAGGCTTGAGAGAAGGGGACACAAGAAATCATCTTCTTAGGCAGCGCAGTAAGTTGTAATCAACTGCAAACCGTTCACATCCCCTCACATCATCCCAAGACTCCAGATGGTTGGCATTCTCAAGTCTTGATTATTTTGTGAAAGCTGCTCTGGCTTGACAAGAAAGGGAGCAATCAAGTGGGTTTTTTTTTTAAATTCAGCAGTAGCCTTACAGCTTCACTAGTGAATTAAAAGGCTATGGAATACTTAATAAAGAAAGATCTAAGTCGAAAACACACTACATTACAAAATGGACAAAAATGAGTGACCGTTCCGTGCCTAGAGGATCCTGCTGACTAAGTCAGAGATAACAAGAATAGATGAAAATAAGAACATCATAGTGCTACTGCAAGTTTCCTTCAACAAGATCTATCCGCACATTCTAAAAAATTAGTATCTTCCCTATTTAAATGTGTCCTGTAATCTGCAGGGAGTAGCAGCTGCAGCTATGACTCAATGGACATTAAAATAATTTACATTTAAAAAAAGGTTGGGGTGTGAGAAACAAAAATAAGAGCCAACAAAATGGAGGAAAAGAAAATCCTTTGTACCATTCCTGTTGAATGGCACAAACATCTTTGACCATGAATAATCCTAATGGTCCATAACAGTGGTGTTTCACCACGGATGAAGTAGACAGAGGAAGAGAAAGAAATAAGAGCGGCAGGCACAACAGCAACTATGCTAAAATATGAGAGAACTAGGTGTGTTACCACATTTGATTAACAAACAAATCCATGTGTTCACCTTTGCTAATTTAAGGAGTGTGCAGGCTTGGACATAGGGGAAGAACTAAGCAAAATTGTTACTGGAGGGACTGAGCAGAAGTCGTCATTGGGCAAGAGAAGTGTACACAGACTCTCTACCATGCCCCAGAGCGCCCCTAGGCCCCCACAATAACCTGGAAAACAAGACACTGAGAATCACACTACTTCTACTAAGCCTGTCTATTTTTCAGAACTTATTTACATAGCAGAATAAAATGGTGCTAGCATTAGGTATTTTAAGTTTCAGTGAAAAATTACTAAAAACCCATGTGACCCTTACTGAGAAACCAAGAGGTAACAAAAGCAGCAACAAAGAAAATTAAGATTACAATCAGTAATTCAGCCAGCCTAAAAGCACACCCTTACAGCCTTGACACAAAGAGAAATAGTTCAGGAGGATGAGGGCTTTTGTGCACTTTCCTAAAGTTAATTTAAGTTTTAAACCTTATATTCGGATAGATATAGGAAGTGATGCATGCAAACTGAAGTGTTGGCTAGTGATCAGAAAAGGGTGCTGGAGTTCTGGTTCTATCTGTAACCGTGAACTGATTCATTGCAAGAGATGCTTGTTATTTGAATTCTGGCAGTGCTTAGGAGCCCCGATCAGGGACCAGAACCATGCTGTGCTAAGCACTGTACAAAAACTTAAATTCTATCACTGTCCCAAAGAACTCACAATCTAGGCATAAGACAAGTGGTTACAATAAACAGGCAGGACATTTCTAGACCCGGACACTTATCCTTGAGGTAGGTACCTTAGATAAAACTGTGTCACAGAAAGGACACCGTATGTTTAAATTAACTGTTTGTAAAATGCTTTGAAGTCCTTAAAGGAAAGTGCCTGTAAACTGCCAAATAACTACACACTGTTCTTCAGCCATCATATATTTGGATACTTAACTTAAAAAAAGAAATTAACAAGTGATTTGCACCATAGTATGGTAATTATTTTTCCTACTAAGACAGTTGAAACACACAAAATGAAAACTGATTAATGTATTTTTCCAGAATGACTTAGCAATTTTATTTATGTCAAGTTCCTCACTAGGAAGGAATTTGCAGTACAGCACCTAGTTATAAATCATAAATCGTTGCATTAATAATGTACACAAGATACACAGTATCTTAGCTAAAATAAAGTGAATTTCTGTAATATAGAAACTCATTTTCAAAAAATTACATGTTATATTTTGGGGGGCAAGAGAGGGCTTTTAGAAAAATTTGATTAATCTAACAATACTAGCAGGGAAAACGCTACAAGAACAGGGAAGTACAGTATTCAAATAAATTTAAAATATGCAGAGGCATTATCATAGTAATTAGGTTCTAGAAAATAAGTTGTCTTTACACAAATCAATCTCAAGTGTCCCTACAAAAAAACCCAAACATTTGGGATGAGAGATGGATAGAGAGAGGAAACTAGCAGACTGGAAGGCGCCAGCATCACCATCACTGGCTCTGCCACCTAAAGATGACTCATATACAGCTGGAGTGTCAGTACTTAGCTACCATATACCATTCTTATCACCACCAAATATTTTATCTATGCTTCTAAGGTTCCTAGCCTGAGACAGCTTCCACCTTTGCAAACTGCACTGCACATCTTTGTTGCTGATTCAGAGCAGGCTATAAACTCTGCTACACAACCCTGATGCTGAAAGATTAACTTCAAACAACATGCAGCAAACTTTTGAAACATCACCCTTTAAACATGCAGCTGCATGCATGTGTGGATGATTAGGTACATGTCTAACTGGTTCTCTGTATGCACAAATTCTACTTACGTTGGGCATGTGTATTTTCCACAATTACACTTGTACCCCAAGTTTTTGAAAAGTTATTGCAAGAAATAAATTATCGTCTTTGCTTGATCACGGAAGAGTAAATCATTCAATCACATCACTCTTAAAACATGAGATCTTCACCAAAAAAAACAGGTTAGCAACTTCATCTCTTTAATGTTAATCTCATCTACATCCCAATATTTTGACACTATTCTGCCAGACTCTCTTTTAAGAAATAACAAGTCATTTGATCTTCGGATATTAAGGAAATAGGTGGCAATAATTTCCAAAAATCTAATCCTAACCCAAACTACTAAAACCAGCTACACAACTGAAGTGTAAATATAAAAAAATAAAATGAAAATGAGAACCATCAAGCCATAACAATGATTTGAAATTGAGATGGAACAGGTTGAAAACTGGAAAGGGATCAATGAGTACATATGTCTAACCTTGGGTTTTGCTGGTGTGTTAAATCCTGTGACCTGCAAGATGTTTGCTTTCCGCGTAGTGGTACAAGTTCCAGATGGTAGAGATCTTTGAAATACACTAAGATATGGATATTGTTTCTCCTCAGTTGCTCCGTGCCTCTCCCTTTTTTCTGGCCGCCCCTTCACCACTCACAAAAAAGCTGCTCTGAACATTCCTGATTACCTGCCACTATCTCTCTGTTTGTCCTTCCATCTCTCCCCCAATTCTTCTTCCAAGGTGCTCCAAGTAACTAACAAATCATTTGACTTTCATGTGTAGATTTCCAACAATGTAGTAACTTCTCTTATTTAAAGTGACATACACTTTCATGACAATATTTTAAAACTTCAGTGTAAAACTCATATCATTAAATACAAAATATGAATAAAGCCAACAAACATATAATTACAAATTGCATCACAAATGTTTTAATGTATATTTATACATTTTTGCATTTTTCTGCACTTCTGCTGAAGCCCCCAAAAAAGTGGACTGTGGTGGTTGCTTTTGTGATGGGTGTACCTTTTACTTAAAATTGAATGAAACTATTTTCAGAGAAGCTAAAGAGCCATCAGATGATAACTTACAGTCATAGTTTACCTGAGCCAAATGAAAAACTCCATCTCTTAATTAACTGAGCCATCCAGTCCCCAAAAGCTTGTGTTCTCCGCATTTGCTTTTGTGCCATTAATTTAGATAAAAGCACCTATGCATATGGTCTTACCACCATTTGTATAAATCTGAATAAATATCTATGTTATCTAGTGTATTTATCTTGATTTCACATAAAACAAATTCCTGGTATTATATCTTACCAAAATAGGATAAAAATCCATATATTTTTATTAAAGTACATACATAAAAGCCTTTGGCTATCAGTGTTTTAGCCAGGAAAGTGCCTAACAGGTGTGCCCCCTGTATACAACTCTAGGTCGTATCTGTGTACTTAGTGACAAAAATAGTATTTATCACTTATTCTTGCTAGCATAGATGAGCCAATATGACTATGGCAGAAAGTGAGATGGTTTCTCTCCTCCACCCCCACTCATCAAATGAATTACATTTCAATTTGTAGAATCTTTTTTGCTGGTGATTATGTATGAGGCATAGACACTGTTTGACTTTTAGCCCCCAGACTGAAACTTTGTAGTTGTAAATTTAACAAAGTGACTATTGAAGTGACTGAGACAAAACAGATGCTCGTGGATGCCATTTTTACTGAATTGGACACACGTGGAAGGAAAAAAAAAAGGAAGCCAGATGAACTCTTTTTCAATTTACTTAAGAGTTCAGGTCATTTGCGTAACAAAGTAAGACTGGCAAAAGACATGTAATTTTCTCTGTGTGTAGCTTTGTATGCATTCTTTATTTGAAGGATGTGCTCATCTTGCAAGACTGCAAAAAACTGTCCAAAACAGGCCTTTTACAAGGAAAGTTAGCATTAAGGTGCAGTAGCTCAGTTGCGTATTTATATGAAATGTGAGGTAGGTGTTGCTTCAGGGACCACAACATGTGAATTCAGGAGTCAGAGAAGGAAGAGGTAAAGGGAAACAAGTTGTAGTACAGCTGAAAGATAAGAACACTTAAACAAAGAAGCCTACCTTTTGAAGACTAGTTGGGTTCAATTGTGTTTTGTCAATTATTTTTATTGCAACCTAGAAGAAAAAAGTTTATGATCAGTATTTCCAGTTTAGATGTGATTTGTCTGTAACATGGTTACAGTTGTTTAGTCTTAGAAATGCAAGGCATGAAATCAGATCAAGAAGATTTCACAGATATAGTTTTATTAATAAAACACTCTGAATAAACGTATTTGGAACAAAATGACTCCTAAAGAAAATAAAAGTAGGCTTCAGTTCTGTTGGACATATTGGACAAATCAGACAAAAACAGCACTTAATGGTATTACAGCAGAGGAAAGTTCAAATGGTAGGAAGTAAGATGTATTGCAATGCAATTTAAATACTAAATACTGTATTGCAGGGAAATAATTTTCCTCTAGATTATAATCTTATAAAATGATACCTATATACCGGCAAACTGTGAAAATGTTTTAAAAGCAAAGTTTCATAGCAAATTACAGGTACTGCTACACAAACTTCACAGCAGTTAAATTGACCTTTGGCCATTCACTGAAGAACTATGTGCTCAGCGTTAGTATTCTATTAATGTTATTCCCTTCTTGGTAAGAAGAGAAATGGCATCTTATATATAACAAAGAAATGAACTACACGGCACCAACATTCATTCTTTTATCAGGTTTCCATCTTCTCTGTAAATATTGCACAAAAATTTTGAACCAATTAATTCTTAAAAACTGAAATGTAAGAGTTCAAGAAACTGATCAAACGAAAATTCAGTGCCAAGGCTGCCACACACTATAAGACATGACAGGTTTCAGAGTAGCAGCCGTGTTAGTCTGTATCCGCAAAAAGAAAAGGAGTACTCGTGGCACCTTAGA
This sequence comes from Chelonia mydas, assembly GCF_015237465.2. Lineage (NCBI taxonomy): Eukaryota > Metazoa > Chordata > Testudines > Cheloniidae > Chelonia > Chelonia mydas. The sequence goes on along the minus strand of NC_051246.2, from coordinate 113,090,954 downwards.
GACTAACAAATTTATTTGAGCATAAGCTTTCGTGAGCTACTGCTCACTTCATCGGAAGACATGAAAGGATCTCTAAATCAAGAGCGGGCAGGGAAGTAAGGAAGGGGAGACGCTGTGTTTCAACTGAGCTACAAAATAGGTTAGACAACTTCTTATGACTAAAAAGAGCCCATTTATAGAAATTATCAGATCAGACCCAAGGTCCATCTAGTCTTGTATCCTGTTCCCCAATGATGGCCAGTACTAGATGCTCCAGAGAAAGGTGTATGAAACCCACAACAGGCAGATGTTTCATTGAGCTGCCTACAATGATACCAGGTCCCTTCTCCAAGTTAAATTTAGGACCTTGTAAGGTATATGAATAGGGTCTTACCAAATTCAGTGCCATGAAAAATGCATCACGGACCATGAAATCTGGTCTTCCCCCGTGAAATCTGGTCCTTTGTGTGCTTTTACCCTATATTATACAGATTTCACGGGCGAGACCAGCATTTCTCAAATTGGGTGTCCTGACCCAAAAGGGAGTTACGGGGGAGTCACAAGGTTATTTTAGGGGGTCGCAGTATTGCCACCCTTACTTCTGCACTGCCTTCAGAGCTGGATGGCTGTGCGCCGAGCACCCAGCTCTGAAGGCAGCGCCCCAGCAGCAGCAGTGCAGAAGTAAGGGTTACAATACCATGCCATGCCACCCTTACTTCTGCGCTGCTGCCTTCAGAGCTAGGCAGCCAGAGAGTGGCAGCTGCTGACTTGAGGGCCCAGCTCTGCAGGGAGCAGCGCAGAAGTAAGGGTGGCAATACCATACCATGCCATCCTTACTGCGCTACTGCTGGCAGCTTCTCCGCCTTCAGAGCTGAGCTCCCAGCCAGCAGCTGCTGCTCTCCAGCTGCCCAGCACTGGATGCAGTGCCACTGCCAGCAGCTGCACAGAAGTAAGGGTAGAGTACCACAACACACACCGCCCCCCCCCCTCCACTTTTAAGTCAGGATCGCTACAATTACAACACTGAAATTTCAGATTTAAATACCTGAAATAATTAAATTTATTATTTTTAAAATCCTGTGGCCATGAAATAGACCAAAGTGGACCATGAATTTGGTACGGCCCTATGTATGAATAGCGTACATTTTTCCTACAGTCTTCATTATTTTCTATTTATCAACACAACTTCATTTGCCATCATGTTCCTCATTCTTCACCAGTCCTCTCTGGTCTTTACTAACCAAATAAGATTGTGTCAGCTGCAAATTTTGCTACTTCAAGGCTCACTACCTTTCCAAATAATTTAATATATACAACACTGATCCTAGTGCAGAACCATGAGGTACCCCACCGTTTTGCCATGAAAACTGGCCACTGGATGCTATTCTGTTTCCTGTCACCTCATCAATTTTTGATCCATAACAATACTTTGTCAAAGAAACTAAGTAGTCATGCGGAGAGAGGCAATCTCTTGTGAGGTACCCTCTCAAATGCCTTTTGACAGTCTAAAATTGTCAACTTAATTTCCTTTATCCACTATTTTACTGACACATTTGAAGAATTGTAATAGATTAGTGTGACTGTTTTCCTTTGCAGAAGCAGTAATGGTTAGATTTAGATACGATGACTTCCAGGTGTTCACTATTCTATTTTTAATTACTATTTTAACCAGTTTGCCAGGAACAGATGTACAGCTCACTGGTCTAATTCCCCAGATCACTTCTCAAGACCTTATTTTAATCATAGGTAAAACATTTGCTACCCTCAAACTCTCTGGCAAAGCAGCCGTTTCAGTAAAACACTGCATATTTCTGTTCGTGGCTCAGCCACTTCATACTTAGGCTTCTTCAGAACTCTTGAATGTGTACCATCTGAGCCTGGAGACTTACTGATTTTTAAATCATCAATTTGTTCCAACATCTCTTCTTCTGACACCTTAGTCTTGGAGAGTACCTCATCTTTACTGCCAGAAAAGAGCAGTTCCAAGGTAGGTATCTCGCCAATATCCTCTGCAGCAAAGATCAATGAGTCACTTAGCTTTCCAGCAATGTCCTTATTTTCCTAATTGCTCCCCTTAACCCACTGACTTCTTCACAGGCTTCCTGCTTCTGACAAAGAATCTCTTGTTTATTTAAATACACTTAAGACTTCAACATTGTGAAAAAGATTCTGGATTCCAACAACACACCCTTTTCTACCATGCCAATTTATACACCTTTTACAGTTCTCAAAGGGAGATTATTGTCCAACAGCAGAAGTGCCCACCTTTATGCTTTTACATGTTTAAATATCTGAGTTATCAAAGAGAGAAATGCACAAATGCAGGTTACCATGAATAAATTAACCAACTGAAAGTAAATGGTGTGAATATGAGAGGGCAGATGTACAACATGGGTTTATGTGGGTAAGGCTAGCTCAAACTGGTCTAAGTTCACAACCATTAAAGTTTAACAGGAAGGCTGAATAAGGAAGAGATGCAATAACAGTACTCCTTAAATTCATGTATAAAGAGTATAGCTGTAGTCACTCCCTTGGAAGAGAGAGGAGTGTTTGGAGACTGCAGACGCATGTAGGCTGCAGTTGCTCCATGGGAGGACAGAGCAGTGAAACTGGCAGACCCAGAGAAGGGAGGAAGAGCCAGAAGGTTAGGACAGGGCTCAGAGGAATGCAGCAAGGTATGGGTGGAACATACCTTGACTGCTGACTAGAGGGTCCCAGAGCAGGAACCCAGAGTAGAGGGTGAACCCAGGTTCCCCAACCAGTCACTGTGGAAGTAGCACCAGTGGGGTAGTGCATAGGAAAACTGCCTGAGCCTGTCTGGGAGATTTCCTTTCCAGCCCCCAATTGGAAGGGGAACCACGACAGTGACCTAGCCGGAGGGGTGAGTCACGAAGAGGCCGCAGCAGCTCCTGGAGCGAAAGAGGGGCTGCAGACAAAGACAGAGGAGGAGGGACAGCTTGCAACTGTGGGGAGAGGTGTCAACCTGGTGGGTTCTCCCCCAGAACGGCCAGCAGGAGGTGCTATATCTGCAGTGGGTAGAGCATCCTGTCACAGACATTCCAAGCCCAAATCTATTCTAGCTATCTATTGTAAAATAAAACTATTTACAAAATGCTGAAGGACGCAGCAAATTCTGTGGACACTGAAGCGTTCGCTCTTAGATCACAGGAAGTCCAAAGGAACTGGAGAAGCGCTTGGTCCACACCGCCCTTTATATCCTAAGTTCAGAGCATGAGGCCGAGGGTCCAAAGGACACTGCTAGCAATAATCTTCATGCCTCAGGTACACAAAGCACATGAGTATCCATAGTGGAATAAACATAGAGACCAGCACTTAAAGAACCACCTTCACTATCAGAGAAGCCATTATATACAGACATAGGCCTGAACTCTGAAGTTCAGAACCAGATCAGCATCTCAATATTCCCACAGTTCAAGAGTGTTCAGATTCAAGTTTGTTCTGAGCCTCTTTCTATATGTAAGACAGTGGTAAGCTGTCACCAGTAGACTACAAAAAAGCATTTTAACGTTGGGGGGGATTGGGTAGTACATTCCACTACAGAGTATGCTGTGAAAAACCAAAGTTCAGTTTCACTACCATTTTCTGGGGTTAAATTCTATTATGAAATCTTGAAACATCCCTTTTAGAAAAAAAACCCTACAAACACACTGAGTAATAAGTCTCTCTCCTTTGATTCATTACCTTGCATGGGATCAAGACATATTTTTATCTTCACATCATATCAGTCAAATTACACTTGTCTAGATAAAAAGGTTATTTACACCTTGAGACCTCTTTTGGATACAGACTGGAGGCACAGTGATCCACCTGTAGATTGGATTACTTTAACATGTTGTACATGGTGCTGGCCCCTCAAGACCACCTGGAAATGGCACAGAATGCAGATGTCTGATTAAGTGGTGCTTCCTGCAGGAAGCAGATCAAATTTGTTCTCTGACATGAACTAGGTTCCAATTAGTTTCTGGGTGGCATTTAAAGATACTTGATTCTACCTATAAAGACTCAACGGATTTGGGTCCTGTAAACTAAGTCCACCTCTCACCTCTATACACATGGCACTACTGCCACCAAAGAAAGCTCTCTGATACCAGTAAACTGGCAGGATTTGGCTTGCCAGTCATCAGTAAACATCAATTTCACCGGACACACAAATCAACAAAAAAATCCAACAGTAAAAGTCAGCAAGTGCAGCCTCCCATACACCTAGTGTATGCAGGGATCCAGTGAAACCAGCCCAGTAGCTGTGTAGAGCGCTCTCTGTAGCTCCATTGTCACAGCCTCTCACTCACTCACAACCAAGAGTAGAGGGCCCATCCCTGGGCAGGAGCCATTCAGCAGTGGGGTGGCGGTCCCTGCAGCTGGGGGCTCCTCCTCCTCGTGGCCCTGATTGGGGATCTCTGCTCTGCTGGGCCAGGACTTCAACCTCCCCCAGACCTTGCACCCAGGGGTTATCTCGGGTCCTTTGGCTGAGCTGAAAGCCCTTTGCAACCCTACTGTCACCACCACCACCCTAATCCTACACCCCCTTAATTTCCCGCAACTGTGAAAATTAAAAAAGTGAAAAATAAACACAAAGATAAAAATCAATATGAATGATCAAAATTACAAAAAACGATAAAAACCAAATTCTGCCACTCCTAGATACAGCTGACATCCTGGGGAAGAGATAAAACCCTCGTCTTACCTGTTATACTAAGTATGGTTGACAAAACATCAGCCAACCCTTCAGAATGTAGACTCTTGATACCTATGATACAAAGCCGACTTGCAAGAATTCCAAACATCGTGGTCAATGTTGAAGGAGTGTTGTAGATCTTATACCATTACTTTTGAATATCAGCCATGCTCTCTCATATGTCAGAAAGGAATCACGGTGAGGTTACCAGAGTGGAGATGAACTTTTCCAAATATCCTCTTTTTCTTTCTCAGAACCACGCAAACACTAAGCCTTGAGATAAAAGATCCCTCCAGTGTACCCGAAACAAGGGAGACCTCTTTGCTGAAATGACTCGGTTGGGACAACATTGCCTCTTTGGCCAAGGGGTGCCACTAAGATTACTATTGTTTTCTCCCTCTTGATCTAATGACTAATCCTCAATAAAAGAAGGAAGCAATGGAAAAAGCATATGAGAACTCTGGTGCCGGGACTAAGACAGGACATCTGTTGCTTTGACCCTTGGGTCCTTCTGATGGGCAAAAATTTGAGAACCTTGAAACTGAAGGGAAGCAAACCAGGACTGCCACTGGAGAGCCAAATGTTCTTGTTAGGTTTGTGGAAATCTGCAGAAAAACCCTCCACCTTGTTTGGTCTATCTTCCTCCTGCTGCTCCAGTCTTCAATGACATTTAAACTTCCCAGGTTCTTTCTACTCAGGAGAAGCTGCAGTTGTGCCTCCCTCTGAAGACAGAGCCTTACAAGCAAGCAAGTTGTGGCAGACATTTCTCCATTACACTAACAACCAACCATTATTCATGGTGGGAAGCAGCGCTATACTGCATCACCCTAAGCTCCAGACATCTACAATGGGCCTCCTCTCTCTTTTGAAACCCACGATCATAGGATTGTTCTAGTTTCCTGAATGGGTATTGCAACCTTCTAGGCTGGCCCTCAGTCATGACGACTATTTTCTGTAAATCTGCTGCCCCACAGGTACCAGTGGAGTGAGTTCAGTACTACTCCTAGGTGTTGGACATTTGATACTGGACAAGATAAAACTTGGTATAGAAAAAAGTTCTGAAGAAGTCTCATGTGAGCCTGGGTCCACTGAAGGGAACACACACATGACCCCATCATTTCCAGAAACAACATAACAAATGGATAGTGACGTTCCTCTGAAACTGCTAACCACTCAAACTAGTGTTCTTAGTTTTCCCTCTCTCTCCTGAGACATAAATACTTACCTGTACCATCACAATTTTAGTCCCAAATGTCGAATCTTCCATGGAGGAGTCAATTGGCTCTTTTCCTGATTGAGGACAAAGCCATTCTTCTCCAGAGTCTGGAATGCTCATGGAGAGTTTTCTTCTGCTATGTCTTTGGATTGTACCCTGATCAAATGGTTGTCTAGGAGGAGATAGAAATGGATCCCTTCCTCCCTGATGGCTGCTACAACAAGGAGCATCTTCATAAATACTCTGGGAACAGAACCAAAACAAAGCAAAGGGCAAAAACCTACACTGAGAACATGGTCATTCCAAAATAAAACAAATTTCTCCTGTTGAATTGTCAGATGGGAGTAAGGAGAGCTTGCTTTAAATAGGGATACTGCCTACGTTTGGTGCCCAAGCAGGTACAAGTATATTTTAATTTTGACTTTTCTGCTAAACTATTGAGGTATTCCAATTTGAAACTTCTGATCCTAGCAGTTTTCTTTGCAATTAGGAGAGAATGAAGTACAGGCCTGGGCTCTATTGTTCCACTTCACAGCAGATGACAGATACCATTATAATTCTGATTCTTTCCTTGATTGGATGCTGATCAAGATGGGATTCACACTCTGGGACCTGCTGGTATTAACATTTTCAAAAGCACATATGTCATTTAAATGACAAGTGCCTAAGTCACTTCTAAAAATGGTACTTGGAAGCTGACATCATCCAAGTCCCTTAGATGCTTTTGAAAATGTTTACCCTCAGTTTTATTTTGAGCTCTTTAGAATATGGTTTATTATGGTCTGTTGTACTTGTACAGTTAGTTGAAAAGTCTCTATAGCATTTTAGTAACTAATTTCAGCTTGTACTTTTTTCATGAATGAGTAGTTTTTTCCCTTTTAGTTCTTGAGTCATTATGAGGTAGTTGGGGGCTTTTTAAAATACAGAACTCAAGTACACAGAGGTATTTTCACTGTGGCAATAAAACTTTACACACAATGTTAAAACTCTATGGAAGAGGATGATTCAAAAGTAAATTAGCTTTTAAAGTAAAATTTTTACCCCTCATACTAGGAATCAGGATTTCTCAGTGCATATCTCACTGACAGCAAGAGGGCACAGCACAACCAACAGCACATAATGCTGATTATTCTTGAAGTTCAGAAACATCACTGACCAAAACAGTGGTACATGACCACAAAAATAGCTGTACTATCTCTCAAAAAAACCTCTGAGCAATACCTTTGGGGAGGACATTCAGATCGATGATTATCCATGCAGTAGGATGATGAATTCTCATATTTATATGCAAAAAGAAAAGGAGTACTAGTGGTACCTTAGAGACTAACCAATTTATTTGAGCATAAGCTTTCATGAGCTACAGCTCACTTCATCGGATGCATTCAGTGGAAAATATAATGAGGAGATTTATATACACACATAATAACAGAACGCCACTAGCCATCACCTTCAGCCCCCAACTAAAACCGCTCCAACGCATCATCAAGGATCTACAATCTATCCTGAAGGACGACCCATCACTCTCACAAATCTTGGGAGACAGGCCAGTCCTTCCCTACAGACAGCCCCCCAACCTGAAGCAAATACTCACCAGCAACCACACACCACACAACAGAACCACTAACCCAGGAACCTATCCTTGCAACAAAGCCCGTTGCCAACTCTGTCCACATATCTATTCAGGGGACACCATCATAGGGCCTAATCACATCAGCCACTCTGTCAGAGGCTCGTTCACCTGCACATCTACCAATGTGATATATACCATCATGTGCCAGCAATGCCCCTCTGCCATGTACATTGGTCAAACTGGACAGTCTCTACGTAAAAAAATAAATGGACACAAATCAGACGTCAAGAATTATAACATTCATAAACCAGTCGGAGAACACTTCAATCTCTTTGGTAACTCGATTACAGGCCTAAAAGTTGCAATTCTTCAACAAAAAAACAGTCAAAACCAGACTCCAACGAGAGACTGCTGAATTGGAATTAATTTGCAAACTGGATACAATTAACTTAGGCTTGAATAGAGACTGGGAGTGGATGGGTCATTACACAAAGTAAAACTATTTCCCCATGTTTATTTCCCCCACCCCCACTGCTCCTCAGACGTTCCCGTTAACTGCTGGAAATGGCCCACCTTGATTATCACTACAAAAGGTTTTCTCCACCCCTCGCCGCTCTCCTGCTGGTAATAGCTCATTTTAAGTGATCACTCTCCTTACAGTGTGTATGATAACACCCATTTTTTCATGTTGTGTGTATATAAATCTCCTCACTGTATTTTCCACTGAATGCATCTGATGAAGTGAGCTGTAGCTCACGAAAGCTTATGCTCAAATAAATTGGTTAGTCTCTACAGTGCCACTAGTACTCCTTTTCTTTTTGCGAATACAGACTAACACGGCTGCTACTCTGAAACCTGCCATATTTATATGTTGTCTTTCCTCCAGAAATAGTTCGAAGTACTTTATACGCTACTCTTACAAGAGCATACCTCTTAAGTGTCCCTCATTTTGAGAGATGCCATTTATTTTAGTCTCCAAATTACGTAAATTCCACACAAATATGATGGTCCCTCACTTTTACTGTTGAAAGTTATTTTCTTCAGAAATGTAACATCATGAAACTGAGGTTAAACAAAAGATTTACACCAAAGGGAAAAAGGTATCCTCTGTTTTGGGTCTTTGTCACATGTTACATCCCACCTCTGGAGTCCATGTCATTCACATTCTCTAAACCATATTTAACAGAAAATTGCAATACTACACAACAGCTTAGCACACAAAATAATGAATATTATTAATGCAAAGTGAATTTAAGTAGTCAGAATGTAATTACCCAAATTGGAAGTCAGGACACCAGCATTATTCTGGAGATAGGTGGTGGATGGGTCAACCATGGCCCATTCTAGAGATGACACACCTCCATTGCCTCCAGTACCATTGGTTCTGTATTGACTCAGGTATGGAAACGCCACCTATTAAATCCCCAGTACTACTGCATTCAGCAACTTAGTTTTCCTTGTAGATCTTGGCCAATAGGGTCACTTCAACCTCATAATGCCCAAGTTCATTCCAAACCCATCAATTTAAGTCAACAAGAAGTGCTGAAAAGGAAAAGTCTTTACCCTGCAGTAGATTGAAACTAGCTATTGATAACGAAGGTACAGCAACAAGAAACACCTTCTATAGCAAATAAATTGTTTACTAGTAAGAATATAATTTATTTCCACAGAAAGGAACTGTCAGATGTAAATTACAACTTATTAACTGTATTGCAGTAGCACCTAGGAAACTAGTTATGGGTCAGGGCTCAATTGTGCAAGACACTGTGCAAACACACAAAGACTCCCTGCTTCAAAGAGCTTATAAGTGCTATATATTCTGCCTCTGTTTGCATATGCAAAGGAATTCTCCTAGCAAATTTCAATATTATTCATTTACTTAACAGATACTTCAGAACACACCCTTGACTTTTAGGCTGTAAAGTAGTGGTAATCCCAACTCTCCTCTACCGCTGTGAGACTTGGATGTCCTATACAGGGCCGGCTCCAAGCACCAGCTTCGCAAGCAGGTGCTTGGGGCGGCATTCGGAATCAGGCGGCAGTCCACGTCCTGCGGCAGCAATTCGGCGGCAGCTTTGCCGCTCTTCTGGGAGCAGCGGCAATTCAGCGGCGACTGCTTGGGGCAGCAAAATTGGTAGAGCCACCCCATGTCCTATAGAAAACACCTGAAAAACCTGGAATGCCAGCACTAGCACTTTCTTCAGAAGATCCTCAACATAAAGTGGGAGGATCGCCGCACTAACACCAGTGTCCTCACAGAGGCCAACATCTTCAGTGCTGAGGCCCGGATCATCCAGCACCAGCTGAGGTGGAGCGGGCACTGTGTGTGCATTACTGAAATACACTTACCAAAACAATTGCTGTACACCCAGCTCACCAAAGGGGAAAGGAAACGGGGAGGTCAAAAGAAACACTTTAAAGACACCCTCAAGATAAACATCAAGAGATGTGGCTTTGACGCCACACGCTGCAAGGCAGTAGCCCGGGATAGGGATAACTGGTGAAGACCTGTCAGAGAAGGAATGTCCACTTGAGGAGAATTGCCTTGCCCTGGTCACAGAAAAATGCCAGATGACTGTCACCCAGCAATCATGGCCAACACCACCTGCAACGTCTGCCAACGAGCCTGTGGCAACAATCAGACTCCTCAGTCACCATAAAAAATAAAACTTGTGAAAGAAATCACCCTCAACCTTGAAGAATTGCCAAAGACGACAACTTGCTAACAAACATTTCTTAAAGATCCAGTATAAAACAGGCCCTTTTTAATAAACAGCATTTTGTATACATCACTAAAAGCCAAGAATTTAGTTTTCTATATTTTTGTTTTCAACATTTCACTTTCCAGCAAATGCATAGAAGTTTTGGGGGTTTATCCATTTCTCTCTAACGAAAAATGCCATGTTATTCTTGGATTCCACATAGCGCTATTTAAAGAGCACTTTCAGAACTAGTGCAATAGAGCATGCTTTACAGAGTTAACAAAAGCATTTTACCTCTCTGCCAGTAAGGATGTGCCTAGCCAACTTTACTTTTGCAAAATTCCCCTTTCCAATCGTTTTAAGAAGTCTGTAATTTCCAATATGAGGTTGCTCATCTGCACAGGAAGCTATAGAATTTCTACAGCGAGCTCCAGAGCGCCCAGTTCGTGAGGAAACTTCTTGACGTCCTTCTCCATGAGAGGTGTGCTGTGATAAAGATAACACATGTGTAAGATAAAGTGTTAAATAAAACAAGTGCATCAATTACAAAAACGAAGTTCTGAAGCATTACATATCGCTGAGTAATTAACCTGAACTGGAGAAATTTCTGTTTTACAGCAATCTACAATTACACATTTTGGGTGTCACTAGTATATCTGATCCACACACTCTCTCTTTCCCTATGGGCCTATATGGCAGCAGTTAGAGGCGACTCTGATTGACTTCAGTATTGATTCAACACCGCTGTTTAAGGGTTCAACTCTAAGAGGTGCTGAACTCCCACAAAATCCACTGAATAAAGTATTAGGTACAAAGGCTCAGTACTTTTTAGGATTTTGACATAATCAGCCTATGGTCTGATGCTGTATGGAATACATGAGACACTTATAATATTGGTATCAATAATATCCTACCATCGTAATGAACCTTACCAGATATGCCATGTAAGATATCAGTGTAAAAGTTTAATTCGCTAAATATAATAATCACATTTATATGTATGTATCATCTTTGTATTGTAAGCTATAAATATGTATTGTATATTTGTACTTCAAATATGTGCTGTGTTTCTGGGTGACATGCCCCAGACAGATTGGCATCAGCACTATCTAGCCTGCTTGATGGCCTATCAAAGGCAATCGGCCATACAATGAACTCATTGAGAGAAGGCAGGGATTACACCTATGAGTCAGCCGGATAGTAGGGACAAGTCTGTACAGGGAACTGCAAGTGCCCATGTGCTGTGAGTTTGTTTGGGACAAAGGAAGTACAAGCCACATGGCAAAGGATATAAAAGGCAGCTGCATCTTCTCAATTTTGTCTTCAATCCTGTGCCTCACCTCTGGAGTAACTTCATTACATACAAACTGAAGCTCTGAACAAAGACTGAATGATCCAAGCTTTGGATGTGTTCCAGAGGGACTTTCGAGCCAGCAAACTCACCAATACTGTTAAGAATCTGATATATGGACCCTGAAGTTTCATGTATGTATCTGACCGCTTTGATAATTTAACAACTCTCTCCTTGTTCTTTTCTTTTCTAATAAACCTTTAGTTTTAGATACTAAAGGATTGGCTGGCAGTGTGGTATTTTGGGAAAGATCCAAACTAATATTGACCTGGTAATGTGGCTGGCCCTTTGGTGTTTAGAAGAACCTTTTGTAATAGTGAGCAGAGTTGTAAATAACTTCTCACTTTACTGAACCTAGGTGTTGATCGGGAACTAGAGAACTGGAATGCAGTAAAGGGGGTTGTGTGATTTCTTTTTTCAGCTTCTTGATAACTAGTGTGGGGGACCAGGAGAATAGTTTGTGACCGGTTGGTGAATCTAACAGTACTCATCTCCAATTTGCAAGAATCTGCTCTCCTTTTTGCAGCCTGCTCTGACCTTGCATTTTCCGTGGGGGCTACCCTAGACACCCTGGGTCACATAAGGAAGGATGGGGTTGCTCTAAAGAAACTGTTCCACAGGCTGAGTTTGCTGCCTCCTCAAAGTGTTTTTTAAAATGTTCCCAAACAAGATCTAGTTGGAGGAAAAAAAAAAACGGAAAACTATTTGTTGAATTTTTTTTTTTAACCCTTTTGTCAACTTTCTGATTATTTGTATCCTGAACTCACTTGTATTATAGCACTTTCTCATGGCAAGGAGCCAACAGTATATATCATTTGTTAACTGTTAGCTGAATGTAAAACCTTCAAGCTATTTTCTGCTAACAAAAACTTTGCTATAACAGAAATGCTGCAATGCCAACAGAAATACATTTTTGTATAGCCACAAACTTTAGAAAGAGAACTTCAAGTATCCTGGAAAATAACCCCTAATAGAGTTTAACTGTCAAATCCTATCATGGTGGTATTTGTTTCAAGGCCTTTGGATCAACTGCTCATTCTGAAGTAGTACTAGTGTTAGCATGTATCCAAGAAGTCTATATGGGAAAGGAGGATTCAATGCATTTGAGTAATCAGTCTGTTCAATTTAGTGCCATGGGAATTGACTGCCTCTGTCCTCTTGCACAGTTGCCAATTTTAGACAAACCCCTGAATTACATTTCTCAGACAAGACTGAAACCAGTGAGCTTTTGCTGGGAGCATCTACCACAGCAGGGTAAGGTGGAAGAGAATCTGGGTTTTGGTCCCAATTCTCTCCTCCTTCCCACCATATGGTCTCACTTGGATGCATAAAATAATATGGGTCCCCTTGTGTTGTCTGAATTAATTTGGTATATCAAGTCAATAACAGGTATTTTGTGAGGAGGTGAAACCTCTTTCCATGCTTCTCCCCCCATCTCTTTTTCATATATGATTTAAAGGAAACTCTATAAAACAAAGCCTTATTATGACTTCCTTGTTTTTGTTCTCCCTTCATTCCTTTTCCTGAGGATGGATTGATTTTAATCACTGAGTTTAATAATTATTTAAATCAGCAAGCAGGAAACCTTGACTTAAATCATCAATTTTAATATTATTTTGCATTTGTACTTTTTTTTAGTTATTTTCCTAAAGCCAGGTTACCATTAAAACATGTTGATTTGTAACTAAACATAGTCTTTACAATAAATTCAGTACTACTTTTGGCTAACCAAAAGGGTATATCTATATATATTTATTTAATTTAATGATATAAATTAACATACATTCAGTCTTAATATTTGAATAGTTAGAAAATATAAATGATGCATATGCATATATATACACACACACACACAAATGTGTAATATATATTACACATTATTTGTGTTGAGCAGCATTTGAATGGAAATTGGAATTCAAAGAAACATGCACAAAAACAGCATTTCAGAATTATCAGTTAAATAAAACTACTTTAATATATTGAATACATAAGAAAAAAGTTCATCAAAACACATTTCTCATTTAAGATTGATTATCTGTAGTCAATTGAACTGTTTCTGGGTCACGTTCTTCAGGATTTTAGAACTAACAGATTTCATCTTCGTATGCCTCGTTTTGATTTACGGATTCAAAGAAGAAAACAAAGTTTTTCTGCTTTTTTGACTCCCAATTGGACTCTCAACTTTGATAGACTAGTCCTTGAACTGAACTAGTAGAATAAACTGAGAAGAAAATATTCTCTTTGCACCTACAAAATAGGCTACTGCTATCAAAAGCTGGTTTAGCACTTGAACACACTCTGGATCCAGATGCTTAACCACTAACTTCCACCAGTTCAGGGGTCTGACTGTGTTTAAAATTTTGGCAAATATATACTGCTTGGATTTTTTTTACATTTTATTTTAATGATTGATTGTAGACAATTTAGGATTTAACACAGGCTGCCATAATTTCAGATTTAATAAGTTTATTTTTTAAATTAAAATGTATTTAAATTAAAAAATCCTTTAAAAAAATCAATTTGTATCCACCCAGTTTTTCCTACTCTCCACTTACCCAATATTTTTCTGTATCCTCCATACTGTCCCTCAACCCCCAGGACGTTCACCATACACACCTTTCACACTTGGGTATCTAAACACTGTCCCCAACCGCAAGTATTTCTTGCCACCTAGCTCGTGTCCGTTCCGCTCTCATTTCACTGTTGGTGCTGCCCATCTCAACCTCCAAAGTGGATCCCAGTCACCTCTTCCTTCAATTCCTCACTCTGCTTGCAGCTTCTACTACTCTTCTAGCTGGGGACAGCCTAAAACCAGTGCCCCAGCAATCCTCACTGATCTGGAAGAATCACAACAGCAGAATTCTATTTCGCTCCAAGTTCAGCTATGTGCACGAGATCACAAATGGACTGCAGGCGTGACAAGGTTGCAAATGCTCAAGTGTCAGTTGCAACGAAAAATGCTTCACAGATTTTTAAGGACAGAAGGGATCACTGTGATCTAGTCTGATCTACATAACACATGCCATAACCCTTCTCTGAATTAACTCATACTTCAAGTCCAAAACCAGTGGTTGAACTAGAGCATCTCTTAGAAAAACATCCAATCTTGATTAAAAATCTCCAGTGATGGAGAATCCATCACAACCCATGGTAAGATGTTCCAATGGTTAATTGCGTTCACTATTAAAAACCTGTGTCTTATTTCTAGTCTCAATTTGTCTAGCCTCAACTTCCAGCTCTTGGATCTTGTTATACCTTTGTCTGTTAGATTTAAGAGCTCTCTATTACCAGATTTCTGGTCCCCTTGTAAGTACTGATCAAGTCATCCCTTACTTTTCTCTTTTTATAGGCTAAACAGATTGAATTCCTTGAGTCTTTCACCATAAGGTATGCTTTTCAATCTTTTAATCATTCTCGTGGCTCTTCTCTGAATCCTCTCCAATTTATCGACATCCTTCTTCATTGTGAACACCAGAACTGGATACAATATTCCACCAGTGCCAAATATAGAGGTAATATAACCTCAATACTCCTACTCGATAACCCTATATATACACATGCAAGAATTGCATTAGCCCTTTCGGCCATTGCATCACATTGGGAGCAGTTTATGTTCTGCTGATTAGCCACAAAGACGCCCCGCATCTTTTATAGTCACTGTTTCTGGAGAACGGCATTGCCCATCCTGTAAGTAAAGGACAAAAAAATGCAGGCCAAGGTGACTGATCTTACTTTTGGCCGTATTGAAAAGCATATTGTTAGCCTGAGCCTAGTTTACCAAGCATCCTAGATTGCTCCGTATCAGTGACCTTTTCTCTTCGTTATTTACCAGTCTCCCAATCTTTGCAATATCTACAAACTTTATTGGTAATGATTTTACATCTTCTTTCAGCTCATTGATAAAAACATTAAATAATGTAGGGCCAAAAAACTGATACTTGTGGGGTGCCATTATAAACATGTGCTCAATACTGATTCCCTCTTTAAATTTATATTTTGAGACCTGTCATTAGAGAAGTTTTTAATCTATTTAATGTATGCAATGCTGATTTTGAATCCTTCCAGTTTTCTAATCATGTCATGAAATTCCAAGTCAAATGCCTTATACAGATATCTAACTATATCACATCAGCCAACCTGTAATCTCATTTTAAAAAATCTAGTTTGACAAGTTCTATTTTTCATAACCCTCTGCTTACAGGCATTACGTGTTACTGTCCTTCAATCCTTCATTAATTGAGTCCTATCTGAGACAGTCCATCATTTTGTCTGGGACCAATTCAGGCCTATAATTAGCTGGGTTGTTCCAGAGGACAGAAAGAAAGCCAGTGTTCCAAGACTTACTGAAAACCAACAGTAATGGTCCACTAAACTCATCAGCCAACACTTTCAAAACTCTTGGATGCAAGTTGTCTAGAGCGGCTGATTTTAAGAGTGGCTGCTATATAATTAAGAAGGATGTTATTGTTGGCATAGAAAAGTGTTTAACATCATATGACATGAATACATCATCTGGCTTTTTCTCAAATACAGAACAGAAATACTTATAGAACACTTCTACCTTTTCTGCATTATTTCTGAGAATTCTACCATTTCCATCTAGTAACGAACCAAAACGATTGTTAGACTTCCTTTTGCTCCTAATATATTTAAGAAACTCTTTATTGTCCTTAATTCTGCAGGTCACAGATGTCCTTTTGCTTCCCTTATCAATTTTCTACAATTCCTAGCTTATATTCACTGCTTTCACTCTCCCCGTTTAGATATATCTCTCAATGTATCAATTTCCCCTTTTTTATACCTGCTTTCACTTCCCCTCCTAAGACAAGCTGTGTTTTTCTAACCTGTGTATCCTCTCTCAATGGTACTTTCTGGACATGTAGTAAAATGTTCTTATACAGTGCCCAATATACCATTCTCAATTTTCTATTTATATTCTCTCCCCCCAACTGATTTGGCTCAACTGTTTTCAGCTTTGTGAAACTGACCCATTTGCAGCACCAGGTATATTCACATTAGTGGCTTGGAATTATTCTGTTTGCACATAAAAAAGGCAATCAAATCAATCACAGAACTAAAATTAGTGGTTGCTTAAGTGCAAGTGATTAATTCTTCTCTCTCACCACCAAGATCAGTCCTAATATGGAATTCCCCTGGGTGGGATGCAAGGGATTCCTGAGTTAGGAAACTTAGTCCTGAGGGAATTCTGCACCAAAAAAAATAAAAATTCTGCACACAATATTTTAAAATTCTACAATTTTTATTGGTCAGTAAATAAATGTGGAGGCTCCAGCATGGCAGCGGGGAGCACAGGCCACCGGCTGTACAGAAGTGGGAGACCACCCTGTAGCCTCCCCGCTCCCACGACACCGACTCAGCAGTTAGGCTGCACCCGATCCTGACACAGCGCAAGGGCCAGGCTTGCTCCATAAACACCCGAGGGCCCTGCCCCCCTGTGCCAGGCACACCAGGTGTGGGCAGGCAGGCTCAGCCCAGCAGGATCCAAGAGTGGAGGGGGATCCAGGGTGGGGTGAGTGGGTTCTGTGTGGGGCAATCTGAGTGCAGGTGGCTCAGAGGGTACCAGATGCAGGGGGGATCAGGATGCACAGGGGTTCATTGTGGGGTTCCAGGTGAAGGGACAATGGGACTCTGCAGAAGGGTCCAGATTAAGGTGGCTGTGTCTCAGAAAAAGTGTCTGGGGGGTATGTGGCTCAGCAGGGGGGTCTGGATGTGGGGGCTCAGTGGTATTGGGGAGTGGGGCTTGATGGAGTGAGGATCTGGATGCAGCTGGTTGGGGCTCAGTGTGTTGCGGGTCCAGGTGCAGGGAGGGTAGGGCTCATCACCATGGGGGTTCAAGTGCAAGGGCCTCAGTGGGGGATGGTCTGGGTGCAAAGGTCTGGATGCAGAGCGGTTAGGGCTCAGTGGGAGGGAGTGGTACGGGGGGGGCCCCTCGGAATGCAGGGGGTGAGGATCAGTGGGGCAAAGGTTCAGGGGCGGGTGACTTGGTGGAAGGATTCTGGGTGCAAGGGGTGAGGCTTGGTGTAGGGAGTCTGTGTGTGGGGGATCCGGGTGCACAGGGGTTGGGAAGATGGAGGAGCAGCTCCCCATACAGTGACTCCTTCCCTGCTCCTCCTCCTCCTCTCCCCCCTCCCCCCCGTGGCTGAAGAGCAATGGGGGCAAGAAGCGGGGAGGGTACGGAGTTTCCTGCAGCTGGAGGAGGTTTCTGGAGGTGGGTCTAACCCAGACCCAGCCACTCCTTGCAGGGGAAGAGCAATTTCTTTCGTCTCCTGCCTCTAGCCCAGAACTAGCAGCTGAGCCGGTGCAGGGTAGGAGCCACTGGCTGGAGAGTCCTCAGCTCCCTCACCCCTCAGTGATTGACCTCTCTGCCGGCTGCTTTGGGCACCTGAAACAACATGCCCATGCTGGTGGGGAGGGGCAGGTGATCACTCTTGCGACTTCCCTGTGAAAAAGTCATTTTTCTGCGGGGAAGAAAAGAAATCTGTGGGGAACATGAATTCTGCACAGACATAATGGTGCAGAATTCCCCCACAAGTAAAAAATGACATCTATAACTTTTTCTATAAATTCCAGCATGAGATCCGCTTCTACTTGTGAAACTGATGGTAGAGCAGAGGGCCTGACACTGTACAGGTAAAATGCAAAAGGCAGGGATATCAATTACCAAAGAATTCTGTTCCTATGCATCCTTTCAGAGCTGTAAAATGCTAAACAATTAAATAAGTCCCCCTCTCATATGAAAGGGTAATTATTCCTCTATTCTATCTTCCTGAAGTATCGGATTTACACTAGCTTTCATTTTCTCAACTAGGGCAATTTTCCACACAGCAACTTCGATGAACTTGCTAAATTAGGATGCAAATTTTTTTAAAGAGGGATGATGCAGCAGCATATTGAGAGTAGATGAAGCCTCATTAATTGTGATGGTGACAAAAGCCACCCTTTAAGTTATAATTCTTACTACTTCTATCATCAAATCACCTTTTTAAAAAAAGTCAACGTTTATGGCGACTCAGTATGAGTTCCTATGAAAATACACTTTTTGTATTAAATTTGAGTGTATGATTACTATTTTTTTTTAATAGCCCAAGCCTCCACACCCTGGTTGAAGAGGAGGTTTTCATGTACTCTGTCAATGCATGTAGCAGAAGTCATCAGGGCAGCACAAGGTGACAGACAAAGTTCCTTCTGCTACACTGGGTCTCCTCCACATGTCGAAAAAAAGACAAGAAATCTCCTACCATCTATTCAAAGCATTCCCAAAGGAGCAGAGGTGTGGTACAGAGAGTAATTGATCCAGAAAGTCATGCTTGTTCAGGAAAGCTTGGGGAAGCTGAGAAGCAAGAGAAGTAGTACAGTATCTCCTATCCTGCTAATGGAGTTACCCACTTCCCCTGGCAAGCAGCATAGCTCAAAAGCTGCTTTCCTGATCAACAGGTTTCAGAGTAACAGCCGTGTTAGTCTGTATTCGTAAAAAGAAAAGGAGTACTTGTGGCACCTTAGAGACTAACCAGTTTATTTGAGCATAAGCTTTCGTGAGCTACAGCTCACTTCATCGGATGCATAGCATATCGTGGAAACTGGTTTCATGGTCTCTGTGTGTATATAATGTCTTCTGCAGTTTCCACGATATGCTATGCATCCGATGAAGTGAGCTGTAGCTCACGAAAGCTCATGCTCAAATAAACTGGTTAGTCTCTAAGGTGCCACAAGTACTCCTTTTCTTTTTCCTGATCAACTGCTTCAACACATTGTTAACCCATCAGCACAAGCAGATTCTCAGTTCCCTCCCACACAGCTTATCCTTAGAGAAGCTTTTGTTTTTTTTCACAGGCAGAGTCCCAACCTAATACATGCAGTTCTGCCCACTGGTTTTCATCTAATAAGGGCTTCTGTAACAGCCCCAGCCTTCTAACAGGAAGCAAAGGGCAGGCTGGGGCCATTTAATAACTTTTAAAGTCACAAATAAAACATTAATATTTTAACCCCATCTAGGGTTTTATTAGCAATTAACCTTTTTTTAAATGACTGGTGGGTTAAATATGTGGAAACAGTTTAAAAAAATCTAAGGCTCTTCTACGACACTTACCACAGCAGAGTGTCACCAAAATGACTTATCCTCGCATCATGGTCAGTTAAGGAACAACTGCATTGTCCTACAGATAGCAAACTGAGGCAGAGAGAGACTGACTAACCAGAGAACACACAGGAAGTCTGTAGCACAGCCAGTATTAAAATGTATCTCCTGAATTCCAGTTCAGTGCCCTTATCACAAAACTATCCCTTTTTCCATGTCTTGATACATGCAGTACCCTAATCCAAAGTCTTAATCTTTAAGGTGCTCTTGCACAGAGGTGGTTATCTTAGAAGCCACCTCTCCATTTCCAACCCAGGAAGACAGTTTTACTCCATGGGGATTCTGACTTCAGGAAGACATTTAAGGAGGAGGTGCACAGGACCTCGCAGTTGTGAAACACCTTACTGCAAGAGATCCGATTGAGCCTAAGCTTTCAGAACACAATGCAAAACCCACCTTTTCGCAAAAGCCTTCCCCCAGTGAAGAGACGACATCCTTTCTCAAGGCCAGATAATGATAAGCATGAAGAGAAAAAAGATAAAAGAGAAGAAGGAAAAAAGGAAAAAGCAAATGAAGCATGGAGGAGCACACAGTTGACATTCCTTTGGACAATGTTAGCTCTACATTACATCTAAATATTCAGAGCTTAGACACCCCGATGGGTGCATCAGGAACACTCAAGACAGAGAGGATGATTAGATTCATTAATTAGTAAGATTTCAGAGTTAAATATAGTACTCTAGGAAGTTGCTAACAGAGCTGGGAAAACCTGGGGTAAATGGAATTTTATTATAAATTCTTCCAGTGGGCATAATGTATTAAACAGACTACACACAGGGTTTGAAAAAAACACGTACGTGCTCACTCAGGCTTTCTATGAAGCTTTGTTGAGAGGGAGGTCAATTATATCAATTTCTGCAGAACCAAAACTGTCTTTTAAAAAATTGAAGTCTCTAGCTCATGTGGTTATGACGACAGCCTTCCACATAGCAAGCAAACATAAGCCAATATATAGTGCTGTCTTCCAACGTCTGTAGACATCTCCATTGCCTCTGCAGTCACCCATAGCTTTGTGCTACAGCGAAGTAAAGTGACCTGACTTATCAATGTTTATGGCTGCTATATAGAACCCTCTGGAAAGTAATGGAGCCAATAAGAATCCTGTCAATTTAACGAGCTGCACCATGTGTGCTTTTTTAAATTTCAATGGAAAAACGTTAAAAATCCCATTCCCTGCAGTGTTTATAATTCAAACATCATGCAAATATTTGAGAAATTAAGTAAAACCAAGAAACTGACAAGTTTTTTTCATTGTCCACGCCCGGACACAGAATGCAAACATAACATATTGGATGTCTGAAATTCAGTTTCATAGTAACCTAGTGTTATTTCTAATACAGGTGAAGTAGAATTTATTTAATTTCCCATTACCATTTAATAAGTCACATTATCAAGTTACTAGAAATATTAGAGCACCATAAGGTATTTAAGACCAGGTTCACTCCCCTCATTCACACTGAGTAGTAGTACCTTACTTCACACATAATCCAATTGACATTTATGGGACTATGCATAGTACTATTCAACACGAGTAAGGACTTGGGACAGAATCTGGCCCCTAGAGCATTAGCAGAAGTACACAGTTTTACTCCTGAGGGCATTCTGTGCCAAATAAAAATTCTGCACACATTTTAAAATTCTGCAAATTTTATTTGTCAAATGTGGAGGCTCCAGCATGGCACTGGGGAGCACATGCCACTGACCGTACAGAGGTGGAATATCACTGTGCAGTTCCTCCCTGGGACGTGGAGTCAGTGGTGAGGCTGCACCCAATCCTGACACAGCGCAAGGACTGGGCCTGCCCCAGAAACACCCCAGGGCCCCGCCCCTCCATGTGGGTAGGCAGGCTCAGCAAGGCAGGATCCAAGTTTGGAGGGGCTTAGTGTAGGGGGATAGAGATGTGGGTTGAGAGGGTTCTGTGTGGGGCAATCTAGGTGTGGGCAGCTCAGTGGAGGATCTGGGTACGGGGGGGATCTGGATGCATAGGGTCTTGTTGGGGGGTTCTGGATGCAACGGTAATGGGACTCTGAAGGAAGGTCTAGGTGAAGGTGGTTGTGGCTCAGCATGGTGGGGTCTGGGCGTGGGGAGCTCACTGTAGGGTCCAGCTGCTGGGGGGAATGGGGCTCAGTGGAGTTGGGATCCAGATGCAGCTGGTTGGGGCTCAGTGGGGTGCGGATCCAGATGTGGGTGGCTCGTCGGGATGGTGCACGGGGAGTGGGGCTCATTGGGGGGGAGGTTCTGAGTGAAGGGGGGGGATGAAGCTCAGTGGGAAGGTCTAGGTATGAGGGGGTCTGGATGCTCAGGGGCTGGGCAGACGGGGGAGCAGCTCCCTGTACAGGGATCCCTCCTCCTGCAGCTGAGGAGCAATGGGTGCAGGAAGCGGGGGGGGGGGGGGTGAGGGGGGTGGGAGGGGAGGGAAGGAGTTTGCAGAGCTTCCTGAAGCTGGAGGAGAAATGTGGGGGTGTGTCTGACCTGATCCCGGATGCCATGCAGGGGAAGAGGAAGTCCTGTGCTCCCCAGCCCAGCCGCGACTAGCAGTTGAGCCTGGCGCAGGGAGGAGCCACCAGCAGGGTCTTCCCCAGTCCAGCCTCCTGCCCTACAGTGATTAACCTCTCTACTGGCTGCCCTGAGCACCAGAAACATACTTCTGGGGAAGGTCACATGACCGCTCGTCATTTCCCTTTGCTTCCTCGTCAGAAAGTCATTTTTCTGCATGGAAGCAAAGAAATATGTGGGGGACATAAATTCTCCACACGCGCAGTGGCGCAGAATTCCCCCAGGAGTAATAGTTTATACATGTGCCATCACACCATTATGGTCAATGTGATCAAATAGAGCATATAAAAGTTAGGGCAGAATTTGACTAAAGAAGTGGATAAAGGAACCTTCTATCACTAAACCATAAGCATTTGGTTCCAAGTCGGAGTCTTGCTCTCAAAAAAAAACAATTTATTGTGAAAATACAGTGTTACGGCCTCAGACAGATAACCTTCTGCCATTTGTCCAACTAGTATGACACTCAATGAAATTGACTGGCCAGTTAAACAAGGTCACACTTGCCAAACAACAATCAGTTTAAAAAAAAAAAAAAAAGGATTGAGAAATTAATCTTTAGTACAAATAGCCTAGACATCATGACACATACCCCTAATTCCCCTGGGAGGGAAACAATTGAATTGGGGACACACCCACTTAGTCAAATGTGACAGAGCCCCAAAACACTGCATTCAGTAGACATGCGAAGGCTAACAACACTGACTGGCCAACAACAGGATGTGTGATGCCCTGCCATATGTGGCAAAGAAATTTCCATCCCTCAAATGTTTTGTGTTAGCTCTGCATGAGAAATACTAATAACTGTGTTGGACAAAAAGAGTTCTGTTGACAGAAGCTCAGTGACAAAGCTGGTGATCATAACACCAAAGATCCAGAACTGGGAATAATTTGCTAGTTAAGGCTCAATAACCATAGACAAAAGACAAATTGCTCTTGTAGGGCAATAGGCTACTAAGAGTGCTGCTGCTACTCTGCCTCGGAGACCCCTTCCGGTGTAGTCACATCGCTGGTTTTTCTCAGTTCCAACAGACACAGCAAATGATCAGTGAGAGCCATACTCCATATACTATATGAAAATAGAAGTGTATTTTGTTGTCTAGTGCTAATCACAGGTTACAAAACCCAATATAGGAATCCTGTTTAATACAAAATACACCCAAGTGTGGAAGCGTTTAGAAAATAAAGTTTAAGGCACTTGATATTCACATATCTGGATTTTAAATTTATCATTTTCCAAGTAATATTTGCTTTATTTACTGACCAAAATGAATATTTACTAACATCGTCACTGGAGAGTAATAGCTGAAGAGGAGCAAGCCACATTCTACTCTGCATCATCAATAAAATTGCCAACTAAGTTGGTTCCAGAATCATCATTGTTAGTAATTATGTATGAAACGAAAAGGACCCAGACACCAGGTCAAGCTTGCAGTTAGAAAATCCTTGTTTAGACTTTTAATCCTGCAGGAATAAATCTGATATAAAAGCTTAGATATACAACGGCACAACAAGATGCCATTTTAGAAGACACATGCTTTGACCCATAAATATACTTATTAAATTGGACCTCAAGAGATTGATTTAAATGAAACTAAGGGTGCTCAGCACCCCTCAAAATCAACCCCTACATGCATATATAGTCTATTAAGTATATCTCCATTGCACTTCAACTTCTACAGATTTAAGTGGCGGACATACTCCACTCTAAACAGAACAAGGTATTCTCCCATCCTCAAAAGAAGCTTGATTAGGCTTGGTTAGGCTACACCAGCAACTTATGTTGGTACCTGTATGCTGCTCAGAGGTGTGGAAAATCCACACCCCTGAACGATGTAGTTATACTGACCTAACCCCTGGCCTAGACAGTGCTATACTGACAGGAGGGCTTCTCCTGTCGACTTAGCTACCAACTCTCGGCAATGGAATATCTATATGCACAGGAGAAACCCTTCCGTCGGCGTAGGTGGCATCTTCACTAAGTGCTACAGCAGCGCAGCTACAGCTGTTGCAGTGCTTTAAGTGTAGACAAGCCCTTAGTCCTCCCATTTTTGTGCCAGCACAGTCCCAGAACGATGTGGTATTTGACCAAGCATGGGAGGAAGTAGCGAAAACATATGCTATTGTGAGAAACAGGGGATGTAGAGGGACACTTACCTCCAATCTTAGCCAGAATTATCTATGCTTGCACCACTCTCGATTTTTAGTCAATGAGAAGTTGTTTGGTTTCTTTGCAAGATTTCTGGGTCAAGCTAGAGGGGTACAGTTTTCTTTTAGTTGTTTGTGAATGTGGTGTAAAACAGAAAGAATGGAAACCACTTAATCAAAATGCAAAAATGTATTTTGTGAAACTCATCCCAAAAAAGGTATTTTAGCCGTGCCACAACATCCAATTAACTTGGGAGATACAGATTACATCAGAGATTCTCACACTGTGGTCCATGGACCACCAGTGGTCCACAAGCTACATTCAGGTGGTCCGCAGATAGTTCCCTCTAAGGTGCGCGCCTGGACAGCCTCAAAAGAGACAATGAAGGGCCACCCACCAAATTAGTGGAGCCGCACAGGCATGGCTCCACTAATTAGGTGCCTGGACCCTGGAGAAGACACACATGTAAGGTGAAGTGGTGTCCTTTGGGGGAATAGAGGGTAGATGGGAGGGGGCAGTGGGATGAAAAGAGGGGGTGGGGGGGTATTTGGGACGTGTAGGGCTGCAGCGTCCAGAGAAAGAGGTGACTTTCCCCAGCTCCAGGGCTGCGGCTGCCAGGGAGAGACCCCCCCCACTCCTTCCCAGCCCCAACTCAGGGGCTGCCACGGCAGGGGAGAGAGGGAGAGACCCTCCTCCTTCCCAGCCCCAGCTCAGGGGCTGCCACGGCAGGGGAGAGAGGGCATATCCATCGCTTTAGAAAGGTAAGACTACTGATATTAAAATATGAGTTGTGTGCTTTTATTTGCAGAACAAAAAAATATTAAGGGTTTTTTTTATATAGCGCTTTTATCCAAAGTGCTTTACAATAGTTAGCTAACGGTACAAACAACATTTGGAAATATAATTAAGTGGTCCGCCAAGGCCCTCAGCAATTTTCAAGTGGTCCGCAAAAAAAAAGTTCGAGAACCATTGGATTAGATGATTCAGGGTAGTTCAAACTGGCATGTCACATGCCTAACTTTAACATGTCAAACTATTAACTCTTAGTACACTGCAAGAATAGTCAAATATATTAGATGTAGTCCAGAAGTACAATGCTGTATTTAAAGGTATCTCAATTACTAAAAAATCCAAAGGAGTGTATTTCACACTCTTAATTTAAATTTGTGATAAGCACAAAACATGCCATGTGGAGTTTCCCATGTAACTATATTATTAGTTTCCCATGTAACTATATAATATTATTAATATTAAATTCCTTCTAAGTGAAGGTGGCAATTTAATTTATAGCAATTCACAGGTTCCAAGACCAGAAGAGACCATTATGATAATTTAGTCTGACCTCCTATATAACACAGGCGATAGAACTGCCACAAAAATAGTTCCCAGAGCATATCTTTTAGAAAAACATCCAATCATCATTTAAAAATTGCTAGTGATGGAATAGCTACCATGATCCTCAGTAAATTGTTCCAACGGTTAAACTCTCTGTTAAAAATGTATGCTTTATTTCCAATCTGAATTTGTCTAGCTTCAACTTCCAGCCATCGCATGGTGTCATACCTTTCTCCATTAGACTGAAGAACCCATTATCAAATATTTGTTCCATATATAGGTACTTACAGACAGTAATCAAGTCACCTCTGAACCTTCTCTTCTCAGTTATCTCAATGTTTAAAATATCTTATGAAAACGTTCAAGGAGAGCTAACCCGGGGGGGGGGGGGGGGGGGGGGGGGGGGGAAGGGTTAGCCTAAAAAAACCTCTTTCGGTAATAGGTACACAGAATTTTTCTGACCCTAATTTCGTGTTGCCAGAGATAGCCTTCCGGTTACATACTTCTATTTATAATAGGACATTTCTGGTAAACATTGCATAAATCAAATCTAATCTTCCAGATTGTCTGCAAACACCCTAATTTGCACAAATTAATGTACTTTAAATAATATTATAATACTTTCAGAGCCAGATTTAGGATTTTGGGAGGGTTAGTAAGATGAATTTTTGGGCCCACACCAAACTTCACTCACTCATTTGAAATAAAAAGGGAGTGATTGGACTTCAGAGCTACCAGGAACCTCCTATTGCAGAAGTGGAGTCCACCTACTTGTGGTTTGGTTTGTGCAAGCATAGTTTACTCTTGGAGAAATTCTGTGTCACTGTGCATGCACAGAATTCATGTCCCCCACAGATTTCTTTGCTTCCCCCCAGAAAAATGACTTTCTGTCAAGGAAGCTGCAAGAGCAATCACACACCACTCCCTAGCAGTGCAGGTACATTGTTTCAGGCATCTGGAGCAGCCGGCAGAGAGGTAAATCACTATGGCGCTGGGGACACCCCAGCCAGTGGCTCCTACCCTGAGCTGGGATCAGCTGCTACTCCCGGCTGGGCTGGCGGCAGGAGAGGACGGTGTGACGTTGCACTCCATATGTTTTATGGAAATATGCTAATGAGTGTGAATATAATGTAACTGGAATATGCTTTATGCAAAAGGTCTTTTGTAAGGTATCATTACAAAGCTTATAATCTACTGAACGTGCTCATCTTATTTGTATGAATGTATCATTCTTGTATCTGAAGCTAGAAATATGAAGTATTACTCTTAAGTGCTATTGTAATTATGCAAAGCGTGGGTCATTAATGGTGGTTTAGAATCTTGATGGCTCCCATTGACCAGGACAATTGGTTGTAAATGGCTCTGTTTACTTGTAAGCCTTCCAGTGTTCCTGTGAGTCAGGCCGGGAAGAAAGGAGGCTTGGGGGGTCTCACAGGACATGTGACCATATCATCGGGTACTGGAATCCATCTTAAATCTGGTGCTTTTCCATTTAGAAGGAGGGGTGGGGGCCCAGAGAGATAAAAGATTCCCACCTTGCGCCAAAGCTATAAAAGGGGGTGAAACAGAACAAAGGGGGCTGCAGTCATGAGAAAAAACCATTACCACCTGAGCTGGAACTAACAAGAACTGTACTGGGGAAAGGATTGGGCCAAACTAGGAAGGAGTCTAGTTTGTGAAAAAAGCTTATTGGAATATCTCTGAGGGTGAGATTTACCTGTGTTCAGTTTCTTAATGTATTAGGCTTAGACACGCCTGTTTTATTTTGCTTGGTAACTTACTTTAGTCTGTCTGTTATTACTTGAAACCACTTAAATCCTACTTTTTATATTTAATAAAATCACTTTTGTTATTTAACCCAAAGTAAGTGATTAATACCTGGAGGAGCAAACAGCTGTGCATCTCTCTCTCTATATATAGATCATCTCTCAAAACTGGGTGACTGGGCAACAAAATGGTAGATGAAATTTAATGTTGACAAATGCAGAGTAATGCACATTGGAAAGCGTAATCCCAACTATACATATAAATCATGGGATCTAAATTAGCTGTTACCACTCAAGAAATACATCTTGAATACTGTGTGCAGATGTGGTTGTCCCATCTCAAAAAAGATATACTGGAATTGGAAAAGATTCAGAAAAGGGCAACAAAAATTATTAGGGGTATGGACTGGCTTCTGTATGAGGAGAGATTAATAAGACTGGGACTTTTCAGCTTGAAAAAGAGACAGCTAGGGGAGATATGACTGAGGTCTATAAAATCATGACTGGTGTAGAGAAAGTAGATAAGGAAGTGTTGTTTACTACTTCTCATAACACAAGAACTAGGAGTCACTAAATGAAACTAATAGGCAGCAGGTTTAAAACAAACAAAAGGAAGTATTTCTTCACACAACACACAGTCAACCTGTGAAACTCCTTGCCAGAGGATGTTGTGAAGGCCAAGACCATAACAGCGTTAAAAAAAGAATTAGATAAATTCATGGAGTATAGGTCCATCAATGGCTATCAGCCAGGATGGGCAGGAATGGTGTCCCTAGCTTCTGTTTGCCAGAAGCTGGAATGAGCAACAGGGGATGGATCACTTGATGATTACCTGTTCTGTTCATTCCCTCTGGGGCACCTGGCACTGGACACTATCGGAAGACAGGATACTGGGCTAGATGGACCTTTGGTCTGACCCAGAAGGGCCATTCTTATCAGTGTTATAAAGGGCGAATGGTTTATGTGTTTACCCTATATAAGCTTTATATAGAGTAAAATGAAATTATTTGGGGTTTGAATCCCATTGGGAACTGGGTGTCTGGGTGCTGGAAACAGATAACTTGCTGAGCAGTTTTTGGTTGAAGTCTGCAGCTTTGGGCTTGTGGACCATACCTGGGTCTGTGCTGCAGCAGACTAGCGTGTCTGGCTCAACAAGGCAGGGTTCTGGAGTCTGAAGCTGGCAGTGGAAAACGGGCTCAAAAGGTAATTCCAGCACATCAGGTGACATTCCCAAGGGGGTCTCTGTAACCGAACCCGTCAGAGACGGGACTTCCTCTTCCCCTGCAAGGAGTGGCTGGGGCTGTGTCAGGCCAACCCCAAGAAACCTCCCCCAACTGCAGGAAGCTCAGCATCCTCCCCTGCTTCCTGCCCCCATCACTCCTCAGATGCAGGGGCAGGCGGGGAGGGGTCACTGTATGGGGAGCTGCTCCCCCATCCTCCCAATCCCCGTGCATCCAGACCTTCCATACCCAGACACTCCTGCCAAGCCTCACCCCGTACACCCAGAACCCCCTAGCACTCCATACCCGAACCCCACCCCCCTGAACCTCAACTCCTGCATTGTAGCCCCCCTCACCCGGACCCCCTGCCTCCAGACTCCCATCCCTGAACCTCAGACCACCCCCACACTGAGCTCCCTGTACTCAAACCCCCACCTTGATGAGCCACACCACCCTGAGCCCCCACATCACTTACCCCCAACTAGCTGCACCCAGACCCCCACCCCACTCCCCCAGCACCCACACTCCCCTGCTGAGACCCCCACACCACTATACTGAGCCCCAACCACCTTCACCTGGAAGCCCCTGCAGAGTCCCATTGCCCCTGCACCTGGAACCCCCCAACAAGCCTCTGTGTATCCAGATCCCACACTGAGCTGCCTGCACCCAGATTGTCCAACAGAGAACCCTCTCACCTCACACCTGGACCCCCCCACACTGAGCCCCTTCACATCTGCATCCTGCTGGTTGAGCCTGCCTGCCCACACCTGGTGTGCCTGGCACAGAGGGGCAGGGCCCCAGGGTGTTTCTGGGGCAGACCCAGGCCTTGTACTGTGTCAGAGTCAGGTGCAGCTTCACCGCTGAGTCCGTGTCCACGGGGTGGGAGTGGGGGAACTGCAGGGTGATCTCCCACTTTCATGGACCAAGTGGCCTATGCGCCACACTGCCATGTGGAGCCTCTGCATTTATTCACTGACAAATAAAACTTGCAGAATTTTTATTTTTTTGAGGCAGAATGCCCTCAGGAGTAATAGTTGCCAACATCTCAACATTTTTTAAATGGGTAATCCACCACATTAGCTTGGCCATGAAGATTACTAAAGGGCAAATTGTAGTTATTTTTCTCCAATTATTTAAACTTTAGAATTCAGGGTAGTTAGCAAAATTAATAAATGCTCAAAATAGTCACCTCATCCCTTTACAGATACACAGTTTATGTAATGGAAATACAATAAGATAGAAGTATAAATAAATAAAATTAATTAGCCTGAAAGTTGTTATCTCACCCCTTCCATTTCTTCATGTTTTTTAAAATCTCATTGATTCTAAGGATTTCCATACCATTTACATTTCCTCTCATTTCTAGCTACAGTTTCCTCATCTTCTCTCTTCAAGAAGAAACCTTCCTCTCATTCTGTCCATTTATTTGCCCCATTTCTGTTCTCTAGAGCAGGGGTTCCCAAACTTGGTTCACGGATTGCTCAGGGGAAGCCCCTGGCGGGCCGCGAGATGCCTTGTTTCACCCTCTTACTTTAAATAACACTTTACAGACCCTGAACTACATTACCCAAAATCTTGTGAGTCAGCCACACATGTGCATCAGTCTCTCACTGACTGAGGGAGAAAGAGAAGCTGATGCGCATATGTAGCTGATGCATACGATTCTGGGTAATATAACTGAATTTATTAATTTGACATAAATGGATCTTTATGTGGGTGACAACATTATTAAATCAAGAGTTGTGAATTTTTGGTGGTAAATGGGAGTCTCCCTGAAATACCAGGAGACTTAGTAGGTTTGGCCAACAGCCTTCAGCTTAGCAGGTTCCTAAGATGAGCTGCTCCACCCTTGTGGCCAGAAGCTACAATGGTAGCTTAGAGCTCATTTTCAGGCAGTCAGCCAGCCTGCAGCAGTCCTTGTGTTATCAGTGGAAGTCAGATAGCTCCCCTATATATGAGTCACCCCTGATCCTTTTCCTGGGAAATATAAGGGACTCCTGGCCACAGATTCTTGAACCTCAATGGCCAGCCCTTCTTGGCTGGGAAACATGAATAACCAATGGCCTTAAGGGAAAACCACTGACACAAACTTTCCACTCTAATGGTTTATGTTTTGAAGGATCTTTCAGTAACAAAGAGAGCTATACATTGCCTTTTATTAAAAAATAAAAAAAAATTAAGCACTGATGAGGAGGCCTTGCCTACATGTCCAGTTAAACCAGGCTTAACACTGGTTAAACTGCACCCTTTATCAGCACTAGGTAATTTTCCTAGTATACAGAAGACATTAAGGGATCCCATGATCATGGCCAAAAGGCTCCCTGGATACTTTGCATTTCTAAGCACCTTTCATCTAAAGATCAAAGTTCTTTAGGAACATTAACTAATTAAGCCTCATCTAGGTAGTTAAGGCTTCATTTTACCTTCTAATAAAATACAACCATCTTGGAGGTGGAAGAACAGTTAGACTAGGAGTGAATGATACTGTATTTTAGAATTAAAATAGGAAAAAAATTAATTTTGTATCCAACTGAATTTAGAGGTAATTTAGGCAGAAAGAATGTAAATATCAGAGTTTAAATTTGGCCAGAACAACACTTTACATTAAAGATCACAGAGCACATGTTTTTATCATTGATGGTCACGACATCTGAAAGGCAGCACCTCAAGCAGTACAGTACTATATACTTGGGTTTTGGTTCAGTGTGACTAAAAAGGAAGAATTAGCCTACTGAATCACAATACTACTAATTACAGGTATTCCTGAGTGGTCACACAGCTCAGTTTTGCTTAACTTGCAAATCTACTTTGATCAGAGTATAAAGTGACATATCTGTAAGCAAAGGTGACAAGCACTGTACATTAATTAAGAAAATTACTGAGGAGTTTGTTCTGTATTTTGAAACCAAAATGAAATACCCTGCTTGGAAAAAAACTTCAACTCTAGCCCCAATGTCAAGTAACATGTTTCCAAAAGTATTAAACTAGAATTTAAACCAAATTATAGAACCAGTTTAAACAATTTCTAAAGTGGTTTCATAGAATCATAGAACATCAGGGTTGGAAGGGACCTCAGGAGGTCATCTAGTCCAACCCCCTGCTCAAAGCAGGACCAATCCCCAACTAAATCACCCCAGCCAGGGCTTTGTCAAGCCTGACCTTAAAAACTTCAAAAGGAAGAAGATTCCACCACCTCCCTAGGTAACCCATTCCAGTGCTTCACCACCCTCCTAATGAAAAAGTTTTTCCTAATATCCAACCTAAACCTCCCCCACTGCAATTTGACACCATTACTCCTTGTTCTGTCATCTGCTACCACTGAGAACAGTCTAGAAGATCCATCCTCTTTGTAACCCCCTTTCAGGTAGCTGAAAGCAGCTATCAAATCCCCCCCCGTCATTCTTCTCTTCCGCAGACTAAACAATCCCAGTTCCCTCAGCCTCTCCTCATAAATCATGTGTTCCAGTCCCCTAATCACTTTTGTTGCCCTCTGCTGGACTCTTTCCAATTTTTCCACATCCTTCTTGTAGTGTGGGGCCCAAAACTGGACACAGTACTCCAGATGAGGCCTCACCAATGTCAAATAGAGGGGAAGGATCACGTCCCTCGATCTGCTGGCAATGCCCCTACTTATACAGCCCAAAATGCCATTGGCCTTCTTGGCAACAAGGGCACTGTTGACTGGTTGATCAGGATGAGGCCAAAATGGAGTTTAAAAACTTTGATCCAATGCAGCTAGGAGTACAATGACTGGGCAAAACATTACAGGGGAATCTGTTTTAGCCATTTGGAAGTTCAGCTGAATACAAAAGGCCACTACAATTTTCATTTTTAATGCTTTTCTTCCACAGGGCAGCTTTGGCCCTTGGGCTGAAGCCCATTGAGATTCTGCAACAAAATATGCTTAGTTGACTTTTTGCTCAATACAGCCCTTAGCCGGCAGGTTGTACCAAAGGCTAAAACAAATAAAGATCACAGAAGTGAGAAATGAGTATTATGTCAATAAAATCCAAATCCTGCCAATGCAGTGACTCTTTTATGCAGCATGTTTTCTAATGCTTTGTCTGGTCTTGTTTTAAAATATCTCAAGCAATAGGGCTTCCACCAATTCCCTTGGAAGACTACTTGCTCTGTAACAAATCTAGCAGTTTTTCTTAATATTCAGCCTAAATCTTCTTTTTCCTTATTTCAGTCCAAAACAGGTCTCTCTCTCCCCAATCACTTTCACTCAGACCCAGCATATAGTTTCTAAAGGACACTGGGTTATATTCATAATGAAATATAAATAATGCTCACTGATTTTGCTAATTTGTGCTTCAGAGCAGTATAAACTACAACTCATCTGCATACCTTCTCACACAAAAAGACCAGTTTTTTTCCTAATAATTTTTCCTTTTAGAATGATTATTCTGAGGTCAAATAAGTTTTGTCTCAACTTTAAGCAGATAAGGTTCCTACTTAGAGAGGGTTTGTCTCAGAGTTTGATTTTTGATTATATTAAGTTTCTACATACAATTTATTTACATATTAAAAATATTTCAGATAAAATGCTAACAGTATTATTGTTTGATTGAGCTCATTAAAAACATGCAGTTTTATTTAGAATATGTTTAGCGTTCACTGCCAAATGCTACCTTTTAACAGAGGAAGGACTTTCTGACTTTGCTGCTAATTCAGAAAAGGGGACCTTCCAATATCATCTGAACAAGTGACAATAAAGCCATTATTCTAGTCATTAATAATCATACAAATTAGAGACGGAAAGACTTATTATCTAGGTCACCGAGTCCTCCCCTGCCAATACAGGACTGTTCTCTGCACCCTGTTTACTAGTGCTTTATTGGCTTGTTTTAGCGATTATTTTACACTTCAGCTTACAAACATCAGAGCAGATGGATTATTTTTCTCAAATTCTGCATCACTAATATATGAGACAGTACTGAATTTGCACCATATAAGATACATCATTAAAACATTACAGGGTTTGTCTTTTTTTTTTTTTTTTTTTTACCACCACTAGTAAACCAAGCTCTTGAAAAACACTAAGTTAAACCGTAATTTAAGTAATTTAATAAGCAGGCATTGGACCTCAATGACAGCACTCACAATAACAATACTCTTCACACACCTGTGAAACATCTGTTTAACAGGTTTCAGAGTAGCAGCCGTGTGAGTCTGTATCCGCAAAAAGAAAAGGAGACTAACAAATTCATTTGAGCATAAGCTTCCATGAGCTACAGCTCACTTCATCGGATGTTTAACAGCATCCAGCTGCCAGGACAGTGCCTTGAACCAGTGTCACAACAGTAGGAACATAATATATACCCACAATGCCAGGCTCCTCTTTGGGGATTTTAAATTACACAGTTTGATTCTGTACAGGGTCTTTCATTCAAATTACACCTATGGGTTTATATTGGCACAGAGAGGGCCAACAACTGCTGAAACAAATGCACATTTCTCTCTAGCAGTTTTTCTTCTGAGACATTTGTGTGTCTGGACACAATACAACCACCCCTCTCTACGCAGGCCGTCCTTTGTGTAGAGCAGCCACATTCAGCCACACAAGCGACACAGCCCCCAAGGCACGTCAGCCCACCCGTTCCCTGGGTGACAGGCAGGTCCGGCCACCCCAGCGCCCACTCGCCCCCGCCCCAGAAAGCCCAGCCGGCGCCCCCGGGTTACTTACATTCTCGGTGTCGCGTTCATTCACCGTAGGCAAGGGAGTTCTAGTGGACATTTTAATTCGCTTGTGCCGGAGCCACTGGCTACTTGCGACAGCAAAACAAAACACCCCCTCCCCCAACAAAAGCCGACCCCCCCCCCCCCCAAGAACGCTTGTCACTCTGCTGCGAGACAGTGGTTACGAAGGGCCACCATCAAAGGGAAGGGGTGGGGGGGCTGCTTATTTCCACCGCCGCCACCCCACTTCCGAGCTATATTCCAGCCTGGCGATGGAGCAGCGTCTCCCCCGGGGAGTCCTCCGGGCTCATCCTACAGCCAGCTTAGGAGCCCAGCGCGCAGAGAGGGGGAGGGCGGGGGGATCCTTGCAGAGCGCAGCGGGCTGAGGGGGGCGAGGGAGCGGCCCGGAGAAGGCAGCGGGGCGCTGCAGAGCCCGGCCAGGAAAACAAGCCGCCGCTCCGCAGCCAGCTCCGAGCACTTGGCAGCCAGGCAGGCCCGCTCCGAAGCGCTTCCCCCTCCCTTCTCCCCCCAGCCCCGCTTCACCGGGCCTCCGCTCGCATGCCGGGCCTTCCCCACCCGCTCCGCCGCCCGGCGGGCCCGGGCTCCCCTGCGCCTTCCGAGCCGGGTGTCAGGAGCCCCGCGGGCCGGCTCCGGCAGCCTGCAGCCCCCGCCCCCACTCCACGGCTCAGCGCCGCCCGCTCCGGGATGGAGGATCCAAGATGGCCGCCCGGCTTCCTCCGCTCCGACTTGAACCGGAAGAGCCCGCCCCCTGCCCTGGTGCTGGGCTGGGCGGCCGGCGCCGGCTGCTTGTTGCTAGGCGGCCTGGCCCTGGCGGGGCGGGGCGGGGAGAGGCCTCCGCAGGGACTGAGCGCCCCGGGGGGAGGGTGGCACCCAGTCAGCTTCCCTGTGTGTCAGTCCAGGCTTGGGGCTGCTTAGCTCACCCACCAAACCCAGCCCCTCAGTCACAGGCGCACCCACCCCAGCAGCCACGCAGCCCAGGTGTTGGGCTCCTGGCATGCCCCAGCAGCACCGCCCTCCTCGCCTCACGGGGCATTCGCACCACCCTGCTCCACCTCGTGTGGCAGTGGCACCAGCAGCACCGCCCTGCGCCACCTCCGTGGCATTGGCAGCACTGCCCTGCTCTGCCTCCGTGGCATTGGCGCTAGTGGCAGCGCGCTAGTCACCTCGCGTGGCTTTAACGCCACCCTGCTCTGCTTCGTGTGGCATTGGTACCGGTGGCACCACCCTGTTCCAGCTCATGTGGCGTTGGCGCCAACCGCACCACCCTGCTCCACCTCTGTGGCGTTGGCGCCAGCGGCACAGATCTGCTCCACCTCATGCGGTGACACTCTGCTCTGACACGCACAGCCTCAGCCCAAGTGGCACTACCCAGCTCCCTCTTGCATAGCATTGACACACATGGCACTGCCCTGGTTGGCCTTGCATGGCAACAGCGCCATTGCCATTGCCCTGCTCCACTTCAGCCGGCATTGCGTATTCCGTGGTAATGGCCCAAGTCACTTTGTGACCCAGTAGCAATGCTGCCACGTAGGGGCAGTTACTGTAAATACAATAAAAAGAAAAGGAGTACTTGTGGCACCTTAGAGACTAACCAATTTATTTGAGCATATTTGATTAGTCTCTAAGGTGCCACTTTTCTTTTTGCGAATACAGACTAACACGGCTGCTACTCTGAAACCTGTAAATACAATACCATTTTGTTAGAAGAGTCAGTCTAACCCCGACTCCCTTTGAAAACAATTGGGTGTTGCAGGGTTTCTCAGTGTGGCCTTTGCGAGCTTGCCGATCTCATAGTGCTCGCTCCACCTTCCTGTTTCCTGCTAACACCTTTGAAACTAAAACACGTTAAATACTTTCCTAATATTAATTTTTGTAAACTATTGCTGTAGTTGCCACTAGAATGTTACAGGATCGCGGAAATGCTGGGAAGTAGTTCATGTGAGAGTGACTGGGAAGGAAGGGGGCCTGCATGCTTGTGAATGGAAGGGGAGATGGTGCATCATGAAGGATGTAGGGGAAGGTAGTGCATGTGATTGTGAAGCAGCAAGGAGGTGGTCCATGCACTTGCAATTGGGAGGTGTCTATGTTAGCAAGAATAACAGAATGATGCTATTGGGAATGGATGGGGTGAAGGCCAGAGACAATTTCTTTATAAAAATGTGGTCCACAGTATGAAATGTTGGGAAATCTCTGGTCTAGAAATGAAAACTTTGGAGCTGATTCAGCTATGCATTAACAAAGTGAGGGGTTACGCCCCTGGGTTTTCAATCCTGAAGTTTATTTGCTGAAAGCAAAATCACAAGAGACTGCAAGATAGGGCCCTTATACTCAATCCAGAAGTTTTCATTTCCCTTTGTGGTATGGTATATTTAAGGCTCCAGCCCTAAAAAGGGGCTGTGTAAGTATGGCCCTGTGATGCGGTGTTCACCTCACACTAGCCTGGGAAGAGTCAGTGTGGCTCAGGAGAGGCTAAGTTACCAGATAGGCCGCACTGAGGGAGAGTTTATGTTTGACAGGAAAGCACTGACATGGAGCCCAGCTGGACAGGAGTAGGCAGGGCTGGTATAAAGTCAGAAAGTTTACAGCAGCAAGAGGTGGAAAATGGGGCCCAATTAGGGCTGCCAGTTTTGGTTGGCAATATTCCTGGAGGTTTCATCACATAACAATCTTTAATTAAAGATTAATCTTTAATTCCTGGAGACTCCCGGACAATCCTGGAGTGTTGGCAACCCTAGTCCCAATTTTAAAAAAAACTACTCTTTTGCAATTCTTTAAGAATACTGGGAAAGGTGTGAGACTGTAAGTCATGAACAAGATATGCAGTACAGTGCATGGTGTCATAGACTCAGGAAGTGAGTCTGCTACACCACAGAGCTGAAGAAGAAAAAGGTGGCATTGTGCAAGCCTGTAGTCTTTCTCTGGGTTTAGACAGAGAAAGGAAGAAACCCAGGGGGAAGGTAGAAGGTCCAGGTCCCGAGGAAGGGTTTACCAAGAAGGGTGGTGGAGTGAAAGCCTGATAGAGATGTGGTAGGAAAAGGATCAGGAAAACAGCTGTAAGGTTTGAAATAGTGCAGACCTTGAACACTAATTTGAGGGTTGCTAAGATGGAATCCAGTGTACAGGGTGGGCCTCAGTTCCCCTACTAGTCACTGGGGAAGTGGCATAGCTTCGAACTGGAGGACTGGCAGGAATGATACCTGGTCAACCAGTTCAGTGACTTTGATTCCCCGAAAGGGGAAAATGATAGTGACTTGGTCTGAGGCCCAAGCCACAAAGAGGGAGCACTGCAATTCCTGGAGCATAAGAGGGGCTGCAAAGTGAGTGAAAGGGGGTTTCAGACTCGGTGGAGCTGTTCCCTAGATGCAGCAACAAGAAGGCACCCCAGGAGTGAGTAGAGAACTCTGTGACAGGTCCAGTGGGATTTCACATGGGAGTAAGGGGCTGCACTTGTGGACCTTTTGTAAGATTGAGATCTACAATATTATGGGTGAGCTTTAGTGTTAACATTATGCCTGGCTCCTGTGTGTAGGAAGGGGTGAGAATTTGTGTTATCAAAATCTAATGCCAACAGACCCTGGTCATTGGCGGGCGGGATCGAACCTGGGGTATCTGACGCTTAGTGCATAAGCCTCCACCCCATGAGCTAAAAGCCAACTGGCTGTTAGCTAAGGATGTAGAGCAGACGTATTTAATTCTCTCTCTCTTAGTGGTCTCAGTGCCACTAGATGGGACAGAACACCACACCCAGAAGGTGTGTGGGTTACAAAAACACACTGCAGATAGTCAGTACTTATTTTGCATAATCAGTTTTAAGAATATTCATATTCCTTATCTTGGATGCAGAATTAATTTTGAATTAAAGAACATAAAGAAAAGTCACTACTACACGTGCTCAGTACCATCCATTTTTCTTTCGCAGCACTGCTGAGGATTTGATCCCATGAGAATAATACCTTGCCATTCTATGCCAAAATGCATCTGGGGAACTTAATTACTACCCCCTGTGGGGATAGGTATTATTGTTCCTATTTTTAGAGATCCTGTCCTAACACTGCCCAAGCAGAGGAGTGTCACATTATTATCCTTAGAGCTAGAGTAGTCTCCACAACACCTGCCTCCTGCCCACATCTGTGGGGCAATGGCCAATGGATCTGTATAGTTGCACAGAAAGTCCTCATGGACTGTGCCACACAAGGCTATACATACCTTGTTTAGGCTGTCTAAATGTGTTGCTTCCCCACATGCTGACACACAAATACAATTTTCTCTTGTAGCAGGCAGGATCCTCTGCAGAAGGAGGGGGGATTTGCCTCTGTCTGGCTTACCAAGGTCACAAAGGAAGTCTAAAGCAGAGCTAGAGAAAGTATACAGGTCTCCTGACACTCAGTCCTGTGTGTTAGCCCCAAAGCTATTCTTCACCCTTTTCTTTCTCAGCTGCTAATAGAATATGTTCCTTACGTGGTGTTTCTAAAAACTGTAATTGACTTATGATGAAGACAAGAAAAGGAACAAAATAGACAGGTTTGCTCATTAATCTGATTAATGGTCTCAGACTGCACTCATGGGACTCCCGCTAACATCAGTGTCCCTGATCCTGAAAACACTTAGGTCTGTGAGTAACTATCAGCAGGTGAAAGTAGTTACTCACAGGCCTAAGTGTTTGCAGCATCAAGGTCATTGACAGTTCTGTGCACAGATACTAAATAGCATTAAAAGACAAAAAATATATGAAATAGTTTCCTAATACTACTTTTCCTGTTAGCAATGTTGTGCAATGGAATATCTATTGGATTGTTCTGTCACTCTTTGTATTTGTGTTTAAAATAGCAAATAACTTTCAAAGAATACAAAACCCTAGGGGTGTCCTATAATATAAAGGGGAAATGTATTTTTTTTAAAAATGGTGCACGATGAGGCTATTGATAGACAAGTAGCTGATCACTGCCTACAACTAGAAGCTGAATCAATATATCATGTCGACTTATAATTAGGAACTGCCCAAATCTTGGACCCTGTGCAAAGCCTATGTAAATGGCCTTTCCACAGGGGAGACATTGGAGGTGGAAGAACATAAGAACGGCCGCACTGGGTCAGACCAAAGGTCCATCTAATCCAGGATCCTGTCTGCCGACAGTGGCCAATGCCATGTGCCCGAGAAGGGAACAAACAGAACAGGTAATCATCAAGTGAACCATTCCCTGTTGCTCATTCCTAACCTCTGGCAAGCAGAGGCTAGGGACATCATCCCTGCCCATCCTGACTCATAGTCATTGATGGACCTATCCTCCATGAATTTATCTAGTTCTTTTTTGAAACATAGAATAGATAGAATCTCCTCAGAATGGTAGCGAAGCTGCTCCATCTCCACTGCTTTCCCCCCTGCCTGCAAATGAGAAAGGACAGAAGAGAGCTGGCTATGAGGTGCATAACTGCAGATCCATCGACAACACTTCTGCACCTTTTCCTGATCTGTCTATGCCTAACTTCCAAACTCCACTCCTTATGCTACAGAAGACCGAGTGCCTTTGGAGCAATGTTTATGGACCAAAATGGGAGTGAACTTCCTACACGGTATCTCTGTATTCTGCCATCTCCTACACATGGCAGAATCACACCAGTTACACTGCCATTTGGGCCATGAGCATGCATGGAGCAGCTAGGTGGGCCAGATTTGGGCCAGGATCACTGAATTGAGGAAACTATGGTTAAAACAGTGTGATTACATGTTAGGTACAAGGTCAGGGTTTAGAAAGCTAAAAATAAAGTTTTAGAATGCCTTAATTTTAGCTTCTATAAATCAGTGAACTCTCATGGGTCATACAAATACAAAAGAACAACTGGCCAAAATTTTTCTTGGTGTAACTACACTGAAGTCAGTGAAGGGACACTAGCAATGAATTTAGTCAAATATGTTTAAAACAGAGTTGTTTTATAACGAGCTTCCTTTCATATTCCATCCATATCATATGATCCCGATGGAGTAACATCTTAAACATAAATCCTTTCAGATGCATTGCCTTCTGAGTCAGGCATGTAACTGTTCCACCTACACTGTGTTTCCTGTGTGGTTAATATTGAATCAAAGGCTCCATTCACAATGATGGGAAGAGAATAGATGACTCTAGTACATGTAATGTTTTCAAGTGCAAGTTAATAATTGATGTGCCTGAACATAGTAGGGAAGAAATTGTTTTATAACAGTGAGATAAAATCTGGGCTTTTGTGGTGCATATTACCTACAGTTGGTAGCACTGATGTGGGTTAAATAAGAACACTTAAATGTATAGTCCTGCCAGGTGCTAGACACACAGCAGGGGGAAATTCACAACACCTTCGTAAACAGCAAATGGATAAGATAGACTTCTTCCCCTGGCCTAGAGGCTTGAAGTAGAACACCGGACTGTCTGGTCAATGGCTGCTACTGCAGCTGGTTATAGTATTAGCTATATGCCATCCCATTCCCCCCTGAAGGATTAGTGGCCAGGGGATCCATGCAGCTGGCAATCTGACTGACCATACCCATCCTACTCCCTGGCTCATCCACGATGTTCAATGTGCTCCCAAAAACACTCTGTTCCAAAGTCCTCAGCCTGGCCTCAGTTCCATACTGACACAAACAGGCACACTACAAATTCTAGTGAAGTAAAATTTGTTTAGGTAAATGAATTAACCTTACAATTATATGTAGTGCTTAAGGTACGTCCTACATATAAACAACCTTCTGCAAAAACATTGGAACAAGGATTTAATTTGTTTGTGTATTCTGGGTGCCTTTGCTGTAATATGATGCGTCAAATACATTTCTCCTTGTCAAAAATATGAATGAATATAGTGCAGATAAAAGCAAGGGACTTACAGGACTGACTTGAGTGCAGGCAGATGGTGTGCAAGTTTCCCAACATAGCTTTACCAAAGTACTTAAATCTTGACCTACAACACCTCTGCTATTCCAGTTCTAAGCCTCCTTCCATCTGCTATTCCACTTAGTCTATGTTGGGTGCAGCAGGGAATATACAAACAGTTGGGTTCTTTTCAGTTTTCACTACAGATTTCAAACTGTAGGTATGTTGTTGTAACACTTTTTTTAATTATAGGAAATGGGGGTGGTGGTGGAAAGAAATCAGACACTCACATGAAAATACTTGGTGGAAGGACAACAGTTTCATCCCACCAAAATCATATGAATAGTTTCTAACATTCATCATAATAATCCTGTTTAGAATTCTCAATCCATGACACATACACACATAAACCGCATTTTATATAGAAAGGCATGTTTTATTATCCAAGTAAAATAATCTTTTCAAGATATGTAGAAACAAAAGTGAATTATATTACAAGAAATTGTTGACATTATCAAAGAAATCTTCAAATGAAAGGACCATCAATCACTTCAAGCAAACATGAATTATACACATGCAAAACTAGGTTAATAATAGAATTTATCTGCATAGTCAACTGAAGTTGCTGATATAGGACCTGATCCTGCCCTAACTTACATCCTGTGCAACCCCTAATGAAACTGACAGGGGTTCCCCAAGATGTAAACCAGGCCAGGATCTGGTGCTTAAAATGAGTGACATGCCTAAAACTAATCATTTTTGAGAGAAGGTTATAACTTAGTCCCAGAATAATCAAGTCAATGAAGAGTGAAAAAGAGTGAATAAGGATACTAGCTGCCACTTGACATGAAGCTCAAGTTTGCTTTCATGGAACGTGGTGGCAAAACTCACAGGATTGGGTCTGCGACCAGCATGAGCCATTATTAGACATCAGAAAGGTAGCCGTTTTAGTCTGTATTCACAAAAACAATGAGGAGTCCGGTGGCACCTTAAAGACTAACATATATTTGGGCATAAGCTTTCATGGGTAAAAAACCTACTTCTTCAGATGCATCTTGTCCATGCATCTGAAGAAGTGGTTTTTTTATCCACGAAAGCTTATGACCAAATATATCTGTTAGTCCTTAAGGTGCCACCAGACTCCTCGTTATTTTTATTATTAGACAGACCAGCTTTGTACAACCTGCCAGGATCATCCAGTGCTTTATGCAGTTTAATAAATAAATTAATTAAATAAATAAAAATCTTCCCTTCTAGGATGAAGTCCATGTGAATTACATGTATCCTCCTGGGGCAGAATTTGGCCTGAGATCTGGTGCACACAGGAGTTATTCATTTTTGATATATCTTGGAATTTCTCTTTGTATGTTTCTCATTTATTTTTTATATATTACATACAATTATGTAAAGTTTTAAAAATAATAGCAAATGTATCAGTATAAACAAACACAAATTACTTTTCTTCCCTTGGCTATTGCTCTTTCCCCATTTTCTGTTATTTTTCCCTTGCCCTCTCTGAGCAGTGTCCCACTTCATCATTGGAAAAGTACTAGCTTTTTCCAGACCTCTTTGCTCTTTGATAGCTTTAGTGTGAAGGATGAGGATTCTCTGGCAAGATTTGCCCTTAAGACTATAGGATCACATAGGTAGAGATGGAAATATTTATTAGATCCATGATTACCACCAATGGGGTTTCCTTTGGCTGGAATTGAATATGGTATCAGTACAAATCAAACAAACAACCAAACAAAAAACAAAAAAACAACCTTTCAGCACCATTACAAAAAAATGGGATAGACTTCATGTTCTACCAGGTCTCTTTCCATTTTCCATTGTGGTGTTGAAAATGGAAGTGGCTGAAAACTTTCTGAGCATAAATCTTTTTTGTCAAAAAAAAAAAAAAAAAGACCACTTTATTTTTTATTAAATAGTTTTGGGGCTTTGAGGTTTTTCAAAATTTTCCATTATTTAAACAACATTTTGTGGAAAATGTAGTCTGTTTTTTTCATTTTTGAGTTTTGCATTTTGTGAAAATGTTTATACATTTCCCTCACCCATTTTTCCTCCTCTCCCACCACCTTTTTTAGTGCCAATATGAAAAAAAGGAATAAGGGGAGGGAAAGGGGAAGAAAGGCAAAAAGAGATGAAAAGAAGGAAAGGGGATGGGGAGGATCAAGCTTGTGTTTTTTTATAAAACATTTTCATGAAAAATTTTGAACAAAAAATTGTTCCTTTTTGAAACCAGCAGAATGAAAATGACTTTTTTGCAAACATTTATTTCTGTTTTTTGACTAGCTCTAGGTGACAGCAGTTTTATTCTATCAATACTAGCAGTTAGACTGATTTCAAGACCACATAGGGAGAGGGATAGGAATATCAGCAATGGATCATTTTTCCATTAGAGATGGACCTTGTGATGCTAGGTTACAGGGAGAAAGGACAACTTCAGTGAAACAGCATGGGTCAGACAGACTTCGAGACGCTAACTGGAGTGGAAAAGGGGAGCAAGAAAAAGACACGAGACACAAAGGAAGATGTGACAGCCTGGAAAAACACATGAATCTCAGGAATAAAACACAGGGAAAGAAGTGGATGCTGGAAAAACATACAAACACTAAGAATGTAAGAATTTTCCTCTTGCTTAAAACCATAGTAATTACAAGATGTTACCCAAACTAGTGAAGCATTACTTAGGTCTTAAACCAGATATGATTCTATACTGCTAAACTTTGGGAGGTTTTAATTTTCTAATGAAAATTGTCTTAAGATAATTTTGCAATTTAGTTTACTAGGTTG
This sequence comes from Chelonia mydas, assembly GCF_015237465.2. NCBI lineage: Eukaryota > Metazoa > Chordata > Testudines > Cheloniidae > Chelonia > Chelonia mydas. The sequence continues at coordinate 113,046,921 of NC_051246.2, read as the reverse complement.
ACACCTAGGATATGTCTACACTGAATCTGGGAGCGAGCCTCCCAGCCTGGGTAGACAGACTAGCACTGGCCATGGGCAGCGGATAAAGCTTCCCCTGGGGGAGGCTAGCTCCCTGTCCCGCATCTTCTGCTCACAGCACCCCTGCTCTGCCCCAGGCCTCCCTTCCCCGCTGCCACCACTCGCCACTTTCCTCCTTCTCCTCCCCCTCGAGGCCCCCACTGCCCGCTGCTCCCAGCGTCCCTTCTCCCTCCACCCTCTTCCCCGTGAAGCCCCCCACCACCCACAGGGATGCAGAGAGTTGCAGGGACCTATGGAGAGGGGGGTGGAGTGGAGAAGAGGAGGTGACTCAGCCAGGCAGTGGCGGACAGTGGGGGTCTTGGGGAAGGGGCAGAACAGGGATGGGAAGAGGCAGAGCGTAGGTGGGGCCACCACGGCCCAGGCATCCGGTGGCAGCTGGGGAGCCATAGCCTCCTCTGGCTTATTATACCTGCTGCCTATGGCAGTAGCACACTAAAAATAGCAATGTGGACTTTGCAGCTCAGGCTGAAGGTGAAGCTCTGAAGCCTAGGAGCTCGAACTTCTGCCTGAGCTGGAATTTCCATATGGCTATTTTTAGTGCACTAGCTTGAGCCCTGCTATCCTGAATCTGTCTACCCGAGTTGGGAGACTTGCTCCCAGCTGCAGTGCAGACATACCCCCTATAGGCCATCTTCAAACAGAAGGAAAATGAACTCTGATCTCAGTGTAAGGCAGAAAATATTCCAAGGTATTCTGGCAGGGGGCAGAAATGCACTCATTCCCAAAAGGCTAATAGGCTGGCTGATGCTACCTGGGGCATAAAGAAAGCCTGAAGATGTTAGATATTAGATGGGGTGGGATCTGAGTTACTACAGAAAATTCTTTCCTGGGTATCTGGCTGGTGAATCTTGCCCATATGCTCAGGGTTTAGCTGATCGCCATATTTGGGGTCGGGAAGGAATTTTCCTCCAGGGCAGACTGGAAGAGGCCCTGGAGGTTTTTCGCCTTCCTCTGGAGCATGGGGCACGGGTCACTTGCTGGAGGATTCTCTGCTCCTTGGAGTCTTTAAACCACGATTTGAGGACTTCAGTAGCTCAGACATAGGTGAGAGGTTTTTCACAGGAGTGGGTGGGTGAAATTCTGTGGCCTGCATTGTGCAGGAGGTCGGACTAGATGATCATAATGGTCCCTTCTGACCTTAATATCTATGAAGGGAAGTGGCAGGCACCAGAGTCCAAACTTTCCAATATAATAATTTAAGGCTGAAGTGACCAAAGAAGCCTAGGGGAGTTAGATGCCCAATTTCTAAGCCTAAAATATTACAAAACGAACTTCTTTAAAGTGCTTTTTAAGAAGAAAATAGTGATATTAAGTTAAAACTTTAAAATGCTAATTTTAAGGATAGCAGAAAGAACAAAATTCAGATCCAGGTGGTTTTGATATTTGATACACTTTGTTTTCATAGCACTGAGTTCTTCCTGACCAGGACTTCAGAATAACTGAAGAGTTTTACACTGAAAGCCCAATGCATGCTAGGACAGGTCTCTGGAAGTTTTAGTCTCTCCTGTATGACTACTTGTACACAGGGCCGGATTAACTCTCCTGTGGGCCCGGGGCTATTAGATTTTGTGCGGCCCCTGGGGGTTTGGAGCAGGGGTGTGGGAGGGGGTGCAGCTCCAGCTGGGGGGGTGGGGCCAGGGATGGGACGGGGTTGGGGTGCAGCAGGACGTGCAGGCTCTGGGTGGGAGTTTGGGTGCAGGAGGAGGACTCAGGGCTGGGGCAGGGGGTTTAGGTGCCAGAGGGGGCTCCGGGCTGGCTTAGGGGATTAGGGTACAGGAGGAGATGCGGGGTGCAGGCTCCGGCCGGGAGGTGCTTACTTCGAGCGGCTCCTGGTCAGCGGCACAGTAGGACGAAGGCAAGATTCCTGCCTGCCCTGGCTCCGCGCTGCTCTGCTCCCTGAGGTGGCCGGCATGTCCAACCCTTAGGCAGAGGGGCCAGGCCACTCTGCGCAGTGCATGCTGCCCATGTCCGCAGACGCTGCCCCTGCAGCTCCCATTGGCCATGGTACCCGGCCAATGGGAGCTGTGGAGCTGGCGCTGGGGGTGGGGGCAGCGCACAGAGATTCCCTGAATGCTCCTTGCCTAGGAGCCACAGGGACACATTGGCGAGCTGGTGCTTGTGGCTCCAGCCCCAGTGGGGGCAGGGAGGTGAGGCTTGGGGACCAGCGTCTGGCCCACGGTGCGGAGACTTGCCACGGGCCAGACGAAAAGAAGCAGGGGCCTGCATACAGCCCGCAGGCCTGTGGGGCCCCCCTTAGCCTGAGGCCCCGGGCTGCAGTCCCTAAAGTCCCTGCATTAATCCAGCCCTGTTTGTACAGCACATGTGGAATCAATAGAGATCATGGGTGCTCAGCTACTGTGACGGCATATCTGAGAATCTAGATAGAAAATAAGATAGGCACTTAGACTTGTTAAGGAGGCTTTCTCCTAACGAGCTCCCAGGAACTGATAATATTATACATTCCACTTATACATTCCAATCCACAGGAGTTGTACGTGTGTAAACCAAGAGCAGAATTCATCACAGTCTTTAACATCTGGAAAAAAGACTAATGTTTTCTAAACTATTGCATTTTATTGTGCTTCGTCTGCTGTGGTTTAGTGTATTTCTTTTTAACGTTTTATTTAAGTGAATAATGTACAGCAATAAAATTATGCTTACTGGCAAAAGATATGTATCTATCAATACAAGGAAAAATGGAAAATGACGTATAGAAGAATAGCTCTGGGTTTGCAAGGCACAACAAAATGCATATAAGACAGTAATTTATATTAAATACAACAGAACTTGAAGATTATTAAGGTTGCAAATTCAAGCACTCAAAAGTGAGGCAATGTCAGAATTAAGATTGCCTGTGCAACCTTAATTCAGCCCCATTGTGTATAGGCATTATGATAGTCTTTTATTATATGGTCACATATTTTTTCCACTGGATCCTTGCCTTATTCCATGTACAGGATGGACCTGACAACTCAGGGCTGTGTAGAGAAGGAGACTTGTCTGTAGGACCCCTGCCTCAATCACTGCAGAACCTGAAGGTGTGTACTATTTGTAGTACTGGGGCAGGTGACTGCAGCAGGAGAAAGGATGGTCTCGTGGTTAAGGCAGTTGAATGTTGCCCCACAGAATTTGATTCTATCTCTGCCTCTGTCACAGAGTTCCTATGTGCTGCTAGTCAAGTCACTTAAACCAAACTTTTCACTGGTGGGCATTCAAAATTAGTGGACACTTTTGACCTTAATCTCTCTGTGCATCAGTTCCCTATATTTCAAATGAGGATAATACCCCCTCATCTCATAGGGGAGTTGAGTAAATAGATTCATTGGTGGTTGGGAAGCAATCGGATATAGATGAATGCCATAGAAAATCCCATGAGGAAATTCATAATTCTATCTTCAGAGCGGGGTTTGAATAGTGCGCAATAAATGAGGCCTGGGGCTACACACTGAACAATAAGGACAAAACAAAATATTGAATTGCTGTCACTAAGTGAGCACCATATGTTCTGTGCAGGGGTGAAAAAAATCATATGGGATCATGTAAGACTATTACAGCAGATGGAGAAGGAGCCCGAATGGAGGTTGCACAGACAACTTTAATTTTTGCATTTTCTAACTTCTGAGTGCTTGACTTGAAAATCTTAAGTCATGTTGTTTTAAGTTTGTGTGCTTGTAACTTGCTCGGTTTTACAGAACAAGCAAATTCCATCATGTCGCATCAGATTGACCCCACCTCACTGGTCATCAGCTGCATTGGACCCTTTAAATCCACTGAACTGACCTTTTCTCTTGAGTTAATGGAGTTCCCAGTCTTCTCATTCCCAGTCTCTTCCCTTTCCACATCCAATACCAGTCTCCTTGCCCAACCCGTCTCAGTTCCCCCTCCAAACTTCTTGTCTAGCCTGATCTCCCATGCTGGGCCCCTCATCCAATCTCAGTCTCCCTTGCATCCCCTCCCTGGCTCCTTGTCCTAGTCTCTTTGCCCAGTCAGTCCAAGTTCTCCCCACTCCCTCCAGTTCCTTGTCAGATCTGTCTCCCCTCCAACCTGCCCTTATTCTCCCCCAGCCGCTTGCTCCTACTTGGTCTCCTTCCCAGCTCCTCGTACAATATGTGTTGTCCCCCCATCCCAGCTCTCAATCCCAGTCTCCTTGTGTAACCCACACACCTCCTGGGTGTGGTGTTCTGTCCCGGCTAGTGGCACCGAGACCACTGAGAGAGAGAGACTGAGTCTGTGCTACAACCTTAGCTAACAGCCGATTGGTTTTTAGCTCATGCAGTAGAGGCTCATGCACTAAGCTCCAGAGATCCCCGGTTCAATCCTCCCCACTGACAACCAGGCGCTGTCAATGTTACACTTGCTCAACCAGTTCCAGCCTCACGTTCCTATCTCCCCCATGGCTCCCAGTTCTTTCTACTTGCCTAGCCAGTCCCATTCAGTTTCTCTACACCAGTCTCACTGAACTCCTTGTCCCAATCTACTTCTTTCTCTCCCCTGGTCCACCTTGTGTCCCCTTTGCATTTGAATCAGATGGCTTTCCCCTCCATTCTGCATGAGTGTCATTGAGAGGAGGAGAGACAGGCTCCTTGCTCTCAGTTCTGGAGCCCTAGACCCACCCCACCTGGGAGCAGTCATTTAGGGAAAGTCCTTTTAAGCTTCTGTGACCCTGGCCTGGAGCATGCTCAGTTGCTCTGTGGGGATGGTGTGTGTTCAGTCTGGTCAGCACTAGGCGCTGAGAGGCTGGAGTACACCAGAGGGGTCATTTCAGAAAAATTTGGGGAAGGAGGTTTATAAGAGCATGTAGAACATTCTCTGTCCCAAATAGCATCACGAATAAGAAAAACTAGGCAATTATTGCTTTCCCATTGCTTCATCCAAAGTCTGGAGGGGACAAATCAAGACCTGGGGGGAGAACAACTGCCCCTCTTCTCCCCCTTGACCCGTAGCAAATGATGCCCCTGGAGCACACTGAGAACCTTTAGAGATTTTAACTCTTAGACTTTAGCAAGTCTCTACTGAGCGTGTGCAAACTGCAATTATTCAAAGCTTATGACATGGCCATATCTGGGGGGATATTCACAGGGCAAAAAGCCCAGCCCTGACAGAAAGGCCACCCTTTGCCAGATTTCAAGTCCCTGCTTCAACGCATGGGGGTTTGAGAGCTTCTTAAAGAAAGGCCACCAGAATTTCATTTTAATGCGCAAAAGAATGTATTATTTCCTAACCTTCTTCTTGAAAACAGCAGAACTCTCATGGCTAAAATTTTCCAAAAACCTTCAGCCTGAGGCATTCAGCCCAAATGGTTAAAATTTGGCAAAGTTATAAACAACTGAAAACAGGGTCTTATAATGGGAAGGGTCAGGCAACCTTAATGATAGGCAGTGCTATCTGCACTGCCTACACTCATCCATTCTTTATGGAAGACATATTGTATCCATATGCTCTGAGATAGTGGTTGCTAAAATTAGAGCGTGTTCATTCAAAATGAATCAATATGGCAGTGATTTTGTACTTACTAAAATGCTGCTTTTATTTTGTTTTATTATTCTGGGAAAATCCATAAACCTCTTTGCCTCATTTGCATGCCACCAGCATTGGTCTTTGATGTAAACCATCCCTGAGGGCCAGGTCTGCCGCTGGTGTAAATTGGCCCATTGCGCCATTGAAATCAATTTCAGCTGATTTATACCAGCTGAGCTTCTGGCTCTGAAATTCCATTAAATCCCACCCCCATTTAAAAAAAAAACAACGATGTATTACATCAGACTTACATACTGCTCAGGTTTGAAGTGGTTTAGTGACTTTGTAACAAATTGTATTAAGCATCTTTTTTCTGCTTTTTCTCATTTGAAAAATTGTAATTATTGTTAAATTAAAATATTGGATATGGTACATGTGAGAAGCTTTGGTCACTGGCTTGGGACTCAGGGAGCAAGACAGTATGTTTTGTGACTAATTCTTTTCCTATAAATATTAGGCCTCATTCTGTTCCACTAGCGTACCTCTGGAATTATGCCACTCTCAAACTAGTGGAGTGGAGAATCAAGACCAACATGTTATTGCTCTGTTGTGAAAGCAACTAAACACTGGGAACCAGATCCTTAGCTGATGTAAATAGGGATAGCTCCATTGACTTCATATTTTAGTTAAATTAATGAACCAGGCTGGAATTCTTTGTGAAAGTCAAAACGGAATATTTCAGTACCAGAAGATAGGCTGAGATAGGTGTGGAGTTTTGGATAGGAATCAAGCATTTACAAGGCATCAGGAAATAATCTGCCCGTCTTCACTGACTTCAGTGCAGCCGCACTGATGTGCTCTAGTTAAGGATCTGGGTCTGGATGTTCACTCACATAGACCTTGACTCTGAAAGGTGCTGAGTGCCTCCTTGAGAAGTACTGTACGCCCTCAGCTTCCATGGGAACCGAGAGCAACCAGTACTTTGCAGGACTGGGGTCTTAGCTACCCTGTATGAATGAATGAAGTTGGTGAAGAGCAGACATTTCCCGAAGACTTGCCAATACTTGATTCTCATCCAAAAATCAACACCTACAGTAACTCAGCCCACCTTCTGGTTCTGCAGTGTTAAGTTTTAATTCAGACAAAGATTTCACAGCTTGATACATTCATGTACTTACAGAATATAGAGGGCTGGAGTCTCCTTTCACACTGGTTATACACTGATGTGACTCCATTGACCTCATTAGAGTTACTCCAGATTTACATTGGTGTAAATGAGAGGAAAACCACACTCACATGTCATCGGGAGAACATCACCTGATAAAGTGACAGACTTTTTCCCCCACTCAACAGGGCCTTCAATTTCAATAACTGAAAAATAGTGAAAAAACACAAGGGAAGATGTTTATAATTCTTCTAGTGCTGTGATTCTCAGGAATTTCCACAGCCTTACCCAAGGTTAATAGAAAAAAGTTCCAGGTTCCTCTTTCCCATTTAGCCATCAAGAAAGGGAGTGCCTGACCTGTTCCCATTCCCTGGGGGAGGAGTGCATGTGCAAACCACTAGTTGAGAATCTAGTGTAAATCCCTATAACTGCAATTATTCTGCATACCTTCTGCATTAGGTTACACAATGACTGCAGGGAACAGCATGTTATAACAAGGTGTGTGAGTCACAAAAGGTAAAATTCTTATATAATTGTTTATAGTACAGTTCAGCTGAAAGGACTGTCAGAGTACAGGAATCTTGACAAGAGAGACAGCCTGGCAGAAGCAGGGCAAAATAAAGCAGATACGATCCATGTAAAATCTTGTCAGCGTATAGGATGAAAGAACATCCCCGGAAATCCTGCGGCATCTGGAGATATCTCCCCCTAGGACATAGATTTTAATGCAAGTTTTTGGTGCTCACACATTGAGTCTGACACCATCACAGCAGACTGGGAGATGGAATTTCCTTCAAAGCCCTACATTACACAGCTCTGGCCTACACCTCTGATGTCTCTTTCCATGTTCCTCTCTGCCATCCTCACTCCATCAGCAGGACCAGTCTAGATCCACTGTCAGTTTCTTTTCCCATAAACACCTCTGTGCATCTTTCCATGCTGCTCCGTATGCTTGGAACCAAACCTGTTTGCCAAGCCACTCCCCCGGCCTCATTCAAATCCTTCCTAATGAGTTCTGTCATCTCACTGTAGGATGGGGATCTCAGACAGGATAGTCAAAATATGGAGAGCATTCAGAGAATACACATCTTACAACTCCTTATACTTAGGGCTGTCAGTCTATGTATGAGATGACTTCGGTGACTACCTACGTGGGGAAAAGGAGGAGGCACTTTCTTCTAGTGGACAAAAGGCATAACAAGATCCAGTGGGTGAACACTGAAGCTTGACTAACTCAAGCAGGAAATAAGATGCATAGTTTTCATAGTGAGGATAAGTAACGCTTAGAACAGTTTACAAAGCACTGCGGTGGATTCTCTATCCCCTGAAATCTTTAAATCAAGACTGAATTTGTCCACAGAAGATAAGCTTTAGTTCAATCACAAGTTATTGGCCTTGATGCCAGAATCGCTGGGTGATATTCAATGGCCTGTGTTATGCAGAGGTCAGACTAGATGAGCACAGTGGTCCCTTCAGGCCTTATAGTCTGTACACACACACACACACACACACACACACACACACACACACAAATAAAAATAACAAAGTCATCCAGATGCATACTTGATTTTTTCAGAGAGCTTGGTGTTCTCATTGTGACTGTTGCCATTCACCTCCACTTCTTCCCTCTGCCCTTTTGTCTGTTTGTGACTCACGAGTTGTGTCATGTCAGTTTTAGATAGTCCTTGCCTGGAAGAAGTGACTACAGCCCAAATCTCTTTTCTGACCAATCTCTGCTCAGGAGCAAGGGAGGCAAAGATACCATTTTTATGCTTTTCCTATTCTGGGGCCACTTGGGAGAAGTTTCAGCCCCTGCTACAAGTTAGATAGTTGCAGGGGTGACTATCAGACCCCAGTGTGCTATTGTCAGTGGATTTGAGATGGGGACTTCGGAGCTTCATTCTTTGGCTGCCATGAGCTGAGGGCATGGCAGAGGCACTGTGCTCAACACCTAAGAGAGAGGGAATGCTCGGCATTGTATTTAGTGTCCCTCTGGCTAATTTAGGAATAGCCTTGACTATCTGTAGACTGGCAGGCATTCAGGACTGGCTCAGGCAATGTAGCTAGATTGGCAGACACAGGAATCCCCAAGTCAGGGGATCACCAGTGCTAATGTGACGTTTACTGGTCATGCTCCAGTGTTGCCTGGGGACACAGAGCTCTGTGGTGCAATTGGCCAGCCGAGTTCTGTAGAATCTGAGTGCTTCTTGAGAGCAAACACAACAGTGAAACCTCTTTCTTCCCTGCAACTAGGCAATGTTTTTTTTTTTATAAATACAAAAGTATGAGATTGGGGGTATGTCTACATAGCAAAAAAGTAAAAATAAAAAAGGCAGCAGAGGGTCTCAGAGCCCGGGTCAGCTGACTCAGGCTCGGAGGGCTCATGCTACGGGTGATAGCAGTACAGACGTCACTCATGCTGGAGTCTGAGCTCTGAAACTCCACAACAGGGGAGGGTTTCAGAGCCCTGGCTCCAGCCCCTGCAGGAACATCGATACTGCTATTTTTAGCCACCTAGTGAGTGTCCACAGGTCTGAGTCAGTTGGCCCAGACTCAGACTCCCTGCACAAGGCTTTTCTTGCTATGTAGATGTACCCTGAGGGGGCTAATGCAGGAAGGCCGGGTCAAAAGGTGGGCCCAGTTCTGGATGCAGGACTGCTAGTGGTCATTCTTATTTCAGCTGTCAGTGAGTTCCGTAGCCTGGGTCCCATTTGAGGAAGAGGAAGGTTCTATCTTCTGGAGACACAACTTTCACTCTATTGGCTACATCTTCAAATTGGACCCACAATTTCAGCAAGCACATTGCAATGCCAAATTCCACTCGGCCCATTCTGATGGGGAAAGAACTGACTGCTTTGGAGGGCAGCCGCTGGGACAGACTAATATTATTAATCCTTTGCTGTCACAAGCACTAAATACAATGCCTGCAAGCCCTACTTTAAAACCTACTAAAACACAATACACCTTAAGATGTTTACTGTGAGAGTGTTTCAGTCACCTGGTACAAATGTATCATGTTATTTTTAATCTGCACGTGCCCCCAAACACACATACTCACTCACTGCTGATACTAGGTCCTGATCCTACCTCAGGATCTGTTAGTGCAACCTCCTATGCTATTGACTCTGCATGGGCCCTGGAGTCCAAGCTAGCAGATGTCAATGCAAGATCAGGGCCCTAACTGGCTGCCAAAATATGAAATTTTTTAACTGGTACTACTTCTTAGCTTAGCAGGGGGTCCTGGTTGACAATTAGGGCTCCTAGGCCCTATGGCAACACAAAGAATAAATGATAAATTAAGACTATCCTATCCTTAGAATCTCTATACCTCTGCATCTGATGAAGTGAGCTGTAGCTCACGAAAGCTTATGCTCAAATAAATTGGTTAGTCTCTAAGGTGCCACAAGTCCTCCTTTTCTTTATACCTCTCATGTTCAAAGTCAGTTTGAACAATGAGCAAACTAGACCATTGAAAACTTTTTTGAACCAAGAAGCTATTTCCCCCGCCATTTTGGATGCCAGGAACTGGACCAAAGTAGCAAACAGATGGAGTGCCTCCGTGTTTTATACCACAGGTCTGACCCGGCAGCCCTTGCTCACATGAGCATGCCCAGGTGTGCTACAAAGCGTTCAGCCTCCTTCCACAGCGGATGCTGTTCTACATCAGCACTTCAAATACAGGCACCTCTCTGGGTGCCCAGCTAGTCATCCTATCAAATGGACACTGCCATTAGTGCTGTACCTCCACAGTTGTCAAATAAATCACCAAACCGGGCCTTTCACTCACTCATCCCTGAGGCGCCATTCCATTGCTTGTTTTGTTTCCTACTGACTGTGAAATGGAAGGAGTGCTGAAGTGGAAACCTTCCAGCCTTTGACAAAGTTTAGCAGAGAACCAGTAGCTTGCTTACAGTAATGGAGCTTCATGGCAACGGAGAAACGGTTGATGCATTTGTCAGATGATGGTACAGTGCTTCTGTGCCCTGAGCAATTGCAGGCACTCTCTTTGCTTTGGCTAACATATGCAACATCTTATGACCTTACTTTCTAGCGGGCTTTGAACACCATGTTATTGACCACTATTGTTTTTGTCCTTTCATTTGCCTTAGTTCTAAGGGATATGCATAATTTGTCTTTTGGGCTGTGCTGCCTTGGTTCCTTTATGGCTACTCAGTTTCTCTCCTGCTGCCATTGTTCTTCTAGGGAGTCACAACACTGTAGTCTGTATTCTCAGATTACATATATTTTGACAGTCCAAGCAGTCTTCTTAAATGGTTTGGCCAGGTGCCTGCTGCAACGTAGCTTGTGTTGGCGGCCACAAATGCTTACAGACTCAGGGCCTTCCCTTTGCCACTATGCAGCTAATCTTAATTTGGTACACAAGTGTCAACCGGTGTCGTCAAGGAAAGAGGGATGAGGGGATATTGGTACAGCTGGAGGAAGTATTTATAGTTGCTTTTTTAAAACAGTATAGATCCCATCTCTGTGAGTGTGTGTAACACAATCAGGGACCCTAGCTTTTCATGATTCCATGGCTGCAGGATTTCCTGTGGAATTCTCTGCTGACCATAAAAGAAGCTAAAAATAAATGCATTAAAAATGACACCCACACGCAATCATACATACCAGTCTGCCTCAGCCCTGGCCAATGAATTATTTAATGGCTAGAGGATTGTGAAAGGTGTGGGCTCCTGGAAAATGGCAACTAATAATGAATTTTGGGGGGCATAAATCTCCAGCTAGCTTCACGTCTGAACATTTGTAGTCTTGCTGCAGAGATCATCTTGAGCTTCAGGAGCCCTGAGCAAAATACACATTAGTAGTTATGAAGATCCTGGGAATGAGAGTCTGGGCCTTAGCACCAGGATTCGGGTTCTGCCTTCCAGCCAGGAATCAGCCCAGGAATCAGCCCTAAGATGCAAAAAGCTACAGGAAGCCTTTAAAGAGAGGGGCTACCCCTGGCATTTGCCGCTAAAGTTACAGGGGAGATTTTCAAAGGCAGAAATGGAAATGAGCAAGAAAGCCAGGGGCCTAGCTGCTTTTTGTGCCTTTAAAAATCTCACCTTAGAGACAATCCACACAACCACAACAGAGTAGGTCTGATTCAGAGCTCATTTACACTGGTGTGACTTCACTGACCAGAATGGAGCTACTTCTGGTTTACACCAGAGTCACTGAAAGCAGAATAAGGCTCAAAGCCTCCAAATCTGAATGTAAACATGTCAGGCCCAATTCACCATTGCCCTGCATTTTGTCATTTACACCTGTGCAAAGTGGGTGTAAAAATCTACAATTCCTGATCCATTTCACACCCGTGGCACTGGTGGAAGTGACAACACAGATACCAGGCAATGGAGAATCAGCCCCAAACTGTGTAATGCTTCCTTGCTATGGGCTTCTAAAGTACATGAAGGCACAATCTGCACAAGCCAGGGGATGGACTTGGTGACTTAAGTGGACTTCTGTCTCTCTACCTTCTGGGAGTCTCTAGCATGTTCTGGCCTGTCTTGCAAGAGTGAATAGTGGAAGGAGGGAACAGTGCCTGGAGTCTTTCCACCCTTGTGCTGCTGTAACAGGGGCCATCAGAATCCCATTCCTCGCATTCCCTGAGACCGAAGCAGATGGGTTATAGCACCACCACTGGCATGAGACACTCAGGAGGGGTGGCACCACCCCTCCAGTGCTCCAGCAAAGGGCCTAAGGTGAATGCAAGCTGTACCCATTTAAAGGCATAGCAGTTACTGCTATGCATGCTCTCCATTAAAGGATTCAGGCGTGAGGTTTCCAGTCACTGCAAAATCAGTGGTACTTTGCCATACATACACACACTCTTTAATGCAGCCGTGGCTTCTAAAGCCACAGTCTAGCTGCCAGGTTGCTACTACAGTGACCCAGACCTGCATTAGCTGAGTAGTACCAGCTGTTAACAGGACATTATTAAATAGGACCACACCAGGACAATGTTAGAATTGTAATAATATCTCTGGGAAGGAAGAGAGGGAGAGATTTGTGGCAGCTGGAGCTGTAAACCCCTCTAATCATCCCAGGATGTTGCAGTGAAGTCATTACTTGTAGCAAACATCCTATTGACAGGAGAGTGAAGAAAGGTGGCTCTTGTTCTGAGGACTAATTCTATATTTTTCAAAGCTTCTCTGATTGCCTGGGGCCAGAGGACCTGTTATTATTTCACACTTTGCTCCTTTTCGGTAAGGAAGCTACATCGTGGAAGATCATTTCCTAGACTATTTGCATAAAACAGGCCATTGGCTATCATATGTGATTCATGGTTTCAAAACTAGTCTTTGGATTTCTGTAGCGCCCAGAGACTCCAACTGAGATCAGCACCCCATCGTGCCAGGTGCTGTACAAACACGTAGTAAGTGATAGTCCTTGACCCAAACTGCTTACAGTCTAATAGACAAGATAGGCAAAGCATGGGAGAAAAGAATTTGATAAATGGGGAACTGAGGCAAAGACATTCAGGCCTGGTTTACACTTAAAAGTCTTACCAGTATAACTATTTGGTTAGGGTGTGATTATTTACCAAAATAGTTACCTTGGTACGATCCATAGTGTGGACCCAGTTATAGGGAATATGGCGGAGATGCTACTTTCCCACATAGAAATAAACTCCACTGGTAGAAGCACTTTTATGTGCAGACAAGCCCTAGATGACTTGCTCGAGGTCACAGAGGAAGTCGGGGCAGAGTTGGAAAGCGAACCCCACTCCCCCGAGTTCCAGCTCATGGCCTAGAGCCAGCAACCCAGCCTTCCTTTCTTTCCAAAAGCAGTTTTCAAGAAGTTCAAGCTACAGCTCACACTGGTCTGCTCTGGAGTCATTACTTGTTATTTGTATAACACTAGAGCCTAGAGGGACCCCCTGAGATCACAGGCTCATTGCACTAGATGCTCCCCATACTCATAGGAAGAGACAGTCCCAGAAGAGCTTACAATCTAAATAGACAAGACCAGAAAAAGGGGAAAGAAAAGGAGTATTATCCCCATGTCACACATGAGCAGGGATCCTAGTTTTCCATGATAACACCCCCCCCCCGAAAATTCTCCAATAAAATCCTCCCAAACCTGTGTTTTTCCGTGATTAAAATGAAACACTGAACTTTAGTTTCTCTAGCCACAATATATATAGGTGTCAGTTGAACACAATGTTTTATTGGTACGCAAGTAGAACCCCGTTTATCTGAGCCTCCATCACCCAGCTCTCCGTATTAACCGAACCACCAGCTGCCCAGGGCTGACAGCAACTGGAGTGGGGCTGACTGCCCAAGCCCCCGTCGCGCAGGGCTGACAGCTTGAGCCCCTCACCCCCAGCTAAAAATTTGCCAGTTCTCCTGATTATCCGAATGTTTGATTATCCGATCTGGCTGCAGTCCCAATTAGATCAGATAAATGGGGTTCCACTGTAACTTTAAAGCACATCAAAAAAATCAACCACAAGAGGGGGAGGTTGCATGCATTGAATAAGTGACACTGGTAATTTCAGCAAAATTTAGTTAATAGTTAATATTGCATTTTTATTTTTTCACAAAATGTAAAAACTAAAAAGTGTCTGTAAAAATGCAAATTCCACATTTTTCCATGGCAAAAGGATTTCTAGGATCGCTACACATGAGGATCTAAGGCACAGAGAGACTAAGGTGGGATTTGCAAAAATGGTCAGTGTTGGCCTATCTGCTCTCACTGAAGTCTTGCATCTGCAGCATTCTTTATTGAAAAGAGCTTATGGAAAGCCATGTGCCTCACAGCTAGGCTTGGAAGGATTCGATTTTTGTCAGTAAATGTCGATAAACATCAATTTCACTGTACACACACAAACCGATGAAAAAAATATTTCCATTGATGATGATAGAAATTTACAGATAGGCAAAGTAAGAAAAATGCTGCTTGAGAACATGCTAGAGTTTGATTTAAAGCTATTTACTTTGTGTATTTTGACGTGATGTTGACAACTGGAGTTTTAACGGTTATAAAGCTTTCACTCTTTGAATCTCAACATCCTTGGTCATTAAATAATTATCTGACTCTCCATAATTTTCCACAACTACAAACATTTAAACTGATAAAAATAAAAAATAAAATTAAACCCCCATGATTTTGTGCCACTGTGAAAATTAAAATCAATACAAATAAGAAATGCTTCAAAATAAATATTGATACCATCAAAATTATAAAAAAAAATAAAAATCCAGTTCTGTCAAGCCTACTCATAGCTGTACTGCCTTCGCGCATACAGGCTGGTTCAAGTTTTCCAAGCTCCTGTGTCACTGTAATGCAGCATTTCTAATTGCATCAGTCACCTTACATAAGGACAAGCAGTGAGCATCAAATGCTCCGGAGACACTTCTAAGCATCGTGAACAATGGGGGCGGAGGGGGGTGGGTGGGGAGGAGGATACGTCAGTGTGTGGGCTGCACATGGAACAAAAAGGGTTATCTTAAATTCACACTGAAAATAATCTTACCAGTGTTTTGACCCAGAGGCAGTCATTTGCAGAACGAGCTAGAAATAGCATGGCAGCACCCTCTTTTTAGGGTGAATGTAAAGCAATGCTGCCAGGTGAAACGTGACCCTTCTTTGCTTTTGATGGATAAGGAAGGCCTGAAAAGGTTTTGTCCAAAAGACTATTTTATCTGCTTGTTTTTTATATTCAGAAATTCAGGACTTGTCTATCCTCGTGTTTCTGGGCGACACTATGGACAGCTGGAGAAATACCAGGATTATGTCATCCATTACAGCTAGAACACTTGTCCAGACCCTCATCATCTTCCATCCTGTCTACTGCAACCTTCTCATCTCTCGCTTTGACACATCCCATTTTGCTCCCCTCATACCCATTTAAAATATGGCTGCAAAGACAATTTTCCTGGCTCAGCACTTTGACCACATGACCCTCTTCTTTGCATCCCTCCGCTGCATCATACTATTTGTCTTCACATTTAAGACCACCTTTCAAAACCTATCCCCACCCTATCTGTCATCTCTTGTATGCTATTGAGATCTTGACTCCCACCTCCACTTTACCAGTCGGATCTGTCTTGATCACCCATTTGTCAAATTTTCCAGCAAGCACCTCCACACTCTCTTCTATGCTGCCCTCTATACCTAGTAGGAGCATCCTGTGAAATTCTACAAAGCCACATCATTGTCCTCCTTCAACTCTCTCCTTAAAACCTCTCCTCTGCATGGTGAGATAAAACACTCTACTATGGCTAGGCAGCTGATAAGCAGTGGTCACAGCCTCTCGATGATCACAAGCTCATTGTTACCATGTGCTCCCCTGGTCTGCCTGTTGCATCCACCTCACGTCTCCGTCGCTTAGATTTTAAGGTCATTGCTGCATGTGTCAGATCAGGAAAAATAGGTGGTGATACTCGCTAAAGCCCTACCCACTGATGAAGTCCTGTCCACCACCGAGGGGCCACCCTTTGCAGAAAACAGACAATGTGATTCTTTCACCCAACACCAATTAACTGTGCTGCTCCCCACAACACAGACCATTGAATTCTGCCCTCCAACTACAAAACATAAGCTAGACAGAATTTAATTGTGCCTCCCGCAGTCGATACATAACACCCATCCACACACCATACATGTACCTCCCAACGACACAGATCTCCACACAGTGCAAATCCTCACCACAGTTGATACACACCCTGGCATGCATAGGAGCACACACACAGTTGACATAGACCCTTCAACAGTATGCATCCGATGAAGTGAGCTGTAGCTCACGAAAGCTTATGCTCAAATAAATTGGTTAGTCTCTAAGATGCCACAAGTCCTCCTTTTCTTTTTGCGAATACAGACTAACACGTCTGTTACTCTGAAACCTTCAGCATCTGAGACTCAACACACATTATAGACCCCTGAACAGCTCCCCTCAAAATTGATACAGAACCTTCCCCACCACAGCCTCCCACAATTGACAGTCAACATGGCAGAGTCCCCCAATTGATACAGAACCCCCCCCACCCCAAAAATTTATAAACTCCCTTCATCATCCCTCCCCAACCAGCCCTCCACCCCCACTTGATATTCCTCCTATAGGCCTTGGGAGATCTTCATTCCCCTCCCAGGCCTGTGGGGGATACCACCACTGGTGGACCTTTAACTTCCAGACTAGATGGGGAGTGAAGGGGATAGGAGCTGCTGCTTTTCATCCTGCTCCGAGGTTGCAAGCTCCTGCCTTGTGCTTTGAGAGGGTGGGAGACGGAGCACTAGCTGCTCCACGTTCTGAGAAATACGCTGTCCATCAGCAGCCAGAGCAGTTCTGATTTGGCCAAGGGAGCTGATGGTGGTGGGACAAGATGGTGACAAGTTCACAGAAGTGCTAGTATGACAAATGGACACATACTGGCCATTTCCAAGGCCTGGTTGTGTGTTAGTATGGCACCAAGGACAATTGCTGCTCAGGCCTCTGGGCACGACCACCACATAAATAAAAATAATACTAATGGGAGTGAAATCTGATCAACTGAGTGGGGAAGTAACCTTTATTCAGGGAGCCTTAACTCATTGGGCTGGAGCCTCAGCAAGTGTAGTAAATCAGGGAAACTCCGTTGACTTCAGCTGATCCCACTGGAGTTATTTTGATTTACACCAGCTGAGGAGTTGGCTCATCTGCTTTTGTTAGCGCCTATTTAACTCAAATGTCGGACACACCATTGGATGAAAAACTCTTCTGGCAAAGATTCATGCCTCCACTTCTTCAGTGAAGGGCTGAGAGCTCACCTGACTCCTCCTTCTAGCTCCTCCAAGGAAAAACGCCACAAAATGTGGTGAAAAGATAGCCGATAATAGACAGACTCGGGCCAACCATTGCACGAGGAGCTTCCCATACCTGCTGCACAGGGCAGAAGAGAATCCTGGTGGGAAGCAGAGCCCTGGCTCCCTCCTGGCATCCCTGCTGAGATCCATGGTGCCCAGGGCAGGGAAGAGCAGGGTGAGTGTAATGTTCCCCTTCTCCCATACACTGACCAGCAAAGCTGCACCCCCTTTCAATAGTAGTATAGTGAGCATAGTGGTGTGCGTTTCCTGGGAGCCCCCAGAAGGATGTGTGGCTGAGCCACAGACTTTTACTGGGGGATGCTGGCTTGCTGCTCCAGAATGCCTGACAGCACCTTTGCCAAGTGCTGGACAATCCAAAGAGAGCTATTGTCTCTGATTCTGTGGGGATAGATTAGTATATCCATGCAGAGACTTGTCCTAGATACAGAATCAGCCCAACCATCCCTTTTTCAGGGGGGACAGCCCCTGTTTTTGTAAGCAACATATATTGGCCTTTTTCCCAAAGCCCTCTGTGACCAGTACATTTAAATGTAGTTAAAAGCTGCAGCCTATTTGTCTGCTGAGCCATCCCTATCTCTCATAGGCGAGCATGTCCCTCCCAGATAACAACCACCCAGGCAGAGACACAGATAAAGCCAGCAGAGATGCCTTCATGGGGAATTCCAGTTGAATTTTCCATTGGTTTGTATTGGTTGCAGTTAGCAACTGGATTTTAGTACAGAACGGGGAGTATTGTTTTTCAGATGGCTTTTTACCTTGTTCAAAGCAGAATATCAAGCCTTGTGTTCCCTGTTTTTGCTGGAGGTCCCCTCGGAGGATTGAGGGGAGGTCTATCCTGCAAAAATCCCCTGTTGTAGTGATTCTCAGACCATGGGTCAACTGCCTTGGGCTTATGCTGTGGGGCCACAAGTAGCAAGGAAGATGTTCCTGCTCAGGCTCGAGTCCAGGCTTTGAGACCCACTCCTCTCACTGGATTTTAGATCCCAGGCTCCAGCCTGAATGGGAACAGCTACACTGCTATTTTTAGCCGCATAGCATAAGTCCTGCAATCGTGAGTCAGTTGACCTGGGCTCTGAGATTCACTGCTGTAGGGTTTGGGGTTTTTTTTTGTTGTTGTTGTTTTTTTTGCAGTGTAGACATACCCTGCGAAGTGGATTGGGAGCTCTCAAGGCTTGCTTTGAGGGGCATAGTGTTAAACCTTTAAGAGAGGGATATTCTAGTCTGACCTTTTCTATCCTAGGCTTTTTGGCTCAAGATTTCTCACTCGATCTAGCATTGTTTACCTCTGCTGGTGGTAGCAAGGATGGGCATGCTCATATAGACAGGGCTCCAGCAATCTGCTGGCATTGTAAAGCATTGTGCCATGTAGACTCTCTCTGAGCACGGAGACGCAATGGTGCATAAAATGTAATGACTGGCAGAAGGCCTGTCGGCATTAGTACTCTCATTGTTTATATCATCACTGGAGCTGAATTGAGGGTGTAGCAAAGTGATGACTCACTGGCATGGCACCTCCTGCTGGTCATCTTGGGAATTAGCTGCTGTCCAGCCTGAAGTGCCCTCTGCAGGCCAGTGTCTCACCTGCCTTAGGCCCCGTGTCCCTCCCAGACCCCAGTGCCCCATACCTTGGGGTGCTGCCCCACCACAGTACCCCCACATGCTCGGTCTACCCTCCCAGGGGAACCCTCTACCCCGACTTTGCCTCAGTGGCTACTGCCAGTCCTCATCAAGCCCCCCTCACTGGGGCAAACTGCAGTCTGTAAAGGCCACTCATCATTGGCAAGGGGGTCAGACCAGCTGCCTCTGCCTAACCCCAGGCTGCACCTCTGCAACCCCAGTACCTGCTTTGGCCCTGAGCAAGGCCTGGGGATTTGCCAGGCTGGAGCTCCCCAGCCCCTCTTGCCTTTCCCCAGCCCTGCTCTACCTCAGGTACTCTGAGCTCCCAAGCAGCCAGGTCCTTGGCACTCCAAAGCCCTTTTATAGGGCCAGCTGTGGCCTGATTGGGGCGTGGCCCCAGCGGTGGCTGCTTCCCCAATCAGACTAGCCTTTTTTCTAGGAGCGGGGTAACTGCCCCGCTACAGGGGGTAGCAAAAGATTGGAAATATGGGGCAAAAAAAGCTTAGTGTAGATACTCCATTTCTCACGTTCGAGTTAACCAGATGTTAAACAGACTCTCCCCTTCCCTCCCCTCCCCCCAAGTGTTAATAAA
Organism: Chelonia mydas; assembly: GCF_015237465.2. Lineage (NCBI taxonomy): Eukaryota > Metazoa > Chordata > Testudines > Cheloniidae > Chelonia > Chelonia mydas. The sequence continues at coordinate 113,027,206 of NC_051246.2, read as the reverse complement.
GTCTGAATAAAATCCAGTCAGGCAGGTGACACTTCACTGGTGGCTGTGAGATCACAAGCCCACTAGTTCTCTAGTCATCCATAGAGTCTGCCCAGAAAATCAGGGCCACATCTGAATTTGTAAGTAAACAACAGGCAGAAAATTGAGGAAAACTTTAACAAAAAAAAAAAAAAAACACACCCAGCAACCCTTTCAGGCCTCCTTTATCCATTGTAAAGAAGTGAGAGAGGGCACAAGGCCCACATTTTCCTCCCTCCAGAAGTCACTCTTGAACACACAGGAGGTTTATGAAAACGTCTCCTCTTTGTAACAAGAAAACAATCAATACCCCACCCCTTGCTAGGAGTGTGAAGAATCAAACTAACTAAAGCACCAACGCCGTGACTTTCTGTGAGCTTCACGGAAAGTTCCAAAGCAATAATTCACACTTGGTTCTCACAGGGGCACCACATAAAGGTGAACAGCAGCCACTCAGCTCAAACACAAACAACAATTTCTGCCATGTTTGGTAAAATATGTAGGTAGAGGGCCACATTTAATCTGTTAAAGTAACACTGGTTAATTACTGCCTAGCTTGTAGTTCATTTTGTATTGCTGTTCTTTATATTACCATAAGGATATCCAGTGTGGGAGTAATATATACACAGTATGATGAAGAAGCTGGTGTATATGGGAACCGCTGCCTTCTCCTGAACTGAATAAGAACTGCTTAGCTTTGCATCATAAGCCTTCTGTTGCCAACAGCTAGAGTGCTTGGAGTAAATTCAATCAAGTTTCTGGAACTGGAGGATGTCAGTTTAATCCCTCATCTTGCCGTTGAGTTACCATGTTGTGCAGCATTTTGATAACCAGGAAGTTCCTACATGCCATTAATTTATTACACACTTGGCTACAGTGAGATGTAAAATCCTGTGAACCCCTGAAGTTTCAGGATGAGATTTGTTAAACCAAGGGTATCAAATGATGTAGCATGTGCATGAGCGAGATACGTTGTCCTTTATTGACTGGAATTCAGAACTGGTCAGTTGTGTGTCAGGCTTTTTACTGCTAACAGCTAATGGTGATTCTCCTTTAGCTGCCGGGGTAGGAGCTGGTGTTTTGAAGCAGGATGTTCTACATTCTATTGCTGTTGTCATCACCTCTAAATTCTGAGCAATAGCCGTGGTGTGCAGCATTGACCGCCAAGAAGCTGTCTCTGGAATTCCATTGCAGGGAGTATTTAACATAGTACTTTGTAAAACACTTTGAGGTGCCTTATGAAAGACACCAACTAAAATCAAATGCTCTTCCAGCCAATTCCATTAATAAACCATCAATTGTATTTGGGATTAAAATATTTGATAAAAATCAGCATATCTGAGCTTCTTACCTGAGGTCAGCCTTTTGCCAAGACTGATATTGACAATGCTGTTTGTGTGCCCAACTTTGTCATCAATTCTCTATCTTCATTTCAGGCTGGCTTAGCAGAGACTTGCTATTGAATATTCAAAAAAAGACAGTTACCTTTTCCGGAACTGGTGTTCTTCAATATGTGTTGCTCATGTCTATTCCACAATAGGTGTACGTGCTCGCCACGTGCACCGATGCCGGGATGTTTTCCTCTAGCAGTACCAGTAGGGGGAGCACCCCAGCGACCCCTGGAGTGGCGCCTCCATGGCGCGGTATAAGGGGAGCTGCGCGCTCCCCCCACCCCCAGTTCCTTCTTGCCAGACTACTCCGACAGAGGGGAAGGAGGGTGGGATGTGGAATAGACATGAGCAACACATCTCGAAGAACACCAGTTACGGAAAAGGTAACTGTCTTTTCATCTTTGAGTGATTGCTCACGTGTATTCCACAATAGGTGATTCCAAGCTATATCTGTTGGAGGTGGGAGGAGTTCACAGATCCCTGGGATGGAGTACGGCTCTGCCAAACCTGGCGTCATCCCTGGTTTGGGAGACAATTGCATAGTGTGAGGTAAACGTGTGAACCGAAGATCAAGTGGCAGCCCTACAAATATCCTGGATAGGGACATGGGCCACAAAGGCAGCCGACGAGGCCTGCGCCCGAGTCGAGTGTGCCTTTACAGTTGGTGGCGGGGGAACACCCACCAGATTATAATAGGTGCGAATGCATGAGGTGATCCAGTGGGAGAAGCACTGGGTGGAAATCGACCTACCCCGCATGCGTTCAGCTGAGGTAACAAACAGTTGAGAGAACTTCCTGAACTGCTTAGTCCATTCCAGGTAGAAGGCCAGTGCCTTACGCACGTCGAGCGTGTGGAGATGGCGTTCCTCACTGGACGCGTGTGGCTTGGGGCAGAGGACAGGCAGGAAAATGTCCTCCGAGCTCCGAGACCCGCCTGGCCGATGTGATAGCAACCAGGAAGGCCACCTTCCATGAGAGGTGAGACCAGGAGCACATGGCCAGAGGTTCAAACGGGGGCCCTGTGAGACGGGATAACACCAAGTTCAGGTCCCACGGTGGGACGGGGGCCTAACATATGGAAAAAGACAGTCCAATCCCTTAAGGAATGGTCCAGTCATAGCATGGGAGAACACCGTGTGTCCCTACACTGGGGGATGGAAGGCCGATATGGCCGCCAGGTGCACCCTGACCGACAAGGGCGCCAGGCCCTGGGCTCTAAGGTGAAGGAGGTAGTCCAGGATAAGCTGGATCGGGGTGGCCACCGGGGAAACACCCTGCTCAGCAGCCCATCTGGAGAACCGGGACCACTTTGCCAAGTAGGAACGACGTGTGGAGGGCCGCCCACTTTCCAGAAGGACATGCTGGACCCCCTCCGAACACGTCCGTTCCTCCCCGCCTAGCCATTGAGCAGCCACACCGTGAGGTGGAGACCCGCTAGGTTGGGATGAAGCAGGCGGCCCTGGTCCTGGGAGAGCAGGTCCGGGCGGAGCGGCAACGGCTGTGGAAGAGCCACTGCCAGGCCCATGAGGCAATGCTGCCAGGGCAATCAGGAGAACCCGTGCCTTGTCCATTTTTACTTTCTCCAGGATCCTGCTGATGAGAGGGAACGGGGGGGAAGGCATAGAGAAACTGGTCCGACCAGGACAGGAGGAAGGCATTGGAGATAGCGCCCTTTCCCAGACCTGCCCTGGAGCAGAACCGGGAGCAGCGCCGGTTCTGTCTCGTCGCGAACAGGTCCACTTGGGGAGTTCCCCACACTTAGAAGAGCTGGTGAACCACTTCCAGGTGGAGAGACCACTCGTGCTGGGAGGAGAAGTCCCCGCTCAAGCGATCTGACCACGTGTTGCGGATACCCAGCAGGTGGAAGGCCCTCAGAGAGATGTCGTGGGCTATGCAGAAGTCCCACAGTCTGAGGGCTTCGTGGCAGAGGGCGGATGATCAGGTCCCGCCTTCCCTGTTGATATAGAACGTCAAGGCCGTATTGTCCGTGAGGACCCTGACCACCTTGCCCTGTAAGTGCAAGTGGAAGGCCACGCACGCCAAATGCACCACCCTGAGTTCCTTGACACTTATGTGTAGGAATAGCTCTGGGGCCAACCACAGCCCTTGGGTCTGAATGGGCCCCACATGGGCCCCCCAACCCAGGTCCGACGCATCGGACACCAGCTCCAACGACGGGACCCTGTCTCGAAAAGGGACCCCTCGGAGCATGTTGCTCGGGGTGGACCACCACCGAAGGGAGGCAATCACCGGGTCGGGCACAGTGAGGACCTTGTCCATCCTGTCCCAGGCCTGGGAGAACTCCAAGGCCAGCCAAAGCTCATTCGGAGTGTCAAAGTTTGACTCAGACTCACAATTTATCAGACCACTCTGTTTTATTAGCAAAGCTGCTCTGCTAATACATTTAGAAGTGAGCCCCCCCCCCCCCGAGTGGGGCTTGTCTCTCTTAATTTATACAGTTTTTTGGAGAACAAGTTACAGAGAAGTTACAGACAAAAGAAGAAAAAGATTTTAGTCACCACCCTTCGAGATCCCTGAGACCAGTCACGTATCTTCAATTACCTGCCACCCTTAACAATCTCCTTTAACAGCTTCCAGTTAACTTAACTAATTGCCCTTCACACCTTCCATTCTGATGCCTGCTTCTTAGACGTGCTGGCTCTATCTTAATTGCTTCTCCATTCAAAAGCTAACTGTCCCTACGTGTGCTCCCTCAGATACTTTGTAACATGTTTTGGCATGCCCTCTCATATACAATGTATCCAGCATGTCCCCTTATACAACGTTATACTTATACAGTGTTATACTTCCACAGGAGCCTGGTGTGGTGGACCACATACGTGCACACTGACATGTGACCCAGGAGCTGGAGGCACGCTCTGGCTGTTGTCACAGGGAACTTTGTGACCGTGTTGCTGAGCCCTTTTAGGATCTTGAATCTGTCAGGTGGGAGGAAAGCAGTGATCGATGAGGCATCCAGGAGTGCTCCGATAAACTCTATGCACTGGACCGGGACTAATGTGGACTTGGTGTCGTTTACTAACAGGCCCAACCCAGCACACATGGACAGTAGAAGCATCACGTGATCCCGCACCTGCGATCGGGAGCTGCCTTTGACCAGCCAATCGTCCAAGTAGGGAAAGATCTAGACCCCCCAGTGCCTGAGGTAGGCCGCTACCCCTGACATACATTTTGTGAACACCCTTGGGGCAGTGGATAGGCCAAACAGGAGGACCATAAATTGGTAGTGATTCTGTCCTACCAGGAAACGGAGGAAGCATCTGTGCCCCTCGAATATGTGGATGTGGAAATACGTGTCCTGCAGATCCAGGGCGGCGTACCAATCCCCTAGATCCAGGGAGGGGATGATGGAGGCCAGGGAGACCATGCGGAACTTGAGTTTGACCATAAACCGGTTCAGATCCTGCAGGTCCAGGATGGGTCTGAGTCCCCCTTTGGCCTTCATAGACAGTCTGCGTGTGGATCGCTCCTTGGCATAGAACGCCTACAAGTGTTGCACGCCTTAAAACCTGGCGCGCGGGGCATGCCCTGGCCTGGGTACTCTAACTAAATGAACTAACTGGACTCCAGGTAGTAGCACTGAACGAACAAAAAATTCTGGGGACGAGCTACAGCAAAGCTGGAGCAGAGCAGTTCCGAATGCACCTTCATGGGTGGCAAGAAGGAACTGAGGCTGGGGGGAGCTCCCTTTATACTGCACCATGGAGGCGCCACTCCAGGGATCGCTGGGGTGCTCCCCCTACAGGTACTGCTAGGGGAAAAACTTCCGGCACCTGTGCACGTGGTGAGCACGCACACCTATTGTGGAATACGCATGAGCAATCACTCGAAGAAGAATGTGTAGTTTCTCAGTTACTTCTCTAACCGTTAAAGCACTATGAAAGCAGCAGAATGGAATCTGGTTTAGAAGTTCTGACACTGGGTTCAAAAAAGAATTAGGGTAATCAAAGGTTATTAGCCAAGATGGTCAGGGACGCCACCTCATGCTCTGCGTGTGTCTAAACTGCCAGAACCTGGGGTTGGACAACAGGGGATGGATCACTTGATAATTGCCCTGTCCTGTTCATTCCCTTTGAAGTATCTGACACTGGACACTGTCAGAAGACAGGATACTGAGCTAGATGGACCATTGGTCTGACCCAGTATGGCCGTTCTTATGACACCAGACTTTCATATCTTTATGGGCTGAATACTGCTCCCTTTACTCACAAGATTAGCTTAATTGGGAGTAATGGGACTAATAGCATGAATAAGACAAGCAGGATTTCACCCTGTTTCGTTCTCCAACACCAGTGGCAGGCTCAGAAACAGCTAATTTCACTCCTGGGCCCTGATCCTTCAAGAGCCTCCTGAGTGGGTGCAAGCACCTCTAACTCCCATCAGCCTCAAAGGGAGTGGAGAGCACCCAGCACCCCTCAGGACAGGACCACTGTGCATAAACATAGTGTACAATATGTCCAGACTAAAGCAGTGGTTTCTGTAGGGTTTGTATGTTGCTTCTCTTCAAGGACAAAAATAACTCCCCCCTGAAATCACTGGGCCAAAATTCAACCCTTCTTGGAACTCCACTGGAGATACATCAGGGATGGATCTGGCCCATTGTCAGCCAAGAGACTTTCTACGCTTGTAGGGAGCTCTCTTTCCTCGGGCTGTCACCTTAAATATTCATAGCTCATCAGCCTGTCTACGCAGGTATACTGCACTCAGCATCGTGCTCGCTCAGTTAAGAGCTGAATGCATTTACAGTGAAATAATGATCCCTACACTCAGAAATCAACATAAGGGCAGGACAGTTAATTATTTTTCTACAGACAAGCAGGCTGAGAGCCTGACTATATTTTGGAAGCAAACATTTGCTTTCTCTTAGGCTCCCCCTCCAGCCTCACGTATCCCTCACATTAATTAATATGTAGTGCAGTAGTTCTTCTGGGAGTTTAATTATAGCTAGCAGAAATATTCTGAATGTAAGTGAAGTCTAAACCTTTGCCATCAGGCTGCAGAGCTGTTCTTAACAAGTTGCCTGTGCGTGGGCCGGGGAGCCTTGTGTGAGTGTCTTGAACACTGTGCCATTTTCCCTGCTGTGCATTTCTCTTTTTGTTACACTGCAGCTTTTCTGGCAGGGGCTGCTACTTTGTGTTTTCTCTTTAGGATTGTGCATTCAATTTCTTTTGATCACTCAAACAGTAAAGGGGCATTTAGTAACTTAACATGCATTATCTGCTGTTACCTCTGTTCTGTAGATAAACGGGATGGCTTCTTTTCTAAAGAGAGAGATTTTTGCATTGCACAGTACTAGAGACAGGCAAGGTGTTTGAGCAGCACATTCCGTTCCTGTGATTTTAATTGCTCAATTTTCATTCTTCTCCTATTCTTTGGGGTCCCCCCCACGCCCTCTCCCACGCCATTTCATTGTATTATTTGTCAGTCATTAGCTTTACTCTCTTTAAAAAGAAAAAAAACCAAAACAAAGAAAGCTTGATGTGCACTTAAATAGGCCTGGCATTTAAAGCCATGGATCCAATTCTGGAAAACAACAAAATCCACCTAAGAGCACCAGTTGGTTGAAAGGGAGGTAAATCAACTAAAGTTTTTGCATAAGTGTGTGTTTCATTTCCACGGTGCTCACACAGCGTTGTGGAATTCTGAAATTACATTCAGGAAATGTACATGACAAGGCATAAAACCGCGGGATCCAGTCCCTCAGACCTACCGCCCATGGCTACCCTACAGAGCTCGCAGCTGCACTGCTGTAGTGCTACTAGTGTGGACGCTCTCAGGCAACGGGAGAGAGCTCGCCTGTCGACTTACACCCCTGAGCGCCATAACTTACACCGACTTAAGCTGTAGGGTGTACATAACCTTAGGCAAGAAATTTTATTCATATGAGTCACACAACTGAAATTAACAGGATGATTTGTACATGAGTAACTTTACTCAGACATGTTTGCAGGATGGGATCTTAAAAATGACAGTGAATTGATTTTGTGCACAGATTTTGTAATTGCTCTTGTGAGTGTGGCTCCCACATACCGTTAATATACTTTAATATAGTGCCCAGAAGTGTCCCACAAAGTAAAGAACATACTCAAGGATTTTAAGGCCAGAAGGGACCATTATGATCATACACTCTGACCTCCTGCATAACACAGGCCATAGAATTTCACTCAGTAACTTCTGCATTGAGTCTAACAGCCTGTGACTGCATGTCATTCTAAAACACATGCTCTAGTTCAATCTTGATTTAAAGACTTCCCATGATGGAGAATTCACCACATCCCTTGGTAAGTTGTTCCAGTGGTCAGTTACCCTCACTGTTAAGATACCAGGCTTTATTTGCAGCCTGAATTTGTCCAGGTTCAACTTCCAGCCATTGCTATGCTTTGTCAGCTAGAATGAAGACCCCTCTACTCTTAGCCCTGGTTTACACTAGGAGTTGAGGTCGAATTTAGCAGCATTAGATCTATTTAACCCTGCATCCGTCCACACGACGAAGCCCTTTTTTTCGACTTAAAGGGCTCTTAAAATCGATTTCTTTACTCCACCCCCAACAAGGGGATTAGCACTTGCTGGGTCAAAATCGGCCTTGCCGGGTCGAATTTGGGGTACTGTGGACGCAATGAGACGGTATTGGCCTCTGGGAGCTATCCCAGAGTGCTCTATTGTGACCACTCTGGACAGGACTCTCAACTCAGATGCACTGGCCAGGTAGACAGGAAAAGGGCCGCAAACTTTTGAATTTCAATTTCCTGTTTGGCCACCGTGGCAAGCTGCAGGTGACCATGCAGAGCTCATCAGCAGAGGTGACCATGATGGAGTCCCAGAATCGCAAAAGAGCTCCAGCATGGACCGAACGGGAGGTACGGGATCTGATCGCTGTATGGGGAGAGGAATCCGTGCTATCAGAACTCTGTTCCAGTTTTCGAAATGCCAAAACATTTGTCAAAATCTCCCAGGGCATGAAGGACAGAGGCCATAACAGGGACCCGAAGCAGTGCCGCGTGAAACTTAAGGAGCTGAGGCAAGCCTACAAGAAAACTAGAGAGGCGAACGGCCGCTCTGGGTCCGAGCCCCAAACATGCTGCTTCTACGATGAGCTGCATGCCATTTTAGGGGGTTCAGCCACCACTACCCCAGCCACGTTGTTTGACTCCTTCAATGGAGATGGAGGCAACAAGGAAGCAGGTTTTGGTGATGATGATGATGAGGTTGTAGATAGCTCACTGCAAGCAAACGGAGAAACCATTTTTCCCGACAGCCAGGAACTGTTTCTCACCCTGGACCTGGAGCCAGTACCCCCTGAACCCACCCAAGGCTGCCTCCCGGACCCGCCAGGTGGAGAAGGGACCTCTGGTGAGTGTACCTTTTAAAATACTATACATGGTTTAAAAGCAAGCATGTTTAATGATTAATTTGCCCTGGCATTTGCAGCTCTCCTGGATGTACTCCCAAAGTCTTTGCAAAAGGTTTCTGGGGAGCGCAGCCTTATTCTGTCCACAATGGTAGGACACTTTACCACTCCAGGCCAGTAGCACGTACTCGGGAATCATTGTAGAACAAAGCATTGCAATGTATGTTTGCTGGCGTTCAAACAACATCCGTTCTTTATCTCTCTGTGTTATCCTCAGGAGAGTGATATCATTCATGGTCACCTGGTTGAAATAGGGTGCTTTTCTTACGGGGACACTCAGAGGCGCCTGTTCCTGCTGGGCAGTTTGCCTATGGCTGAACAGAAATGTTCCCCGCTGTTAGCCGGGGCTGGGGTGGGGGGGTGGAGGGGCTAGCCACGTGCTGGGGGGAGGCAAAATGCGACCTTGTAATGAAAGCACATGTGCTATGTATGTAATATTAACAGCAAGGTTTACTGTGAAAGAGTGTACCCATTGTTCTATAAAATGTGTCTTTTTAAATACCGCTGTCCCTTTTTTTTTTCTCCACCAGCTGCATGTGTTTCAAGGATCACAGGATCTTCTCCTTCCCAGAGGCTAGTGAAGATTAGAAGGCGAAAAAAACGCACTCGTGATGAAATGTTCTCTGAGCTCATACTATACTCCCACACCGACAGCGCACAGACGCATGCGTGGAGGCAGACAATGGCAGAGTGCAGGAAACCACAAAATGACCGGGAGGAGAGGTGGCAGGCTGAAGAGAGGGCTGAAGCTGAAAGGTGGCGGCAGCGTGATGAGAGGAGGCAGGATTCAATGCTGAGGCTGCTGGAGGATCAAACCAATATGCTCCAGCGTATGGTTGAGCTGCAGGAAAGGCAGCTGGAGTACAGACCGCCGCTACAGCCCCTGTGTAACCAACCGCCCTCCTCCCCAAGTTCCATAGCCTCCTCACCCAGATGCCCAAGAACACGGTGTGGGGGCCTCCGGCCACCCAGCCACTCCACCCCAGAGGATTGCCCAAGCAACAGAAGGCTGGCATTCAATAAGTTTTAAACTTTTAAAGTGCTGTGTGGCCTTGTCCTTCCCTCCTCCACCACGCCTCCTGGTGCTTCTCTCCTCCACCACCCCTCCCAGGCTACCTTGGTAGTTATCCCCCTATTTGTGTGATGAATGAATAAAGAATGCATGAATGTGAAGCAACAATGACTCTATTGCCTCTGCAAGTGGTGATCGAAGGGAGGTGGGGAGGGAGGTTAGCTTACAGGGAAGTAGAGTGAACCAAGGGGCGGGGGGTTTCATCAAGGAGAAACAACAGAACTTTCATACCGTAGCCTGTCCAGTCATGAAACTGGTTTTCAAAGCTTCTCTGATGCACACCGCACCCTCCTGTGCTCTTCTAACCGCCCTGGTGTCTGGCTGTGCGTAACCAGCAGCCAGGTGATTTGCCTCAACCTCCCACCCCGCCATAAACGTCTCCCCCTTACTCTCACAGATATTGTGGAGCGCACAGCAAGCAGTAATAACAGTGGGAATATTGGTTTCGCTGAGGTCTAACCGAGTCAGTAAACTGCGCCAGTGCGCTTTTAAACGTCCAAATGCACATTCTACCACCATTCTGCACTTGCTCAGCCTGTAGTTGAACAGCTCCTGACTACTGTCCAGGCTGCCTGTGTATGGCTTCATGAGCCATGGCATTAAGGTGTAGTCTGGGTCCCCAAGGATAACTACTGGCATTTCAACATCCCCAAAGGTTATTTTCTGGTCTGGGAATAAAGTCCCTTCCTGCAGCTTCTGAAACAGGGTTTAGCAGGCCGTTGATTTCACAGAGGGAGGAGAAAATGAATACAAAACAAATCTGGTCTATTTCTTGTTTTGAGCCACTTCGTCTATCTTTATACATCTTGCTGGCAGCAGACTGTGCAGTACGACTGCTAGCCATCGTCATCTCCTGGGTGCTCGGCAGAAGACGGTGCAGTATGACTCCTGGCCGTCATCTTCTGCTAGCTGCAGATTAAAAGACAGTGCGGGACTGAATCGCCACGAGACGAAACAGGGGAAATGACCTGGCTGAGTCACTCCCATGTTTGCCCAGCACCCGGTTAAAAGAGCACCCAGGACTACATCGATGACGGCTACCAGTCATACTCCACTGTCTGCTGCCAAAAGGCAATCAACTGCTGCTGTGTAGCAATGCAGTACCACGTCTGCCAGCACCCAGGAGACGTACAGTAACAGTCAGCTGAGCGGGCTCCTTGCTTGTCGTGGTATGGCGTCTGCCCAGGTAACTCAAGAAAAAAGGCGCAAAACGATTGTCTGCCCTTGCTTTCACGGAGGGAGGGAGGGAAGGGGGGCCTGACGATATGTACCCAGAACCACCCGGGACAATGTTTTAGCCCCATCAGGCACTGGGATTTCTACCCAGAATTCAAATGGGCAGTGGAGACTGCGGGAATTGTGGGATAGCCACCCACAGTGCAACGCTCCGGAAGTCGACGGTTGCCTCGACGCACTCCGCCGACTACATGCACTTAGAGCATTTGTGTGGGGACACACACAATCAACTGTATAGAAACGCTTTCTACAAAACCGACTTCTATAAATTCGACCTAATTTCATAGTGTAGACATACCCTTAGAGACATTCTCCCCCATAGGTACCGATAGACCATTATCAAGTCACTCCTTAACCTTCTATGACACAACAAGGAAGGGTCATAAAAAGGGAGGAAGGATAAAGGAGACAGAAAGATCTCAAGGATACTTTGTGAGCCATGTGCCCTCTTGAGGGTTCAATTAATTTTTTGTCTTTTTGATATTGCATTCTTTGCCTATGGCCTGGCAATTTTGGGGAGGTAATTGAATGAGGCTAGAAGACCTCAGTCCTTTGTCTGCAGGTCAAGATGAAGTGAGCTGTAGCTCACAAAAGCTTATGCTCTAATAAATTTGTTAGTCTCTAAGGTGTCACAAGTACTCCTTTTCTTTTTACAGATACAGACTAACACGGCTGCTACTCTGAAAATAATGTTCCTGTTAACTGTCTAAGCAAAATTTTAGCTAAATGTTCATACCGAGTCTTAATTTTCATGCAGAATGGCTCCTAATTAACAAAAAATGCATCTGGTTTTCTGTTGTGGGTTTTTTTTGTTTTTTTTTTTTAACATAACCTCTCATCATAGACTACTATGAATGTTTAACGATTCCTCAGTTACTGGAACTGGTTGCTTTTTGCATATAGGAACTTCCCAGAGTGTCTAATCAGGTCCATTCCTCTTTCATATGCTAGAAGGGGAGGGGTATACAATTCCCTATTTTAAATGCTGAATGCAAGTTTCTTGAGTTCTACAGTTCCATTCTCTTAACTAATGGGACACAGTCACATCATAGTCCTCTGATGTGTATGTAGAATCTTGACCTGCAGACAAAGGACTGTTAGTCTCTAAGGTGTCACAAGTACGCTGTAGCTCACTAAAGCTTATGCTCTAATAAATGTATTAGTCTCTAAGGTGTCACAAGTACTCCTTTTCTTCTTTAGGAAGATTATTGTCAGCATTATGTCTACAGATATGCCCCCTTGTGGTTGTTCAGCAGTTGAGCACTATATGAATTCAATCTGACAGGATTTGTTCTTTTCTATGCTGTTGTTTGCTCTCTATAGTATATTTCAGTGGGTGGGTTGGGGGGAGGGGGGAGAGTTCAGGACCTCTGCCTTGCAGTGGGGTAGGGGCTTCAGCCCAGTGGGGTGCACCTGCTGGGGCTTAGAAGCCCTGTGCCCTGGCAGGTGTGCCTTGGCTCTTGAACTTCTGAAGATTGTCGTATGTGGCTCAGAGGCTCAGTAAATTTGGCCACCCCTGGTATATTTGCATGGAATTTATCCCCATTTTATAGATGGAAAACCAAGGTGCAGATGAGTGAAATGACTTCCCACAGGCACAAAGACAGACTAGGAAAACAAGAACTAGAAGTCACAGCTCCTAAACCTCAGTCATATGCATCTTTGCGTTCTGGTTTCTGAGCCTTTACCGTTACAGTAGCGTCGCGCTCTCAAGTTTTTCTCTGCACTCAGGAGGACTAGAGATTAGCTTTTTGTTTAAAATGAAAGCTGAGATTCTCACATAATCACCTGACTCCAGGAGCTGGGACTAAGAAAAAACCCACCAAATATCACAAGACTCATGATTTTAAAAACAAATACCAAACCAACCATGAGAATTAGCACCATTGTTTTCCTAATGAGGCACCACAGTTCCCGATTACAAGTCAACAAGACTTCTCAAAACCAGCAGCTCCCAGTCACTTTGACACCAAAGCCTCCCTCATGATGAGTGAATACCTCTTCTTTTGAGTCCCCCCCCCCCGCCCCTCCACAAAGAACTCTCCCCTCCACTACTAAGAGTAAAACTAAGAGTACATAACACATGTAACCCACTCTTCCATGGGTTGCATGTCTCCCTCTGTGTCTCATCCACTGTGGAGGAGAGTCTGCTACAGCTTCCACTTACATGAAATAGTTTCTCAGCTCAAGCTGTAGAGACTCATGCTTTCAAGTCTGGAGGGCTGAGGGTCAATCCCCAGTGATTATCTACATGACAGTATGACACACGTATACAAGTTGTGCATAGAAAAGGAATTGCACGGGCAAACAATTTTCAACTGTAAAGTGTCTGCATAACTGTAAATATTAATCCATAACTTTAGTCATTGTTTTGACAACTTTTTCAGACTAGCCACAAATTGACACCAAATTGCCTTAACTTGCCTTTGGGATTCAGGGTCCTTCCAGCTGGGAGGAGTTGTGAGAACCTAAGTTTTAGGTAACAGGGCACTTTAATCATGCCTCACTACCTTTATGAAGGTCTATTTCCTTACCTCTTCATTGTAGCAGCTCCATGTAGCAGCAGAGAGCACTACCACCAGAGATTCCCATTAAGAGCATGGTAGCTCAGCTTTCCTCTTGCTTGGAGGGGTGGACCGTTCTTCCTCTCTTATTAATGCCCTGCCCTGGCCAGAAGATGTTGCTTTTGAGGAACACAAAGCTCAGCTTGTGTTTAAGAACTAAGAAAACAAGGCAAACATAGGTGCCCACATAAGAGTGCCAGAAGACCTGTTAGCACCTAGTATTTACTTACTAATGTGCTTTTTTTTTTTTAAAATACCACTGCCACCATTAAGCCCAGGATGCCCAAAGTTTGCCCATCTCAGAGCAACACTGACAGCTTGCCAAAAGCCTGAACACCGTACCTAATTGCTCTCATCTTTAATGCAGAGGTGCGGGTAGCGGAGATTACAGGTATCAGCATGCTATATTCTAGTCTTGAGCTGAGCTGCTATAACACTGGGCTCAAGTTACAGTACTGCCTGCTGGGACATGGCCACAATCCCCTCCCCTAACCGGCCCTCCATACAATTTCCAAAACCCGATGCAGGCCTCAAGCCAAAAAGTTTGCCTGCCCCTGTCCTAGGCCCTTCCCAAGCCCTGGGCTGTTCCTGGCTAAGCCAAGGGCAGCTCCTTGTGTAGTAAGTACTGCTTCCAGCCTGTAGTCACCTGACCCTAGTCCAGTGAGCTTTCCTGACCACATAATCCCTCAGATCAGGAGCTTCACCTGAAGGCTCCTCAGCCCCAATTCAGGAGAAAACCAGATGCAGGTGGAATTGGGCCCAAACTCCCTTCCAGGGCCAGCTCAGCCAGTGACATCCCCCCTGTAATTAATGAATGTGAGGATGTTTCCTAGGAACAGAGAGCTAGAGAAAGGCAATTTTAAAGAGCATCCTCTATCTTGGGGCGGGCAAACTTTTTGTACTGAGGGCCGCAGCGGGTTTCGGAAATTGTAGGGAGGGCCGGATAGGGGAAAGGGGTGTGGCCTGGCCCCCACCTCCTATCTGCCCCCCCCCCGGGACTCCTGCCCCATCCAACCCCCCCAGTTCCCTGATGGCCCCCTGTCACGGAGTGTGGGGGAGTCCAGGCCCTGCACCCCTCTTCCTGGGATTCACTGAGACTCTCAGCCAGCCAGTAAAACAGAAGGTTTATTGGACAACAGGAACACAGTCCAAAACAGAGCTTGTGGGTACACCCAGGACCCCTCAGTCAAGTCCTTCTGGGGGAGCAGGGAGCTTAGACCCCAGCCCTGGGGTTCCCTGTGTTCCTCCACACAGCCCCAACCTGAAAACTAAACCCACCGAGCAGGTTCCCTGCTGCAGCCTCCGTCCACATTCCTGGGCAGAGGTGTTACCTCCCCCTCCCCCTCCTGGCTCAGGTGACAGGCTCTCAGGTCTCCCGTCCCCAGGGCACATTCCCAGGTCAACACTCCCCCCTCCCTGCTGCTTCACATCGTCACATCTCTCCCCCCTTCGAGACTGAACTGAGCGGGGTCACTGTGACCAGTGACCTGGGGAAGTTCGGGGCCCCCTCTCCGGGACAGCGCATCCGCTATCAGGTTGGCCCTTCCCTTCACATGGACCACGTCCATGTCGTAATCCTGCAGGAGCAGGCTCCACCTCAGGAGTTTGGCGTTGGCTCCTTTCATCTGGTGCAGCCAGGTCAGGGGAGAGTGGTCGGTGTACACGGTGAAGTGTCGCCCGAAGAGATAGGGCTCTAGTTTCTTGAGGGCCCACACCATGGCCAGGCACTCCTTCTCGATGGCCGCGTAGTGTTGCTCCCGGGGTAGCAACTTCTTGCTCAGATACACAATGGGGTGTCTCTCCCCCTTTTCATCCTCCTGCATTAACACCGCCCCCAGTCCCGTGTCGGAGGCGTCGGTGAACACCACAAAGGGCTTGTCAAAGTCTGGGTTTGCCAGAACTGGGCCACTGACCAGAGCCTCCTTCAGCGCCCGGAAAGCCTCCTGGCACTGCTCGGTCCAGACCACCTTGTCTGGCTTCCCCTTCTTGCATAGCTCAGTGATGGGGGTGGCTATGGCGCTAAAGTGGGGCACAAATCTTCGGTAGTATCCTGCCATCCCAATAAAGGCTTGGACCTGCTTTTTGGTGTGGGGAGCGGGCCAGTCTCTGATCACCTCCACCTTGGCCGGTTCCGGCTTTAGGCGGCCGCTCCCCACCCGATGGCCCAGGTAAGATACTTCAGCCATCCCCACCTTGCACTTCTCCGCTTTGACAGTCAGCCCAGCCCCCTGGAGTCGGTCCAGCACTTGTCTAACCTGGGACACGTGGTCCTCCCAGGTCTGGCTAAAGACACAGATGTCGTCAATATACGCCACGGCAAAACTCTCCATCCCCCTCAGGAGCTGGTCCACCAGGCGCTGGAAGGTGGCCGGCGCTCCCTTGAGGCCAAAAGGCAGGGTCAGGAACTCATAGAGCCCCAGAGGGGTGATAAAGGCCGATTTCAGCTGGGCATCTGCATCCAGCGGCACTTGCCAGTAGCCCTTTGTAAGGTCCATGGTGGTAAGGTACCGAGCTCCTCCCAGCTTGTCTAGGAGCTCGTCCGGCCTGGGCATGGGGTAGGCATCCGATACAGTGATGGCATTGAGCTTCCGATAGTCCACACAGAACCGGACTGACCCATCCTTTTTGGGGACCAGCACCACCGGCGAGGCCCAAGGGCTGGCCGATGGCTGGATCACCCCCAAAGCCAGCATGTCCCGGACCTCTCTTTCCAGGTCCTGAGCAGTTTTCCCTGTGACTCGGAAGGGGGAGCATCTTATCGGCGGGTGCGACCCTGTCTGCACCCGGTGGACAGTCAGATTAGTGCGTCCAGGCTGGTTGGAAAACAGCTGTCGGTACGGATACAGCACCCCCCTGACCTCAGCTTGCTGGGCAGGGGTGAGCTGATCCGAGAGGGGAATTGTTTCCAGGGGGGAACCAGCTCTGGTCCCAGGGAACAGATCTACTAAAGGGTCATCTCCCTGCTCCTCCCACTGACCACACACAGCTAACACCACATTCCCCCTGGCATAATATGGCTTCATCATATTCACATGGTACACCCGGCGGTGGTGGGCCCGGTTCGACAGCTCCACCACATAGTTTACCTCATTGAGCTGCTTGACGACCTTGAACGGGCCCTCCCAGGCGGCCTGTAGTTTGTTCTTTCTCACGGGGATGAGAACCATCACCTGATCCCCGGTGGCGTAGGCACGGGCCCGCGCCGTGCGGTCATACCAGACCTTCTGCTTCCTCTGGGCTCTGGCCAGATTCTCCCTGGCCAGGCCCATGAGTTCAGCCAGTCTCTCTCGGAAGGTCAGGACATACTCCACCACTGACTCTCCATCGGGAGTGGCCTTCCCCTCCCACTCGTCTCTCATCAGGTCCAGGGGGCCCCTCACCCTCCTTCCATATAACAGTTCGAAAGGCGAAAATCCGGTAGACTCCTGGGGCACCTCCCTGTACGCGAACAGCAGGTGAGGTAAGTACTTGTCCCAATCCTGCGGGTGCTGGTTCATAAAGGTTTTCAGCATCATCTTTAGCGTCCCGTTAAACCTCTCCACCAGCCCATTGGACTGGGGGTGATACGCTGAGGCCCAGTCATGCCGGACCCCACATTTCTCCCACAAGCACCGGAGCAGGGCCGACATGAAGTTGGAGCCTTGGTCTGTCAAGACTTCCCTGGGGAACCCCACTCGGCTGAAAATGGTCAGGAGCGCATCTGCCACGGTGTCTGCTTCAATGGAAGCTAAGGGCACTGCCTCGGGGTAGCGGGTGGCGAAATCTACCACCACCAGAATGTATTTCTTCCCCGACCGGGTCGTCTTGCTGAGTGGCCCCACGATGTCCATGGCCACCTTCTGGAAAGGCTCCTCTATGATGGGCAAAGGTCTCAACGCCGCTTTCCCCTTGTCCCGGGCCTTCCCCACCCTCTGACAGGGGTCACAGGATCGGCAATACTGCCGGACGGTGGTAAAGACCCCGGGCCAGTAAAAGTTCTGTAGCAACCGCTGCCGGGTGCGCCGGATTCCCTGGTGCCCTGCGAGGGGGATGTCATGGGCCAGGGACAGGAGCTTGCGGCGGTACTTCTGGGGGACCACCAGCTGCCTCCTGATCCCACAGGACTCCCCTTCCCCTGGGGGAGCCCATTCTCGGTACAGGAACCCCTTCTCCCACAGGAACCTCTCCTGGCAGCCTCTCCTCATGGTCCGTCCCACACTGAGGTCGGCCAGGTCCCTGAGCTTCTGCAAGGAGGGATCTTTCCTCAACTCGGCCTGGAACTCAGCGGCTGGGGAAGGGATGGGGCCCGGTTCCCCCTCCGTGGCCAGGTCTGAGGCCTCAGCCTCTCTGAGCCGTGCCCCTCGGCGCTCCCTCCCCACCCGAGTAGGGTCTCGCGCCTCCAGTGTGGTACCCTCCCCAGGGTCAGGTCGCAGTGCCCCTCGCCGGCTCTGGCTACGGGTCACAACCAGGGCGGTCTGGGGGTCGCTTGGCCAGTCCTCTAGGTCTCCCCCCATCAAAACTTTAGTGGCAAATGGTGGTGTACCCCCACATCCTTGGGGCCCTCCTTGGCCCCCCATTTCAGGTGTACCCTTGCCACGGGCACCTTAAATGGGGTCCCGCCCACCCCCGTCAGGGTCAGGTAGGTGTTGGGCACCACCCGATCTGGGGCCACCACCTCGGGCCGGGCCAGCGTCACCTCCGCGCCCGTATCCCAGTATCCATTGACCTTCCTCCCATCCACCTCCAGGGGAACAAGGCACTCTCTCCGGAGGGACAGCCCCGCGCCCACCCTGTAAACTGAGCACCCTGAGTCCAGAGCCTCCAGCCCTCTGGCGGGGCTGGCTGGGGGTACTCTTCCCTCCTGAGCAGGTGGCAAACTGGTAGCCCCCCTTTCCTGGGTCGCCTGCCCCTCGTCCAGCTGAGTCCCTACCCAGTTAACCCTGGGTAGGTTGGGTCTGCTCAGTTTGTCCCTGAGCCCGGGGCACTGGGCCCGTACGTGGCCTCTCTGGCCACAGTGATAGCAGCTCAGGTCACGTTGGTCCCCTCGAGCGGGTCGGAGGGGCCCAACACCAGGCGTTCCCCTTTGGAGGGGGTTCTCCCTATTTCCCCGCTGGGAGGCCCCATGGTGACTCTCTCTCTGCATCGGGGGTGGCCTGTTCTTTTGGGATTCCTCCCGGCTACCCCCTGACCGACTGTTCACAAACTCGTCGGCCAGCTGCCCTGCGTGCTGGGGGTTCGCGAGCTTTTTGTCCACCAGCCACAGCCTCAGGTCGGAAGGGCACTGTTCATACAGGTGCTCCAGTACGAACAGGTCAAGCAGGTCCTCTTTAGTTTGGGCCCCCGCTGTCCACTTGCGGGCATATCCCTGCATCCTGTTGACCAGTTGTAGGTAGGTGACCTCAGGCGTTTTACGCTGACCCCGGAACCTTCTCCGGTACATCTCGGGGGTCAGCCCAAACTCACGGAGCAGGGCCTGTTTGAACAGTTCATAGTCCCCTGCCTCTGCCCCTGTCATCCGGCTGTAGACCTCTACGGCTTTGGGGTCCAGTAAGGGGGTGAGGAACTGGAGCCTGTCTGCAGGGTCAACCCTGTGCAGCTCGCAGGCATTCTCAAAGGCCGTCAGGAAGCTATCCATGTCCTCCCCCTCCTTCCGCTGGGCCAGGAAGCACTTATCAAAGCTCCTTGCAGTCTTGGGTCCCCCCTCACTCACCGCAGCCGGGGCCCCACTGCTCCTCAGCCTGGCCAGCTCCAGTTCATGCTGTCTTTGTTTCTCCTTCTCCTGCTGCTCATGTTGACGTTCCCTCTCCTTCTCCTGACGCTCCCTCTCCTTCTCCTGACGCTCCCTCTCCTTCTCCTGACGCTCCCTCTCCTTCTCCTCCTGCTCATGTTGACGTTGTTTCTCCTTCTCCTCCTGCTCATGTTGACGTTGTTTCTCCTCATGTTGACGTTGTTTTTCATGATCCTCCAGCTCCCTCATTTTCCTCTCCCTCTCCCATTCCAGCCGCATCCGCTCCAGGGACGGGGAGCTCCGCCGGGAGGATCCCCTGCTGGCTGCTGGGGTCAGGGTGCCCTCGGTATTCGCTGGGCTTCCCCCAACCCCTCCCCCAGGCATAGGTAGGAAGGGTCTCGGGGTGTCCTGGGCAGCAGTCTGACCCCTCCCAGCCTGGTCAGGCCCCAGGGCCCACGCTGCATCCGCCGGGCGGCTTCCCTCGGGGACAGGGATCGGGTCATCCAAGCAATCCCTCTCCTCCAACTGGGCAATCAGCTGTTCCTTGGTGGACCTCCCGATGCGCAGCCCCCTCTGCCTGCACAGCTCCACCAGGTCGCTCTTAAGGCGTTTAGCGTACATCTCCCTGCTGGCCACTCGCAGGCCGGGCAGCTTTCCACGGTTTCCAGGAAAAGCCCCTAGTGTGCCAATCCTTCTTGAGGTCACCACCTCTTTGCCAGGGTCGAGCTGCAGACTCCTCCGCCCCTGGGACCGCTCGCTGCAATCCCCCGGGGGACCCTGTTACTGCAAAAGTCCTTCTCTCTGGTCACACACTCCCAGGGGTTAACCGCCCCCTGGAACCGTCTCTCTCTGAATCTTCAGCACACCTGGTCCCCGTCAATCCCCCTTCGTTTTACTGTTCCCCAGTCACTTACTGCAGGAAGCGCCGTTCACGGGGTGCAGTAGATCCCACCGCTGGCACCAGTTGTCACGGAGTGTGGGGGAGTCCAGGCCCTGCACCCCTCTTCCTGGGATTCACTGAGACTCTCAGCCAGCCAGTAAAACAGAAGGTTTATTGGACAACAGGAACACAGTCCAAAACAGAGCTTGTGGGTACACCCAGGACCCCTCAGTCAAGTCCTTCTGGGGGAGCAGGGAGCTTAGACCCCAGCCCTGGGGTTCCCTGTGTTCCTCCACACAGCCCCAACCTGAAAACTAAACCCACCGAGCAGGTTCCCTGCTGCAGCCTCCGTCCACATTCCTGGGCAGAGGTGTTACCTCCCCCTCCCCCTCCTGGCTCAGGTGACAGGCTCTCAGGTCTCCCGTCCCCAGGGCACATTCCCAGGTCAACACTCCCCCCTCCCTGCTGCTTCACATCGTCACACCCCCCGGAGACCCCTACCCCATCCACACACCCCTGCTCCCTGTCCCCTGACTGCCCCCCAGAACCCCTGCCCCTGACTGCCCCCTGTGGCCCCATCCAACCCCCCTCTCCTTCCTGACTGTCCTGCCCCAGGACCCCTGCCCCATCCACACACCCCTGCTCCCTATCCCCTGACCACCCCGACCCCCCCCCCATCCAATCCTCCCTCTCCTTCCTGACTGCCCCTCCAGGACCCCTGCCCCACCCAACCACCCCTTCTCTCTCTCCCCTGACTGCCCCCCTGGGACCCCTGCCCCCATTCAACCCCCTGTTCTCACTCCAACCCCTATCCACACCCCACCCTCTGACCACCACCCCGAACTCCCCTGCCCTCTATCCAACCCCCCTTACCACGCTGCCTGGAGCACCAGCACCAGCCACGCCGCCGCCACCACCACGCAGCACAGAGCACTGGGTCAGGCTGGGCGCTGCAGCTGCGCTGTCCCAGGAGCTCACAGCCCTGCCACCCAGAGCATTGCGCCAGCGGCGAGGTGAGGCTGCGGGGGAGGGGGGACAGTGGGGGAGGAGCCAGGGACTAGCCTCCCTGGTCAGGAGCTCAGGGGCTGGGCAGGAGGGTCCCGTGGGCTGGATGTGGCCCACGGGCCATAGTTTGCCCACCTCTAGTCTATCTTTTCTCTAGCTAATTACATTGCTTGGTCTCTGTTGTCAGTTATTTCTGTGACCAACCGGTCAGATTCTGATCTCACTTACGCAGGTGTAAAGCAGGAGTAATCCTGCCAGTCAGTGGATTTACCTTAGCATAAGCAAGATCAGCATCCAGCTCAGTGATTCAGTGAGCTCCCTCCCCATGTTTATTTTAGTTACTGTAGAAAATATACATCAATTAGCTTTGCTTGTTTCTGTCAGTGTTTTAATGTTATTCTTTCCCTTTTCTGGATGCTTGATTCCAGTTAATATCACCCCTGTTAGGTGTATGCTCCCCGAAACAACACAGCAGCTGGAAACCTCCAGCACTTACAACTAAATGGACTATAAAGGAGCTCTTGATAGTGGACACCTGTTAGGGTCCAGTCTGCTTCTTTTTAAACAAAGGTTTCCTCTTTACTTTGGACTACTCCAGATTTACTTGCCAGTTAAGAGGGAATTTCAGTGCTGTCTTGAGCCAGGCACAGTCAGGGCCTGATTCTTATCTCAAGGATCTCACTTTTACACCACTGACTCAATATTGCCAACTTTCATGATTTTATCACAAGTCTTGTGATATTTGGTGTTTTTCTTAAAGCCTCATCTTCTGGGTTCAAGTGATTACACAAGAATCTCAGCTTTCATTTAAAAAAAAAAAGTGTCTAGCCCTCTGGGTTGCATAGAAAAGCTGGAAAATGCAAATCCTAAAGGATCAAAGATGGAAAAGCAAATAAGAGTCTAAAATGTATTAGTCTTTAAAATCTCCTGATTTTTAACCAAGTCTCTTGATTTTCCATGACTTTGACTCAAGATTTTTGAATGTTTGGGGTTGATAACACTGTTGACTCCAAATTGGGTACTCCTGATTTATACTGGTGTAAGAGAGACCAGAGGCTGCTTCACAACATAGATATTGGAGACGCTGCAAACTTCCACCCACGGATCTGTATTGCCCCTCCATTTCGACCCACAACACTGCCTGCTATTCCACTCCTAGGTTTCTCTTGAGGTTTAGACTATCAATTGTGTATAATTGTACCAGACTGTGGGGTGGTTTTATATTGTACACAAATGGCTGAGATCACCGCACTGATTTTCAGTAGTGACCAAGAATTTGAATGTTACACATGCTAAGGCTGGAGACAAAAGTCTTTGTAAAATTATATTCCTCACCATCACAGATTTGAGCTACAAGCCCAAGTCTCTATTTAATTTTTTTAAAATAAATTAACTATCCAAGTAACAATTTAAAACCTGCAACTTTGTTCATAAGTATGTCTCTTACACATCATGAACATATAATTCCCCTTGAAATAAAATGCATGCAGTACTACTGTGTAGTACAATACCTGCTTTCTCCTGAGTTTCTTTTGGAGGCCAGATTCTGATCTCAGAATCCAGAGTAGCTCAACTGGTTTCAGGGGAGTTAGTCTGGATTTCCACTAGTAAATCAAAATATGGCCAAATATGTGCAACGCCATCTTAAATCTCACATTGGGGGTTCCCTTTGATTTACATTTTAATTATTCATTATTCGTACTGCAGTAGTGCCAAGAAGCCTGAGTCATAGCCCAGGACCCCATTGTGCATTACCTATTCCTCTCTCCTTCAGGAAAAATATTGTGTATAAAATACAACAGAAAATTCTCTCCCTTCACACCAATCTAGTTTCTACCTTCTCTGCTTCCACAGTACACCTAACACTGGGGTCATGAGGTGGTGTTAGAAATATGAAAGAATCATTTTTGCAGTACATGCTGGGCTGTCTAGTAAGGTTCATAAGAATGGTCTCCAGGCTTCACAGAAACTCGCAACAGAGCTTGTTGCCATGGGTAAGTTATTTAACAGCATCAATATCTGAAGATGAGACACCAAACAGACTCTAATTTTGAAGCACTTGTAGGCAGAGGAATCCTAGCTAACCTTCACAGAAAAGAGTTGCTTATTTATTGTTTTTTTCTGGGTCACAAACATCAGTGTGTCTCTGTGATGCATGGCCAGAAAGGGTTAAACATCTTGCAAAATAAATGACTCAAATTCAACCTTTAAAGACATGTGGGGAGATGTTTGTGTTTTTGTGTATTTACATATATATGAGTAGGGTCAACAATGTAATCAACTGTCCCTGTCTATGCTGTATTCTGTTAATTCAAAAATCAAAAGAACATCCTAGCATTTAAATGAAGTGTAAACACGGGATATCTCTGTATTCATCTCTCTTTGAAATGTATAGCAAATGATCAGTGAATGGTGGAGGAACAGGGGATTGTCTTGTGTTAATTCATACAGCTAAAATACCGGTGATGGATCCCCGTGAAAGTCGCCCTAATTACCTATTGTTCCCCAAGGGACTCCAACTTCTCAAAGAAGACCTGAAATTGTATAAAAGATCCTTGGATCCTGATTCTTTTTATCGCAGTTCTGCTTAAGCTTCATCAGGGGCAGTTTGAGTCGCAAGATGAGATCCCAGTTAAGCTGGTACACCATGGATCTGATATTGGACATTTGACTATAACCTATGAACTAAATTCTAAAAGAACTCTTTGCAACTACAAAGTTCACCATCTCTGCTATGAATCTGAACCTCAAGAATTGAACTCATGTCTGTATGTATATTGATCTTTTAATCGTACTCTCTCTCTTTAGTTTAGTTAGTAAGAGTTGGCTGTATGTGTGTATTTGGGTAAGATCTGGAATATTCAATAACCTGGGAGGCAATGTATATGATCCTTTGGGATTGGTAGAACCTTTTCTTTTATATGATGAAAAGATTTTCAAAATCTTCATCATATTTGACTTGGGTACCTGGATGGAGGCCGGAGGCTGGGTTACTTTAAGGGAATTGTGTTGTTGGTTTCCGGACAACCAGTGAGGTAATAAAGAAGCTGTTTTATGCTGGCTTGGTAAATCTAAGTATGGAAAATATCCACCAGCTTCGGAGATTATCTGCCCCATTCTTTGCAGTTTACCCTAACTGAATGACCTCAGCTGGCCCCCAGTGGGACCCAGTCACAGCCTCTCACAAACATCAATAAAACAATTCTTGCACCACCCCAGGATGGAGGAGTTGTTATCCTTATTTTACAGATAGGAACGCTGAGGAACAAAGAAGTTAACTGAGATATTTTCAAAATTGGCTAATGATTTTGTGAGCCTCGGTTTTTGGGTTCCCAACCTGGGACACTGAAGGCCTGATTTTCAGAGACTCTAAGGATCTGCAACTCACCCTGACTTCAAAGGGAGCTTCAGCTGATTTCTTGGGCTGATCCTCATCTGCTGTAACTCAGAGCAGCTCCACAAAAGCCCTGGAGCTACAACTGATTTACACCAGCTGGGATACCAGCCCCTTGTGTGAGCATGATTCTCCTCTCTCAGACTGGCTATTCCTGTTTTATGCTGGTGTGAACTAGAGGAGAATCAGGCCCACTGAATGCAAACATATTCATGGCCAGCTCTTTAGCACCAAAACAATTTCTCATCTAGCTCTGGATGGGAGTAGAGAAGCTGATGCCTCCCAGCTCCCACTTGCATGGGCTGCAAGCGGCACTGTATATAGGCAAAACAATGACCAGCACAATCA
This sequence comes from Chelonia mydas, assembly GCF_015237465.2. NCBI lineage: Eukaryota > Metazoa > Chordata > Testudines > Cheloniidae > Chelonia > Chelonia mydas. The sequence continues at coordinate 113,002,162 of NC_051246.2, read as the reverse complement.
GACTATACTCCTGAGAACACTTGAACTTTAAGCATGTAGGTAATCCCATTGACTTGAGTAAGACTATCCACAGACTGACAAACATGTGAGCAAATGTTTGCTGGATCAAAGCCTTAAGGAGCATTGTTTTCACACAGCCTCTCCTTTGATTGTTTTTCCTTCTGGAGTTTCTGCTCGTTATCTTCATAGTCTAGCCTTGTCACTTGGTACAACTGTACCCAGTTCTTTTTGAGTACTTGTGGCACCTTAGAGACTAACCAATTTATTTGAGCATAAGCTTTCGTGAGCTACAGTAGCTCACGAAAGCTTATGCTCAAATAAATTGGTTAGTCTCTAAGGTGCCACAAGTATTCCTTTTCTTTTTGCGAATACAGACTAACACGGCTGTTACTCTGAAACAGTTCTTTTTGAGTAATTAGTTTGAGAACAAAACACCTGCTGCAATTTTGGCATCTAAGTGGCAAATGGAATACTTTTATTCTATCTGTCCTTTGAAATCAAGTTACTTTGGGGGCACAGAATAGCTGCCATTACTGTGTGACAGCCATAAAGAGAGAGTGCAGCTTTGGTATGGAATCACTTTACTGATTGATTCTCATTCATGACTCCTTCTCAACATCAAGGGTAAAAACTTACTTTGTACTGGAGTATTCCAGGGGTATTTTATCTACTCAGCTGTAAGAGGAGAATAATAACAATATTGTACCGTCAACCAAATGATAACAAAGTACTTCACAAACTTCCCCTAGAGAGTTTCCTCACAAAGGGCAGCCAACTCTGCAATGTGCATGGCCCAGGACACCGTGGCCCATTACATCCAATGGTGGGAGCATCTGCACTTTGGACATTACTTTCTTATGAAAAGACCTGGGATCTGAAAGGGGAGGAATGATAGTCTTGCTCTTAAGGCACAGTGCTAGGAGACAGGAATTCCATCCCTGGTTCTGCCATACGCTTCTTGTGTGACTTAGGGCAGTGGTTCTCAAAGCCGGTCCGCCGCTTGTTCAGGAAAAGCCCCTGGTGGGCTGGACTGGTTTGTTTACCTGCTGCGTCCGCAGGTTAGGCTTCCCGCAGCCCCCATTGGCCTGGAGCGGTGAACCGTGGCCAGTGAGAGGCACGATCTGCTGAACCTGCAGACACGGCAGGTAAACAAACAGGTCCGGCCTGCCAGGGGCTTTCCTTGAACAAGCAGCGGACTGGCTTTGAGAACCACTGACTCAGGGCAAGGTGGCTAACTAATTTGGGCTTCAGTTCCCCATCTGTAAAACAGAGATAACAATACTTACCTACCTCCCAAGGGCTATGTTTGGAAAGCACATGGAGATCCTTGGATGGAAGGAACTGTAGAGGTGAGTATTATTAATTACTATTACTATTATACAGTGCAAATGAAGAAGACAGGCTCTACATTTGTCAGGTCTCTTGTGAAAGACGCCCTGCAGTAAACTGCATGACAGTCTGTTCAGAAGAGGATGGGCTGAGATGACCTCTAGAGAAGTCTCAGGTTTTGGCTATATGTTGGCACATGAAATCAGCACTAATACAGAGACTAAGTTACAAAGAACTTGATACTTATGCTTTAAATACCTAATATAATAATTTCACTGTCACCTTGTCATTGTCCCTGCTTACATATGTCCACCTGTTGTCTCATCCTAGATGTAGATTAAGAGCTTTGGGGCAAGGCCTGTCTCTTCATGTGATGTATGTGTACCATACCTAGCAAAATGGAGTCCTGATCCCTTTTTGGGGCCTCTGGGCACTCAGTAATAACAACACTGCTTTGTTGTCCTTACTTATTAAATATTAAACAACAGAAAGGATTTCAAGCCCCAGCACAAACTTGTCAGTCTTTTTCAGCTGTTCACGCTGCTGTCACACAGTACCAGGCAAACCTGTCACCTGAGAAGCTCCCTGTCTTGTTGGATGACAAGGAGGCCACTGATGGAAGTTGTCAAGGTGAATTAAAGCTCCAGACTGCAGGAAGATGTTCAAGATTTATAAAGCCAAGATTAATGGATGTGGGAGCTGCAGAAAGACCTGTCCACCAGAAAAATGAAAGCATTCATCCTGGGTATTAAACCAGAGAGACTATGCTGGCTCAGAAATGAAGGAAATCATTGCACAGCTAGTATTTCCTTTCCAGTTGTCAGAAGTTTCTTTGAAGCTTTGGGCACATACAGCATCTAAATGCTGAGTTGTCTTTTGAAGATTTATTCATTAGTTTATTATGCAGTAGTGGTAAATTTCAAAGACTTGAGGAATCTTTTAAATCTCAGATTTCCACCTTCCCTAAAGATACAAGAACAAAGTGGCAGCTCAAATCAATAGGGAGGTGGCATTGGCACCCCCAGATCATTCTATGAGATAGACTCGGGGATGGAAACACCAGTGCCTACATGAAAAGATGCATACGTGTCACTTATTGGGGGCCAGGAAATAAGAGGACAGGATAACTTGACTGTAAATCAGTTGTAGCCCATTTTTGTAAAGATTTAATGAGCCTAATCCAGTCACAGAGTGATTCAGAAGATGACAAGGACTTCAGTATTCAAAGAAAACAAAAATACGACAGCTGAATATTTATCACGTCACAGGGCTCTGACAAACAACAGGTAAACTTGCTTCAAACAGAAACCTCCTAATGAAGTCCTAGTGCCAGATCCTCAATATAGCTTCACTGGTTTCTGTGAAACCACATCAAATTATGGCTATTGAGAATCTGGACCCTCCAAGAGCAACAGATTCCTCGGGGACCCACAAGCAGCGGGGATCCTCTGCATACAGCTCTCGCCCTTATTGTGCAGATAGGCTTAGCGCCTACGTTTTCAGCCCCGCACCCTGGTGAAGGACCCAGCGTGAGTCTGAGGCTCAGTTCATCATTCTATCCACAGCAGAAAATCCACTAAGAAAGTAATACAGACTGAGGGTGCTCTAGCTTTTCTATAGACTCCTCCTGCAATGTTGGGGTAGAGGTGCAGTGGCAGGGAAGCCCTGGTTTCATTGCTCCATTGAGGCCATGCTGCCAGTGAGCTCGAAGAACTGTGTAGAAGGCACAATGGCTCCTGCACTGCCAGCAGGTGTCCGAGATCCACAAGGGTTTGGACGCTGAACGTTGCCTGTTTTGGAGGACAATGAAGCTGAACCCGCCATCCTGGTGAGACGATCGGTGGGAAACTGCAAGGTTTTTATCTTCCCCACCAATGTCCTATCCAGGGAGTCTGTCACAGGAAGAAGTGACCCCATCACTCCCAACGTGTACAACTCCTATGTAAAACAATTACGGACTGCACGAGGGATCTCCTGTGGCTTGACACTTTTGTGGCTAGGGATTAATTATCACTGATTTCTTTGTTGTATTATGATTGGTCCCAGTCTTGCTCTCAGACATGAAATGTATATGGTATAGTGGTATACTGGATGTTGGGCGGGATGCTCTGGCTTATTCTAGTGCTCAGGCAGTGCAAAATGGGCAGAGACTGCCCTCCTCTCCCCAGTGGACATTGCCAGCTCCTATCCCCAACTAGCTCTGGCTATCTCCAGTTGGCATATGGTCCCTTTGGGAATCATGGCCAGCCAGCATAGATTACAGCAGTCTACATGGTGGCAGAGACAGAGACCTGCAGAAGTAATCAGCTCCACAACAGCTCCTCTGCCACTGCAACAAGAGGCCTGTATTGTCTGTGAATTTTGATTTTCCAAACTGCATTCCAGCCAGGCAGAGAGAATCCCTATTGTGAAATGCTCATTAATGTGATAACAGATAGTGCTCTGAGAGAGAGAGAGCACATGCTCACGCATAGAAGAAGTGGCACTCTTTGAAAAGATCAATGGAAGTTAAGCTACATTTTCTAGGCTATTTAGTGAGATTGCCTGCACAAGATTTGTATATCTTACTTAAAAGACTCAATCCTTAGTGGACAAAAGGTCTATAAGAAATGAGGAAATACTGAGACAAATGAGCAGAAGGGCTGAACAGTGGTTTGCTTGGCGAATAATAAATCTGAACCTAATCAGATATGTTGTAATTTAGCAATATAGTTGTCTTGTGTATTGCTGTCATTCCAGTAAAATGATCTGTGGTTAAAGACGAAATAATCCCACCTTCTTTCCTTCCTGTATTCATCATCTCAATTTTACTTTCTATCTACTTTTCTCTTTGCTTTCCCTCCTAAACCCTATTTACCAGGGTTGCCAGTATAGAATGACTGCCTCGTATCTTTGCAGGGCAGAAGATTGGAGGGGAAGGAGATGATTGTGTTCCCGGGAGATGGGCGGCCACGTAACAGGCTGAGTGGGCAGAGAGAATAAACAAGAGGTGGATTTTCAAGCTCTTCTAGTCAAGCATCTTCTCCAGCAAGCATAGGGCCACAAGAGGTTGGGAGGGATGTGTCCTGCTTCTGAAGCACAGAGGGCAATGAGTTCAGCTGTTTTCCACTACCATCCACTACCATTTTAAGCGCATAACCTTAGGATCTCTTGCATAATATAAACTTGAACATAGTAGGTTGACTGCCAGCACCTTTGTAGTTGCAACTACAGAATTGACTGTGGAGTTGTACTCAATCTCTTTTTTTTTTTCTTTAACCAAGGAAGTTTTTACCCCTTATGGCAGGGGTGGGGAACCTTTTTTCTATCACGGGTCAGTGACCCACAGAAAAAATCAATCGTGGGCCACACATAAGTAAAAAGCAACTTAATTTAAGCTTTTTTGAGAGAGAAATATAAAACGTTCAACTCGCCCGCTTTTTTAGTGTGATGGTGGAGGTTGCAAATTAAGTCAGATAGCAGTTTTTCACACAACTCTTGCAACCCAACCACCACCATAGGCATGCGCACGTGCGCGGCTTGGGGATGCTACTGGCTGCTCCGCACTAGAGCGCCGGAAGCACGCACGGGCTGAGGAACACGCTGCCGGGCTCCAGTGCCAGCCGTTGTGAGGTCATAACACACGAGAGTGGCTGGAGGCTCTGCCTTGCCCCAGTGTTGCAGTTACAGCCACTGCCTGCAGCTCACCTCCCTCCTCATCTCCTCCGCTGTCTCCAGACACCATAGGCTACTGTCATAGGTCTGTGTTTTTAGAAATACTTACTGTGGGCCAGATGAAAGTAAGCAACAGGCTGGATCTGGCCTGGGGGCCCCTGCCTTATGGTTATAAAGATAACCTTGCAAACCAATGTCAACTTGTTCATCTGAGTCCATGAACAACCTGAAACAATGGTTCCGACAGGTCTGAGCTGCCCCAGTCATTGCATGCAATGCTCTGTGATTGTGCAGCTATTTGACATTTTTCTGAAATACCAACATTTATCCTATTTGCTACTGCATATCTTTGAATATGATCCATAGTTGTGTGCTCATTGGAATGAAGGATATTTCATGGAATTCCAACAAATTACCATAGGCATACCATTACATAGTTTCTGTGCTAGGATGAATGAAACCACTTAAATGCTTAACAGACGATAGTAGGGATTGATACCTCAGAGGGAAGATGCTTGTGTGTATGCATGTACATCTGAAATTGGGAGAATGGTATTCTGGGGCATGAGCCTTGGTGGGGAGACAGGGTGTCTCAAATTTGGAATTACTCCAGGTGGAGATGACCAAGAAGTCTCAAATGCAGGGGGAGATAGTTTTTCATACTGAACTAGATCTTATCTCAAAATCAGGGAAGATCTAGAATTGAGGGCATCCCTACAAATCTCAGCCACACATTATATTAATTTAAACCCGTGGAACAATAATTTGAAAAGTCAGCTTGACCTAGACATAAAGAGAAAGCTGCTCTGCGTTCAAGGTCAAGAATCAACACAGACCATGCCAAGCACACACACACACACACGCAAACCGCTTTCAGCCTCAGCTGGCTGTGAAAAATATAGACAGAGGCAAAACAAAGGCAAAACAAGTTGCAGGACTGAGATTACATTTGCAAAGGTTGGCCACCCAGTGAGACCCAACAGTCTGCCTTTGCGACCCTGGAGCTGGTGTGGTTTGGGGATGCTGAAGAAGCCACTGGCAGCCAGCCTGGACTGGAATACCAAGCAAAGGTCTCTGAAAGAGATGCCCCAAGGGACCCCAGGGCGTAAAAAACCCCTCCCAAGAACGGAAGCAAGTTGGAGATTTTTGCAGTGTATCTCTGGACAACCTGTGCACAGGATAACCTCCCGTCCACCTCTCTCTCTGTCTCTCCTACCCCCGGGCCTGGCCAGCCCAGGTAGCATGTTTGTGAGTATGAAAGTGGGTCACGGTTTGAGCACTAATGCTTCTTCCTTCCTTTGAGTGACGTGAAAGCCGTTCCCGCACTCACCACTGTTTTTTATTATTTTATTAATGAAGCTTTAAAATTTAGTGATATGGTGTGTTCTCTTCATCTCCACCCCTACGATCCTGCAGTCTTTGCCTGATCAACTGAGGCACAAGTAGATTGGTAATGGAAATCTGTCACAGTTTTGGTGGAGAATTGTGCGTGGGGGGGGGGAGGTAGGAGCGCCGCAGAGTGCACACCAGCTCTCTGTTTTGCCCTTGACATTTCACGTTAGTTTGCCTAGCACTGGTGGTATTTTATGTTGAGGATTGCATAATTAAAGGTGAGCCCCACTCTCAGTCGTAGTATGCTTGAGAACCAGAGAGAGGTTTAGCATTCCTCTCTCCACCCTGGTCTACGGGGAAAGGGTGCAGGTGGGTCTACTCCCGGTCATAGCAGGACTGGGCAATAAGAGGAGTTGGGGAAAAGGGAAGAGATGTGTACCTGACAGCTAGAAAAAATTGAACAGTTAAAACACCAATTGGCTGTGCGTTCTGTCCAGGTGGCAAGCCTTACGGGGGAGGACTCGGGTAGCCCTTGTGAGTGAGAATGTTTAAGGAGAGAGACCAGGAGGGGTGGGGGCTGGTTGAGGAGCCCACCCACCTTGCTAAATTGGTAGTGGAACAAAGCCTGTGCCCAGGGAAAGGGATGGTGCAACAAGGAAAAAAGGATCGGGCCCAGACAAGCAGACAGGCAGGCAGAGGGGAAAAAAAATGGAAAACTGGTTGGAAGCCCTGAGGGGCATGGTGGAAGGACTAAGGGAAAGCAGTGAATATAGGCATGGGAAATTTAAACCCCTAGAACAATAATTTGAATGGTAAAAATCTGAGTTGATAGAGTATCGTTTTGGGAGAATAAGCAAGTGATTTAAGGAACGAGAGTGAAAAGTTAACTCTGTAGTTGTTGGAGGGAATTATCAGTTGGATTTTGTAAAAACGCTAAAAAGAAAATAATTCTTGGTTTCTTTGCAGCCATTCTGAAGGAAAAATGGGCCCTTTTCCCAAAGAAATGTCTGTAAATAAATCCATGCAAAGAGACTATTTGATTGAAATCATTTGGCTATGAATATTTTAGTCAGATTAGCTAAAAGAACATAAGGGGTGTCTGTTGGAATTTAACCGCCCAAAACGTATAAAGGGGATGTTAAGGACAAGAACACGTGCAATGTATATTGTAGAAGGGGTGAAAGGAATGTAAATATACAATGCTACTTAATTAAAATCCTATCAGGCTCCAAGGGGCTACAATAGGTAGTGTTTCCTTTTCAGATCGCTGTGTGTTTTGAAAGCAGGAGTTATAAGTAAAAGGCAATCAGAACTCTGGTAAAAGTTAACTGTGTCCCTTTTAAGTAAAAGTTTTAATCTGTGACTGGCTCTGGATCCAAAAGCAAGCCAGAAAACATCTGTGTTAATGCAAAGTACTTAACTGATAAAGATAAAAGCCACTGAAACCTGGCCTGCCTATAAAACAAACACAGAAAATATGGGGGTAATTCCTGTGTTTTGCCTGCAATCTGCAAGGGTATTTGTATAAGAAAGTAATATTTTAAGCAATGACTGATTGCCCCAGAAGGGGTAGAAATATGTTCTTTTGTTTTTCAGCCCTCTTGAGATCCTGACAGGGCACCCAATGTGACTTCTGGCAGTTTTTCAGAAAATCAGAGAAAGCTGATGCCAGCTAAAGAGCAATCCAACATACCATGCATTTACTGGCACAATAGACGTGTTTTGTGTTCTATGTCCTTGTGGTGTTTTGTCTTGTGGAAAGGTATCTGGCCAATTTAAGTTTGTCTCTGCACAGATCTTAGCCAGTTTATTTTTCAGGATCCCATTCTGACGTTCCACTATCCCAGCAGACTGCGTGTGGTGGGGACAATGGGGTTGTGTTGGATCTGCAAGGCTGCACATAATTCTTTTATATGTCCAGTAAAATGAGTACCCCGATCACTGTTGATACCAACAGGTATGTCAAACCTTGGTATAAAATCCTTAAGCAAAATTTTCACAACAGTCTTGGCATCTGCCCTTCTGCAAGGGAAGGCCTCAACCTAGTTTGAAAATACATCAACTAAAACAACACATACTCATAATTACAACATTTAGACATTTGAATAAAATCAATCTGAATATTTACAAAAGGTCCCCAGGGAGGGGGATGCACTGACTGCCTAACTTTAACAGCCTTACCAACATTGTGCTGCTGACAGATCGTACATTGTTGCCAGTAGTGCTGGGCCACAGAGGAAAAATCTGGTGCAAACTAGTCTCGTTTAACTACAGCAATCATCCCCCCTTTGCTCGTGTACCTTCACTGACCCTCACCCAGATGGACATTCATTTAATGGATGACACAATGCTTAATTATTGTTAGGCTCTAATGAAATGCATTAGGTCTCTTTATACACAGGTGAAAGAAGCACTACCCAAGGATCTTGAGTAACCCTGCCACTAATTGGAAGCAGGAGACTGGGTCTACATAAAGGTTCATCAGCTAAAGACGGCCCTGACCCTGCACTTGAAAGGCCCTTACCAAATCCTGTTAACTACCAACACCGCTGTGAAGTGCCAAGGACTGATTGCCTGGACCCATGCTTCTCACTGCAAAAAGGCCCCTCCACCTCGAGATGACTCTCCGACTGATGATCGGTCTCTCTCTCCTTCTGGTGCTGCTGTTCCTTCTGGACAGCAGGAGAAAAGGACAAGGTGAAGTGCTAGTAACCTCTCCCATGTCCACTGACAGAACTACCATGCATTAGGATTTCACTAGAACCAAATCATTACAGGGTGATGTGCTAGTAACCTCTCCCCTGCATAATGCTAAACCACAACTGTTCCAAGAGAGAAGGAACACTTGCTCTGCTGAAACCACCGAGGTCCAGGAATTCCTGATGACAAAGGACATTAACAATTGGCCCTGGTGGAGGAAACGGAGTATTGTGTATTGGCAGGGAGGGAACTGCGAGGACCATTCTTGGGAATTTGGAATTGAGTGGTGGTTTGGATTTTTTTCCCAGGGTCTGGGCTTTGTGCTTACGGACAAGTACCATCAGAACGTACTGCCCTCCCTAAATGGCTTCCTGATGACAAATACCAAAGATGCCTTGCTGCCACGAACATTAGCCCCACCATCCCCTCCACCTTTGCCACCTCCCCTGTAATTTACCCAAATACAGACAATACTGTATATTCTAATTAAACCCAATGGCCAAGACTTTCATATCTTAGTAATTTACTGAAATTTTGTTCAGAAAATGTATTTTTTAAAGTTCAGAATAAGTCATATGAGCGAATAATTGAGTGGAAAACAAATGGGTTGGTGATGATAGAAACATATATCACTACAAATGAGCCCCAAGAATTGGAAATTGAGATTAATGGATTCTATAGTGAGGTAGATATGACAGCCGTTCCTGGAGTCTGCAGTATGTTAGATGAAAGAGGCCCTTACTGTTATTTGGTCACCCAATTAGTGAATAATCAAACGTACACCCAAAGAGTCTGTTCTGCCACTGGAAATTTTACCTGCATTGAAATAATCCTAGTAACTAATAATTTAACCTGCACCATATTGCAGTATACCCCTTCCTATGCTATTAACGTAATGCCTCTTGGAAATAAATGAAAGTGTTAAGCCAACAGATGTGGTATGATACTTCATCAAAGAGAGATGTGTTAGGCTATTGATGGACTGTGATTAATACTACACTAGGGACTATAAAATTCATGCTGCCTGTATCCAGTTTTCAGGTCACCTTTACATATCCTAATTGCTCGAAAGGGGCTGCCATTAAGGTAGCACAGCAAAAGGCCTGGGTTTCCTCTAGAAAGAAGAGGGACTTGGCTGGACACCTATGGGATGGTGATAATAGTGCAGCTGCAATTTGGAATATTTATAAGGCCAACAACATGAAGAAACATTAGGACAGTTGGAAAAAGCCACAGGTCTTATTACTGGAGCACAGTTAACCGAGGTACAGGCTGGAGTTGATGAATTATGTGTTATCTCCGCCCTTAGTTCAGTGACCCAGAAACTTCTGACGATGGTATTAAATATCACTGAGGCTGCGAAGGCATTACAGTGGGATCCGGCTTGTTCAGAAATTCAGGATTTCCTGAATGACCAGCTCATGGCCATTCAGAGTGATCTTGTGCATCAGGCTTGGCCCACTTCCCTTACAGATACTTCAGGAGTATCATCTGATCTGTGGCTATGAAGACATACTTGGAGATTTTCTGGGTGGAAGTGCAGATGTTCACAGTGCTCCTTCCAAGCATATGGACCAATTGGAGGGATGTGGGCTCCCACATACCGAATCCTGCCACGTCTATGGGGGGGATGGATGTGGGATTGGATAATTCACCGAGACATTTGGGAAATTAAACTACCTGGTATGCCTAACTGATTTATAGTCAGTGCTCCTAGAATAACACCTGACATTTGGATAGGGAGTGAATAGACACTCTGGCCTTCAGAACCCACACAGCTTCAGTGTGTATGAAAACTGAAACCAGGGGAAGTTGTCACTGTTCATTATGTTTGTACGGAGGGTATGGGACAAGGAACTTCCCTGACAGGACAGCTGCTTTTAGAAGCTAATGACAGCTGTATGTTAAGGCCACCACTTTGCAAGACATACATTTTAATCTCACCACTGCTGCAGGCAAACGTTATTTATGGGCCTGTGGATAGAATCCTACAATCAGCCCTTAGGTTTCAGATATCTTTTAATTGGACTGCCTTAGTACCTGACTGGTTCCAAAATTTGCTTTCACTCCTACCAGAGGTCTGAGAAATCTCTGAATCACAAGGTCAAATTCATATGCTTCAAAATATATATCAAATTGAAAAGTATGCCTTTCATACAGCCTATAGAGTGTCTATATATTGCGTTTTGTGACTAAGGCTATACAACCCCATCATATTACAAAGGGAATGTTAATGCTTTCATGGTTGTTCAGTTTAGGATTAGGTTATTGGTGTTGTAAAGGATGTAATAACACCACCTTTTATGTTCATACTAACCATGCATTGTCATTGCATCCAATCAAAACCCATGAGGCTGAACCATTTGATCTAGAATCAGCAATAAGGTTTGATGAAAATGGAGGTTTAAGACTGATAGTTGTGCTGGAAGCACAGAAGGGGGGAGTGTGGAAGTGGAAAAAGGGAACTTGAATGCAGACATCTTAGGAATAGAGCAAGAGTCAGGCTAACTAACTCTAATAATGCCAGACTTTGAAGCATAGCCTGGGCGAGTGGGAAAACTGTAAGAGATGCTGTTTTGAGCTTGTGTCAGATAAGAACGGAATGCAGACTAGGAGGAACTGCTTAGAAAAGACAGAGCTCAGGAAGGAATATGTATTAAAATAAAGACAGGGCCGTTGATTATTGTATGCAACAAAAGGTATAAATGCTTGCCCTAACTGTTTATCTGGCAGCGACCTGCCTAGGAAAGGGGAATCCCTGTTTGTGCACTCTCCCCTTTGCAACTGCTTGAGAATAAACGGTCTCCGACTTGTTGCAAACAACTTAAGAGTGAAGACTGTTTTTCTTCCACAAGGGCATCCCTACAAATCTCAGCCACACATTATATTAAAACCAAAACTAGAGAGATTTAAAATCCAGACTTTTCTCCATTCCAAAGTCAGTAGAATTTTTAATAGCCTGTCTACGTAACAGGTGCTAAGAACCCCAATATTGGTGAGACATAACCCAGAAGCCATGCTACTTATCTGACCTTTTGCATACACCACTAGTGACTAAAACAGGAACTTGGACAAGGCCACCTCTACTGAAGAATCAGATACAGAATTCCTCCAAAGGGATCAGGGCTTTTCAATTTCTCATCAATAGCTTTAGACTTACTCCTTTAACTCTGTTCTATGCAAAGCTAAAAGACACACAAAGAGCTGAGCAACACCTATGTATACATGTAATTAAACAAAAGCTTAACTTAGCCTTTGATAATAGGAAAAAGCCCTCTACTTGAGGTGGGGGATGGTTCTTATTTTAGCCTTTCACTCCCAGACCCCTACAAAATTTCAAAATGGAGGTGTGGACTCCTTTGGGAATTCAGTATGTCACCTAGTCTAGAAGTTAGACTGAAAACCGAGTATAGAGTTCAACTATTAGTGTTTAAGATGTTCAGCTCAGCATTTGACACAGCATGAGAAGGGTATTAAACTTGTAGGCTTCTATAAAGATGAACACTGAATTGCGAACTGTAGGTGGGGATAGTCACATACTTTTGACTCATCAGAAAAAACAAAGCCTTCTCTAGCATCTGAAACTTTATTTCCATAAGTCACTTTTCACAGATCCCTTATGTCAGTCTACAGACCACATGTTGAAAACTACTGTTTTCCTAGCTTAAGAAACCTGCTTTTGTTGAAGTTTTGGCCTTTTGTCTGAGATCAACCTTGAAGTTTACTACAGCAAAGGCTGGGTATGTTTAGAGAAATAATTAAGTTACTTTAGTCTTTACACTGCATGAAGCAAAAATTAGTCTCCAAAGTTGTTTTTGCTCGGACCACTCCTTTCCTCACCCCAATTTTAAGTTAATCTTCAACCAGTTTTCCCTCAGTTGATTTTTAACTTGTAAGAAAAAAAAAAAAAAAGCCCTTTTTGCCAAGAGCAATACATACATTTGAATTATAGCTAGAGTAGGAATTTAGATATTTCCTCTACTTCAATCAGATTTTGATTTGGCTATTTTGTCAGTGGTAGTAAGAATGACCCCTCACTTAAAATAAGTGTGATCATTTACAATCAACTCTGGACACTACAATGGAATAAAGATGACTTTTGGAGCAAGCCTTGATCTTCCTCTTGCAATTTTAGAGCTGTTTATCAAAGGCAGTCTGAAACAGTCAGCACCTGTCAGCCAAATATGGATGCTAGGTGGAGAGATATATATTTTTTAATCACACAAATTTTAGCCCTATGACCATAGGGATGCTAGACTAGCTTTGTCTGCCAGTTGAAACCCAGTCACTAGTGTCTCTTGCTGCTCTTTGAGCTTGCTAGAGACTCTCAAGTTTAGAAAAATTGCATATTGGTTTCTCTACCAGGGATCTATATTTTCCTCAGAGCAGCTTTCTGTTCCCTCCTAGACAGGAGCAGAATACCACTGCCAGCAAACAGACACCTGTTAAGCTGGTCTCACTCCAAAGGTGAACATAACTCTTTAGGCTGACCAAAACCAAATCCTTTATTCCCACAGCTGTATAAATGTGTTCCAAGTATGTGTGTCCAACACAACTTTAAAAAGAAACATGCCATTAACAAACTAGATCGGTTCACTCATGTGTAGACTCCTTGGTGTTTGGCTTATAGTTACACAAGACCAGTCACAGTAAAAGACATTTGAGTATTAATTAGCATAATATTAAGCCATTTCAGTTGTACATGTACATGTTGCACTTCTGGAAGAAAAATGCAGAGCAGTTTTCAGTATTACACTGGAAGCTAGGTCACATCACTTAAATGGCATCGATATCTATGTCATCATCTTTCTTGTTTACAGGCTTCACAGTTTCAACTTTAGGTACACTGGCAGTCTTGGAATACACCACCTAGTGAGACAAGATATTTAGTGTTTAAGGAAATCCATTGACAATCTTCCATAATGATGCTGACACCTTCCATCTACTTAATGAAGTAAGTTTAGCTAAGGTATAAGATATGTACACAGCCTGTATGAGGTAATTCATCTTAGGGAGACTGCAGTCTCCTTGTGGTGTGTCAGGAATCCTCTTCTAAAAGCTATTCCAAATTGTTTGGTTCTACTAGTCACCACACCCCCATTACTCAAAAGGTAGTTAAGTTTGTCTTACTGACGTAGGGAGAAATGCTAAATGCGACTTGCAAAGAACTTAAGAACTGTCATGTTATTTTACCAGCTCACAAGACATTTTACCTTGTTTCTGCAATGGTGCACCATATATTAACAGCGGTTTGCATCCTCAGCAGAGGCTAGACAATTTGCTCTTTAAATTTAGCCTTCATTGCTTGTACTAGAAGTCCTTATTTTAAAAGGCTGACACTACGAGCATCCTGTGTTGCCCACAAGGTAACCATCTAGACCTTGAAAGCTTAAAATGGAAAAGACTACTCATTGTCCTAGCTGGTGAAGTTTTTATCCTGTCTTTATTAGGGGAAGACAGGAGCCTGTGGAGGAATCCAAAGGTGTACAGAGGGAAAGGATGATTATGTGGACTGGGGAACTCCCCCACAAATAGTGGAGTTTTAGCCATATACCTCAGAGGAAAAGCTAGTCTTAGGCCACACCTAGGCACGCAGGCCCAGGAAGAATGAGCGGGGGAGAAGAGAAGAACAATGGACAGACACACAAACCAATCTTCTTACCTCAATATTTTCATCTTCATCCTCTTCTTCGTTACCAGAGGACTCTTCCTCAGCTTCCTTCAGCCATTTGATAAAGGGTTCTGCTTTGATGCGGATTTCTTTAGCAAGCTCTTTTGAGACATACTTCTTAGAGGCCTACAAGAAAGGAAGAGTGTTTTAAAAACCTCTAGTGCAGAAGCTGCTATGAGGACTAAAAAAAAGTTACATATTAGCTAGAGGAGTGATACTGGTCCTATAAGGACTTCTCAGGAACTCAAAGCCAAGCCCAACCACCTTGAACAAAACAAAACGACACCCCACAAAAAACCACCACCTTAATCAGTCTACACTTTCAGGAGACATGCACTGTACAACACTATATGAAAAGACCACATCGCACCATGCTTCCCCCCCGGCAAACCTCAGAAACTGTGATATAGTACCGTGTCCACCTAATAGTGAAACTATCAAGTACCTTTTCTGCCCAGCTAAGGATGACCTCTTCTTCCAGAAGATCAGCATCATACATTTCCTTCAGGATATGTGGAATTTTAGAAATAAGCTGAGATTGATGCATGGCTACCACACACTCCAAGCCATGAAGAAGGTATCTCTGAGCTTTCTTGTTGTTGTGGCAGAACTGTAATAAAACCATACAATTGTCAATATTAGTTTCTTTGTGGGCAGGTAAGACGCTGGTCTTCTAAGTTTAAGCCTTCTGTACAATATACTTCAGCCAAGGTCAGGGTGCTGTAACCTGAGCCCTGCTGCCCAGGGTGGCAGGGCTTGGAGATCATCCCTGAACCCCACTAAGTCTATCAGCCTTGGCAACCCCATTAAAAACAGGGTCACGACCCCTTTGGGGTCTTAACGCAGTTTGAGAACCACTGGTTTGCAGAGTTTAGGGACAAGAGAATGAGTTTTCTGTTGTACACTTTTGTTCTACCACAGTTTTCAGAACTTCATCTAAGTAGTTGTTGCTCCTAAAAGCCACTAAAGTGTCAGACTTTATATACGGAGGCCAGTAAAACTGTTGGAGATTAAAAAGCTTACACGTAGGAAGTGGCGTCTGTATCTCTTTATCTGTTCTCGAATCTTCTCATCAAAGAGGACTTCAGTCAAAACTAGAGGGCCCATAGCCTTTACATCCAGTCTCTCCGCTTCTGCTACAATATCTTTGTCAGAAGTCTCAATGACACCTTCTTCCTTCTTTTTCTGCAGGTGAGAAATTAGTCACAACTCAGATGCTAACAAGCCTGTATTTCTACACTCTCTCCTCCCCCCACCAGGTTACAGTTAGAAAGCTACACCACCTTAGAACAGGTTTCAGAGTAGCAGCTGTGTTAGTCTGTATCTGCAAAAAGAAAGGAGTACTTGTGGCACCTTAGACAAATTTATTTGAGCATGCATCTGATAAGCTTTCGTGAGCTACAGCTCACTTCATCGGATGCATGCTCAAATAAATTTGTTGGTTCTAAGGTGAAAAAAGGAGTACTTGTGGCACCTTAGACTGTTTACTATAATGACATCAAGTATTGTTTTGAGCTACTGTTTCTTTAGAGGAGGAACTGCAGTTTTACCTTAACAAAGTCAAATAATATGTTGACTCGCTCTTCTACTGTTCTTTCTAGGTCATCACTAAGTGTGAGGTTCTTTGCATGATCACTGATTTCATCCATTCTGCGCCTCTGGGCTTCTTCAGTTGTGTCTTCACCCCAGTCATCGTCATCATCCTCCTGAAGAGCATTCACACAGTTAATGAGCTCTTAAGGGCAAGTGATGCTCTGCTTATGGGCATATTAAGTACTAATGCCATTCCAAGGTATTCTACTGTGAATCTGTACTTTTGATGTGTGTGGGGGATGGGGAGTACTCAAGTTCATAGGGATGCCCCATGAATAACTTACAGTGAGGGGCAACCCTATGGCGCTATAGCAGTTACCTACAGAAAAAGGTAATACTGAGCTTAGTATTTTAGTCATATTTCCAGCTTGCCCCCACCCCACAGAAAGTAGGTCTAGTGGTGGACTAATTCCATTAACCACTTCATGGATTAAACTGCAGAGCTGGGGATGGGATATGAGGCTCCCTCCCACCCCCCAACAGTTTAAGGAGATCCAAGCAAACAGGAAGGAAGAAGTGCTTCAGTATCATGGGATGGTAAGGACCTACCATCACTAAAGCCAGCATAAATGGCTTGGGCTACCTGCACTGAAAACGAGCTGTATAGCTCTGAAAGGGAATCACCACCATTTCAGAAAGCAGTTATAAGTGGAAGTGTTACCTGACACCAATTTTGAAGTCTAATTTATAAGCCAACCTCACTGTTCTTTACAAGTCTCTGGAAAGTCTACTTACCACTGCACGTGGAGCATCAAGTTCGTCTGGTGGTGGTGGCAATGGTGTCTCATTGCTAGACACAGAACCATTCTCTTTATCCTTGCCTTTTCTGTTCTTCTTTTCCTTTTCTTTCTTTCCTGTACTAGCGTCACTGTTCTCTGGAAGTAAATAGACTTGACACTTTAGTTTCCAAGTAGGAACAAGACCTCCACTTAGTGAGACAATTTGTCAGCACTATTTCAAGTGTATCAGATTCCTACAGAACCTAGTTTGAAGTTTTAGTTTAATTCAGTATTCCAATGCTCCTTTTCATAGTGCCACTTCTCCCTCAATGTGAAGGTTGTGCCACCACTGCAGACCCCACATAGCATGGGATGAAGTTAGTCTTAAGACAAATAAAGCAACATCCCTTGTGTCCAAAGCTGGAAGCCAAAAGCCACAATTTGACAGATATTGGAGACCTAGTTTAAGGTTTCCACATTAAGTACTATTCCTCCTCCCCCCTTCCCTGTTTTAAATATCAGAGCCATGATTTGGTGAAGTGTGCATATCACATCTACAAGGTCTCTAGTGGATGGGCCTGGTGAGAGTTTAAGGCCAGAAGGGATCACTATGCTCCTCTTGTCCAACATCCTCCATAGCATAGGCCAACAGTTCTCAACCTTTCCAGGTTACTGTACCCTTTTCAGGAGGCTGATTTGTCTTATGTACCCCAGGTTTCATCCCACTTAAAGTACTTTACAAGAAAGTGTCACAGCACATTACTGAAAATTACAATTTCCAGGTTGAGAAACATTGATAGTAACTATACTAGTCATTGTATGTATGACATTTTAGAGCGCCATATAATGGCTTTTTGCAAGTGCTTTCTTCCAATGGAGCCTGTTATAAAATTAGGCAAACTATCTAGATGAGCTGATGTACCTTCTGGAAGGTAACCCCCAGAGATTCATATGCCTGGTTGAGAACCACTGGTATGGGCCACAGAATTTCACCTAGTAATTCCTGAACTAGAGTCACTACCTCACAGTTGACTAAGTCCAAGCTTGATTTAAATACTTGAAATAGAGGACTTGAGGTCATTGGTAAGCTAATTCAGTAGTTTGTCACCCTCTGTTGAGGGCAGCTTTTCAAGCTTTGTTTCCAGCCACTAGTCTAGTTATGCTTTTGTCTGCTTAGCAAGAGCTCTATCAGATGTCTCCGTAACTGGCTGGCCATGGCCAACCAGTTATGGCCTCAAAATTACTATAGTAAGTCACCAGTTTCGAAGTTGCAGAAGCAGTTAGCTCAAACTTGTATTTTGAGATATGAATGTACATATTAAGTCATAAAACTTGAGTCAAGCCACTTTCACAGATTAGAAATAGACTGAAGACCCCTATACCCATCACTAATCTTATTAGCAGAAACAGTGATGTTTTCTTGGTTCTTTGCATACTCAGGCTCAGAGTGCTGAAATCCAAGCTGCAGTTCTCACTTAGAGGGGAGACTGAGCCATACTTTGTTTTTAGTGCTCTCTGTAAGACTTCCAGAGGACAGGGGGAAAAAAAAAGCTTAATTTTGGAAGGTGTGACATGGAGACATTCTGCCATCATGTAAGGGTTTTGGTACTAAGCACTATAGCCCTGTGTAGGGCATTTACAAGCAGCAGTTAGCATGCAGAGCTAAAATTACTCATTTTGACTTTGCCTCCCATAAATCTATCAAGCTGGTGCCTGCAAGATTAACCTACAATTGTTCTCCAAGAGATGTACCTCAGTGTGCTGTTTATAAGCATTGGGAGGGACTGAGAAGCAGTCTGGCCCACAAAGTTAGCTAGTGTGTGGTAACACAAATATTACTTTCCTGATCCGCAAGTTCAAATAGGTTGTTAGAGTCTATATAACACATGACCTCATTTAGTAGAGACCACTGGAATAGGTTAGACTTTTTTTTATTATAGCAAGCTTAAATTGAGACAGGCAACCGGATATCTGCCACAGAGTGTTGCTTGCATAGAGTAGCCAGTTAAGTCCTTCTCAGTGAAGGACAAAAAGTAACTTGCCTGTAACTCCACCCAACCTCATATCCCACTGCCTAACCCCTCCAACATAGAGGTAGAAGTTGGAGTCTATTTCAGCTACAAGGATGTTTTAGCATGTGGATTGCTTCCTTTATGAGAGTCAAAAATATGCAACACTTACCAGGTGGGTTTTTGAGAATGAATGTGCAGAGTTTATGGTTTGTGTCAAGCATGCCTCGATAGCCACAGGCTTTGCAAGAGTTACCTATAGTTTGTTTCTTGGGATTGACATGCTGCCAAAGGGAAAGTCAAAATTAAAACCTTATTTCAACTCTGATATTACTTCTTTATGCCACAACTTAAAGAACATCCAAAGAGACCAATACTGAGATTTCAGGTAAACTTTCATGTCAAGCTGTTTATCATAGTTTGTATAAGGAAGTTATGCTAACTTTTACATAACAGATTATTCTTTAAATTTCTCAATCCTGAAGTTTTAGGGTTTGATACTGGAAACATTTCCAGACCAACACTTCAGAAATTGAATTGAATTATTTACAATGAAGTTTCACCTACACACTAGCATCAGCATGAAATTGACTTGAAGTAGTCAATCTTGCATGCATTAGCACTTGTGTGCACATTAATATTTAACAATAAGACAGTCGTGTGTGTTTTAAATACCAGAAAAGCCTGTTTAGTTATAGGAAAAAGTTAAGCACGCTCACCAGATCAGTTTCAGGATTCTCACACTCAGGACAGAGAACAAATTTTTTAATGAATCCATCCAACATGTCTTGCAGCTTATTCGCCTCATGAGATCCATTGACAATGTAACGGTCATTCTTAACATCAAACTGGGTCTGTGCCCCCAGCTCACAACCAAAAAATTTGGTGGGATCTTTCAAAAGACAGAAATTGGCACATTAAAAGCCTGCCAGTAAGATCCTGACAGCCAGGCCTAGCCTGTATACTAGTGCTCATCTCTCAAATATAATTCACTATCACTAACAATGCTTGGCAGTACTCTTAATAGGTCATGTCTCTTATGGTTCTTAGCTGTACTGGGTCATGTCTTTCTAAGAGACAAGTTCAACCCAAGTAGTGTTTTACCCTAGAAATAATTTATTTCCCTTTATTAAACTTTAAGGCCCATGGAGCCTGTGTCAGTGCTGCACTAGTTTCATATGCATATTTTAACCTCTAAAAAAGTACCGCCCCCTGCTTTCACCATATGATGTTATCCAAGCAGTCCTTAGGGACCAAAAGAGCCATGAGGGAATTTCATGTTACTTTAAGAGTTACTTACACGTTGGAGGCCGATTAAGCGCCTTTGCAACGTCAACCATGTTGACTATAACTGTCTTTATTCCATTTCCTTTGCCCTCAACCTAGAGGAAAAAAAAAAATCAAATTCACACCATTAGGTATACATGTGAAGGTCAATGCCACACCACTGTCTAAGTCATTTAAGAAATGCTTACAAAGTTAAACAAACACTGCTTAAAGCAGTATCATTATTTATGGAAGAGGGGTAGTGTGGTATAGTGGATAAAGCAGTGGACCAGAACACAGGACACCGGGATTCTATTCCTGACTCTGTCACTGGCCTGCTGAGTGACCTTGGGCAAGTCACTTAATTTTGCCTTGGTTTCCTATCTGTAAAGTAGGGATAATGATACCGACTCTCTCAAAATGCTTTACAAGAGACATACTGATGAAAAGCTCTATATAAATAGTGCTTATATTCTGATTACCAGAGTTTAGGAAGAGTTACCTTTGCAATCAGACGGGGCATTTTGTAGCGATAGAACTGATCCGAAACGCTGCGGTTGACATTGACAGACATTGTGTCTTATTAGTAGCTTTATCAATAAGATGAAGAGATCTTTGATTGCAGCTTTTTGGTATCTTCTGTCTGGAGAAGACGGGATGACATAAACGACTGCAAGAGTTCTCGGTCTCTGACATGAAAAAGTTTTCGCCACTGAGGCTGTAAGGTTCTTGCTTGTATGCTATGTTCCCCCAATACAGGTACCAATGGCTGCGCAACAGCTCTGCAAGTGTTTAAAAAAAGAAGTTCAGCCTAAAACTTTTCATGAAGTATATTCATGCTGAAAGACACTGGTTAATAGTTACTGGATCTGAAATTTTAGTTATGTTCTCTAAGTCTTATTTCTGCTGGACATAAAAGCATTTCCTATGCATGAAGTCAGTTATTTGACTATGTAGTCTCAGTTTGTATCATTACAGCAGCAGTTCCTCCGCTGTAGATTGTCAACATCTTCTGTCCTGTAGAATGCCGATTTGTGTTATAGTACAAGTTTCCCCCATTTTCGCCTACTAGAGCACACAGACACAGCTAAAGAATGAGTTTTCCATGTAAAAGGTTACCAGAGAAATGTTATATTATGAGATGGATGGGAATGAGCAGCAGAGCCCCTTTGTCTTTTGCTAGGCTCAAAGCAAGTCTGAGACCCTGGGCTTTGTAACCACAGGTGCACTTTATTCTCAGGCTTGTTTCCACCACATACAAATTACCATTCACCCTCTGCAGGCAGGTGGGAGGGGAGAGCTACCTCCCTGCTTCTATTCCCTGCCATTTTCCTTTCCTTCTGCTTTCCCCTGAGGTTTTTACGGAGCCCCAGGCTAATTAGGTAGCAGCTGTCTGTCTCCCCAATTCGGGCCAGGTTACCTCCAGCCCACTCTAATTTGTTCCCCTAATGAGTGGGCATGACAGAGGGCTGAATCTGCAATCCTTTGCACAGTACCCTGTCACGGGTCACAGAACAGCCTTGCTATTGAGAGTCACATGGGGTGAAAGTTTGACTGCTCTGGAAGAAGGAGGCAAGGAAAAAACAGCCCTCAAATCCTTGGTTATGGTGTAACTGAATAGACTCATTTTAAAGTGAAGTGTGTGGCTTATTTGTATTTAGTCACCCAGAATGCTGTGAAATACCAAACTTCAACATGAATAAGCAGTGTTTATAGTAATACAGAAGTGACAGTATAGTTTGCTGAAGTGTTGTGGTTTGCCAACAGCTTGCTTTTCTCCTGGACTTAAGCGGCTAAACTTGTTAAATTAACCAGTGCTTCCTTCCACTCATAAGTGTAGCAGCCCCATCTTGTTTCTATAGAAATTTCCTTCTGCACCTTTGATTCAGCATAGTACCACCAAAACATCCAGCTCCCCACCCCCAAATAGTTAAGATGTTTTGCATTTCTAGGCTTCCTACTTCTGTGGTACATAGATGTACATTAACTTACACAATGCTTCCCTGATTTCTCAGAAGCACCCTACTATTGCATCACTTCTGCTACACATTTACAATTCAGTTTCTAAGCTGTACTGTGACTAAATATTGACTGACCATTTAGGTAAATGCCACATTTGAGACAAGTTTATTCTTGCCAGTTCTTTAGAATGGCTGTACATGCTACCACACTGCTACTTCAAGTGGAGGTGTTTAGGTAACTTATTTTGATAGAAATGTACAAAATACTTCAATCTATAACAGCAATAGAACACCACAAGAATGTATTTTTCAATACTGAACACCACACTGTTTCCCCAACATTTAGTCAGTAGCAGTAACTGGAAGTCATTTACAGTTGCTGACCAAAAAAAGCAGCTATGTGTGAACCCTGAGGTGTAGCAGGGGACATATCAAAGGTATTAGCTCAGGGGTTCTCAAACTGGGGGTCAGAACCCCTCAGAGGGTCACAAGATTGTTACATGGGGGGGGGCGGGGATCATGAGCTGTCAGCCTCCACCCCAAACCCCGCTTTGCCTCCAGTATTTATAATGCTTCTAAATGTGTTTCATTTATTGGGGGGGGGGGGGGGGGGAAGGAGTGTCACATTCAGAGGCTTGCTGTGTGAAAGGGGTCACCAGGACAAAAGTTTGAGAACCCCTGTATTAGCTTGTTTTGATATAAATAATGCTCCCTTTGTTTCTCTACCTTTGTTTTCCTCAGAGAGTTAGGGAGATGTGGGCAGTTAGGTGTTCACTTTCCAATATAACAAGCAGCTCTTCTCCCCTGGGATGCCTGTAAAATCCCTGGAGTGAAAACCAACTAATATCTTTACAAGTCCTTTGTATTGTAAATTGCAAGGATCAGCTTACACTATTTGATCTACAGGACCTGATCGATAGCACTCAGGCTTAGTTTTGCCCCAGAGCAGCTAGAAAGAGCCCTTTATCAAGGGGGAAAAAAAAATAAAAACACCACACAAACACACATCAGACGTGGCAGTGCTTTCCACAGCAAATCTAAAGGCAGCCATCATGTGGCCTACACACGGGGCTGCAGAGGAACGGAGGAACCAGGTACCTCAGGGAAAGGAAGACAGAAGTGTGGCCTCATCCACATCGCTGCTTTTGTCTGCTGGCGACCGAAGCCCCCACCCACCTCCCGACACCGCCCCCGAGCCCGTCGCGCTGAGCGAGCAGCCAGCCTCCCTCCCGCCGAACCGCCCCACTCCGCTCTGGGATGACTCATAAATGCAGCGATTAAGCACTGAGTCAGCCTTTCACAGAAGGGGGGGGGGGAGGGGGGCACCCCTCCAATTGCGCATGCGGGGGCCTCCGCGGCTTCTCAGGCAGCCCCCCCCCCCCCCACAACTCGCCCCTCCCGATGTAACCCCTGGAATGCAGCCCCCTCCCCCCCTGCGCTGCGGATTTCTAACTGCGCCACACAGCTTCCCCTCCACCCCCCATCACGAGGCGCAGCCCCAGCCGTCGCCATTTTGCCTCGTCGCACGGGGACCACCCGACCGGGATAGCCAGCGCCGCCTGTTCCCCCCCACACGGGAGCACCCCAGCCACTCCCGTCGAGGCTGCACGGACCCCAATCAGCCGCCCCCACCCCGGGTACCCCGGCCCGTGGACCCTCCCCCACGTCCCCAGACGCGCTCTCCTCACATCGCGCCTCGCCACCCCCTTGGCAGCCACTCACCGTTTTCGTCCAATAAAGACATAAACCCAACGCTGCTCGCCCCGGGCTGCGACGAAGCCGAGTGTGTAAGGAGAACGGGGCCGAGGGGCGCTTATATCCGGGCGGAGGGAAGGCGGGCGCCGCAGCCGCCGGGTCCGAGCGTCCTGGGGCGGGCGGAATCAGCAGCAGCGGCGGCGCCAGTCAATCTGTGGGGGAGATACAATCAGGGCACCGTTAACGGCGGCACCTGGGAAGGGAAAGGGGCGGGCGCAACTGAAGCCGAAGGGGGCGGGGGGCGGTTGCCGGTTGCCCCTGAAATGGGCGCCGCGTACTCACCTCTAGAATGTTCTCGCTCCAACTGAGCGACGCCACGGCTGGAATCAATCAGCCAGCGGCGAGCCGCGCCTCCCTCGCCCCACCATTAGCTCGCCGCTCGCCATCCGCCTATGTTATTGGCTGCCGCTCCAGTCAATCAATCCGCCCTTCCCCCCCTCCCCCCAGCGCCCTAAAGGACATCGCGTCTATAGTGGCCAAAGCTCGCGAGAAGTAGAGCAAGGGGGTAGGGACGGGAGAGAAAAGAATGAGTCATTGAAACAGCCGGGCCGGGTTGTGCGTCAAGTGGGGGAGGAGCAGGGTGGCTGGCGTCTTTGGCCCCTGGTGTGGCCGAGGGCACAGAAATGGTGCTGGTCACCGTCATATACGTACTAGAGGGCTGTCCCCTTCCTTGCTTCTGTAGGCTGCGCTACTGCACCCGCCAGGGGCTCCTTTCATCCCCCTAAGCCCTGTGTGCTCGCCTCTAACACCCCTCCCTGCAATCTCTGCCCCAGCCCTTATGCCAGGGGCTCTGTGCCCCGCCCATTCCTTTGCCTGCCCCCCGTGGCAAGAGCTCCTTGTGCCCCCTCTCCCATGCCTCCTATTCTCCTTTCCCTATGATGACAGAGACTCTGTGTCTCCCCCCCATCCCCCTCTCTGCCAAATGCCAGGGCACTATGGCCCACCTTCCCTCTAATGCCAAGGGCTCTCCTCTCCTTCCCCATACCAACCTTATCCTCTCCCTGTGCCAGGGATTCCCATGTGCCCCCTGTTCCCCTGCCCTCCTTTTCCCCCTACCCCTTTCTGTCTGGGAGATAAATCAGACTGTTAACATTTTAAACTATTGCGATGATGAACACAGTTGCTGTTGTTATGCTGGAAGGTGTTGATGGCTGCTGTCAACCAGTTCTCTGATCTCTAGAAAGTTACAAAGGTGAATACAACGAGGAGTCCATGTGGCACCTTAGAGACTAACAAATTTATTTGGGCATAAGCTTCCTTGGGCTAGCACCCAATTCATCAGATGCATAAGATGAAGTGGGTTCTAGCCCATGAAAACTTATGCCCAAATAAATTTCTTAGTCCATAAGGTGCCACAAGGACTCCTCATTGTTTTTGCTGATACAAACTAACATGGCAACCACTCTGAAACCTGTCACAAATGTGAATGAAACTGCTGGGTTTGCTAATCAGACAGAAGGAGCTCTGCATGTCCCCCTTTCCAGTTTTCCTCAAAATCAATAGGATTTTGGCCATTGATGCCTATAACATTCCCTGACATTTTGGAATTGTTTGAATGCAGTGTCCAAAAGTTATTGCATTCCATACCGACAGAGAAATGTTATCAAGTTCAATGTCAGGCCTCATTTTGCTCAGCCAATAAGGAATCCATCTAGAGTGGGGTTTAAAATGCTAACCCCCAAAACAGGCATACAGCTCCTACCTTTGCCGCTCCCCAAGAAGGAGACATGAACACCCAGTTCTCCCTGTCACACACATAGTTATTGTCCTTTTTGCTGCCAATTCATTCTGATAGGAATGTGGCACTGAGCAGGGCCCGACCCCACAAAAGGGCATGAATTTCCAATTCTCCCTGCAACATATACAGTCTCCATTACCACTAACTTTCCTCCTTACTGGACAAACTATTAGAGCTGTCTTCAGGGTACGGGGTCCTGATTTTGATAAAAGCAAAGCCCAGGAAAAGATACAACCCCTGTTTCTTGCAGACAGTTACTATTCCTGTCACCAATACTGCTAGCTCTCTTCCTGACTGGACAGAGGAATTGAGTGGGTCCAGCTTTAGGAGTTGGGGGCTCATTTTAAAAAATATTAGTCTTGTAAAGGGCATGAAATTCTACCCATTTTCCCATCCTCCACTCCCTCTAACCAAGTATCTCAATTGCTATCTGCTACTACTAATGCCATGTTCTCTTCCACTCCTCGTAAATGGCACCAAGCAGGGCCAGCATTAGGATTTCTGAAGGCTCCTAATAAAGTAGGAATTTAATATTTTTGTTATTATATAATACAAATAATGTTAAAGCAGAAAGGCATTAAATGGGCGTTTCTGAGATATTATCATGGCAATTAAATATACAAATCACTTTTCTGTCTTACTGTTCTCTGCTTCCTTATAAATGCACTCAGACAACAGCAGAAGAAACCTCAGTCCTTGTCATTTGGCATGTTTTAATGATAATATTGTACAGTATTTTGAGGGCTGTCTAGAGGAGCAGAGGAGAATAGGCTGGAGTGGACCACTTCAAAAATAAAATGATTAATAACAATAGCTAATAAAATACTTACAAAATTAGGTTTCCAAGCCATCTTTAAATTAGGCCATCACTGGTACCAAGTTGTCACAGACAGAGGACTCTTGTTAGACCTTTTGTGACTCTGGAATGCTCTTTTTGGTCTGGCAGAAAAAAGAACAACAGTCAAACACAAAGGTGGCTTATAAATGTGATTTTCCTAGAAGACACAAAGGAAAAGTCAGGCCATTATTAAGGACATGATCAGTGACACATTACAATGAAAAACAGGTTATTTCAGCAGCAGCAGAGCTGGAGTACAGTTACCAGAGAATGAGTGTGTATTTTTCTCAGTGCTTAGTGCTGCGTTCTAACAAGATCCTCCTACATCATGGCTGCTGCCCTAGTTATACAAGTTCTCAGTCTACTGAATAGCAAGTGTTCAGGGCAGGACACTGGCCTATAAGCTGTGTATTCAGGGCTATGTTGAGCTCTGACTGAATTAGGGAGAGGTACAATAAATCCTGAGGGAAATTTTAAATGTCTCTTTGAAATGTGCACAATAAAATCATTCCCCACAAGAGGGAGAGGTTTTAAAAACTGCCTTAAAATATAAACCCCAAACAAGGAAACGTATCTCCAAAATATGTCAGACTTGGCAATTATCAGGAGGAAAAAAATAATCAGAATGTGGGATGCAAGAAAAGTACAACAGGAAACTTCTCTGCTGTGACACTATGCGTGGACCTATAACTTTCTCAATGCCTCCTTTCTGTGACTTTCCTTTCATGGTACAACACATCTGAGGTTAATAAATTACAGTACTAAAAATGTGCTGCTGCCAACACCACTTCATGGTATGGCAGAGGAGCAACAGAGACCTTGAATTTGCAGCATTTTGACATAATGAATGACCCTAGTGAGGTCTGATTTCACGGTCTTGAGATGCAGATTAGATCTATATTTTATAGTATAAAAAGTGACATAATTAATTTAATAGGTCTGTTTTAAAATGTTAGTCCTAATGCATATTGCAGGAATTAATCCAATATGGGTGATGTCAGAGGACATTATTGTTAGCAATCTTTATACAAAATATACAAAAATTGTGGATTCTTTGCTATTTGGGGGAGCCTAGTTTTTCATTTCATCTGATCAAAACAATCTTTTTAAATTTGATTTTAGATCTCAAGGACTTTTACTGACTGAAAGTCATTTTAATTTTGTACACTTAGAAACTACGGGCTCTGAAAAGACAGAAATCACCTTTCCCCTTCTTTAAAGTCATGTCTTAATGAGTCACAGAGTTCATAGTTCAAATTGCTGGTGAGATCTTCAAAGTACAGGCCACTTGTGAGCTTTGCATTTCACGGCTATAGACTAAACAATTTATAACTATACTCCACGTTTGTTGTTAAGACATTATTAACCCAGCTGCCTGGGTTTCTTTTTTATTTAATGGTGATTTAATTACTGACAGTAGGAAATTGTCAGCAATGAATCATTTCCCTAGAGTAAGCGTTCCCTTATAGCAGAACTGCTTTATGATGGTTCAGTTCAGCTTTGAATAATTCAAATTTGTTTTGTTGTCTGATCAGGTTTTGTCAAAGAATCCATCTCCTCCCCCTCCCAAAAAGTGAATACCTGCTACATATGATACAGCTAATTTTTAAAAAACAAGAATTTAATTGATATTTATATTAAGATCCAAACCCACAAAAGCATGGAAATTCTAATAATCTGAAATGGCTATAAAGTGGGATATCCATTGTTAGGCCATGTCTATACTGCAACTTTTAAGCAAGTTTGTAATCAGTTAGTAACATAGTTGGCGCTAACAATGCCACATGATTAGTAGTCAGTTATAACCAATCATGGCTGTGAAAAGCATTTTGACCATGCCAGAGTGTTAACTCTGTTAAGTTCTTCACACTTTTCAGAGTAGCAGCCGTGTTAGTCTGCATCCGCAAAAAGAAAAGGAGTACTTGTGGCACCTTAGAGACTAACAAATTTATTCACACTGTCTTCCTGTGACTGGTTTGGTGACGGTTTTTTGCACTGTGGGCAGGATTCCTAACTATGCTGGTATAACTGGTTTGGTCAGTCTGCCTTCTTCCCAGCTCTCTGTGCTGTAGGGCATCCCAGAGTGCATTGCCTTGTGTGTGGTTTTGCCTGCATATCCTCTGGGCACTCTGTTCTTCTGAGACACATCCTCTGATAGCTGTTCAAATTTTCCCAGAATGCACTGACGCAAACATGTTGGGGAGTGTGGCAGTAGATGCGCAAATATGGCTGATTCATGCTTGTGTTGTGAGAAAAATTACTGTGTGGACACAGCTGAGCTTTGTCTGTAGTAATCAGGTCAGCTGGGAGGGTCACTATTCTCCTTCACACCTTGGCAATAGGATAGCTTAATTATGTAGGTGTCAGGTCTGAATATGTAAACTCTTGGGAAGCACAAGTCCAGCTTCCAGCTGGGTTAACACAGTCTTGAAAATCATGCAGTTTACTGTGCAGGGGTCTTTTGGATGTCTGTTCTGCATTGACATTAAAGATCCTGCAGCACTCAGAACAGAGGTCTACTCTGTTATACTTGACCAGAATCTCCACATCCCCCACTATTGTGCAGCTTGCTGTTCATCTTGTTGAGTGGATTTGGTTTGTAAAATGCCTTTATGCTTTATAAATGTAAGCTAGTTTTGTTATTTAATTAAAAAATAAACAAAATTAAAAAGGAACAGGAGAACAAGAGTGTAGTAGAAGGTATGTGTATAGACAGTAAATGCATAATTTTCTAGTTATTACTACTTATTATGGTAGTGCTTAGAGGGCACGCCACATCAAACATTGTGCTAACTGTTCAGACACATATTTGGGACAGGGACTGTCTCTTATTATATTACAATCTAAATAGACAAGACATTAAGAGGTTGAGAGAGAAAACAAAGGCAGAACAAGATGAAGCGACTTCCTTTTTCAGAAGGTTAGAGTATGCCCATTTTTTGCCAACTGCCAGGGCTGGCTCCAGACACCAGCGAACCAAGCAGGTGCCTGGGGCGGCAAATGTACAGGGGCGGCAGGATGTAGGGCAGTCCGCCGTCGGCGGTGGCGGGAATTCGGCGGCTGCTCCGTCAAGCACGATTCGTGCTCGGTGGCAATTCGGCGGTGGGGAGGGGACTCTTCTTCGGTCGCTGGTGGCAATTCGGCGGCCACACCATCACTCCGCCTCCGTGTTCGGCGGCAAGGTTTTTTGTTTTTTGTTTTTTTTTGCTGCTTGAGGCGGCAAAAACGCTGGAGCCAGCCCTGTCAAATGCAAACAGTGAGGAAAATGTGTAAATATTATATGCCAATCTCTCAGATCAGTATACAGCAAGAAAGATCAATACAACTCCTGGTGATTTCTTAAATAGAGGTGTGATGCTCTTCTGGGCTGTGGCCTGACAAAACACTAAAAAGAGTCTAATGAGTTTGGTAAACCCATGTCTAAAATAGGCATTTCACTTCCAAGGGGGCAGGGATAAAGACTACTTTTAAAGCCACTCAGCTTCACTCAAGTGTTTGTTTCTAGAGTGCCATTCCAAAATAATGTTTATAGTGTTGTTGTAGCTGTGTCAGCCACAGAGACAAGGTAGATGAGGTAATATCTTTTAGTGGACCAACTTCTGCTGGTGAAAGAGACAAGCTTTCGAGCTTATACAGAGGTCTTCTCTGTGTCATTCCAAAATAATGTTAGCATTTGAATATTTCCAACTAGGCTTTGAAGTTAACTTCTCATTAAGGACAGAGTTCACTCCATGGCCATTGCTGTTATCTAGCTAGTCACAATTTTCTGCAGTGCTGAGATAAAGGTGGTGGAAGATGTAAAAAAACCATGTGTTTGTGTCATAAAGGCAGTGGTGGATTAATACATGGGCCCATGGGGCCCCGGACAATTTGGGGGACCTCGCAGGAGCACTGGAACCTAGGTAGAAGTGTGGGGGGCACATATGCCAGAACTGTGGCCCTGCCCCCTGCCCGCTGCTCCTCCTCTTCCCACTTAGGCCCCCCAGCCAGGCCAGAAGCCAGAGCTGGCCCATGGTAAGAGCCCCCCAGGGAGCCTGGGTTGCTGTGAGGAGCCCTGGACTCTCCACTTGCCCTTGGCAGGGGGTGGGGAGGCCCAAGAGCAGCCACCGGCCCGTGTCCCTGCCCCCGGGGCGCGCCACCCAGGCCAGGTGGAGGGCCCAGGGCTCCCCACTAGGGTTGCCAACTGTCTAATCGCATAAACCTAAACACCCTTGCCCTGCCCTACCCCTTCCCTGAGGCCCCACCCCTTCTCCAAGGCCCCACCCTCGCTCACTCCATCCCCCCATCCTCTGTTGCTCGTTCTCCCCCACCCTCACTCACTTTCACCAGGCTGGGGCAGGGGATTGGAATGCGGGAGGGGGTGCAGGCTCTGGGTTGGGGGGTTAGGTTATCTCAATAATGTATTAGTTAGCTAATGTTACTCTCAGTATGATAATTTTATTTCAAAGCGATTTTACATTTCTACATGTTTACCCATTATTTTGAGTATTAGTTTGCTAGCAACTGAGCAACAACAATGAATAGCTTTAAACTTTAAACCTTCATACTTAAATACTTAATTAATTATAATTAAATGTTATGTTTTTACTGTAAAGCTGGGTCACCTGCAGAACGTTGTTGCTGTTGGCTTCCTTTCTTTTAAATCTGTATTTCAGCTGGCCTCTTGCTTCTCTAAGCAACTCCCGGTTCTTTTTTAAGAACTCATGAAAGTCTGCACAGGATATTGACGTTCAGTTGCACCTGCAGCTCTGCTTTCACGTTGCTATCACTCAGTCTGTTTCTGTCCTTGTTCCACAGTTGTGCCATCAAACTCTCTCGCAGTAGGCATTGGATACAGGAATGGACAGTGCAAAAGAGAGCAATTTTAACATTTGGCTGTCACCGCTCTATGGCATTTGTCTGAAAACCTCAACCACGCTCTGATCTGTTTTCTGCCCCTTTGAGACAATCTCTTCTCTTGACTGCTGTAAAACACAGTAGTTATCAAACAGTGAGTCAATGTCAATCTCGATGCAGAGTGCTGTAGCAAGAGTCTCAAAATCGGACCATTTCATTTCGTTGTTGAGTGAGAGCACTGTCATTTCTCCAGGTATTCAGTGCACTATGTCAATGTCTTATCTGCTTCCTCTCTGAATTTTATGTTGTCAGATGGAGAGATGATGCCCAAAATGCCTTGGGCTGATCTTCCATAGCATTTGTCCTCTCTTCTTCTCTTTAGTTGTGCAGAAAGTAAACATAAAGAGGAAGAGACTCATGTTCTTCCTCACTGAATGCTTCCCACACAATCTTGATACATTCTTCTTCCCCCTCTGACAAGAAGTATTCCCTCAATGCTGGTCAGCTTTGTAGTACTCATTCAATAGCGGGCAGAAGTGACAGCCACCTTGTTGGTACGTGCCTATGCACATCTTTGTATTCCATTTCAACAAACTCGAAAAATGACATAAGAGACTCTGTCTTCTTGGCCGAGGAGGAAAACGAGCTGTATACTTTGAGGATGAGTGTTTCTACATCAAAACTCAATGCCCTCACATCCCATTTTTGAGGCAATTGTGGATTACATGACATTTGCACCTCACTTTGTATCAGTTGGTCATTAAGCTGTTTGAGTTTCTGATACACTGACCTGTGTTTCCCAAACTTCACAGAGGCATCGTCAGCCACATAAGAAGACACATTGTTAATTCTGAGACCATTCTCCTATAGAATACTGGAGACCCCTGTCGCAATTGCCTCACTTGTCCCGTCATTGTCATTATAAAAATCAAGCAAGCCATGCTTAATTCCCTCTGTCACAAAGAAATAACACACAGTTACCAGAAAGAAAAGGAGTACTAGTGGCACCTTAGAGACTAACCAATTTATTTGAGCATAAGCTTTCGTGAGCCTCAGCTCACTTCATCAGATGCATTCAGTGGAAAATACAGTGAGAATGT
This sequence comes from Chelonia mydas, assembly GCF_015237465.2. Taxonomy (NCBI): domain Eukaryota; kingdom Metazoa; phylum Chordata; order Testudines; family Cheloniidae; genus Chelonia; species Chelonia mydas. Next base: position 112,969,661 of record NC_051246.2, on the reverse strand, counting down.
CTTATTTCCCTTGTTGGATCCAACTGAAAAAATATGTGCACCATCCAAGTCCTTAAGCAAAAGTTCTTGTGATTTTGGTGCCCAAACACGGTCTGTTATGCTGGTTGCTTTCATCCGTCCACAAGACATTTTTCTCACAATTTCAGAATCAAGTAAAAATCTTGGAAGCATTTTGTTTGCACAGTCTTGGCTTGCATAACTTAAATGGTGCGAAATACTGTGGTAAACTTACCCCACTTCAGCCATGGTCAGCAGATTTTCTTGGGATGAACCTCTTTTGGTAAAAAAACCCCATTGATTTGTGGTGTTCTTTTCTGTTGTTTCTCTGATTCCTTGTGTTTTGTGTTCTCTGCATGGCTGGTCAGCGCTCGTCTTCCCTCGTATTTCACCAAAACCCCTTGATGACATAGAATGCATTCTGCTGTAACTGTGTTGATTTTGCGAAGCCAGTTTTTGAATGCATTTTCTTTGCACCATTCGTCATTAAAACAGCAAAAATACTTTTTCTTTTCCACTGTGCCACTGTTCGAATGCCCCTCATCATCGTCATCGTTCATGTTTTGAGTTTTTATTTTGAACTGTTAGCTAAATGATCTGACTGCCTGTTCTCTGCTTACTGTACAGTAACTCATCTATGGAAAAAACCAAGACCTGTATATGTCCTATTTCTTCTCTTTCTCCAAGTTATACCAACCTGAGCAGTCTGCTTGCAGGGAAGAAAGGCTAATATAGGAGGAACTGGTTAAGCAGACATTGATTTGATGGGAAGATTGTGAAAAGCTAAAGCGCTTTCAATATTTCATCACCTGATAATTAAGTACATCTACTCACCAACATAATTTCACAAAAACTGCCTGATAATATAATCCTCTGCTAACTTTTAATGGATCCTTTGTAGAATACTGGGGGACCAAAGAATCTCTTTGCAAGCAAAAATATAGAGAGAAGGTCTGGAAGGCGACATGCATACATAGAAGCCAGGATGCAGCAGAGGGAGCAGGGTCCTGTGGAGAGAGGTGTGTGGGGGCCCAAAAGTTCTTTGCGCCCATGGCCCCAATAAATCTTAATCCACCTCTGCATAAAGGTTTTTGCTTCTTGTATGATACATAGAGAAGATCGGAACTTTCTGTTACATTGTTTTCTGCTTATTTTTTCACCTTAGAAATATCCGGGGCTCAAGTCTGGATTTTCTTTGTTTAGCTGGATGTCTTCTTGAAGGGCTCCTCTGTATACTGAGAAGTTTCTCAGCTTGGAAAAGAGACGACTAAGGGGGGATATGGTACAGGTCTATAAAATTATGACTGGTGTGGAGAAAGTAAATAAGAAAGTGTTATTTACTCCTTCACATAACACAAGAACTAGGGGCCACCAAATGCAATTAATAGGCAGCAGGTTTAAAACAAACAAAAGGAAATATTTCTTCACACAACGTACAGTCCACCTGTGGAACTCTTTACCAGAGGATGTTGTGAAGGCCAAGACTATAACAGAGTTCAAAAAAGAACTAGATAAATTCATGGAGGATAGTAGGTCCATCAATGGCTATTAGCCAGGATGGGCAGGGATGGTGTCCCTAGCCTCTGTTGCCAGAAACTGGGAATGAGCGACGGGGAATGGATCACTTGATGATTACCTGTTGTGTTCATTCCCTTTGGGGCACCTGGCATTGGCCACTGTCAGAAAACATGATCCTGGGATAGATGGACCTCTGGTCTGACCCAGTATGGCCGTTCTTATGTTCTTATGTTCTCACATCTTAACTGAAGGGGCAAGAATGTTAAATCTTTGGCAATGATCAGTTAACCTTCAGGTTATATGAATCAGTGGTAATTACATCTTGAAAAGCAAACCCACAAGGTAACTGCACTAGAATTGCAATTATTAATTAATTGCAATAATAATAAGTACTATAATTACAGTACCCTTATTATAAAATGTGACCAAAAAACTCAAAGTATCTCTTAATGACCAAATGACCACAGCCATCTGTAGAACGTATGTGTGACTTTCATATGCAACGATTACCAGCCCAGAGAAGATTTGTGCGTAGTTCTTCAGAAAGGGATGCAAGGTTTTAAGGAACTGGCTGTTGCCCCAAGCTGTGTTCGACCTTCATGGTAGAGTTGACACTAGTTCAGAGACACTTAGGGCTCATCTATGCGACAATATTAATCATGGTGGAGGACCTGTTTACAACATAGTGTTGCTATACTACAGTCCAAAAATAGTTATGCCTTGTAGAGCAGACAAGACCTGATCAAGACCTGACAAGGAGAAGAAACAGGAGACAGATATTTTTTGATGCAGGACTTTTAGTTCTATACTGTAGTCCATGGCAGGGGAGAGGAAGATTGTGAATATTTTAAGATAGATTTCTCAGTATGGCTGTGACCGATTGTCTGTTACTGATTGATTGAAAAGGAAGGTACCTGGGCTTTTTAAGGCAAGGAAGAGAGGACAGGAGAATGAGAGTTTCCTGGGAAAAGACAGTCAGGAGCAGCAGGAAAGTGGTGCTGGAGACAGAGAAGCAGCAGGGGAGTGGCTTAAGGTAGGGGAGGAGCTCCTGAGAGGCTGAAGGAAGAAGCTGAGTAGTTGGGGCCAAGCTCCTGAGAGAAGTATTTGGGGAAGCCTTCAGAAGGTAGTGGCCTGAAAGTCCAGAGACCACAGGCCCATGAAGAGGGACTTGGGTAACTACTGTGACTAAGGGGGAAAGAGTGAGGAGCAGCCAGGGAGGGTAGAAATCCTGTATTTAGTTGCGTACTTTTGAAGTCAGAGGTCAGAGGAGAAAGATAGACCTCAAAGAGGAGGGAATGAGACTGGTATAAAAGGGACTGTGCTCCTTGAAGCTACTGTATATTAATAAGATATATAATAAGATTAATAATAATCCTCAAGAAGATGTGTTGTTATATGACTCAGTCATCGGTGGACTAATTGATCAGCTCCTGGGTGAAGGGAAACTGAGGCAGGGTGCTGCAAAGCCACCTGAGACCAGAAGGCAGCGCTCCAGAATAGACACACCCATTTACAATGGCCTTGTTGTGTCTTTGCTCTGTACACAACGTTAACAATATGAGAAAGCCCCAGGGACACAGATTCCAAATAACAATGCGTATTAACTCTATACAAATATACAGGGCCTAACTACACAGAAATACTGTTGCTCTAGCAGGGTTCTGGTGGTTACTGCACTAGGAAGACAGGGAGGCCCACTAGCGGGCTCTCAAACTTTTTAAAGGTATACTACCCAATCTACACATTAAAGGCATCTAAAGGTATGTCTACACAGGGATAAAAATCCCGCAGCTGGCCCAGGTCAGCTGACTTCGGCTTGAGCTCCGGGGATGAAAAATCACTGTGTAGATGTTTGGGCTCGGGCTAGGGCTGGACCCTGAGCTCTTGGAGTGGCTTTTCTCTCCCCATCCCCACTCACATGGGTTCGGTCCTGGTTCTTTGTTGTGATGCTGGATTGTCTGGTGGCAAAGGCAGGCCTGGGAGCAGTCCAGAGCAGTTGTCAAGTTTGCGTGGGTGGTCGGGTAGCCTGGAGGTCGATCAGTTTCAGAGGGAGTCTAGGGCAATGATTGGAGTTCTCCCAGGGGTCAGTAGCGGGAAGATCCAATCCACAGGGCCAAGTCAGTGGGTTAGGGAGGGAGGCAGCAAGGCAACAAGGCAGGGTCAGGCAAAACAGCAGACTAGCAAGATAGGGTCAGGCAAGGCAGTCTAGGCAGCAACCAGCCGGCAATGGTCTGTCACTCAGACAGCTTCTGCTTCCTGTTGGGGCCTTTATACAGTCCAGGTATCCAATAAGACTGCTGCCTACCTGTCCAATCAGGCACCTGGGGTGTGACTGCTGTGGGTTTGTAGGTCAGGTGTCATGATTGAGGGCACTACTGTGGTGCAATGGTTAAGGGTGCCACCAAAAGACCTTGCAGATCTGGGTTCAATGCTGGGGTCCTGAGATCTCCCCACCACTTCCTTAGGGGGCTGAAGTTTTGGACTTGTCCAGATGGAGTCTATTAAAGGCTCTGACTGCTTTGGGAGCACGCATATAATGGGCTGGTAGTTCCCAGGACCACTCTTCCAGCCTGTACCTTTCCCAGTCAATGAGGTTCCATATCTTCCTTCTTCATATCTAGGGCTTTGTCTACACTGCAGTGTAAACCCAGGGTTCAAACTAAGGCTCAAGCCTAATCCCCCTTCTGTCTACACACAAATCATACTAACCCACAACTCAGACCCAGGGTTCAAGCCCTATTGCTTTGCTGTGTAGATGGAGACCCCACTGGCCTCATGCTCTGGGCGTCTGTCAAAGTATTCCACAATCCCACAGGCTGACTTTTGTGTGAACTTACCCTGTGATTCATTGTTGGAAATTTGGAGAGTCTGGGTGAAGGGGTCATTTGATAGGGTGGAATGTATGCTCATGAACAAATTGGATAGTGGTGATCCTCCAAGGAAGTGATTGCATTTCAGGATGTAGGGAGGTTCCTCTTCAGGTCCCTTAGGATTATTGGCATATTCTCCTTTGCAGGACAAAGCATCTGCCTTACCATTGTGAAAGCCAGGTGATAGTAAAATTAAACCTAGAAAAAAAGAGATCCCAGCAATGCTGTGGTTGCATTAGGGCTTTATCAGAGCACAGGTATTCTAGATTTTTGTGGTCAGTAAACACCTGAACTGGATGTCTAGCTCCTTAATGCCTCCAAGTTCTAAAAGCCGCTTTGATGACAAATAGCTCCTTGTCCGAAATTTCATAACTGTGCTTGGCACACAGGGATGAACTTCTTGGTCGAGGCCCTGTTTCTGGGACAGCACTGCCCCGAGGGTGATGTTGGAAGCACTGGTTTCCAGGAAGAATGGCTGACCTGGGTTGGGATGTGCAAGGATGGGCGCAGAGGTGAACACTGCCATCAGGTGATTGAAGGGTTTTCACAGCAGAGAGGTTATGGGGGGGTCAGGATTTGGGACCAGTCCCCTATAAAACATCTGTAGAAATTCTCAAACCCAATAAAGGGCTGAATTTCTTAAATGCTTTGTGGCGTTGCTGAATCGCAAACCACTTCCACCTTCCGGGGGTCCATGCAGACCCCTCAGTGAACAGAATTTAGCCTAACAGTTCCATGGTGGATGCAATTCTCTGGCTTAGCATAGAGCCTGTGTTGGCGGAGTCTTTCTAGGACCTTGCACACATTCTGGTTGTGCATAGGCTGGTCTTCAGAGTAAATTACCTGTGTACCAATAGCTGTTTGCTGATATTGTCACTAACATCACAAGAAGAGATGCTTATATCTTGTTTGGCCTTCTCTTGCTCTTTTTTCCCAAGGTTCATGTGAATCTACCTTCAACCCCTCTTTCTAAAACTTATCAAAAGTTTGTTGCTTTTGGCAAATTTGCGCTATTGTCTCATGAATCTGCTGAATATAAACTCCAATATTGTACATCTTGGTTTGAAGAATGTCAAACAACACCGCTGTCACTTCAGTCATGTTGCTGTAGAGGAAAAGAACATAAGAACGGCCACACTGAGTCAGATCAAAGGTCCATCTAGCCTAGTATCCTGGCTGCCAACAGTGGCCAATGCCAGGTGCCCCAGAGGGAATGAATGGAACAGGTAATCAAGTGATCCATTCCCTGTCGCCCATTCCCAGCTTCTGACAAACAGATGCTAGGGACACCATCCCTGCCCATTGTCCTATCCTCCATGAATTTATCTAGTTCTGTCTAATAGCCATTGATTGTCCTATCCTCCATGAATTTATCTAGTTCTTTTTTGAACCCTGTTATAGTCTTGGCCTCCACAACATCTTCTGGCAAAGAGTTCCACAGGTTGACTGTGCATTGTGTGAAGAAGTACTTCCTTTTGTTTGTTTTAAACCTGCTGCCTATTAATTTCATTTGGTGCCACCTAGTTCTTGTGTTATGAGAAGGAGTAAATAACACTTCCTTATTTACTTTCTCCACACCAGTCATGATTTTATAGACCTCAATCATATCCCCCCTTAGTCGTCTCTTTTCCAAGGTGAAAAGTTCCAGTCTTATTAATATCTCATCATACGGAAGCCATTCCATACCCCTAATCATTTTGGTTGCCATTTTCTGAACTGTTTCCAATTCCAATATGTCTTTCTTGAGATGCGGAAACCACATCTGCATGCAGTATTCAAGATGTGGGCGTACCATGGATTTATATAGAGGCAATATGATATTTTTTGTCTTATTATCTATCCCTTTCTTAATGATTCCCAACATTCTGTTCCCCTTTTGACTGTCATTGCACATTGAGTGGATGTTTTCAGAGAACTATCCACAGTGATTCCAAGATCTCTTTTTTGAATGTGTGACAAAGTTCCTCCTCTGCCTTGGTGGGTCCTGTGCTTTTTGGCAGATTTGCTCACCTCAGAGGTTCACTGCAGCCCACAGTTTGGCCGCTTCTGCTAGAGGCTCAAACCTTCCATTCACTGAGCTAATCTCATCACTGGCCAGCATGGGGGAAACGGAGAACAATCTCTGCAGTCTCTGTTGTCTCACCTAGTGGGTCGGGAACAGGCCAGATCCCTTTCTAAATTAGACCTTCCCTTCTGGTGTTGCTCACAGACCCGCTCAACTCCTCTTGTGTCCAATCAGGAGTTGGGGGCGTGGGGGGAACCCGGGCCTGCCCTCTACACTGGGTTCCAGCCCAGGGCCCTGTGGATAGCAGCTGTCTACGTCTCCTGTATCAGCTGCGTGACAGCTACAACTCCCTGGGCTACTTCCCCATGGCTTCCCTCCAGCACCTTCTTTATCCTCACTGCAGGATCTTCCTCCTGAAGCCTGATCACGCTTGTACTCCTCAGTCCTCCAGCAGCACTCTTTCTCACTCCCTGCTCCTTGCACGCCCCCCAATAACTGATGGGAGGTCTTTTTTAGACTAGGTGTCCTGATTAGTCTGCCTGCCATAATTGATTCTAATATGTTCTTAATTGGCTCCAGGTGTCTTAATTAGCTTGCCTGTCTTAATTGGTTCTAACAGGTTCCTGATTGCCCTAGTGAAGCCCCTGCTCTGGTCACTCAGGGAACAGAAAACTGTTCATCCAGTGCCCAGTATATTTGCCTTCTACCAGACTCCTGTACCCCACTGGTCTGGGTCTGTCACAAGTGGTAACAGTTAATTTAGATCCCATTATTTTATATGTATAGTTGGGATTATGTTTTCCAATGTGCATTACTTTGCATTTATCAACATTGAATTTAATCTGCCATTTTATTGCTCAGTCACCCAGTTTTGAGAGATCCTTTTGCAGCTCTTCACAGTCTGCCTGGGACTTAACTATCTTGAGTAGTTTTGTATCATCTTCAAATTTCGCCACCTCACTGTTTACCCCTTTTCCCAGATCATTTATGAATATGTTGAATAGGTCCGAGTACAGACCCCTGGTGGACACCACTATTTACCTCTCTCCATTCTGAAAACTGACCATTTATTCCTACCCTTTGTTTCTTAAATTTTAACCAGTTACTGATCCACGAGAGGACCTTCCCTCTTATCCCATGACAGCTTACTTTGTTTAAGAGCCTTTGGTGAGGGACCTTGTCAAAGGCTTTCTGAAAATCTAAGTATACTATATCCACTGGATCTGCCTTGTCCACATGCTTGTTGACCCCCTTAAAGAATTCTAGTAGCTTGGTGAGGCATGATTTCCCTTTACAAAATCCATGTTGACTCTTCCCCAAAAAATTATGTTCATCTATGTGTCTGACAATTTTGTTTTTTACTATAGTTTCAACCAGTTTGCCCGATACTGAAATCAAGCTTACGGCCTGTAATTGCCAGGATCATCTCTGGAGCCCTTTTTAAAAATTGGCATCACATTAGCTATCCTCCAGTCACTTGGTACAGAAGCTGATTTAAATGATAGGTTACAGACAGTTAGTAGTTCTGCAATTTCACATTTGAGTTCCTTCAGAACTCTTGGAAACACAAACTGAAAATCATCAAGCGTGGTCAGAAAACCCTTGGTTGAGGATTTTGTACCACACTTTTGAAGAATTCAATCAGAGGTTCTACGCTCTGCTTTATGGTTTGTACAAGCCTCGAATGAAAATTCAACCTTGTGATACAAATAGAAGGCAGTCTCCATTTAACTGTGTTTTGAAGAAGTTCAGCCCTGGAGAGAAACTGAGAGAAAAACGTAGCTGTTCCTTCTAAATTTCTGAAGAAAATCCAGCATTCTCTGATATTGTTTGCTGCAAAACTGAGGACAAGATTTAAAACATGAGTGTAGCAATGAACAAAAAGTGCACAGGGGAACTTTTCACAAATACCTTCGGAAGCCCACATACATTGCCTGCCATTACTGCTGCATCATCATATGTCTGAGCTACCATCCTGTCACCAAATTTAAACTTCTGGCACACAGTTTCAAATGCTGGTCAAGGTCAGCTGCAGTTCAATTTTTAGTAACATTAGTAAAATCAACAGTGTTCTGCAACATCACCACTCTTGATCCTGTAACACAGTACAAACGAAAGCTGAGACTTATTGACAGTATCCAAGGTTTCATCAAGTAAAACAGGAAAAAATGGTGGTGCCTCAGTTTCTTTGCCAATGGCATTAAGTTGGACCTTACTTACTGCTTCAATTAGGTCATTCTGAATTCTGTTTGATGTTCCAGAAAAACCAGTAGAGGTTTCCAAATGCTGTTTGAGTATGGGATCAAACTCACAGACTAATTCTAAGGTTTCTACATAATTGCCCTGATTCAGGGAGTCATCCAATTTGTTATGCCCATGAAATATCAGCTTTTGTTCTCTGAGATGACATACAACATGAATTACCAGTCTTTGCAAAATAGCCCAATTCTGACAAACCTTTTCACTGTGTTGTCTCAGAGCAATTCTCTATTGCTCATCTCACTGAAGATGAATGCGAGCATATCCAAATGTTTGTAACTGTTTACAGGCTAGTAAGTGTTGCCGGCGAGTTTTGTAATGTCTGGAGGCATTGTGTAGGTTGTTTAGGTCGTTGTGTCCTGCCTTTTACCACACATTCTTTTCACTGACAAAAAGTAGACAGGGCCAGCAGTATAGCTTGTTTGTTTCCGCAACCACGGATCCATTCCTATTAGCACACCATTTCACTGAAATGCTGTTTCAGCTCTTTTTCTGCTTTTCTCTAAGTACTCACTAATTGCAGGTTTTGTTTTGACCTTTCATTTCTTATAATTGCTGGTTTTGTTACATAGTCTCTTGTACAAAATGAATTAATGAACAAATTTTGCACTAAACTTCCTATCCTGATGAAGAGTTTGCTCCACTAGCTCTGTTCTATGACGGATGATTCACTTCTACACTTAACTACTTTTTCCAAAGCACAGCCAGTTAGGAAGTGAGCTGCCCACAGAGTGATGTTGCCTAGGCAATGTGATGCAACTTTGAGCACTGCATGCTTTGCCAGCAAAAAAAGAAGACAGCCAATGTGAACAGATCGATTACATGCTGGACTTTCATATTCTTCTAGAATAAAACTTTTTTTGTGTGTGTGAATTCTGGGGCATGCAGTGCATGTGTTGCATATAAAGACATCACACCACTGTGTGGAGATCTCAACTGGCTCAAGGTAGCCATTGCCAAATTTGATCTCTGCCACCCTGGATGCTAGTCTCTGCAGGGCTGGACCTGTCTGACCCATGCACTGATGCCACAGCAGTTCAGTGTTTCCCTTTGTGGGGAACAGGAGGAATCAGAGACTCTCTGAACTGTTCTTGTTCTCACTCAGCTCCAAACTCAAAAGCCGGAACTGAAATTAAACGTATTCCCTTTGTCTCTGAGGGCTTGAGTCATGGTTCCTTCCCCACTCTGAACTCTAGGGTACAGATGTGGGAACCTGGATGAAAGACCCCCTACGCTTATTCTTACCAGCTTAGGTTAAAAACTTCCCCAAGGTACAAACTTTGCCTTGTCCTTGAACCGTATGCTGCTACCACCAAGTGTTTAAACAAAGAACAGGGAAAGAGCCTACTTGGAGATGGCTTCCCCCCAAATATCCCCCCAAGCCCTACACCCCCTTTCCTGGGGAAGGCTTGATAAGAATCCTCACCAATTTGTGCAGGTGAAAACAGACTCAAACCCTTGGATCTTAGGAACAATGAAAAATCAATCAGGTTCTTAAAAGAAGAATTTTAATTCAAGAAAAGGTAAAAGAATCACCTCTGTAAAATCAGGATGGTAAATACCTTACAGGGTAATCAGATTCAAAACATAGAGAATCCCACTAGGCAAAAACCTTAAGTTACAAAAAGACACAAAACCAGGAATATACATTCCATGCAGCACAGCTTATTTTACCAGCCATTAAACAAAAGGAAATCTAACACATTTCTAGCTAGATTACTTACTAACTTAACAGGAGTTGTAAGGCTGCATTCCTGATCTGTTCCCGGCAAAAGCATCATACAGACAGATAAACCCTATGTTCCCCGCCCCCCCCTCCAGATTTGAAAGTATCTTGTCCCCTCATTGGTCATTTTGGGTCATGTGCCAGCGAGGTTATCTTAGCTTCTTAACCCTTTACAGGTGAAAGGGTTTTGCCTCTGGCCAGGAGGGATTTTATCGCACTGTATACAGAAAGGTGGTTACCCTTCCCTTTATATTTATGACAGCTTCAGTACGGGCTAAATTGGCTCCACTGTGATCGATGAAGTGGGCATTGATTTAGCAGGTCCGGTGAAGATGCAATAAGTCGACGGGAGACCATCTCTCGTAGACATAGCATGGTGTAGAAACTGTGTTAAGTCAATGTAAGTTATGTCAACTTAAGTTACATAAGTTACGTGACTTAACTAGCGTAACTTAGATTGACTTACATCACGAGTGTAGACAAGGCCTGAGTCAAGCTGTCCCCTCCTACTGAGGGGCTGAGCAGTCCTGACTCATCATTGGCCCAGAAAACTGCCTCTATAAATCACTGTGTTAGAAATCTGAAGCCCTGTTGGCTTCTGCAGAGTTTCCAGTCTATTCTTTCCCCACTCCAGACTCTAAGCATGCTGGGAAATGGTGTCAGAGGACTCTGGTAGTCATTATTATTGTTGTTGATAGGGCAAGTCCTCTAGAGGCTCAGTCCAGCATTCCAGGAGCTGTCAAACGTTAGCTTTCTTTTTTTCTTTTTCTATTCTATTGATTTATATTTTTTTAAATCCTGTTTAACTCATAATTTTTGACTCTTTTGAGACTTTTTGGTGGGACCCTTAGGTTTAATTTTCTGTGGTCATTCTGTGCCTCTCTTCTGTCTTTGCCAGTCTGTGTTTTGCCTCACCCCTAGAGGCTAGATAATGGAAATGCAGGATTGCCTTTGGTAATGAGGCAAGTGTCATGTGGCTATAACAGGGTGCCAAAGTCTTTGAATGCTTCAGTGGTTTGTAGCTCAAATATTTATATTACTATAGTAAATAATTTGCCAAAGTAAAAAAGCGAATGGTACTTGAAATAAAATATAGAGGCAAGGATTTTTTTTCTTTGTTTTGCACGTTAAGTACCAAGTTCATTTACAATATTATATAAATTAATAAAAACGAATAATAAACACTCAGAGCTCATAAAGATCACTCCACACTGGGTTCAGAACCTTGCCTGCTGCAAATGTGTTCAAACACTGTATTGCTAGTAGAATTCTAGCATGATTTCACGAACCACACGTAAGTTTTTTTTTCCTGCGAATAGCCCTGTAGACATTCTAGGGCTCCATCTTCACTGCAAAAATGTCTGTGTCCTAAAGTGATTTTCTTGAAAAGCATCTTAAGAAACATAGTTTTGCCAGCTGATGCTGGTCTGCATGGTTAGGGTAAAACTTTTTAAAACCAATGGTTGAAACCCAAGGGATGTTTTTTAAAAATCATTAAAACATTTTTTCTGTCCATATTTGCTGCCATATGCTTTCTACCTGAAATGGTCTGAAGAAACAATCTGGAAATTTCCAGAAACAGACATTTTTGTAGTGCTGACAGGACCTACAGTAAATTTTTATACTATGGTTCAGAGAAACTATGCTAACAACTGTGTTAAACCAGATGATAACTAGCAAAGTCGTGGTGCTATTACTCTTTCTGGACCTGATCTTATATGCAGTGGTGTAAATCAGGAGTAACCATGGAAGTCAACAGAGTTACAGTGATGTAGAAAAACTGGTATAAGTGAGATCAGCATCAGCCCCCCTGCATGTTTGTAGATTATCCTCTTTTCACATGAATCTTTTATATGTCACTTAAGCCTTGTCTATACTGGGATTTTTTGCCACTGTTGTAGTCACACTGATCTAGCCACATGAGTCCAAACCCCGGGTGGGGTGATGTGAGGAATCCATGTAAACCCTGGCTTGCATTTTTGCAGTTTACGCAAGTTTTCATACCTAAAACTAGCAACCCTTCTCTGATCTGCATTAGGTTGTTTCTTTCAGCAGACAGTCTGGTATTGTTTTCCTCCCTGTACAAATGAACACAAGCTACTCCTATTTTTTCACCCATTTTACAATCATACAATCACTCTTCCTTGTAAGTGAAGGGATATTGTAGAAGAATGCATGAATTGTTTTCAGTTTTATTTTATTGCACCTCTCCTACATCTTGAGTTTTAGTATCTTATTAAAGTGTTTAGCATTTCTGTGGTCACATAATTGTTATCTGCTTTGCCTTCTGTTACTCTTCATTGTTATACCCAACAGGGTTTTGTCAAAGAGTTTCTTCTAGTTTAATGTGCCACTTCGCCTTGAATATTGGGAATACATCACATTCCAGGGTGCAATCCAGATCAGTGAGTGGTTGTGTAACCACGTGCCCTGCAAACGTAGGTGCCTCACAATGCTTTGCTGTTGTAGCACCCAACCTGGGTGGCTCACAAACAGCCAAACAACATGCAGGTCACACCCTGAGTGTCTGTTTATAGCTGCAGTCCTGATCCAGCAATTCTGACCCCAGCAGCCTATCAGCAACACACCAGCCACATTCTGGCTTCCAGCAGCCTGTTGCCACCCGCAGTATGACCCCAAGATATTCCCAATCCCAAATTTTCTCCAAAATATGTGTTCTGCACTATCCACTTTCTCCTGGACAGTTTAGATATTATAAGTCAGTTGCCGCTGTAAGGGGTCAGTATCCAACAGCCTGCTACTTTAAATGACTGAACAGCCCAGTTTAAACACAACACTGGATTAGTTTTGATTAAAAATAAACCAAGTTTATTTAACTATAATGAGAGAGATTTTAAGTGAGTACAAGAATAAGGCTTTAAAGTCAGAAATGGCTACAAGAGAAATAAAGATAAAATGCTTTCTAGTAACTAAAACTTAACAAACTAGACTTGGTTCAAGGTAAAATCCTTACCACATTTTCCCAGCAACAGGGCTGACCAAATTTTCACGTCAGAACCCCTCCCATAGTCCAAAGGCTGCTTCCTTTGTCTTCTTAGGTGAAAGACAGAGAGAACCTGGGGTATTTTTGCCTCTTATTTTTATAGTCCAGTCACCCTTTGAAATCCATTTTCCTGAGGGTTACCCCTTGATAAAGTTCCTTCCCGCTGTGGATGGTGACATGGAGTCTCATGGTAAAAGAGGTTCCAGGTGTTGCTTGCTAAAATGTAGATTATTCTGTTCCTCCACCCCTTTGTTGACAAAGAATGACAACCTGACAGGTGATTGCAACTTTGATGACTCCTGGTTAGAGGTGTCGGCTTGTCCTTTGTCTTTGAGAAACAGGTTTATCCCCTTCCCGGCCTTGTCTGATAAACACATTTCAGTCATAATTTCAGCTTACATTAATAATTTTACATATAATGTTGCTACACACATTTCACCATGATATTATTGACCAGTGAGTATTCAAATGATACCTCACATGGCATATTTTGTACACAGATTATTACAATAGTGTGTAGGGTGTGAATTATTACAATAGTGTGTAGGGGGTACATTTGGCTACAGAGTGGTGTATTAAAAGACGTGTAATAAATACAAAATCATTTTCACTCTTGTCTTTTCCAAACATTCCTGCAGTACTATAGCTATAGCCAAGAGTTTTGTATTAAACCTGATGAATAGGTAACAGCGTATTTTCCATTACAAACATTTGCTAAAACATAAACACACAGAAAACAGACTTGAGAAAGACCTCTTGGGTCAAATTCTCTGCTGGTGTCAGTGCTGAGAACTCCACTGACATAAATGGAGTTGTACCCATTTATACCAGCAGAGAATTTGACCGTTTAAATCAGATCTCTCACTGTCAGGAAGTTTTTCCTAATACTCAAGATAGTTTACCCCATTATTCCTGGTTATATCACTCCACGTCCACCCTAAATAATTCCTCACTGCTCCTTGGAGTTCACACCCTCCTGACATTTGTAGACTGTTATGACATCCCTTCATTTATACATATCCAGTTCTTTAGTTTTGATGAACTCTTAAGGCTTGCCCTGCGCCATTGCTATAAAAGGGGTACTATCAATTTCCTTGTTCTGTGGTAAAATATAATAAGACACTTAGCCAAATTCATCTTCAGTGACAATAGTGGATTTATATTAGGGATTATTTTGTGTTGTTTCTGTTTGATTTTTATATGAATTACCTCATTCAACTTTACGTATCATATTGTGCATGTTCACATATACAGTACCTTTCGTCCTGAAATGTTTCTAATGATTTACATACTAATTCACCATTCAAATGCAGCTGCCTCAGGGCATGCACAATACTTTGGGGAAGGGATATTTTGATGACGGGCAGAGGGGCAATACCTCCATGAGAACTTTAGGCGAGATTTTCCAAAGCGCTGTGTGAGCTTAACTCTGCTCTGTATAGGCTTCACTGAGGCAGAGGTAGGCCAATGGTGAGTGCTTTTAAAAATTGCACCCCTAATGCCAAAACTGCATGCCAATAAATGTATCTCCTTAGAAGCAGGAAAGGCAAGCCTGACCCTATTGGGATTCACACTTGCCATCTCCTTCAGATAAAAAAATGTTCAATAACAGAATATTGTTTCAAAGTTACTAGAATCAGTAACTTCTAGATACCCTTGATATCCACATTTGTTTCATCATCTCCCAGAGTTGTTAGGCCCCAATCCTATGAACACTTATACACATGCTTTGCTTTAAGCACCTGAGTGCTTGAAGTCAATGTGATTACTCACATACAAGCCTATGCATAAATATTTGCAGGATCAGGGCTTTAAAGGTGACCTGCAATGAGGGTAAAATTGGTTTGTGCCTTTTTTCTTTATGCCTACAAGGGCTTGCGTAATATTTTTGAAAGCACCTGCGCATAGGTGCTTCTGAAAAAATTACACGTTTTTATTTTTTAGGGTAAGGATGTGTTTTCTTTTTCTTTTTACATTAGAAATTCAGATCTTGCTTGCTCTAGATGACAGTGAGACTAGTGAGACAATGACATTAGTAGAGAGAAGGGACTTTTTTAGTCAGACTGTTTAAAACTGTGTTTTTATCTGGTTTTGTTAACACCTATAACTTCAGTTACTAATTACTACTTGGATAACGAATCTTTCAGTTCAAATGTAAGAGTTCTCATGGAACATATTTTGATGCATTCAGCAGGTCCACTAGCAAAATATGACTTGACCAGACTTGATAAGGCCACCTACCCGCTGCTCGCTCCTCTCTGCCTCTTCCCCTGAGGCCTGCTCACCTGCCATTCGCACTTCTCTGTGGCGGAGTGAATGGCGGGTCAGGGGGAGGTCTAAGGGATAGAGGCTGAGTGTGGGGAGGGCCTCAGGTTGAGCAACAGAAAGGGCCACGATCTGGGCACTGGTGGCCCTCCCACTTCTAGGGAGCTTCGCTTCTGGCACTCCAAAAGCAGGGGGCCAGTGTGCCTCCGAAGGGAGGTGACCCGCGCTGCAGCAGTTGCCCTCCCGCATGGCCAGTCTCTTTTGGGGAGGCTCAGCCTCCCCAAGCCTCTTAGATATGCCGCCTATGGATATTCCTGATATTTCTAAGGTACAAACACAGGCTACTCCACCCCCCAACCCAAACATTTAAAAAGTACAGATCCTGAAATAGGGTCATTAGTGTCATTTATACATGCCTTCTCAACCTACTACTCTGTTGTTCACATATTGCTAAATGGGAGATGGGTTCTGGGGGCTCCTGCTGGGGGAAAGAGGGTCCCAGTATGGAAAGGTTTGAGAAGCAGTGACTTAGTACATACCATAAAGAAGAGGGGCGGGGAAGTACAGTCCCATTTTAAAATAATCCTTTCCTGGTCACCGGGAAAGAATATGGTTAGTTGAATGTGATTCCTTATGCCGTGTTGTCAGCTCTTTACTAGTCACATGATTAGGGTGGAGCCAGTCTGGCTGTGATTCCAGAAACTCCAGCTCTCTCCTGAATTTCTGCTCAGAAAAACCCTCTCTGAGTGGCTGCCTTTCTCACTTGCCCACCTCCTCGGGAAGAGCCATTAATTGGGGCTGCTTCAGGAGACTGGCAGGGCTCTCCCCACCCCAAACCCTGCAGCCAGTAGCCAGAGGAGTTTTTGTATTGGCAACATTCATCACACATGCACACACATAAGTATGTGCAAATACACACACAGGGAGTAAACAGGCGGAGTTCAAAAATCAACAGGCAGATCAAAAACCACAATATAATATATATATTTTTAAATCTAATGTTTTTGGGGCCAGTCCAGAGGTGAAAGTAAGCTGGTATGGTACTGTATGGCATACCGGCAAGAGCGGGTTCACCGTGCCTTACTGGCAGTGGCCGGAGCCCCGGGCCCTTTAAATTGCCACCAGAGTCCTGCTGCCAGAGCCCCTGGGTAGCAGAGGCGGCTCGGGCGGTGAGTTAAAGGGCCCTTTAAATCACTGCTGGAGCCCCCAGCTGCCACCGCTACCCCAGAAGCTCTGGCAGCGGGGCTCAGGCAGCGATTTAAAGGGCCCAGGGCTCTGGCTGCTGCTGGGAGCCCCGGACCCTTTAAATTGCCACTGGAGCCCCGCTGCCGGAGTCCCGGGGTAGTGGGGGCAGCCGGGGGCTCCGGCGGTTATTTAAAAGGCCTGGGGCGGTACCAGCGGTCAGAGCCCCAGGCCCTTTAAATCGCCGCCTGAGCCCCGCTACCGCAGCTGGAGCCCCAGGCCCTTTAAATCTTGATTTAAAGGGCCTGGGAATTTAAAGGCACCGCCTCTTCTGGTCAAGGCCATGCCCCTTTTCAGGACTCCGGCATACCGGTAAGTCCTTTAAATTACTTTCACTCCTGGGCCAATCTCATGAATTTTGGGGGTCTGACTCATGATTTTTGAATGTTTGTGATTGTGAAGACTGCTTATTTCACTGTAGTGTGGGCTGTCTCAAGTCACCAGTAAATACCATGGGTGAGCTCTGTGATTGGGAAGGCTCCGTGGCGGTGTTCATCTGCCCTGAGGATAACATTTGGGTTTGCATCCCAGGTCTTACAGAATAATATTTAATAATAAAAATGTGATAAATGTTCCTGTGTTTTTGAAGACAACCAGCTTTGAGTATTACAGCTATTGCTGCTATCATAGAGGTCTGCTAAACATCTGAACCATGCAGAATGAAGAGATTCAAAGCCCTTCTCTGTTCAGAATAACACATTTTGGCCCGTCCGGTGAGTTGGTGCAAGGGAGTAGCGGGAGGGGTGCCCACCTTCTCCCTTGCCCCAGTGACCCATACCACTGCTTTCTGCATGCAGGGGGAAATAGGCTCTGCAGAACTGCTACTTTCCCCCCATTGGGCAGGTGGTAAGGGATGGGGAAGCCTTGGCTAGGGCCTCTCAACACATCCAGTAGCGCAGTAATGTTGGCGTGTTGGGGAGCGTGTGCGGTGATGTGGATAGACTTGTCACAGGGTATATCTGCACTGCAGGTAGACACCTGCAGCTGGCCCATGCCAGCTGACTCGGACTCATGGAGCTTTGGCTAAGGGGCTGTTTAAATGGGGTGTACACACTTGGGCTGGGCTGCAGCCTGAGCTCTGGGACCCTCCAGAGTCAGTGGAAAACCACACTGCCCTTGCTTTGGGCTGGACTGCACACTGATAATTTGATCCCTTCCTTAGGAAATGTTTCCAAAGGCTGTTCTGTAATTTAATGCAGGCTGTGGAATGTTTACCTGATCTCTGTCCGTTTACTCCTCATTGTTCTCTCAATATGCAAACAGAGTTGTGTGTACCATAGTAACGCTTCCATTACTGTTGAGAGATCTGTGGAAAATCTGATCAAGGTCGAACTTTAATCTCGGTGCATATTTAGATACACATGGGACTATGACTCTACAGCACAAGAGGGTACCAGCCTACTCACGTTAATGAAAGAAGAGATGTTATAGTTATATATCGCCTACCACAAACTCCTTTGTGTTCTGTATTGCACTGAGTGTGCTGTTACTTCTTAATAAATAACTAACAATGGGCCAAATCCTTACCTCTTTACTCAGGACTGATTAAGGTCCTCAGCCTTTTAATAAATAAGTGGGGTTGTGCTCCTAAATCCCTCAGGCATGTTTGCCACCCCTCTATAGATAATTGGGGAGGAACACTCATTTCTTATTATTTATATTGTGGTAGTCCCTACGAGCCCCAGAATCCCATTGTGCTAGGCACTGTACAAACACAGAACAGTTTGAACGTTCTCATTAATGACCTATTTTTATTTCTGTCCTCTTCTCTGTGACATTTCTCAGACCCCAGTCATTCGTGCTTCAGTAAATCAGGGAGCAAGTTGAACTCTGACTTGCATAGTTCAGAGCGATGAGAAAGGCATTTCTAAGCTAGAAGATATTGCAATTCAGAGCAAAGGGGACGGTGCTCTAAAGTCTCTGTACTTTGACCAGGATATGAAATGCAGATGCCGCCTACATGCCCTTGAGAATATTGCTCCACTTCTTGGCATTGGTCTGCTGTACTCAAGTGGCCTTGAATGCTCTGTATTATGTACACTTCTCCCCCAGCCAAGCTAACTATTTGTATAGCTGGCTTTGCAGATACTATCTCAATGACATGCAGGCTGGTGAAGAAGGCAGAGTACTTGAATACAGTGTCACTGCTGTGGGGCATTCCCTATCGTGTTTTCAATAACAGATTACAGTTCACTTCATCTTGGTGTGATAGGCTGTGAAGACCCATCTGGAAGCTGGAAGAGAAGGGTTAAATCTAGGGTGACCATATTTCCCAAAGGGAAAACGGGACAGGCTGGGCTAGCCCTAGCCCTGCCCCTCCTTCCCCCGCGTGGGGCTGGCCTTACTGCTTGGCCCCCTCATGAGGCTGGGGCTGGCATCACTGCTCGCCTGAGCCTTGCCTGCCCCCCTCACGAGGCTGGGGTGGTGTCACTGCTCGCCCAAGCCCTGCCTGCTCCCCGCCCAAGCCCTATCTCACCCACCCTGCGCGGGGCTGGCATCAGTGCTCGCCCCCCTCACATTCCTCCACACCCCAGTTTTTTGACAAGAGTGGGCATTTGTCCCGTTTGTTCTTGCCAACTGATCAAGGCCGGGACAGGGCTTAAAAAAGGGACTGTTCCGGCCAAAACGGGATGTATGGTCACCCTAGTTAAATCCCTTCCCCTGGGAACAGGAAGGACTAAGGGCCTTTCTCTGAGTGCAGGGCCTTGCAGCTGTGGGGCATTAGTCAATCCCCTCCAGTTGTAAGGGGGAGCTGAGGGTTGAGTCTGAGAGAAAAAAGGAGGAAGGCTGGCTGGGAAGAGGGGTGAAGAACTAGGCTTTATGTTTCCCTCCTCTCCTTCAGAGCTTCGCTGAAGTGAACTACATAATTAGACCTTTTTTTGAACTTGGCTGATGTGGGAACTAGCCTTTCCTTGGACTTGGCCAAAAAAATCCCTATTGTGTCCAATTTGGGCCTTCAAGAGGTAGAACGTTCCTTATATTTACTTTTCTATTTTACAGTAAAATGTACTATAAAAGTCTGCGAACTTGGCAGAGCAGTGCAGAATCCTTTCTTGTTCTAACTACCCTGCCCCACTATATTAAAAATAATGTATCTGTGGGTTACAGATGCCTTAATCAAATAGACTCTGCCTTCCTATTGCATTGTTTTGTTTTATACCTAAGCCATTCCTAGCGATTACTTCTTTGGTCAAAATGATTGTTCTGTATTGTGTGGTTTGAAGGTTTAAGACTGAACATTAAAGATGGGCCTGATCTGAACACCCCGAACTGTGACAGCATTAGAAATCAAGATCTCGATTTGTGGCTTTAGCCCATCTCTACTAATTGTTTGTAATGTGGTATGGTAACTTCTGCAGTTAGAGGCTGTGTTGGGTCTGTCTGAGCTGCTTTTGGTGTTGGACCTTTTGTGGGGGAGTGGTGGCTTTATACCACATTTATGGCTTCTGGGCTCAGCAGAACTAGTTTGGTTCCTGGTGTGTTAGTCCCTTTAGCAGTTCTAAGTGATGCCCATCTGTTTATGGCTCCAAGAGGCTGTTCTGGTACTGGAGAATAGTTGGAATGCAGATGTCGCCTGGCTGTGCCCCTTTTCCCTTGGCCACGCCCACTATGCCAGTGGCTATGAGGGGCAGTGTACAGCCATTACACTAGCTGTGGTCACTTTTGAAAATTTGGGCCTAAGTGGGTTGCCTAAGGTGACAGAACACAGAAAAAAAAAAACAAACAAACTACCTATCCTGGCTTCAGCAGTCCTGTGTCTTAATCAAATCCTTCCCAATTTTCCATTGATCTTAATTGTGGAGCTTCAAAAGTGCTGACAACTTTTGTCTAGGGTTGTCAACTTTCCAATTTCTTAAAACCGGACACTGCAGCGCCGCTCGCTCGCTTCCCCTCCCCCCAGGTCTCACCCGCCACCTGCAGAGCTGGGTAGGAGTCAGCCCTGACTGAGAAGGGGCTGGCGCAGGTTGATGACCTGATGCCCCTGGTCCCCGCGCCTTGGACTAGGCTGGCAGTGGTGTTTGCAGGCAGCGATTATGGGGTGTGTGTGTGTTGTCTGTTTGTATATCTGGGCGGGTTGTACCGGGCTGGGGGAAATGCCCTTCCCTCCCCGCGCTGTGTATGCAAGCTGGAGGCCAGGCTCCACAATGAGCCACATGCCCTGAGTTTTAAGGGTGCTGCTCCCCCACCCTCTCAGGCCTGGCTGAGCTCCCATTCAAGTGGCATGGGGAGGGAGGCAAAGTGGGAGCTGGTGCTGCAAAGTCACCTCTGCCCTGGGGATAAGCGGCCTCCCCACACGGGATCCCCAGCTTTTCAGGTTGCGGATACCTGTGCCAGTCACACGTGTCTCGGAACCCTGGAGTGGCTTCCCACGCAGGTAGGGGTGTGTCTGCAGCGGGTGGGGAGCAGAGAGGAGGGTGGAAAATGGGATGTGATCCAAACACAATCCCACTGAGTGGATGGGCACTAACCTGGCTCACAGCCATGCTGCCCCCAGCTGTCTGCAAGTGCCCCGCTGTGGTCACACACGCTGCGGAGGGCGCTGCCTTGGCCCCCCCTGTTCTGGCACCCCTGCAGGCAGTAACCAGACTTTTGGTGTCCAGTCAGTACTTCTGACCGGACACTGTACAGGTCCCCTTTCGACTGAACTTTCCTGTCAAAACCCAGACACCAGGCAACCCTATCTACCAGAGTTACTGTGACTAGGAATTATCTTTTCTTCACTATAGTTTTCCCATGAAAATAAACTAATGAGACTCTTCTCTTCAGGGTCTACTTTTTTACCCTTGCTACCATGCTGTTGTCTCCTTTTTCTCATTCCTGCTTCTCCTCCTCCTCCCTAAGATAAGTACAAGTGCTGTTTGGAAACTAGGTAGTTGTATTTATTTCTCTGGTCTTGCTCTCCAAACATGAGCACAGCTCACTTATATCTTATCAATTTAACAGGCTGTGTCTGATGTCCTGAAAACTGGAGTGAGTGCATTATCGTAGCATTCAGAAGGCAGCAAAATGAGTTGTGTGATCTGGGGCTGTGGCTGCATGTGCTCGTGATATACTGGTAAGTCTCTGACTTGGGATGCATGTAAATAAGTCCCCAGTCCACCAAAGGCTGCATATGGAGTTCTGGTATGCGCAAAATGAAGCAAAAACTAAAACTAGACACATAAAATGTTAATAGACATAAAGAATTAAATGAGAAGTTGAATGGGAGTTGCAGTTGCTCAGCTCACCTCATGTATCTATGGCTTAGGTAGCCGTGAATTATTACTTTTACATTCAAGAGATGCAAGTTTTTTTCTTTCAGATTTTTTCCCTATGATATTTTTCCTATTTCTTTGACTTCTGGGTGTGAGAAAGAATGTTAGTAACACTCAAGTATAGTGTTCTGTGTACAATACCTTCAAATATCCAGTACATAAGCTATGTGCTTATGCATAATTGCAGATGTTTACTCTGAGATACCAGATACCTACCAAGGTCCTTTCCTGTGTGAGTAGATCAAATAAACATGAATAAGCAGTTTTTGTTAGTCTCTAAGGTGCCACAAGTCCTCCTTTTCTTTTTGGCTATTTTTTGAGGAGTGGGTGACCATAAATGCATGCAGTACTCAAGGTGTGGGTGTACCTTGGATTTAATATAGTGGCATTATGATATTTTCTGTCTTATTATCTATCCCTTTCATAATGTTTCCTAACCTTCTGTTTAGCTTTTTTGATTGCCACTGCACATTGAGCATATGTTTTCAGAGAACTATCCACAATGACTCCAAGACCTCTTTCTTGAGTGGTAACAGATAATTTAGACCCCGTCATTTTGTATGTATGGTTGAGATTATGTTTTCCAATGTGCATTACTTCACACTTATCAACATTTAATTTCATTTGCATTTTTGTTGCCCAATCACCAAGTTTTGTGAGATCCCTTTGTAACTCTTCGCAGCCAGCTTTGGACTTAACCATCTTGAGTAATTTAGTAAAATCTTGCATGGTGACAGGTTTCAGAGTGGTAGCCGTGTTAGTCTGTATCAGCAAAAACAACAAGGAGTCCTTGTGGCACCTTAGAGACTAACAAATTTATTTGGGCATAAGTTTTCGTGGGCTAAAACCCATTTCATCGGATACATGCAGTGGAAAATACAGTAGGAAGTATATATATATATACACAGAGAACATGAGATAATGGGTGTTATCATACACATTATAACGAGAGTGATCAGTTAAGGTGAGCTATTGCCAGCAGGAGAGAAAAAAAAACCTTTTGTAGTGATAATCAAGATGGCCCATTTAGACAGTTGACAAGAAGGTGTGAGGATACTTAACTTAGGGAAATAGATTCAATATGTGTAATGACCCAGCCACTCCCAGTCTCTATTCAAACCCAAATGAATGGTATCTAGTGTGCATATTAATTCAAGCTCAGCAGTTTCTCATTGGAGTCTGTTTTTGAAGTTTTTCTGTTGCAAAATTGCCACCCTTAAATCTTTTACTGAGTAGCCAGAGTGGTTGAAATGTTCTCCTACTGGTTTTTGAATGTTATGATTCCTGATGTCAGATTTGTGTCCATTTATTCTTTTGCATAGAGACTGTCTGGTTTGGCCAATGTACATGGCAGAGGGGCACTGCTGGCACATGATGGCATATATCACATTGGTAGATGTGCAGGTGAACGAGCCTCTAATAGTGTGGCTGATGTGATTAGGCCTTATGATGGTGTCCCCTGAATAGATATGTGGGCACAGTTGGCAATGGGCTTTGTTGCAAGGATAGGTTCCTAGGTTAATGTTTTTGTTGTGTGGTTGCTGGAGAGTATTTGCTTCAGGTGGGGGGGCTGTTTGTAAGCCAGGACTGGTCTGTCTCCCAAGATCTGTGAGAGTGATGGGTCGTCCTTCAGGATAGGTTGTAGATCCTTGATGATGTGCTGGAGAGGTTTTAGTTGGGGGCTGAAGGTGACGGCTAGTGGCGTTCTGTTATTTTCTTTGTTGGGCCTGTCCTGTAGTAGGTAACTTCTGGGTACTCTTCTGGCTCTGTCCATCTGTTTTTTCACTTCAGCAGGTGGGTATTGTAGTTTTAAGAATGCTTGATAAAGATCTTGTAGGTGTTTGTCTCTGTCTGAGGTGTTGGAGCAAATGCGGTTGTATCGTAGGATGGGAATATAGAGATTTTACTGCCTTGTGTTATTTTGGTTGCAGTGGGTGGGTGGGTTGTAGGGGACAAAAACCAAAGCCTTCTGAAAATAAACCTGAAACCATAAACAGGGTTTTTGTTGCTAAACTTGGAACTCCTGCTGAGTTTCATTCAGCTGCAGAACCCCTGCTTCTGCCTTGCGCAGCAGGTCTACAAGATCTGAGTGTGGGTTCTGCAGTCTCAAAGTGTCCTCTGGCATACTTTTGTCATAGATCCATCACATGCTGCTTCCTGGTTCCTCACCACCTACATCCTTACTGCTGCCTTTTTACTTCCTGTCAGTGTCCCTGACTAGTTTTATTTGCTCACCTGCCCCTTTACTCTGCTTTGTCAGAGGGCCGAAGCTTCTTGTCATCAAGGTTTCTTCATTCAGTCTCCTGGCAGAAGAGTAAGGGGTCTCAGTAATGAAATGTGAAACTAAAAAACACTAACAACACAGACAGTAAAATATTCAGCATTCTTTTTTTTTGCTCATAAACAAAAGTCAGACCATCACACAGCTTTCTAAAAATAACAGCTGTGGCAAGTGTTTACAGAAAAATGAAAGACCTAGTTTGCGTGCTACCCACACACAAGAAAGGAGCTTGTGAGGGAAAACCCATTTGTCTGATGTGGTGTTTGAATCCAGTCAACCAAATCTGAGTTTCGAAGCAGCTAATTGGATTTTAACACCATCGGTGCCTTGCTGGAAGTTTTAGCAAAGCAGAGAAGTGGCTAAAGCTCAGTGATAAGACCGTGAAGAATAATGTCTTTCCAAATGAACACACTGGGTACGTGTCTTATCACTGGCCCTGATCCTGAACATTCGTATGTGCAAGTGCAGCTTGAGTGCTGAAATCAATGGGGGTCTGCAATGGCCAGAGTCCTCTCATATATAGGGTTACCATATGTCTGTATTTTCCCGGACATGTCCGGCTTTTTGGTTCTTAAATTGCCGTCCAGGAGGAATTTTTAAATATCTAAAAATGTCTGGGATTTAGCCATTATTATTTTTCCTCAAAGAAGAGTTGATCATTCAAGAAAGAGCGTGAATGTTGATCCCTCGAGAGAGTGCCCATTTTTCCCCCCTAGCTCCCAGCGCTTGCGCCACAAAACAGCTGTTTTGCGCAGCTGGGAGGGAGAGGTGGGAGGGGGAACGCAGTGCGCTCAGGGGAGGAGGTGGGGCTGAGGCGGGGAGAAGGCAGAGTTGGGGCAGGGACTTTGGGGAAGAAGTTGGAATGGGGGTGGGGAAGGAGCAGGGAAGGGGTGGAGTTGGGGTGGGGCCAGGGGTGGGGGGCATGAGCAAATACCCCTCCCCCCCGTGGAGTGTCCTCTTTTTTAAATGTTCAAATATGGTAACCCTACTCATATAGATCCAGGATCTAGCCCTTAGGGAGGAAACTGCTGGTGTAGTGGGGGCTAGAGTTACTGGTAAAGAAAGAAATCTTATTCCATCATAGTTTATTGTACTTTAAAATGGGTAAGTTACAATATTAAAAAAGTGTACGGTCCACAGAGTAAGAACAGAGGAACTTTGCTATTCTGTAGTGCCTTTCATTTCAGGAAATCAAAGTGCTTTACAAATATGAATTAAGCCTCACAACCCACATGCATGAGAGTTAAGTATTACTGGTTAATAATAAATGGTTATAGTACTCATCTTACAGATGGGTGAACTGAAGCACAAAGAGGAACTGATTTGCCCAGGACCATAGAATGATTCAGTGGCAGAAACAGCAAGAGAACCAAGGAGTCCTGACTCCTAGTCAACTGCCAGACCATTTACAGAAAATCCAATTTGCCATATGGCAAAGTTTTTCACACTGTGTTTATTCCAAGGAGGCATAGTGCTGGAAACTGCCTTGTTTGCCTAGTGGGGACAAAATGCAAATACAGTCTTTGTCAGACTCTGAAGTGAAAGCTAGTGCAGTCAGTGTTGCACTTTATGTGGATATTTGAGAACCTGTTACATGACGAATGAATAGTGTTGTTTTCTCTTAAAACTATAGCCTCATTTTCTTTCTATGATAAGCTTTCAGGCAATACTTGAATTCCTGACTCTCTGAACAGCCTCAATTGCTGGGAAACATTCTCATTCAGGCAGAGAATCTAGGTCAGCTGCTCATAAGAATAGAACATTGAACAAAATGTACAGGCCTTCAGCACACTATGGGATTTTTGTTTTGTTTTGCTCATTATGAGCACATAAATTTGACAACTAATTTGTGGCATGCAGCTATTGCTTTCTGTGAACAGGATGGACTTAGGCATTACAGACTCAATGCACCACAACAGAAAATCAGTGATATAATGCAATGTTAACTGTGGATTTATACTTGTATAGCAAAGTCAGCATGTTCATTTCAAGCAGGGAAATACTGTAATGTGCTGCACAAGGTCTAATTCATTTGACTATATGTAGGGGTGTGATGTGTAAAGGGACTTCATTTCAGCCTCTCGTTTTTCACCCACAAATAACTGCATGTACCTATGGCAGATAACTACCTAATTGTGCTTGTAAATTAGGTATATAATCATCTTCTACATGCTGCCATCAATACCTGAAATTAATTGCACTTGGGGCTCAAAATGGAGGCAGGTTTTAAAAATCAGGACCTGTACACCGTATGTTCCAAAAGCCCTTGTTTATTTTCGTAAAACAATGCGAACATAAATGTTCATGGGGAGGCACGTCTACTACATACATGACTAGTAAATACTGTTGCTTGATCTGCAGATGTCTGCACATCTGTTAGGCCACATGATTTGTATACAGCTAAATTTCAGTTTGAGCTTCCTGAAATACCTGTTCCTGGTGACCCAGGGATTCTAAAGGGATATTAAAAAAATGTAGGTGCACTTTTTCTCAGACAAGAAGAACAGGAGTACTTGTGGCACCTTAGAGACTAACAAATTTATTAGAGCATAAGCTTTCGTGGGCTACAGCCCACTTCATCGGATGCATAGAATGGAACATATATATATATATATACACATACATACAGAGAAGGTGGAAGTTGCCATACAAACTGTGAGAGGCTAATTAGTTAAGATCAGTTATTATCAGCTGGAGAAAGAAACCTTTGTAGTGATAATCAAGATGGCCCATTTAGACAGTTGACAAGAAAGTAAGAGGACACTTAATTTAAGGGAATAGATGCAATATGTGTAATGACCCAGCCACTCCCAGTCTCTATTCAAACCCAAGTGAATGGTATTTAGTGTGCATATTAATTCAAGCTCAGCAGTTTCTCGTTGCAGTCTGTTTTTGAAGTTTTTCTGTTGCAAAATTGCCACCCTTAAATCTTTTACTGAGTGGCCAGAGTGGTTGAAGTGTTCTCCTACTGGTTTTTGAATGTTATGATTCCTGATGTCAGATTTGTGTCCATTTATTCTTTTGCATAGAGACTGTCTGGTTTGGCCAATGTACATGGCAGAGGGGCACTGCTGGCACATGATGGCATATATCACATTGGTAGATGTGCAGGTGAACGAGCCGCTGATGGCGTGGCTAATGTGATCAGGTCCTATGATGGTGTCACTTGAATAAATATGTGGACAGAGTTGGCATCGGGCTTTGTTGCAAGGATAGGTTCCTGGGTTAGTGTTTTTGTTGTGTGGTGTGTGGTTGCTGGAGAGTATTTGCTTCAGGTTGGGGGGCTGTCTGTACGGGAGGACTGGTCTGTCTCCCAAGATCTGTGAGAGTGAGGGATTATTTTTCAGAATAGGTTGTAAATCTTTGATGTTGTGCTGGAGTGGTTTTAGTTGGGGGCCGCAGGTGACAACTAGTGGCGTTCTGTTATTTTCTTTGTTGGGCCTGTCCTGTAGTAGGTGACTTCTGGGTACTCTTCTGGCTCTGTCCATCTGTTTTTTCACTTCAGCAGGTGGGTATTGTAGTTTTAAGAATGCTTAATAGAGATTTTATAGGTGTTTGTCTCTGTCTGAGGGATTGGAGCAAATGTGGTTGTATTTTAGAGCTTGGCTGTAGACAATGGATCATGTGGTGTGTCCTGGATGGAAGCTGGAGGCATGTAGGTAAGTATAGTGGTCAGTAGGTTTCCGGTATAGGGTGGTGTTTATGTGACCATCGCTTATTAGCACAGTAGTGTCCAGGAAATGGACCGCTTTTGTGGATTGATCTAGGCTGCGGTTGATGGTGGGATGGAAATTGTTGAAATCATGGTGGAATTCCTCAAGGGCTTCTTTTCCATGGGTCCAGATGATGAAGATGTCATCAATGTTGCGCAATTAGAGTAGGGGTGTTACGGGAGGAGAGATAAGGAAGCGTTGTTCTAAGTCAGCCATAAAAATGTTGGCATACTGGGGGGCCATGCGGGTACCCATAGCAGTGCCTCTGACTTGAAGGTATATATTGTCCCCAATTGTGAAATAGTTGTGGGTGAGGACAAAGCAGATGTAGATTAAATCTCAGGAAAAACTTCCTAACTGTAAGAAGAAGGACAATGGAATAGACTGCCTAGGGAGGTTGTGGAAGCCTCTTCCCTGGAGGTTTTGAAAAGGAGTCTGGATAGCCATCTGTCTTGGGTGGTTTAGACACAACAAATCCTGAATCTTGGCAGGGGGTTAGACTAGATGACCCTTGTGGTTCCTTCTAACTCTATGGTTCTATGATTCTAAGGGTATGTCTACGCTACGAAATTAGGTTGATATTATAGAAGTCGATTTTTAGAAATCCATTTTATACAGTCGATTGCGTATGTCCACAGTAAGTGCATTAAGTCGGAGGATTGTGTCCTCACTACTGTGGCTAGCATCAACTTATGGAGCGATGCACTGTGGGTAGCTATCCCACAGTTCCCACAGTCTCCGCCGCCCACTGGAATTCTGGGTTAAGCTCCCAATGCCTGATGGGGCAAAAACATTGTTGAGGGTGGTTTTGGGTACATGTTGTCAGTCGCCCCTCCCTCCGTGAAAGCAATGTCAGACAATCGTTTCGCCCCTTTTTTCCACACAGACACTATACCATGGCAACCGTGCAGCCCGCTCAACTCAGCTCATCCACACCGCCGCTGTTGTGTCCTGAGTGCTGCTGGCGGCAGACAGTGCAGTAGGACGGCTAACCATCATCATACACTGCTTCCGCTGCAACTCTGCTCTGCTGCTATTGTCTCAATAGCGAATTTCTCCATGTTGTCTCTCATGGGCTCCCGGGTATGTGTGTTCTTCCTTGGGAAATGTGTGTGGTGCTAACCATCGTCATCCACCGCTTCCGCTGCAACTCTGCTCTCCTGCTCTCATGATTCCACCACGCAGGTCCTCTTGTCATTCTCTATAAATATCTATTCTCGTGGCATCCATCGTAAGCCACCGCTTCCACTGCAACTCTGCTCTCCTGCAGACACCATACCATGGCAAGCATGGAGCCTGCTCAGATCACCGCAGCAGTTATGAGCATTGTAAACACCTCGCGCATTATCCTGCAGTATGTTCAGAACCAGAACCTGCAAAAGCAGGCAAGGAGGCAACAGCAGTGTGGTGACAAGAGTGATGAGGACATGGACACAGACTTCTCTCAAAGCACAGGCCCCGGCAATTTGGACATCCTGGTGGCAATGGGGTAGACTCATGCTGTGGAACGCTGATTCTGGGCCTGGGAAACAAGCACAGACTGGTGGGACCGCATAGGATGATTCCCAGTGGCTGCGAATCCTTCGCATGCGTAAGGGCACTTTCATGGAAGTTTGTGACTTGCTTTCCCCTGCCCTGAAGCACAAGAATACCAAGATGAGAGCAGCCCTCACGGTTCACAAGCGAGTGGCGATAGCCCTCGGGAAGCTTGCAATGACAGACAGCTACCGGTCAGTCGGGAATCAATTTGGAGTGGATAAATCTACTGTGGGGGCTGCTGTGATCCAAGTAGCCAACGCAGTCACTGAGCTGCTGCTATCAAGGGTAGTGACTCTGGGAAATGTGCAGGTCATAGTGGATGGCTTTGCTGCAATGGGATTCCCTAACTGGGGGGGGGTGATAGATGGAACGCATATCCCTATCTTGGGACCGGACCACCTTGGCAGCCAGTACATAAACCGCAAGGAGTACTTTTCAATGGTGCTGCAAGCACTGGTGGATCACAAGGGAAGTTTCACTGACATCCATGTGGGATGGCTGGGAAAGGTACTTGACGCTCGCATCTTCAGGAACTCTGGACTGTTTGAACAGCTGCAGGAAGGGACTTACTTCCCAGATCAGAAAATAACTGTTGGGGATGTTGAAATGCCAATAGTTATCCTTGGGGACCCAGCCTACACCTTAATGCCATGGCTCATGAAGCCATACATAGGCACCCTGGACAGTAGTAAGGAGCTGTTCAATTATAGGCTGAGCAAGTGCAGAATGGTGGTAGAATGTGCATTTGGACATTTAAAAGTGCGCTGGCGCAGTTTACTGAATCAGTTAGACCTCAGCAAAACCAATATTCCCATTGTTATTGCTGCTTGCTGTGTGCTCCACAATATCTGTGAGAGTAAGGAGGAGACGTTTATGGGAGGTTGAGGCAAATGTCTGAGATGATGGGGCATCCAGGATTCCCAGGTTTATGGATCTTGGGAAGCAGATAGAATACCCCTGGTCGGGGTTCTAGGCATGTGTCTGCACAGATCTGTTCCTGTGCTTTTTCAGGGAGTTTCTTGAGCAGATAATGTAGTTTCTTTTGGTAATCCTCAGTGGGATCAGAGGATAATGGCCTGTAGAATGTGGAGTTAGAGAGCTGCCTAGCAGCCTCTTGTTCATATTCCAACTTATTCATGATGACGACAACACCTCCTTTGTCAGCCTTTTTTATTATGATGTCAGAGTTGTTCCTGAGGCTGTTGATGGCGTGTTCAGCACGGCTGAGGTTATGGGGCAAGTGATGCTGCTTTTCCACAATTTCAGCCCGTGCATGTCGACGGAAGCAATCTATGTAGAAGTCCAGTCTGTTGTTTCGACCTTCAGGAGGAGTCCACGCAGACTCCTTCTTTTTGTAGTTTTGGTAGGAAGGATTCTGAACGCCCCATCATCTCAGGCATTGGGACCCTGATAGCAGGATTGTCTGGCTATGTGGACTCTCTCCTCAGGCCCTATGCTACCAGCACTCCCTGCTCTCTTCGAGACACCACTGACTTCCTGAGGAAACTACAATCCATCTGTGATCTTCCAGAAAACACCATCCTGGCCACTATGGATGTAGAAGCCCTTTACACCAACATTCCACACAAAGATGGACTACAAGCTATCAGGAACAGTATCCCCGATAATGTCACGGCAAACCTGGTGGCTGACCTATGTGACTTTGTCCTCATCCACAACTATTTCACATTTGGGGACAATATATACCTTCAAGTCAGCAGCACTGCTATGGGTACCCGCATGGCCCCCCAGTGTGCTAACATTTTTATGGCTGACTTAGAAAAACGCTTCCTTATCTCTTGTCCCCTAACACCCCTACTCTACTTGCGCTACATTGATGACATCTTCATCATCTGGACCCATGGAAAAGAAGCCCTTGAGGAACTCCACCATGATTTCAACAACTTCCATACCACCATCAACCTCAGCCTGGACCAGTCGACACAACAGATCCACTTCCTGGACACTACTGTGCTAATAAGCGATGGTCACATAAACACCACCCTATACCGGAAACCTACTGACCACTATACTTACCTACATGCCTCCAGCTTCCATCCAGGACACACCACATGATCCATTATCTACAGCCAAGCTCTAAGATACAACCGCATTTGCTCCAATCCCTCAGACAGAGACAAACACCTATAAAATCTCTATCAAGCATTCTTAAAACTACAATACCCACCTGCTGAAGTGAAAAAACAGATGGACAGAGCCAGAAGAGTACCCAGAAGTCACCTACCAGAGGACAGGCCCAACAAAGAAAATAACAGAACGCCACTAGTTGTCACCTGCAGCCCCCAACTAAAACCTCTCCAGCACATCATCAAAGATTTATAACCTATCCTGAAAAATAATCCCTCACTCTCACAGATCTTGGGAGACAGACCAGTCCTCCCATACAGACAGCCCCCCAACCTGAAGCAAATACTCTCCAGCAACCACACACCACACAACAAAAACACTAACCCAGGAACCTATCCTTGCAACAAAGCCCGATGCCAACTCTGTCCACATATTTATTCAAGTGACACCATCATAGGACCTGATCACATTAGCCACACCATCAGCGGCTCGTTCACCTGCACATCTACCAATGTGATATATGCCATCATGTGCCAGCAGTGCCCCTCTGCCATGTACATTGGCCAAACCAGACAGTCTCTATGCAAAAGAATAAATGGACACAAATCTGACATCAGGAATCATAACATTCAAAAACCGGTGGGAGAACACTTCAACCACTCTGGCCACTCAGTAAAAGATTTAAGGGTGGCAATTTTGCAACAGAAAAACTTCAAAAACAGACTCCAATGAGAAACTGCTGAGCTTGAATTAATATGCACACTAAATACCATTCACTTGGGTTTGAATAGAGACTGGGAGTGGCTGGGTCATTACACATATTGCATCTATTCCCTTAAATTAAGTGTCCTCTTACTTTCTTGTCAACTGTCTAAATGGGCCATCTTGATTATCACTACAAAGGTTTCTTTCTCCTGCTGATAATAGCTCATCTTAATTAATTAGCCTCTCACAGTTTGTATGGCAACTTCCACCTTCTCTGTATATATATATATATATATATATCTTCTTATTATATGTTCCATTCTATGCATCCGATGAAGTGGGCTGTAGCCCATGAAAGCTTATGCTCTAATAAATTTGTTAGTCTGTAAGGTGCCACAAGTACTCCTATTCTATCTGCTATGCTGTAGTTTGAACCCATTGCCTCTTGTCCTGCCCTCTGTGGCAAAAGAGAACAACTTTTCTCCATCTTTTTTGTGGTAGCCTTTCAAGTATCTGATGTCCATTATCATGTCCCCCCCTTAATCTCTTTTCCAAACTAAACATACCCAGTTCCTTCAGCTTTTGCTCGTATGGGGCTTGCATTCCATCCCTTTCATTAAGGTGACCAGATGTCCTGATTTTATAGGGACAATCCCAATATTCGGGGCTTTGTTTTATATGGGCGCTCCCCCTCCCCCACACACACTCCCTGTCCCGATTTTTCACACTTGCTATCTGGTCACCCTACCTTTGATCATCTTTGTCGCTCGCCTCTGGATCCTTTCCAGTTTCTCTACATTCTTTCTATACATTGGTGCTCAAAATTAGACACAGTACTCCAGCTGAGGCCTAACCAGTGCCGGGTAGAGTGGTACTATCACCTCCTGTGACTTGCATGCTATGCCTCTGTTAATGCAACCTAAAATCGCATTTGCTTTTTTTGCAATAGCATCACGTTGCTGACTCATGTTGAGGTTGTGGTCCACCACAACTCCCAGATCCTTCTCAGCAGTGCTGCTGCCAAACCAGTTTTCCCTCATTCTGTATTTGTGCATTTGGTTTTTCTTCCCTAAGTGTAGCACCTTACATTTGTCTTTGTTGAATTTCATTTTGTTGTCTAAAGTCCAGTCAACAAAATGTCTTCACGGTGTCCATTTTTGGTTATGCGAGGACAGAGCATTGTTTGTTCAGGAGAGAAGAGACAGTTGGTAATGAACGCCAGGCATAATTATTATTGGGCTAAGCTGTTGCAAGTGCTCAGCACCTCTCAGGAGTTAGCCTGTATTTGTTATTATTTAGATAGCATTTGTGTAGCTTTACAGAGAAGTAGGAAGACAAGATCTATTCTGACATGAACAGAGATCGGATGCTCTGCAAATACTAATCTCTCTCTCTCTCTCTCGGCCTGTTTCTGAGTGATTTGCCTTGATCTGGCTCACTGCTCACCTGCCTCTTATCAATGTTTCTTCCTTCCCTGTAGCAGTCGGATGGGTCAGGAAAGGTTGAAGACTCCTCCAGAGCTTCCACATGATGTAACAATATTGGATATTTTAATGTCAAGTCTGAACTAAATGCATTCGTGTATATGGAATAAAACATGGTGAGATGGTATAAATGTTTTATCAGCATGAGTTTGGGATGGCTGCATTTCTCCTGAGCAAGTTATAACACTCATCCCAATCTCATCTAACTAATCCACATAATCTCTATACACAGTATATTTTTCTGAAAAAATCTTTTGGGACTGTTTTGTACATCCCTTGCATGGAAAGCCACAAGCCGTAGATAGCCTGAGTACAACTATACAGGGCTCAGAGAGGGAGAAAATTGCAATGACTTTGAAAATGAACCTAAAATAACTTTTCTCTACATAACATCATAATTTCAAATTTGATATCCTAGGATCTTCCAGGTGTAGGGGTCAGATTTTGAGAATTAACTGGAATCCACAATTGGGTCCAAAAGAAATCAGCATGGTAGGTTATAGCTCTTCTAAAAGTCTGGCCAGGAGTGTCACACTGGGAGCTGCTGGGTGCTGAGCATTTCTGAAAATCTGGCTCTTATAGGGGTGTCTAAGTGGGAACTGAGCTCTCTTTTCTAACCTGCCCACAATTGTGGGTGCTCACCATGGAAAATCTGGCCCACCAATATATATTGGTCCCATTGGAAAGACAGGGTTGTCTGTTTCCTAAAGCTCCTATTTCCCAGCCCCGTTGGTTTCTGAGATACCTGATCTTACCTCTGCACTCATGACAGCTTTAAACTCTGACTGTCCCCAAGGGCTAGAAATAGATGAGTTCTGATCCTGAGTTAACGCTTAGTTGGGTAGTGCTCCTGTCTGACAGCTTGCAAGCTAGCCTGGAAACCAGTTTGTAGTTATGACTTGTAGCCTCCAGGTGGTGCTTAGCAGATGTGCCTGTGGAGAGAGAGCAACGCAGTGCCAAAGAAATATTGGTGATGAAAAATTAAAGAAGCACTGGCCCCTTGTGGCAGCAGAAGAAAACACAGAAACAGTTTTAGAAACCATAATGTGAGTTGTCAGT
Organism: Chelonia mydas; assembly: GCF_015237465.2. Taxonomy (NCBI): domain Eukaryota; kingdom Metazoa; phylum Chordata; order Testudines; family Cheloniidae; genus Chelonia; species Chelonia mydas. Next base: position 112,934,651 of record NC_051246.2, on the reverse strand, counting down.
CCCAACTATATATACTTGGCCATATTGAGCTACAGCTGTGATATTCAGGAAGTTTGTGACAGGGCATGCAAAATTAAACCTAAATTATTTATTGCAATAGGTGGCATAGGAAAAATGTGCAAGAGGATTTCTATCTATCCAAATAGGGCTAAAAAGAAAGGTTAAATTGTTATATTGGGCACAAATGGACATTGTACACTATCAATACATGCTTTATTTTAAAAAGTGCAGGCTAGTTCACTGAGCGGTTTAAAAGGAGAAATAGTGATAGGGTTAAAATGTTATTAATATGTTTAACAAATGGTACCCATCATTTATAATAAAAATACATTTACATTACAAGGGACACTAATCCATGTTTTAATTTTACCCTGGTAAATGTCTGCAGATAGAGCTCTCATTAGGATAACTCTAACGATAACATTCCTAACTAACACGTACTGAGGTGGAAACTAGAAACCTTGTTAACCTCTTCTCAAAGTTAATTTGCTCTGGATTGCTTGCCCTCCAGGGATGCTATCCAGAATGACACTGCCGTAGGCTTCTGGGGATGCAGCATAAAAGCTGCTCTCTGTTATATTCCAGCAACATATGCTCCTAGTGGCATTCTGAGGCCTCCTGAGATTTGCCCCCTTCCTTTGTGCTGAAGGAACCTACGTGAGCTCTGGAAAGAGGCGAAGGTGATGCTGAATGAGTGCCGGAAATAGCAGTATACAGGGGGTGAAAAGCTCATTTTCATGATCTCTCCTTCCTCGGGATCTGCTTTCCTGCTCCCTTTTTAGCCTGGCACGGTAGGCTACTTTTCCCCTTGGGAGAGGAGTCCTTTGAACCTCTTGTACACTGGTAAGTGTGGTATGGATACATTGTCTTTTGGTTTGGCTGGAGGCATGTATAGTGTGGTGCAAGGTTAGACCTTGGGTTTGGCTACATGGACACTTAGTTTGCAGCAAATTAGGGTGTAAATCTACCCCTCACTATCCAGATAGACCCTAAAAATTCCATAGTGCCCTTTGACCTACTATGCTTTGAAACAGGAGATTAAAGCACACTAGGGAACTTTTAGTGCACAACAGCAGCGTCCACACAGATATGTGGTTGGCAGCAGGCTAGCTCAGGGTAGATTTACATCCCAATTTGCCATGAACTAAATGTTTGGTAGATAATCCCAGAATCTTGTCACATGGTGCCCACCCACAATTGTGGAGGTATTGCGGAAGCATATCCTACAGAAGATCAGGCCTATCATTAGCAGGACATGCTTTGCAACCATTACGTACTCCATGTCCATTCATCTCCCTGATCACTCCTCATCTGTGGAGGTTCTTGTGCACCTAAAGGAATGAAATATCCATTCTCCCTTAAACAGCCTATATTTCTAACTGTGCTGGGCAGTAGAATCCAATTTGGGGCTTTTGCTAAACTACACCATTTTGAGGAATTCACTGATTTGGCCCCTCCATCCAGCTGATGCATTTCGAACACCGAAACTTCGTTTCCTTACTGCAGCTCAGAAAAACCCTCCCCTCTGGTCAACGTTCCCTCTAATTTTTGACAGGCCGTGTGCACAAAAAAATTCTTCTGTGCAAATTTTTGTTTTGTTGTGCTTCTGTGCAAATTTTTGTGCATGCAGTGTTTTGCTGTGTGCGTGGGGTTTAGGATCTGTGTGCTCACGCACATGCGCACAGCTTAGAGGGAACAGTGACTCTGGTGTCTCTCTGGTGCTTCTGAGTTCCTAGCATATCACATCATTGCAAAGACCATGTTTACTTTGTATCAAATGTGCTGGAGTGCTTTCAAGGTTGCAATTCACTTTAGGAGCTGTGCTGGCATCTGAGAGCACTACGGGGGGTGGGGGGTGGGGGGTGTGTGTGTGGTGTATCAATGATAGGGAGAATCCAACGTTACTTTGTGCCTTCTTGCTATTTCAGGGACCACTATTTATATTGCTAGGGCTAAACTGCATCTTAAAGGTAGTGGCTGTAGTCAGGCAGCAGCAGCTTCCAGAGGAATTTTAGTAGAGGTAGACACAATACCTCCTGAGTGCTGAGAGAATGTGCACAATGATGGCATCTCTTATGCCCTTTAACAAGGTGCGCTGTGTACTTTCCCTGCCCTGACCCAATTCTGCTGGCCAGTGTGATATGTCTGTGGGACCCTGGTGCTGCCTTTTATTCCACCCTCCCCAACCCTTAAGTGGTTTCTAATGCCACTCTTAGTGTCCACCGGTGGTGTAAGGACCAAGACCACATCTGGCTTCTGTGGCACTTCTGCACCTGTGCAGGGCTAAACACAACCTAGTTCCCCTACCATGACCTTCAGAGATATTAAACCTGATTCATTTACTTTGAAATATTTTATTCAAAAAAGGCATTGACTTAAGCCAAGCATTCAGTGCGAGCTCTCTGAGGAAACATGATAAGTTCCTTAGCTATGGTGTATGTATGATACCCCTTTGCTTTCATGAATTCTTGTACAGAGATAAATCTTCCTCTTGCCCTGATGTTGCCCTGAAAAATAGGAAGAAGCTGAAATTGCTTCAATATTTTTTTGTTAATGCTGGAGACCTGCTGTGTGAGATCAGTGAAAGGGTATTTCTGATTCAGTATCTCTGCTTGCTTCCTGAGAAATAAACTTATAACCTCTACAATGACTCCATTATGTTTGAATTAGTGAGAGGGCAAGATACTGATAATACTGATATTTCCATTACAACTTCTAAAAGTCCTGGCTCAGGCCCTATTTCTGTACATCTTTGTAACTTAGGTGTTTTTTATTCTTTGTATTTGTTTTTAAAGGGGGAACTTACACACTACAGATCTTTGTTTCTTCTAGACAAATACAGAATAACACCCACTGGACTTAACTAAAATGTTTTCAAAGGAGAAATAAACTAGGTTACTAATTAAATGACAATTGATGTCAGTTTGAAGTCATGTCCTCATAAAAAAGAAGAAAATATGGACTATGTTAATTGCCTACCAACCATGAAATTGTTTTGTTTTCATTAGCAAGAGGCAGGGGGCATTTAACACTTCAGACACTCTATTTGTAGTCTTTTTGTTGTTGTTGTTTTCCTCCTTGTTAGGCATCATCGAGTTACTTTTAGGGCTAGGTAGCAAATGATTTTCCCGTCCTGTGAAAATTTTCAAGATTTCAAAAACTTTTCCTACCCTGAATCAGGATTAAAATAAATAAATAAATAAATTGTTTGGGTCTGGTCAAAATTGAAATGTTTCCATTTTCTTTTTTTTTTAGTACAAATTAAGTTAAATTTCAAAATGAAAAGTCGTTTCAAAAGAAAAAAATTAAAACGTTTCATTTTGAAAGTGTTCAGTTGTCCCATTTTGATAATTTCAAAAGTGGGTTCCCCCCACCCCAAGATTTTTGCAAGTCAGGAAATGTATCAAACCCGACTGGGATGTTTCCCTTGGCACCCAGGGCTGTGAGTCACCTTGTTGCCACCTGCCTTCAGCATGAGGGAGTCTTGTCTGTGCCAGCTAAGCCCCTAACACAACCAGCCTGCCAGCCACTCCAGGACTCTCCTCTGGGCTATGCCAGCCCTGCCTTTGCCCTGCAGGTTGACAAAACACACCTCAGCCCCTGTGTGGCTTCAAAGTGACCCTCTGTCGTGTTCAGCCCCAATAGCTGGATACTCACAGAAATCCCAGCTCCTCTGTCCCCAAAGAAACAGTGTATCCCAGTTTACCAGTTTTACCTTAGCTCACCATTCCTGTCTCACATACAGCACTTGAATTTGATTACAGGAGAAGAAAAGGAAATTTGTTTTAAAAAGAACAGAGATTCAACAAGAAACAAGTGTGAGTGATGGAAACAAATGGTTACATATAAAACAAAATCATACCAAGCTCACTAAAGCCTAAACTTAACTCACAAGGGGTATGCGCCTATCTAAAAAAGTTTATCTTACCCAAAGTTTTTTTCAGCATTTTCAGCCAAGCCTGGCTGAGATTCCTTTTTCGTGAAGCAAAATCCACTGTCATTTTACTTCCTCAGGGAGAGACGCTTGGTGTTCAGCTGTACCCCAGATAGAGTTTCCAAAGTTCATTGACTTTTCTCCTGAAATGACCCCTGCTGTTTTTGTTTTTTCCTGCAGCCCCCACAATCTGTTGATTAGCATTTTGCTCAGACTGTAAACAGTCAACTATTGTGAACTATACAATACTTAATTTGCACATGACCTGCCAGAGAGAGATAAGCATCCCCTTCTCCTGCCTGACACCAGTATGTGTCTCACCACCTTTCAGTGACCTGCCTTAACTTTCAGATCTGAAGAACATTGTATATATATGGGATATATATATATATATGTGGAGACACACACACAATCACTCCTTACACATTATCTTCACAGACATTTCACAATGATTGTGATAACCAATGTGACCCAGGCTTTCATTAGAGACCATACATGACCTTCTTCAGTGAAACTACTCTGTAGATCCCAGACTCGGGGGATCTCTGTAACCTTTATTCACCCCTGTGCTGTCTGCCAGTTGGCACAAAGAGGTCCCTGGGTCACATTGACCCTTTCTCACAAAAAGTTTCAGTTTTGATGAATCTGCATTTTTCCATGAAAAAAAGTTTAATTGAGAAATTCCCAGCCAGCCTTAGCTGCTTTGTGTCCTCTGTGACATTCCATCATTCACCCTGGTGCGATTTCAGTGCTAACATAGAACTCCAGCCACACTAGGCCATGGCATGGTTGAGGAATAGGGGAAAGTGGAGAGGTCAAGTATATGGCACTTTTTTGGATCAATATTTGCATTGTTTTATTTAAAGAAGTTAAGTAAACTAACCAGACAGTACAAAACAATACTTTTCTTCACATAGCATTGTACATAGTACTGTATAACTAACAAAATAAACTCTTGTGTAGGAACATCACAAAACCTAGTAATTCTACTTGTGCTGTAGAACTAAAGAAAGAAGTACAAATCTAAAGAGAAGTATGCCTCGCTAATGATTTGCATAATTATTTCTTTGATCATTGACCTTTCTACTTATGAGTGAAGTGACACTTTTTTGTTAGTACATGGTGTAGTTTTAAAAAGTGGTTTTGCATTAGTTTACATTCTAACTTGCTGCATCATTTTCTATATTGTCCCCTGAATGTTTTGTGATCACAATGAATATTTTTTCTGTCACATATTCATGCATTTTGTTTAAAGTGATGGTGACATCGATTTGTTTTGAAATCAAGCAAAAGGGGCAAGATATCCCTCTCTGGATATCTTGAATCCAGCTGGCCTGGCAGCATTCATGTACAAGTTATATAGCAGCTTCTATTGAGCAAACAGTGTCCATTGTTCATCATTATGTCTTTACGTGACAGATCCCCATCTTCAGTCTCTACAAAATGGGGTGGGGCACCATTAAATTGCTGCAGTTGGAATATTAATTGTTGAAGCTGGATTCTTACAAAGGCATTGCATTATAAGAGAAGTGCAGATAGTCTGACTTCCTCTGATTCGTATCTAAACCCAGTGACTAGTTATTGGTCAAGTTAGACATACAGTCCATTTATTATAAAGAGTTGTTTTTGTACACAGGCAAAAAACGGGAAACTGCTAGATAGCAAGGTTAAGTCTCAGATGAATAGAGGAACTCCACAGGGAATTTATTTGAAATATTTTGTTTAAAAAAAGTCCCTAAAGACAAAGGGGTTATAGACTGTTGAAAAATGGCAATGGTACAGAGCCTTGGCTACATCCAAGCAGCATGGGACTGTTCCTGCAGTGCTACAACATGCAGGGAACCCCTTTACACCAGGGATATTTGCTTTTTTCAGTGGCCAGAATTGCGTAAAGGGGCCGGGGCAGAATGGAAAGTTCCCCCCCTAGGTTTGGTAGAGAGAATATTGCACTATGGATAAAATAGTGCTAGCGATCCAATCAGATGTCTGAAGCAATGAGTGCTCGTACAGTGGAGGCTTGGAGTTGGTAGGCCAGGCTTCAGCCTGGAAGAAGTGAGCTTTGAGGAGCAAGAGGGTGGTCATTTGGCACATGAGATCAAGGAGGCTGTAAAGAAATAGAATTACATTTATTAGAGTATTTTCTTCTGATTAGTTTCCTACTGTCATTCCATCCACTGCTGTGGTTAATCTTTTGTGACAACAGGCTCTGATGGCCGTGGAAGGTGGGAAGCAGGGAATGCAGTAAAAGGTTTTCATCAACACACCCAGCTGTGCCCCTTTGGGGGTCACCCAGACCAGTAAGGGGGCATGTCACCACCTGCCCTGTACCCCTGGGTACTTCTGTGCTGTGCCACTTTAGCTCAGAGCCCTGACACCAGCAGCCTGCTCACGGTGCAATGGTTTCACCTTGGCTTCCACCAGCCTGGTTACTCCTTGCAGGGTGACCCCAACAGCCCTTCCAGACCTGAGTTTCCTTAAAACCATGTCCCCTGCAGTGTCCAGTCCCTCTCACGGTAGCACTCACAACACCGTCTCAAATTGGCTACTCCTTTAAAGAGACAGTACAGATCACCAGCCTGTTAATTTGGCTGAAGATTGTACTCTTCAGTTTGAAACGCTGCACTGAGATGGGTGTGTAATAAAACAAGGTTAATAAAACAAGTTTTTTTTAACAAAGAGCAGCTATTTAAATGATACCAAGCGGACGGAATTGGGATAGAAATGGTTACAAACAAACAAAAGTAACAATATGCTTCTAAGACTAAAACCTAACTTCACACACGAGGGTTTTTTGTTCAGAGTAGTTTTCTCACTACAGTCATTCTTCCACCAGGGCTGGCCAGGTCCTGACCAGGATCCAACACAGAGCCCAAAGAGGGGATTAGCGCTGAAATCGACATCGCCGTTTCGAATTAGGGTTAGTGTGGACGCAATTCGAAGGTATTGGCCTCCGGGAGCTATCCCACAGTGCACCATTGTGACCGCTCTGGACAGCACTCTGAACTCGGATGCACTGGCCAGGTATACAGGAAAAGCCCCGGGAACTTTTCAATCTCATTTCCTGTGTGGCCAGGCGAGCTCATCAGCACAGGTGACCATGCAGTCCCAGAATCGAAAAAGAGCTCCAGCTTGGACCAAATGGGAGGTACTGGATCTGATCGCTGTATGGGGAGAGGAATCTGTGCTATCAGAACTACGTTCCAAAAGACGAAATGCCAAAACATTTCAAAAAATCTCCGAGGCCGTGAGGGACAGAGGCTACATCAGGGACGCAACACAGTGCCGCGTGAACTTAAGGAGCTCAGACAAGCATACCAGAAAACCAAAAAATCAGACAGATGCTCCGGGACAGAGCCCCAGACATGCCGCTTCTACACTGAGCTACATGCAATTCTAGGGGGGGCCGCCACCACTACCCTACTCCTGTCCGTGGGCTCCAAGGATGGGATACTCTCCGCCACGGCTGAGGATTTTGCCGATGGGGAAGATGATGAGGAGGAGGACGAGCTTGGGGAGAGCACACAGCACACCGTTCTCCCCGACAGCCAGGATCTTTTTATCACCCTGACTGAAATACCCTCCCAAACCAACGAAGCCAGAGAAGGGACCTCTGGTGAGTGTACCTTTTTAAATATAATACATATTATAAAAGCAAGCATTTTTTAATGATTAAGTAGCCCTGAGGACTTGGGATGCATTTGTGGCCAGTACTGCTACTGGAAAAGTCTGTTAACGTGTCTGGGGATGGAGCAGAAATCCTCCAGGGACATCTCCATGAAGCTCTCCTGGAGGTACTCTAAAAGCCTTTGCAGAAGGTTTCTGGGGAGAGCAGCCTTATTCCATCCTCCATGGTGGGACACTTTACCACGCCATGCTAGTAGCAAGTAATCTGGTATCATTGCATGACAAAGCCTGGCAGCGTATGGTCCCGGTGTTTGCTGGCATTCAAGCAACATCCATTCTTTATCTCTCTGTGTTATCCTCAGGAGAGTGTTATCGTTCATGATAACCTGGTTGAAATAGGGGAATTTGATTAAGGGGACATTCAGAGGTGGCCGTTCCTACTGGGCTGTTTGTCTGTGGCTGAAAAGAAATCCTCCCCGCAGTTAGCCACGCGGTGGGAATGAGGGCCATTGGCGCTGAGCTGTTCGCGTTTGGCTAGCAGGGATCTTCCCTGATACCAGCCAGGTGGTGGGGGGAGGGGAAAAGCGATCATCCCAGAGAATTGGATGGGGGAAGGGGGTTAGTTTGGTTTCTGCTGCTGCACGTTAACAGGAAAACTGCAGCAGTAAATGGCCAACTCAATGGGCTTTGCTTGGTATGGGAAAGGAGGGGGCTGCTGTTATGAAGGTTGCAGAAGCCAAAAGACTATGGCTTACCATGGCTGCCTGCAAGCTGAATTCTGTTGCCTGGCCCTGCGGGTGTGATCTCTAACACCAAAGCTGCAGACACTCAATATAAGATGCAAAATGCGACCTTGTACCAAAATCACATGTGCTATGTAATGTGAATAGTGTTGTTCACTGTGAAAGAGTATAGCCATTGTTCTGTAAAATGTATCTTTTAAAATACTTCACTCCCTTTTTTCGCTCCAGCAGCTGCAAATGTTTCAAGCCTCCCTCCTCCATCCCAGAGGCTATCTCAGATAGGGCAGCGAAAAAAACGCACGCGTGATGAAATGTTCTCTGAGCTCATGCAGTCGTCCGGCACTGACAGAGCTGTGTGGAGGGACACAATAGCAGAATACAGGATGGTGGCCGATCAACGTGAGGAGAGGTGGCTGCAGGAAGATCAGAGAAGGCATGAGGAAATGCTGGGGATACTGCGGGATCAAACGGACATACTCCAGCGTCTGGTGGAGATTCATGAATGGCAGCAGAATCACAGACTGCCACTGCAGCCCCTGCTTAACCGCCCTCCCTCCTCCCCAATTTCCATAGCCTCCTCACCCAGACGCCCAAGAACATGGGGTGGGAGGCTCCGGGCACCCAACCACTCCTCCCCAGTGGACAGCCCAAGCAACAGAAGGCTGGCATTCAACAAGTTTTAAAGTCGCCTTTTCCTTCCCTCCTACCCTCCTCCCACACCCCACCCGGGCTACCTTGTGAGTTATCTCCCTATTTTTATAATCAATTAATAAAGAATACATGTTTTTTAAATGATAGTGACTTTATTTCCTTTGCAAGCAAGCTGTAATCAAAGGCAGGAGGGCGGGTGGCTAACAGGGAATTAGAGTCAACCAAGGGGGTGGGTTTTCATCAAGGAGAAACAAACAGAAGTGTCACACAGTACCCTGGCCAGTCATGAAACTGGTTTTCAAAGCTTCTCTGATGCGCACCACTTCCTGCTGTGCTCTTCTAACTGCCCTGGTGTCTGGCTGCATGTATTCAGCGGCCAGGCGATTGGCATCAACCTCCCACCCTGCCATAAAGTCTCTCCCTTACTCTCACAGAAATTGTGGCGCACACAACAAGCAGCAATAACAATGGGAATATTGGTTTCGCTGAGGTCTGAGCGAGTCAGTAAACTGCGCCAGTGACCCTTTAAACGTCCAAATGCGCATTCTACCACCATTCTGCACTTGCTCAGCCTATAGTTGAACAGCTCCTGACTACTGTCCAGGGTGCCTGTGTACAGCTTCATGAGCCATGGCATTAAGGGGTAGGCTGGGTCCCCAAGGATAACTATAGGCATTTCAACATCCCCAACAGTTATTTTCTGATCTGGGAAGTAAATCCCTTCCTGCAGCCGTTTAAACAGAGCAGAGTTCCTGAAGACGCAAGCGTCATGAACCTTTCCCGGCCGTCCCATGTTGATGTTGGTGAAACATCCCTTGTGATCCACCAGTGCTTGCAACACCATTGAAAAGTACTCCTTGCGGTTTATGTACTGGCTGCCCGGGTGGTCCGGTCCCAAGATAGGGATATGTGTTCCATCTATCACCTCACCACAGTTAGGGAATCCCATTGCAACAAAGCCATCTAGTATGACCTGCACCTTTCCCAGAGTCACTACCTTTGATAGCAGCAGCTCAGTGATTGCGTTGGCTACTTGCATCACAGCAATCCCCACAGTAGATTTGCCCACTCCAAATTGATTACCGACTGACCAGTAGCCGTCTGGTGTTGCAAGCTTCCACAGGGCTATTGCCACTCACTTGTGAACCGTGAGGGCTGCTCTCATCTTGGTATTCTTGTGCTTCAGGGCAGGGGAAAGCAAGTCACGAAGTTCCATGAAAGTGCCCTTACACATGCGAAAGTTTTGCAGGCACTGGGAATCATCCCAGACCTGCAACACTATGCGGTCCCACCACTCTGTGCTTGTTTCCCGGGCCCAGAATCAGCGTTCCACGGCATGAGCCTGCCCCATTAACACCATGATCTCCAAATTGTGGGAGAACTCGGTTTTAGAGGAAAGTGTGTTCATGTCCTCATCACCGCGCTGCCGTTGCCTCCTCGCCTGGTTTTTCAGGTGCTGGTTCTGCATACACTGCACGATAACTGCTGTGGTGAGCTGAACGGGTTCCATGCTTGCTGTGCTATGGCGTCTGCTCCTGCTTGGGCAATCCAGGAAAAAGGGCGCAAAATGACTGTTTGCCGTTGCTCTGGCGGAGGGAGGGGCGACTGACAACATGGCTTACATGGTTGGCTTACAGGGAATTAAAATCAACAAAGGGAGTGGCTTTGCGAGAAACAGAATGGCCCCCTCAAGGATAGAACTGAAAACTGGGTTTAGCAGGCCGTTGATTTCACAGAGGGAGGGAGGAGAAAATGAATACAAAACAAATCTGGTCTATTTCTTGTTTTGATCCACTTCATCTATCTTTATACATCTTGTGGCAGCAGACTGTGCAGTACGACCGCTAGCCGTCATCATCTCCTGGGTGCTTGGCAGAAGACGGTGCAGTATGACTGCTGGCCATCGTCTTCTGCTGGCTGCAGATTAAAAGACAGTGCTCTGTTGGTAGGACTGAATTGCCATGAGACGAAACTTAAAAGGGAAATGGCCTGGCTGAGTCACTCCCATGTTTGCCCAGGCGCCCCGACCTCATCGAGGTCAGTTAAAAGAGCACCCTGGACTACGTTGACGACGGCTACCAGTCATACTGCACTGTCTGCTGCCAAAAGGCAATAAACTGCTGCTTTGTAGCAATGCAGTACCACGTCTGCCAGCACCCAGGAGACATACGGTGATGGTTAGCTGAGCGGGCTCCATGCTTGCTGTGGTAACTCAAGAAAAAAGACACAAAATGATTGTCTGTCCTTGCTTTCACGGAGGGAGGGAGGGAAGAGTGGCCTGACGATATGTATCCAGAACCACCTGCGACAATGTTTTAGCCCCATCAGGCACTGGGATTTCTGCCCAGAATTCAAATGGTCGGCGGAGACTGCGGGAACTGTGGGATAGCTACCCACAGTGCAATGCTCCAGAAGTCGACGATTGCCTCGGTACTGTGGACACACTCCGCCGACTACATGCACTTAGAGCATTTGTGTGGGGACACACAATCAACTGTATAAAAACACTTTCTACAAAACCGACTTCTATAAATTCGACCTAATTTTGTAGTGTAGACAAGGCCTAAGAATCCAGTGTCCATCAGCTGAAGAAGGCATCAAGTGGAAACAACCAGAGGACCCCCGGAGGGCAGACTGGAGTCCACCCAACAGCTTCAAGGATGGGAGAACTGAAGAACAACACGGAGTCATCAGGAATGTGCCCTCTGCTGATGGATTCAGCAACAGCATGATGAAGCAATTCCCATAGACTGGCATAGGAATAAATTCCTATAAAAATCGACTCTAGAAACTGAGAACTTTGGGGTCTGATTCTGCAAACCAACTTCTAGGAGCATCAGATGTGCATCTGACAAGGCCCTGCTCCCTCCTCATGTCCAGGCCACCTGGCCAGTGGCTTGGCATGAGCAACTCTAAGGCTGGTAACAATGATAACAACCTTGCAGAACCTCTGTGTGTGTGTATGAATGAATGTGTGAATAAATGTGAAATTGAATGGAATGTTATAGCTATAACTAACTGCTTACTATGATTCTTTCTGTATTCACAATAAATGTGGCATTTTGCCTTTTCCCCTTTAATAAGATCCTGCTGGTTTTTATTTTATTGGTATAACAACGTAACTGTTATCTGATAGTTTGCACTGTAGGAAAGAGCCAGGAAACTTGAGGCACCAGGATAAAAATAGAAAATATAGACAAAAAGCAGGATAAAATATACATGGTTTCAAAATAGAAACTAGTAGGATTTCCCTGGCATAGAAATGTAGGGATACCCTGGGGTAAATTCTGGATGCCATACCCGGAGATTTAAATGCATGTATCCCATTCATTCTAAATGCTGCATGGAAAATTTACCCCTTAAGTTCTGATACCTACTGAAACCATTCCTTAATGATATATGGTTTGTAACAACTATGGCTTTAATATTTAATGGGACCAGTTACTCAGCAGCTGGAAATTGGTGTAGCTCCTTGACTCCCTTGTTGACAGTAATGAGAGAAAAAAAAAACAAATTGCAATTATTTAAACAAAACAGAGCAAGTTAAGAGTGGAATTTCAGCTTAGCTCTGAGTGTATTATCATAACAACATAAGAACAGCCACACTGGGTCAGACCAATGATCCATCTAGCCCAGTATCCTGTCTTCCGACAGTGGCCAATGCCTGATGCTTCAGAGGGAATGAACAGAACAGGTAGTCATCAAGTGATCCATCTCCTGTCATCGACTTTCAGCTTCTGGGAGTTAGAGGCGAGGGACACCCAGAGCATCGGGTCGCATCCCTGACCATGTTGGGTTAATACCCATTGATGGACCTATCCTCCATGAACTTATCTAACTCATTTTTGAAGCCAGTTATACTTTTGGCCTTCACAACATCTGTTGACAAGTTGCACAGGTTGACTATGCGCTGTATGAAGAAGTACTTCCTTTCGTTTGTTTTAAACCTGCTGCCTATTTATTTCTTTGGGTGACCCCTGGTTCTTACATTATGTGAAGGAGTAAATAACACTTCCTTATTCACTATCCCCACACAATCATGATTTTATAGACCTCTATCATATCCCCCCTTAGTTGTCTTTTTTCCAAGCTGAAAAGTATCAGTCTTTTTAATCTTTCCTCACACAGAATAATTTTTATTGCCCTTCTCTATATCTTTTCCAATTCTAATATATATTTTTTGAGATGGGGTGACCAGAAATGCATGCAGTATTCAAGGTGCGGGCATACTGTGGATTTATATAGTAGCATTATGATATTTTCTGTTTTATTATCTATCCCTTTCCTAATGATTCCTAACATCCTGTTGGTTTTTTTGACTGCCACTGCACACTGAGCAGATGTTTCCAGAGAACTATCCACGATTACTTCAAGATCTCTTTCTTGAGATCTTGGTAACAGCTAATTTAAATCCCACCATTTTGTATGCACAGTTGGGATTATGTTTTCCAATGTGCATTACTTTGCATTTATCAACATTGAATTTCATCTGCCATTTCATTGACTAGTCACCCAGTTTTGTGAGATCCCCTCGTACAGAGGTGAAAGTAAGCCGGTCCGGTCCGGTCCAGCGTACTGGCAAGAGCCAGTACGCCATGCCAGACTGGACTGGTTTCCCCAGGCTGGCGCTTTAAAAGGCCCCGGGCTCCCTGCAGCAGCTGGAGCCCCGGGCCTTTTAAAGTGCAGCCGGAGCCCTGCCGCCGTTACCCCAGGGCTCCAGCAGCAGGGCTCCAGCCGCGCTTTAAATGGCCCGGGGCTCCGGCTGCTGTGAGGAGCCCCAGGCCCTTTAAAGCCCCCCCCCGGCCCCGAGCCCCGCTGCCGGAGCCCTAGGATAGTGGCAGCAGGGCTCTGGCTGTGCTTTAAAGGGCCTGGGGCTCCGGCCACTGTGGGGAGCCCTGGGCCCTTTAAAGCGCCCCCGGGACTCCCCGCAGCGGCCACAGCCCCTGGGGCTCCCCGCTGCAGCAGCAGCCCCAGGCCCTTTAAAGCGCCCCCCGAGCCCCACTGCTGGAGCCCCAGGGTAGTGGTGGCAGGGCTCCAGCAGTGATTTAAAGGGCCGGGGCTCTGGCTGCTGCGGGGAGCACCGGGCCCTTTAAAGCGCCCCCCGAGCCCTGCTACCGCAGCCTCGGGGTAGCAGCGGCTGGGCTCCAGTGCTGATTTAAAGGGCCAGGGGCTCCGGCCGCTGCGGGGAGCCCCAGGCCCTTTAAAGCACCCCTGGGGCTCCTGAGGTGGCCAGAGCCCCCGGGGCTCCCCACAGCGGCCAGAGTCCCCGGGCCCTTTAAAGCGCCCCCCCGAGCCCTGCTGCCAGAGCCCTGGGGTAGCAGCGGCAGGGCTCCGGAGCTGATTTAAAGGGCCAGGGACTCCGGCCGCTGTGGGGAGCCCTGGACCCTTTAAAGCACCCCCCCCCATGAACCCCTGGGGCTCCCCGCAGCAGCCTGAGCCCCTGGGCCCTTTAAAGCGCCCCCCCGAGCCCTGCTGTTGGAGCCCCGGGGTAGCGGCGGCAGGGCTCCAGTGGTGATTTAAAGGCCCAGAGCTCTGCTGCGGTAGCGGCAGCCAGAGCCTGGGGCCCTTTAAATCGCCCCAGGGCTCCCAGCTGCCTCTGCAGCTGGTAGCTCCGGGGGTGATTTAAAGGCCCCAGGGCTCCCAGCCACAAACGGAGCCCTGGGGCCTTTAAATCTTGATTTAAAGGGCCTGGGTATTTAAAGGCCTGCCTCTTCCAGTTGAGGCCACGCCCCCCTGCTCAGGACTCCGGAGTACCAGTAAGTCCTTTAAGTTACTTTCATCCCTGCCTTTGTAACTTTTCACAGTCTGCTTTGGACTTAGCTATCCTGAGTAATTTTGTGTCATTTGCAAAGTTTGCCACCTCACTGTTTACCCCTTTTTACAGATCATTTGTGAATGTGTTGAACAGCACTGAACCCAGTACAGATTCCTGGAGGACACCACTATTTATTGCTCTCCATTCTGAAAACTGACCATTTATTCCTACCTTTTGTTTCCTGTTTTACAACCCATTACTGATCAATGAAAGGTCCTTCCCTCTTACCCAAGACTGCCTACTTTTCTTGAGAGCCTTTGGTGAGGGACCTTTGCAAAGGCTTTCTGAAAGTCCAAGTAAACAATATGCACTGGATCACCCTTGTCCACGTTTGTTGACCCCTCAAAGAATTCTAATAGATTGGGAAGACATGCTTTCCTTTACAAATGCTGTGTTGACTCTTCCCCAACAAATCAAGTTCATCTATGTATCTGATAATTCTGTTTTTTACTATAGTTTCCACCATTTTGTCTGGTACTGAAATTAGGCTTACTGACCTTTAATTGCCAGCATTGCTTCTTGAAAAATAAGCATTACATTAGCTATCCTCCAATCATTACTCCTGGGGAATTCTGTGCCAAAAATTTAAAAATTCTGCTCCAAAAAATTAAAAATACTGCATACAATATTTTAAAATTCTGCATATTTTATTTGTCAAACTAACACAATATAATCATCCTGGTTTCAATTATGTTGGTAATTTGTTTAAGCTACAATATAATGGTTGGAGAATGGGAGTGGGCAGCATTAGAGGAAATCCCCAAACCTCCTTTCTCTAATAGTAGTGTAGGTAAGTTTGACCCTTTATTGCTAGTTATTAATCAACAAATATATGCAGCCACATGCTCAGTGTTACATCATAGGCAACTGAAGAGCAGATGAGAGTTGGTGAATCAAACTCACAATTTATATTGGCTACCTACCATCTCCAGAAAGCTCAGTAGCAAACAGTTCATGGAGCATATTTTATTAGGAAATGTTTTCAGTCCAAACTTTTAGACCAGTTCTAATCACTAAAGCACCATAAGCATTTATAAGCCATACTGTTCTTACAATAAGACTCCTTTACACCACTCTGGCAATGTAAAGGAACCTTAAAATGTTTACACCTGTTTTATACTCCTGGGTAATTCACAAAGACAATGGGAACAATTCACTAAAAACAATTCACTAAGCAGGCAGGCTGCTACATTCTTCTCTGCCTGAGGGGACAGAGCCTTCCCCATGCCTACGTGCTCAGAAATACCCCAAAGCCCTGCCTCTCCATGCCAAGCGTGTCACAAAAGCATGTGAGAGGGACAGAATGACTTTCTCTCTCAGATGCATGACGGCCCAGTACCCCACTTCCCCCCGGCGGTGATTTACGTCTTTACTGGCTACTCCAGGCACCCAAACCGACCTGCCTGAGCTGCTGGGGAGGGCATGTGACCAGTCTTGAGGCTTTCTTTTGCTTCCCCATCAGAAGTCATTTTTCTGTGGAGAAGCAAAGAAATCTGCAGGGCACATGAATTCTGTGCATTCACAGTGATGCAGAATTCCCCCAGGAGTAAGTCATTTGGCACAGAGTCTGATTTAAGCAATAGGTTACATACCACAGTTAGTAGTTCTGCAATTTCATATTTGAGTTCCTTCAGAACTCTTGGGTGAGTACCATCTGGTCCTGGGAACTTATTACTGTTTAATTTATCAATTTATTCCCAAACTTCCTCTATTGACACTTCAATCTGGGGCAGTTCCTCAGAATTTCACCTAAAAAGAATGGCTCAGGTGTGGAAACCTTCTTCACATCCTCTGCAGTGAGACTGATGCAAAGGATTCATTTAGCTTCTCCTCAATGGCCTTATCTTCCTTGAGTGCTCCTTTAACACCTCAACTGTCTTTCTCTTATTAGTTTAGAGAGAGACTTTTAAAACATGAATATACTTTTTTGCAATTTGATGCATTAAATTAGATTTACTGTGTATAAATTCAGTCTGGTAAACATGAGGCAGAACCTCTTCCTAGATCTGGGCCCAAGAAAATGTCTGTAGGTGTTGAGGGGGCAGAATTTTCCTCTGCCCCCAGTGTGGAGTTTGACTAGCAGATATACATAGTTGCGTACGCATCACTTCTGCTCCTCATCTTACCTACGTTAGCCTCCCACTGGATCTTTTGTTAGCTGGTAAAGCACACGTTATGAAGCACAGCCCTGTGGCTCACCATACTGAGGACCCTTTTCTGGGCTTTCTGCATTTTACCACCACCCACAGTGCATTAGAACTTCACTGTTTCTGTTAAAAGGAAAGTAGGACTTGTGGCACCTTAGAGACTAACAAATTTATTTGAGCATAAGCTTTCATGAGCGACAGCTCACTTCATCGGATGCATTCAGTGGAAAATACAGTGGGGAGATTTATATACACAGAGAACATGAAACAATGGGTGTTACCATACACACTGTAACGAGAGTGATCAGATAAGGTGAGCTATTACCAGCAGGAGAGCGGGGGGGGGGGGGGGCCGGGGACTTTTGTAGTGTTAATCAAGGTGGGCCATTTCCAGCAGTTGACAAGAACGTCTGAGGAACAGCGGCGGGGGGGGGGGGGGAATAAATATGGGGAAATAGTTTTACTTTGTGTAATGACCCATCCACTCTCAGTCTTTATTCAAGCCTAAGTTAATTGTATCCAGTTTGCAAATTAATTTCAATTCAGCAGTCTCTCGCTGGAGTCTGTTTCTGAAGTTTTTTTGTTGAAGAATTGCCACTTTTAGGTCTGTAATCGAGTGACCAAAGAGATTGAAGTGTTCTCTGACTGGTTTTTGAATGTTATAATTCTTGACGTCTGATTTATGTCCATTTCTTCTTTTACATAGAGACTGTCCAGTTTGGCCAATGTACATGGCAGAGGGGCATTGCTGGCATATATCACATTGGTAGATGTGCAGGTGAACGAGCCTCTGATGGCGTGGCTAATGTGATTAGGTCCTATGATGGTGTCACTTGAATAAGTATGTGGACAGAGTTGGCATCAGGCTTTGTTGCAAGGATAGGTTCCTGGGTTAGTGGTTCTGTTGTGTGGTGTGTGGTTGCTGGTGAGTATTTGCTTCAAGTTGAGGGGCTGTCTGTAAGCAAGGACTGGCCTGTCTCCCAAGATCTGTGAGAGTGATGGGTCGTCCTTCAGGATAGGTTGTAGATCCTTGATGATGCATTGGAGAGGTTTTAGTTGGGGGCTGAAGGTGATAGCTAGTGGCGTTCTGTTATTTTCTTTGTTGGGCGTGTCCTGTAGTAGGTGACTTCTGGGTACTCTTCTGGCTCTGTCCATGTGTTTCTTCACTTCAGCAGGTGGGTATTGTAGTTGTAAGAATGCTTGATACAGATCTTGTAGGTGTTTGTCTCTGTCTGAGGGGTTGGAGCAAATGCGGTTGTATCGTAGAGCTTGGCTGTAGACAATGGATCATGTGGTGTGGTCTGGATGAAAGCTGGAGGCATGTAGGTAGGGATAGCGGTCAGTAGGTTTCTGGTATAGGGTGGTGTTTATATGGCCATCGCTTATTAGCACCGTAGTGTCCAGGACTGTTGTATTCAAGAGGGAGGGAAACCATTTTTCCCTTTATGATGAGATCAAGCATGTTTTTCTCTGCACATAAGTGGGTCCATCCAAGTCCTGATCATTTTACTCCTGCAGTATGATGGAGGTGAGTGACAGCTGGGTTTGGTTTGCTGCGAACATTTGAGTTCTTGACCTTACCTTGCATGAATTGCTGGAGGGAATCAGAATCTCAGCTTGGATTCTCTAGTGTTTGCCAAAAGCAAATTTCACATTGCATATTCGGTTATAGAATTCTCAGCTTTGTAATTCACACTCTGTGGTTACCTATTGCCAGTTGGGAGAGAAAAGCAATACTATGTGATTTCTGGAAGCCAGCAATATAGCACAAATTGCTAACATTCATGATGTGTGCATTATCTGCAACCCAAGAGTTATTAGCAGAAATGCAATCAGTGAATTCATTTGAATTACAAGAAAATCACAGTCTGTTTATGTACATTTCACAGACACACACACACACAGAAATGACAAAATTTGATGAATTGAAAAAATTATTCATTCCAGAGTCTTTGCTCTGCTCTAGTGGGTCATAATAGCAGTGGAAGAAAGTTGGGGATTATCAGCATTTATAGGGGCACAAGTTGCCTTGCCCTTTATATATTCAGGGTCGGGTCCTCAGCTGGTGTAAATAGATATAGATCAATAGACTTTTAGTAATACAATGGATACATTTAAAGATATATTTTAATGTGTCTGTTCCTCTTTCCACACTTACAGCCATCCCCATGAATGACAATGGGAGTTACTGTACTTGAATATATGAAAAGAAAGGACCTAATTATGTAGGATACCATAGAGAGGGATGAGAGAGGCTGGCTGGTTCTCTTGTTGGTAGATAACCAAGGGTCTAGTTGCCCCTATAACTTTAAACTTTTCATTTTCTTCATTTAAAAATGCTGGGTTGTGTATAACTGCTGGAGGGCAGTCCCAGGCAGCCGCTGGGTACCCCAGAAGTTCAGGTCCACTCTCATCACATAAGAACCTCATAGCTCAACAATGAAAACCAATGCCAGTCCTTTTGGGGTTTGCACACCCAAGGGCGGAATACTTGATTTTCTTGAAGATGGAGGCAAATTTGGGTCTAAAATAAGGGATGACCTTGGTGCTGAGAAATAACACAGAGTGAATAGAAAGGCAAGTGCATCAGTGTAGAGCTGCTGTGTGTATTCATGTACACTGTCAACAACAAAATCTCTTGGACTGAGAGGACTCTGAATCTAAATTAGTTGGCAGCATCCAGGGGAATTTTAGTCATTTAGAAACTGCTGAAAATTCCACTGGCTTTCCTCCAGCACCTGTGGTTAGGTTATGTATTAAACGTTTGCTGATGTAACGCTACAGGGGATCATTTACATAATAGAGCTGGTAGCTTATAAAAACTACTGGACTAAACTGTGATATGAAGTTGGCTGAGTTGTCTGGAAGTCAGTTAAAGCAGGCAGGAGCACTGACACTGAATCTGGGGACAGACATCGTCTCACGGAGAGGAACTCTTAAGGCTGAGAGTGTAAAATCACATTGAGTTACCGTGGTGCCAACGTTTTCCAGTTAGCCTTCTCAACCTGATAGCAAACACTTGGCTCTTGCTGGGAGTATGAGGAAAGTGAAGCATGCCTTCTGCCGATTCCCTGGAGGGAGAAAGCTGCAGGGACCATCTTCTGGTGAAAATGCATCAATGCTTCCCAAAGAGGCTCAAAAGGAGAGAGAGAAGCAGAAATCAAATAGGAGACAGAGAGTGAAAGATATGGCAGTCAAATTGCTGAAGAATTTGTCCTTTCTGAAGGAGGAAACTGAAGAGAAGCCTGTGGACAAAGAGTCTGGTGGGAGGCAGTATCTCTCAGGTACTCTCTGCTAGTCTGTCCTCCCCACTGGCCTCCTGTGTTTCTTCTCACCATGGAAACTGTTTTCATCAGCTCCTGCCATTTGGAATAGGCTTCCTATCTCTCTCCTCCTCCTGGATTCACCTCTCATTTCAAATCCTTTCTGAAACGTACATTTCTCCTTGCCGATGTTTTTAAATTTTACTCCCCTTTCTGTTGCTCATTTGTATTTCACTTTGCAACTGTATTATCCATCCCTGCAAAGCGCCTTGGGTTAGTTTGTAAGAAAGATGTGATACAAAGCAGAGTTTGGTTGTAAGAGTGTTCATATGGTGGTCTATTCTTCCAATAATGTGCAGGGGGGCATGTGTAGGTAACCTATGCCAACTTAGCTCCCTCTCCATGCTACATCTATTGGCAGGTGCTGGGCCCTTATATGTTGATACCAAAGAAATCTGTTGCCACAGGCAATTGATATTTAGTGATTGTTGCGAGAACCAGAGAGTTAAAAGCACACTTTTTAACTAGACGCAATAAAGCATTTTGTAGGAAGCCAGATTCTGGGAAATATTTTCCTATGTGAATCATCATTTTATATCCCTTAAAGAGCAATGCCCTCCTAGATCCCGACTCTAATGACAAACATGAAGATATAGACACAGTTACAGGACGAGCTGGGCTTTAGACCCCTTTTAAGGTGTGTCTACCATGCCCTCAAGCTCAGGTTTGTGGGACCCGTGCTTGGAGAGTCGGTGTTTCCAAACCCATGCTTGCACATCTAAAAACTGCATTGTAAACCTGGGTTTACAATTGCTGGGCCTGGGTTTCACAGCCTTGCTAACACATCCATACTGCACTATGCAGACCTTTTGTCACAGGTCTGCGGCTTAACCTGCGACCATGCTGCAAAATGACAGGGCTTGGACCTGAGTCACAGCGGGTCTCAGGCTCTGACCCACCCCCTAGCAGGGTCCTAGGTGTTTGCTGACCTGAGTCAGACTGATTTGTGCGTGGATGGAAGGGAGTCTTGGGCTCAAACCTGAGTCAAAGCCCGGGCTCAGTGTGCAGTGTAGACAAACCCTTAATCCCTCTCGAGTGCGCCCCTCAGGTGACAGACCTTTCTGCCTAAACCACTCCCAAGGTTGGAACCATGTGACTTTACCACCCTTACACTAAATCTCAGGATGCAGCCCTCTGGCTAACCTGACAGACCCAACTGGGTTTGGCATCTTCAGGTCCTTTTTCTCTGGGAGCCTGTTACAGAATGGATTTGCAGGGACACAGAAATAGCTTCTTCAAAACAAAGCATTGGCTATTCACCCAAAGGTACAAAGCATGCAGAGGAAAGGTACCCAGCAAAAATGCCTGTGTGCATATTCCCCCTAGCCTACACCTTAATCTTTCCTTGCAAGCTCAACACAGTTAATCCCATCTCTGGTCAGAAGAGTGACACTGAGTTCTGCAGCATGCTCTGTGACTCCCTCTCCCAATGTGCATGTCTGTCCCCATCATGACAACCCACTCAACTCCCTTCTTTCCTAGGCCAACATCTTTAAAGTTTTAGCATCTCCTTTGATCCTGATTTAGGTCTGGGAAGAGTGGACCTTGCCATAGGAGCTGGAGCCAGGCATTGAGTATTCTCCAATCAGTGGGTTCTTGCTTGTCTCCTTAGAGACACTTTGTATTCTATGGACTGTACCTTATCTTTGCTTCATTTGTTTAATTTTAATTTAATTAATTGGTTTCCCACTTACAGCCTCTTTTCACTCTATGTAATCAGGCACAAGTATACTGAGGTGCACATGATATGTATAAAAAATAATACACAACTCCCTCATTCTCCACAGATGTATTTGAAATTGTTTCCAGGGTGTGACCAATCACCAATCACACCAGCCTGTTAAGCATAGGCTCCCATGAGATTCGGGTTCCCTTCCTGGCTCTGCTATAGCTAGGCTTGGAAGAGTTAGTTTTTTATTGCTGCTTGAGAACTTATTAGAGTTTGATTTAAGGCTATTCACTTTGTATATTTTGACTTGTGATGTTGACAATTGTGTTTTACGTGTTATAAAGCTTTAACTTTTTGAATTGCAGCATCTACTGTCATTAAATAATTATTGTCTGACTCATCCCGTTTCCCGGAACTGTGAAAGTTTAAATCAATCAAAAATTTAAAAAAGATTAAATCCCATAATTGTGTGCAACTGTGAAAATGTAAATGGATAAAAATGTTGAAAAGTGTTGAAAAACAAACATCAATAGTATTTGTCAAACATATATATATATATAAGTTCTGCCAAGCCTAACTATAGATGACTGTGGGAAAATCACTTAACCACACCGGGCCTCAGTCTACCCACCTGTAAAATGGGAATGATACCCTACCTCACAAGGCTGCTATGAGAATACACTCTTATTATCTGTGAGTTGCTCAGTAATTACTGTGATGATTGCCATAGAAAAGTCTATAGCTAAGTCAATAACCTTCTGGTTGTATTTTTACTATTTCAGATCAAGCCGTTTGTGAATTGATAGATCAAGCAAAATTTCTTGAAGCTTGTAATCACATTTATGATCTGGAGCAATCTGAACATAAGAGTGAAATAAAGATTGACTTACTTTACAAAAAAGTAGCAGAAAGAATGTGGTCAGTTGTGCAAGAAGCAATCAGTGGAAGCGATAGTATGTTACTGGAGCCACTGAAATCAGTAGGTGAATCACTGAAGTGGGAGAAAGAGAAAGAAAAAGAATGGTTTGACAGTGTCAAAGACATGGAATCTGTTTCAACCTGGAGCCCAAAATACTGGAATAAAGATCTGGAGAAACTGCTAATGGAGTGCATGGCAACACAGATTCCCTCCTTCGTGTCTGCTAGCAACACAGACGAGTCTGCATTAAAAGATCATCTGAGTCAGTTGGAAACCACAATCTTTCCCAACCTGAGATGCAAAAGAGATGTCTTCAAAGAAGCAGGATTGCTTACTACCTATACAAAATGTTGTAATGCCTGTTTGTCTTCTTACCTTTCCACACTTACAGACGGTGACATGAGCTTCAGCAAATGTCTTCTCATTTATGAATGGGGCTTTAATATGTACAGAAGGTACGTTCCAAGTAATTCCTCTTTTTCTTTATACCTTTCAGTTTCCCTTTTAGTTCTGAGCATGGTCCTTCTTGAGCTTTAAGGCTGTGATACTGAAGGAACATAAAGGGAAAGGTTAGCCAATATTCAGGCCCTTGTGGGTTAGGAGGAGAAATTGATTATAGGTATTTCTTTGGTGCAATCCTGTTTATTTACAAAGAATGGACACAAAGTCCTGTTTCCCTAAGCACAGTAGGAATCAAACAACGGGAGGCATTTTCTTTGCTCAGCGCACTGCCCCAAAAGCTCTCTCTTTAGGCTTTCTCTCATGGTCTCACTACTAGCGCTTCTCTTACTGTCTCCTTGGATTTCTTGCTGCTTTCTGTCTGCGTCTGACTTCTTCTGGCTCACAGACATGCTCAGCTCGATCAAACAATGCCCCGCCCCCCTGCGGTTGTATTCAGGCCCCAGGAAAAATTCCTTAGACCACATGGCTCAACTCCTACTCCAGCCTTGCCATGCTGGTCTGTTATTTTGGGTGGTAGCTTCTATTGTTTCAGCTATTACTCATGAAAGGGGCATTTAACACCTCCCTCATTTAGCCTAATCTAATGGAAGGCAGCTATCATGCCTACCAGCACTGCCCATAGGCCAAAGACACACTTCATGGGAGCCACCCAACCTCCCGCATAACAGTGTCTTTTCTATGAGTTTGATTTTGCTTGTTCTTAGTGAATGGATTTCCTTTCCAGACCTAGGCCATGTCTACACTACAGACCTATATTGGAATAACTACGTTGTTCAAGGGTGTGAAAAAATCCACGTGTAGACAGTGCTATGTCGGCGAAGGAAGGTCTTCACTAAAGCGCTACAGCAGTGAAGACAGCTGTACGTAGCACTGTACATGAAGACAAGCCCCTAGATACCTACCAATTTATAAATGGTATCATGGTAGCTGAATCCCTGACCATCTAGGGCTCGGTAGAGCACAACCTTGAACTTCACCCAGAACTGACGAGAGAGACAGTCTAAAGAATAGGCATTATGGGGCAGATTGACTTCCCTATTCTGCTCACTTTGTGCTACACAGATTGGAAATCCCCTGCATCTCACCTAGGGATTCCGCTGTTGAGGAGTTCCCAGTGGTGTTAGGGATAGCACGGTGGGCTCCTGCATTACCCCTGCTGCAGCCCTGGCTCAGAGGTGTGGCTGGATTGTATGGTGCTCCATCTGTTTTTAACTGGCAGATGGTACTCTAACCTATGTTAGGGAAGAGATGAACAAAGAATTGGGGAGCTGTAACCAGCCCTCTGACAGTCCCCCAGCTCTGCTGCACTGAGTGGAACTCATCTGTAGCACATAATCTGTCCCTCTACCCACAGATGGCTCACCCCACTCCCAAGGTCAGCTCCTACACTCTGGCCCCTGCACTCTTCAAGTGCTTTTCAAGGATGGCTCAAGCACAAGACAACTCATTGCAGCCATTTAGCCCTGAGCTTAACAAATGAAGGGCTCACCATGGTGTGAGCTGCGTTAGAACAGAGCAAGCATAGTGGGGTGCACCGCTCGTCTCTGAACTCCCTGCAGGTTGTTTCTCCTGGTAATGTGGTGCCCATTACTGATCACAGTATCCTAGGGGTACTTTGTTTAGCAGGGGCAGCACTTCTTCTTGTTTAATGGGGAATAGAATCCAGCCTTCCCACAGGGAGACGTTAACAATTCTCACCAATAATGGAGCATCTGTGCCTGTCTCCAGAATACTGGCCATGGATGCAGTTCCCTCAGCATACACCCAACCTCTTTCTGGCTATGGTACTTACATGGCTTCTATCACCATAGTATCTGAACTCACTACTGTATCTTTAAAGTATTTATAGGGGAGCACTATTATCCTCATTTTACAGATGAGGCAGAGAGAGCCTTGGGGATTTGCCAAGCTTCACACAGGATGTTTGTGGCAGAGCAGGAATTGAACCTGTGTTTTCCACAGCACAAGCTACTGATTTAAGCACTGAACATCCTTCCCTGTGTACTTAAGAACTTGTAGATGTGGCTTAGAAAGTGTTAGTGGGGATAATGATTGTTACGGAAAAGTTAGCACATGTGACTCCATTTTGGTTTGGGGCCCACCATTGTCTAAAAGCAAGCACATCATACACCAGGAGGAGTGATCCTTAGATACTGAATCCCTGTGAAAATCCTCCTCCTTGTCTCCAGCCTGCCTTGACTCCCAGTATCTGTTTTTTGTCAGTCTCTAACTCCCTATCTCTTGGCCTTTGATGTGAGGCCTCCCATCCTGATAATAAAAGTTACTGATGCCTGGCTTTAGGACCATGCTGTGTAATTAACATACTGGTTTAGCATGAGGAATGCACCAAGCAGGGATAGGTAGTAGATAAGAAAAGGGTTTGTTTATTGGCTAAGGTTTCTGATGCACGAGGGCAACATGCTTTGCTAAAAAGTATATAACCTTTGTATAATCTGTATTCAGGGTCCCCTCCTGGCTAGCAGGGGGACACCACGCTCGAGCGTAATAAACTTAGTGTCTTTTGACAGGTTTCAGAGTAACAGCCGTGTTAGTCTGTATTCGCAAAAAGAAAAGGAGTACTTGTGGCACCTTAGAGACTAACCAATTTATTTGAGCATAAGCTTTCGTGAGCTACAGCTCACTTCATCGGATGCATACTGTGGAAACTGCAGAAGACATTATATACACAGAGACCATGAAACCATGAGACCATGATTTGTGCTGGAAATGGCCCACCTTGATTATCATGCACATTGTAGGGAGAGTGGTCACTTTGGATGAGCTATTACCAGCAGGAGAGTGAGTTTGTGTGTGTATGGGGGTGGGGGGGTGAGAAAACCTGGATTTGTGCTGGAAATGGCCCACGTTGATTATCATGCACATTGTAGGGAGAGTGGTCACTTTGGGTAAGCTATTACCAGCAGGAGAGTGAGTTTGTGTGTGTGTGTTTTGGGGGGGGGCAGTGAGAAAACCTAGATTTGTGCTGGAAATGGCCCACCTTGATTTTCATACACATTGTAAGGAGAGTGGTCACTTTGGATAAGCTATTACCAGCAGGAGAGTGAGTTTGTGTGTGTGGTTTTTGGAGGGCGGGGGGGGGGGGGGAGGGTGAGAAAATCTGGATTTGTGCTGGAAATGGCCCAACTTGATTATCATACACATTGTAAGGAGAGTGATCACTTTAGATAAGCTATTACCAGCAGGAGAGTGGGGTGGGAGGAGGTATTGTTTCATGGTCTCTGTGTATATAATGTCTTCTGCAGTTTCCACAGTATGCATCCGATGAAGTGAGCTGTAGCTCACGAAAGCTTATGCTCAAATAAATTGGTTAGTCTCTAAGGTGCCACAAGTACTCCTTTTCTTTTAGTGTCTTTTGGGAACTCTGCAGTTGTGGACTTTGTTTATGTGCCTCAGCCTGATTCGAACTGCGCGTGTCCTACCAGGTGTAATTCGTAGCATTTGTGTGCGTGTCCTATCAGGTATAATTCGCAGCATTTGTGTGCGTGTCCTACCAGGTGTAATTCGTAGCATTTGTGTGCGTGTCCTACCAGGTATAATTCGCAGCATTTGTGTGCGTGTCCTACCAGGTGTAATTCGTAGCATTTGTGTGCGTGTCCTACCAGGTATAATTCGCAGCAGTTGTGTGCGTGTCCTCTCAGGTATAATTCGTAACATGATCAGTAGACCATACCAGTTGCATTAAAGTCTGGATACACTGATAATTTTTATTGCTATGGTGATGTGGCTTTTTCTATTCTGTGTAGCTTCTCATCTGACATTTTAAACTTTGCACCCTGAAATGTAATGATTGTTGTCCTTATCCTAACAGCATAAATTCATAGTGAGGATCAGTTCTGACCAAGCAGTGCTCCATCTCTGTGCTGTTCTGGAAGCCAGTGACCCTAAGAACTGACTGTACAACTTGGGAAATGTCTTGGTTGCCCCAATTCAGCAAAGAACGTGATGACTTCAAGCAAGTGAGGAGTCCATTGACTTCAGTGTGATTACTCGCATGCTTAACGTTAGGCATGTGCTTAAGTACTTTGCTGAACTGGGGCTGTATGTTTGCAGCCAAATATTATTTACTTTCCCAGCCCTTTATGAGCGATTATGATGGGCTGGTTCTGGTTCTTTAAGGTCAGGAGAGGTTGTGTGAGAGGCCAATTACCCAATGTCTGTTCTGGTTACCTGGAAGGAGATGAGAGGCAGGTGATCCCATGGAATAGTTAGTTTCTGGGAGGATGAAGGGACAGGAAAAACCCAGGCTAGTGTTCCTTTATGGGCCCAGGACCAGGAGCCTTGCAGAGTGGGTGAGACATGGCTCTCATCTCTCTCAGCTGGCCCAGGCAGGTGTTTTGGTTGCTAGACCCACCTGGGAAGGATTAAGGGAGTAGTCAGGTAACTGGGTAGATGAATCAAAATGGAGGTTCCAAGCCTAGTCAGGGGAAGCTACTGAGGGGAAGAACTCAGCTAGGGTAAAGCCCCAAGAAGGAGGGCTATGCAACCTCTGAACCTCAGGGGAAAGTCCACTAGCCTGACTGGGCAAACACAGGCAGGCCCCACGAAGGAGGACTGTGGATACTCTGAGCTTGAGGGGAGATTTTACGAGTTGTGGGGGCTGGGGCTAGACGCACACAGACCAAGAGGGAGGGCTGTGAAACCCTGAATCTAAAAGGAGCGTTCTTTTGGGGGAGCTGATTAATCTGAATAAAGGAGACCCTGGGGTGGCGGGAATATTGTTTTTAAAGACTCTGGGTGTAAGTGGATTATTCTGAGAAGTCAGAGGGAAACTGAGGCAAAGTGTGTGCAGTGCCATCCCAGGCCATTGGGGGTGCCCTGGGATGGCACCCATCCACACAGAATATTATGTATATTCTGTAAAATATGAATGTTTGCTTTAATGATTGACTCTTGCACATGAATCAGCGTAGCTTGTATGGAAATAGCAGGA
This sequence comes from Chelonia mydas, assembly GCF_015237465.2. Lineage (NCBI taxonomy): Eukaryota > Metazoa > Chordata > Testudines > Cheloniidae > Chelonia > Chelonia mydas. Next base: position 112,906,413 of record NC_051246.2, on the reverse strand, counting down.
GAGCTCTATTATTTCGCAACAGAGACTCTTGAGTACCCAGAACTAATAGAACTTTTGGGAGGGCTGATGGCGCTAAGGTCTTTGCATTTAACTATGCCGAATATCTCTTTCATGACAAATATAATAGGTGTTCTCAGCTGTAAGCATATTTATCTGAACTTGTACACTGCACCTCTCTCAACGCTAGGCTTATTACACAAATGTTACCTAAAGCACATTTTGAAGATCAACAACAGGCTGCCCAAACCCAGTGACACCAGCAGACCCTATTTCAGATGTAAAGAATTTTTGCCTCCTCTTCCCATTGTCAAACTACATTACTCTGCCCAGCCTTCTGACGCCTCGGTCATCCCATCCATCAATCACATACACACTCCCTTCAAGAAAAGCCTGGGGAAATGTGTAATTGTGTGTCTTATGGCATGTTCTGAAGGTCACCAAATCTATAATCTGTTGGACCAAGTGGGGAGGAGAGTTCCAAAGCCTTTCGACTTATACTGGTACTGTATAGTTATTCCCCTTCCCATACAGGAATATCACCTTTGAACCTATGTAGCTGTATCCACACTGGGAGTCGGAAGGGTCTACACTAGCAGTACAACTTTCTAGTGCAGACAAGGCCAAGAGAGAGCTGCAGGAAGGAGTGAGACAGAGGAGAGGGGAGGATGTAATCGGAGAATGGGGCCACAAAAAGGGCCAAAAAGAGAAGAATAAAAAAAGGATGGGGCTGGGGAGGATCAAAAAAATATTTTACCTAGTTGCAATTGTTCCTTAGATGAGAGCTGAATGCTGCTTTGTGCATGCAGTTAGCCAGGCGAGCTACACGTCACAAATATGGCCATAGCCAAGCACAGGTTCTCAGTACTGGGATTGGAAGAGCCACAAAGCTACTGGAAAACTGCCGCTCTTACTGCAATTTTGTTTTCTGTGTGCAATGACAGTGAGAAGCTGCTCATGCCCTGCTGGACTCCACAGCAGATGCTCTTAGCTGATGCATATGTTCTCAAGTGGAATTTTTCAAATGTGGAGGAAAAGCTGCTCACAGTCATCCAGGTAAGAACACGGAGTTCTAGCAAACCTGGTTGTCACCCCAAATCATTCTCTTTTTAATAATACATTTCCTTGTTATTTTGGCTCATGTATAGAAAAGGTCAAATAGTCCTGCCCAGCTGGCTACCCCCGGCTCTACTCCTCAATCTGTTTATTTAGTAGGAGAATGAAAACATACCACACAGAGAATGGTATTAAATGAGGTGGTGGTCTCAGGGTGGTTCCTAGCAGACAGGTGCCTACATCACAAATGGCCCCCATCTCAATGTGTTGGTAGTTTCAGTAAAGAAGCCAAGAACTGAAGGTCCACAAACAGCAGTCTGCCTTCCTCGCCGATAGGCGGTGCCCTATTTGAGCACTTTGGCAAGAGGCTACTGGGAACTTTGCACTGCCTCTTTTCATGCTATTACTATACCTGCACTATGGGGGGGACTCACTCCACACACACAAAATCAGAGTATTTAGGTTCTATCCAGGTGGAGTACAGGAGACCATGGAGGTGAAATCCACCCTCCAACTAACCCAGGGCTGTTTCATGGGACTACGTACCCCTTTCCCTATGGATGCTAATCAGCCTATAGTTTGGACTAAGGGTCACAGACCCTTTGCACCAGTCATGCAGGATACTGGGGCCTCTGGATCTGAGTAATATGGATCTATGGTCACCCCTAGCCTGCCCCAAAGTGGCCTTCCATGCTAACTTTTGTGGGGCTGGCATAGATACAGTTTCCTTGGCAAAGCACACAGACACCCCACAGAGCCTCTAAGGGCATGTCTACACTGCAACATAAGTCTGTGCTTGAGCATGGGCTCAGGCCTAACCCCCTTGCGTCTATTCTGTAATTGCGCTAGCCCAGGGCTCAGGCCCAGGGTCCCAGGACCCTGCGGGGCCCAAGTTCAAGTTAAGCCAGGACCCAGGGTCCAAGCCCTATTGCTTTGCAGTATAGATGCAGCCCTGCTTGACTTGGTTCCCGGGTGTCAGCTGGAAGTATCCCACAATTCCACGGGACAACTTCCTTAGTCTTCTCGGTCCCAACAATCTGCAATCCACTCTATTGAAAATGGAAGCTCTTTTCAAATGGCTTTGCAAATGGCAGCAGCTCAGGTCAGTGTTAACCCATTCTCTTCTGATCTGCAAACCCACTATCAGAGAGCCCTCCTGGGTTTGCTGTGGAGAGCAAACCGATCAAGCCTTTTGCAAAGTGAGCTGCTTCCTGGTAACGTGCAGGGCAGGCAGTAAAGTTTTCCTACAGTGCACCATGGCCCTAGGGCAGTAAAGTGGCCACATTTCGGAGGTGGGGGGCAGCTAGGTACTCTGGGATATGGTTACTTTGACTTGGGTCTGTGCACTGCAGTGTGGACTCCAGAGCCCTAGGGTTGAGCATGGGTTAGAAAAGTCTTAACATAGGGTTAAAATACAATGTAGATGCTCAAGCCCAGCTGGTACCAGGGCCACTAACCCCGGGCTTACATTCAGTGTAGACATATCCTTAGTGGGGCTTGAGTGGGGAAGAGGGCCTTACAGTCAAACCATGACTCCAACTCCCAAGGCTTCCAGGACAGTATTTTTTTTTAATTTAAAAACGCCTTAGAAGGCTGCTTTGTAGGAATGTGGTGTGGGCTCCAAAGGAAAGAGATGAGCTTCTAATGGTATACATTGCAATGTCATGGGGTTGCCAAATGAAGAAGGTGAGACCATGTTGCAGTGCTTTTTAATGTAGCTAGAACCCAAGCATGGCAGGGCCCACTTCCCCTAGCACTGGCTGCAGTAAGCTGGCACCAGGCCCTTGTAACATTATCTCTTTTGTTTTCCCAGCCTCTCTCAAACAACATCCACCTGCAACCCAGCTAGTGAAGGAGGGGAAAACCACTACTATGGGCTGAATCAGTTCAGGAAATACTATGGAGCATTATGCTTTCCACAGCAGCACCCCAGGAATGATTTCTGAAGGAAAAGGCATATTTAGTCATGTACATACTCATATAGGCACCCGTTGAGGAAAGCATCTAAGCATGTGATTAAGCCTGATTGATTTTTTATGCTTAAAGCTAAGCAACATGCTTAAGTGCTTTCCTGAATCAGGACTATAGGGAAGACCTCATGCTCTTAATGTCTCTCTTCAGCATGCGTTTCAGATGAGGATGTGACTGTAATCATGGTAAGCACTGTAAGACCAGCTCCAAGAATGCATCTGCTTCATTGGCAGACCTGATGCAATTATCCATGCTGAATAATTTTGATGGTGAATCTCACCCTTTTTATTCCTTTTGGGAAATAACTATATGATAATCAAGACATATGAAAAAAATGTCAGCCTGTGGATTATTCATGAGTTGGTGTCTTTGAATAGATTACATTCCTGGTGTCTGACTGATCATGTAAGTCACATGGTATTGTTTTTGCTCCTTGCATGGGTGTCTCAAACTTTTAAGAAGAAGAAGAATGAATAATGACTTGTCTAATTCTTTTCATTGATATCCTGATTTGTTTTCTGATTGGAGTATTGCCCAAATATTTGCACATACAAAAGGCTGTTTTCACAGACATTCACAAATAGAAAATAGCAAGGGATACAATCAAATCAAATGGACATTCAGACTTTGAATACATGGCTTCACCCAAACCCTGTCTTGCCCTATTCAGCCTACTTTGGTCTTCAGCCTACCAGTGCTGAGAGCTCTTATAACTAGTATGATGATGTTTTCTGCCCCTGTGGGTTAGCTGTCTTGGAGGGCAGATTTATCAAATTATCAGCATTTCTTTGGTGCAGATATCAGGGATTCATCTTGAAGCGCTGACATACAATGGTGGGGAATTTGATCCCCACTTGGGGCCAGTTTTCAAAGCTTTTCTTCCCATAGCATTGTGGATTGTCATTTAATGGCTGATCCATCTTCTCATAGAGGACACAGCAGGGCGAGGGTAGGCACAGCTGGATGTAAACTTGGCAGGATGCCCAAGTTCAAAGTGACCCACAAAGGGGAAAAAATGGAGCATGCATCTTTCCCCCTCTATATTTTATGCTGAAAAAAGAAGGTCTGAAAGTTGAGGAGTGGAGGGGGAGGTTTGGTTCCTGCTTGTTTTTTACATGGGAAGTTCAAATCCTCTCTAGATTGGAAGACTCTGTGGTGACTGGAGAACTAGCGACATCACAAGAGCTAAACATGAAAGTTTAGCTACTAAGAGAGAGAGAAGGATTTTTCATCGGACTGTTTATTTGGTTTTGGTTAAAATGTTTGAATGACGGTGTAATAATTAATTAATACTTTGTTAAAGATTCAGCACTCTCATCCCTTCAATAAAGTTAAGGGCCCAACATAAATTCCCTTAAACTTCCCACAGGTCTGCCCACAAAAAACAGGGATGGCCAGATATTGCATTCTTGATATTTCTAAGCCAAACAAACAAAAAGACTGCCCACAATCTAAAAAAATAAAAAACGCTAAACAATGTTAGGTCTTCTCTGTTCATCATAAGAAGCAAAAAAGGGCACAAGCCCAATTTATAAAAAAATCCTTTGCTGTTCACATTGAAGCAATGAAACTTCTCTTTACAGTGTCAGGTTTGTTTTCAGATTTTGTGTTTATGGTGCATCCAAAAGTCCTTGGCCAGCTTCCCATAGGGCAGCTGCATGATGTCCGCTTGGGTTAAACAGGACTGGACAGTGAGCATAACACAAAGGCAGAAGATTTTCAAATGCACAGGTGCGGGGTGAGATAGGGAAACCTAACAGATTACAAATTGGTTCATATTGTAAATGTTTGTATTTTAACTTTGTTATATTCAGAAGGAAGTAAGAGAAGCGCTCAGACAAGTAATTACCGCGGGGGGAAAGCCCTATACAGACACTACAATCATTCAGGTAAACCACAGCTGATGTTCTTTGTAGCATGCAAGTCATTACATGCAAGATCCTCAGCATTTGCTAATATACTCTAATTTTACAGATCTAGGCTCAAGTCTGCTGTGTTGCACACCTGCAATCCTACGGAATTCAGCTGTAGCTGTGTCACAGAGAGCAGAGTTTTTCCTCTTTTGTATAAAAGAAAAATAATGAACTTTCCTATGTTTCTCTATATCCTCAGTAATACTCTGCTCCTGCTTCCACTGAAGTCAGTGGGAGTTTTGCCATTAACTTCATTGTGGGCAGGCTCATGCTTGAAGTGCTGCATGCATGTTTGCAAGAAACTTTAATATGTGGTGCAGAGGCATTGGTCCAGATTTTCCTAACCTGACCAAGGACAGGATGGGCCCATTACTCAATGTAGGGCTGGGGGGGAAGAGATAATAACAGAAAACATGGAAATGTCAGAAGTGCTAAATGCCTTTTTTGTTTCCATGTTCACCAAAAAGGTTAGTAGTGATCAGACATCTAACGTAGTGAATGCCAGTGAAAATGAGGTAGGATATGAGGCTAAAATAGGGAAAGAACAAATTCAAAATTACATAGACAAGTTAGATGTCTTCAAATCAGCTGGGCCTGATGAAATACATCCTAGAACATTCAAGGAGCTGACTGAGGAGATACTGAGCCATTAGTTATTATCTTTGAAAACTCATGGAAGATGGGAGAGATTGCAGAGGACTGGAAAAGAGCAAAGGTAGTGCCAATCTATAAAAAGGGGAATTAGGAATACCTGGAGAATTACAGTCCAGTCAGCTTAACTTCAGTACCTGGAAAGACACTGGAGCAAATAATCAAGCAATCAATTTGCAAACACCTAGAAGATAATAAGGTGCTAAGTAACAGTCAACATGGATTTGTCAGGAAAAAATCATGTCAAACCAACCTAGGAATGTGCAGGTGATACTTTGCAAAAATAGCTACTACAGGAAATTTGCATGGGCACATATAGAGGCCAAGTTGAGGATCCTCTGAAATTTGGCCCGCCAAGGTTTCCTGTGTGGCCTGCCAATTAAACTCTGTCTGAGCAGCTGGAGAGTGGTGACTGCTGGCCGGGTGCTAAGCTCTAAAGGCAGCACTGCTGTCAGCAGCAGCGCAGAAATAAAGGTGGCAATACACCACACCATGCCACCCTTACTTCTCCACTGCTGCTGGTGGGGGCTTTGCCTTCAGAGCTGGGCGCCCGGCCAGCAGCTGCTGCTATTCGGCTGCCCAGCCAGTGCTTAATTTGTGCTGGGGCTGAGCCCTCGCATCTCTTTCATTACAAATTAAGCACTGCAGGTAATAATGTTGATTTATAAACTCTGTTAAAAGATAGAAACACTAATACTTATGTTCCAGTCAAGGTCTGTATTTATTGGCAACTGAGGTTTTTTTTCTTTTATTTTGTCATTCTTCTGCACAAATGGCCTGCCGCTTGTCATAAAATACTCAAATCGGCCAGCAGGCAGATCTAATTGAGTATAACAGCATTGGAGTTTGGATTTGGTGGTACTGAAATGACAAGTTATTGGGCTCAGTGCAGGGGTAACTGGGTGAAATGTAGTCAGACAGTCAGATTAGATGACCCAATGGTCCCTTCTGGCCTTAAACTCTATGAATCTATGAAATCTCTCAAGGTGTTCTCATGAGATTTCCACCAGCAGGGGCTACATCCAGAACCAATCCCATGGGGCAGTGAGACAGGGTGAAACATCCAAGAAAGGATTAAGGGCCGCCTGCCTGTCGCATGACTGAGCAAGGGATTTAAGGAGAGGCAGGGGAAAAACCTCTGGGGATTGCAGCCTGCTTTGGTTGGGGGAATCGCTTTGGTTGGGGGAATCACTTTGTTTTGTTAACTTCCTCAGTTTGTGTTTATGAAAGTGTGCCCTGATCACGGGCGGCAGGTGAAACTTCCCCTTGGGGAAGCTAGCCCTCTGCCCTGCCTCTTCCGGCCAAGGCCCCGCCTCTTTTGGGCAAGGCCATCCCCTGCTCACTGCTCTCAGCTGCCCTGTGGCCCCGGGTGAGGGTGGAGCTGAGAGTTTGGGCCCTCCTGCACATGGCCCCAACTAGGGCGGGGTGGACTGAGAGCTTGGTCGGGGTTATGGGGAGGGGAGTTTGGCTGAGAGCTCAGCCCTGGCTCGAGTCGAGCGCTCAACCCCAGCTGGGACCACAGCAGAGCTCTTGGCCCTTGCCGGAGCTCCAAGCCCGGAGCCTGTCCCCTGTTCCGCTCTTTTCTCCCACAGCCCCGTCCATGGCCCCACCCCATTCCGCCCCTTCCTCCACAGCCCCGCCCATGTTCCTTCCCCACTCGGCCTCTTCCCCCGAGGCCCTGCCCTCTGCTTGCTTGCTCCTTTCACACACACCCTGCTGTGGCCCTGAGACCGGAAAAGCTCTGCAGCTGGGAGTGAGACCTCCTCCAGCTCTGTGGCCCTGGTGGGGGGAGATTTTTCCAGGGGCCCCTGGGCATGGGTCCTGTGGGTCCATGTGATAATCCGTGCCCCCCTCCCCAGAAATGAGAGGTTTGGGGAGGCTTAGCCTCTCCTAGTCTCCATTATGCGCTGCCCATGGCCCTGATGCAAGGGCCTGAAACAGACTCTGGCATGGCCCTGGTTCTTCCCTGGGCCAGTAAGAAAGCCACCTGCTTACAGGAAGGTTCAGACCCAATTATTCAAATCAACCTCGTCTCCCAAATCTGATTATGGATTCAGACTTGAGGTTCCAGTTCAGGCCCATCTCTACATGCGATAAATATTTAGGCACAAATCTTCAGATGGTGGCCTCAGTTTCTCTTCAGGCACAAATTATGTCTGAAATTTGATCAGATGTCTAAGCACCTGCTTTGTGGCTCCATCAGGTATTTAGGAATCGAAGCCAGTGTGGCCACAAATGACTGCACAGGCCTGGTTAAGGCAAGGTGGAAAATGATGTCTTTAACATGGCACATAGGCATATTAGATTAGCTATCTATATCTGGACTATAAGGTGGATAGAAAGCTGGCTAGATTGTCAGGCTCAACGGGTAGTGATCAATGGCTCCATGTCTAGCTGGCAGCCGGTATCAAGTGGAGTGCCCCAAGGGTCGGTCCTGGGGCCGGTTTCGTTCAATATCTTCATAAATGATCTGGAGGATGGTGTGGATTGCACCCTCAGCAAGTTTGCAGATGACACTAAACTGGGAGGAGAGGTAGATACGCTGGAGGGTAGGGATAGGATACAGAGGGACCTAGACAAATTGGAGGATTGGGCCAAAAGAAATCTGATGAGGTTCAACAAGGACAAGTGCAGAGTCTGGCACTTAGGACGGAAGAACCCCATGCACCGCTACAGACTAGGGACCGAATGGCTCGGTAGCAGTTCTGCAGAAAAGGACCTAGGGGTTACAGTGGATGAGAAGCTGGATATGAGTCAACAGTGTGCCCTTGTTGCCAAGAAGGCCAATGGCATTTTGGGATGTATAAGTAGGGGCATAGCGAGCAGATCGAGGGACGTGATCGTTCCCCTCTATTCGACACTGGTGAGGCCTCATCTGGAGTACTGTGTCCAGTTTTGGGCCCCACACTACAAGAAGGATGTGGAAAAATTGGAAAGAGTCCAGCGGAGGGCAACAAAAATGATTAGGGGACTGGAACACATGAGTTATGAGGAGAGGCTGAGGGAACTGGGGATGTTTAGTCTACGGAAGAGAAGAATGAGGGGGGATTTGATAGCTGCTTTCAACTACCTGAAAGGGGGTTCCAAAGAGGATGGCTCTAGACTGTTCTCAGTGGTAGCAGATGACAGAACAAGGAGTAATGGTGTCAAGTTGCAGTGGGGGAGATTTAGGTTGGATATTAGGAAAAACTTTTTCACTAGGAGGGTGGTGAAACACTGGAATGCATTACCTAGGGAGGTGGTGGAATCTCCTTCCTTAGAAGTTTTTAAGGTCAGGCTTGACAAAGCCCTGGCTGGGATGATTTAATTGGGGATCAGTCCTGCTTTGAGTAGAGAGTTGGACTAGATGACCTCCTGAGGTCCCTTCCAACCCTGATATTCTATGATTCTATGATCTATCTATCTGTCTATAATATCTATACTGGCAAAGCCTCCTAATGGAAACACAGCTTATACTGGCCAGAGAGTTATTTTGCTAGTATATTTTATACCAGTTCCCCAAACGAAATAAGCCATACTGGCAAAAGCACTTTTTTTGCCAGTATGACTGCATCTACACTAAGGCTTTTGCCAGCATAGCTATGTCAGCTACAAGTGTGATTTTTTTTTTCATACTCCTAACTGAAGTAACAATGCCAGCAAAATTTAACTGTAGAGCAGGCCTAAGGCTGCCTTTTGAATGCTGTGTACCTCTTTTCCCAAGAGACACTGTTGTCCGACTTGATGTCCTGATCAAGCTCCTGACTGAGATGGAATGTGATTACCCAGCTACCATTCTGTACATGTCAACTCAATACAGCATTCTTCACTCGCTGTCCTAAACTGATGCATAGTGTTGCTGTACCCTGATTAACAACTGCTAGATCTGGCTGCATTTCAGTGGTGTATAGAATTGGTGCTATTTGGAGAGGGCTTTGGGATGGTTTTTTGTAATGAAAAGTGCTGTATGAATGTAAGATCCTGAAAATATTACTTACTTTCTTTTTGTTCTGTGTTTGTATAGTGCCGAGCACAACAGGGACCTGATCCTTCACTGGGGCACTTAGGTATATAAATATGATGATGATGCATAATATTACTATGTAATATTATACATTATGCAAGATCATGAAAATAGAACTTCTGCAATTTCGTTTTCTTTATGCCTAAAGATGAACTGATTATCAATATTTTCACAATACATGTCTCGTGCTCAGATTAAGGGGATGTATTTCCTTCCTCCTGTTTTGATGAACTGATACATTTATTGTGGCTAGTGCATGGAAAATCCCATTCTCTCTACATGTCATCGTTTGTCTCTCTGAAACTACGCAGATCATGGGCTGAACACAGGATATATTATTCTGTCTGTCTCCTTTTTTCCATCTGGTCCTTTCCTACAGCAAGGCTCCATTTCAACAGAGCAGCTAGTAGTGTTAACACCTGTTCAAGTCAATCCAAACAGAGACTGATTTTCATCCTTCTGGCAGGAAGAAACTGAGTGCTCTGCTTGGCTTACCACTTGCAAGTGTAAGGTGGTGTCAGGGGGAATTAACATGAGCAAATTGCCAAGACCCTGTTTATTATCTTAGGCCATGAAATGGAGCCCACCTATTCCTTGCCACCAATTTGGTCGAATAAGCATCTCACCCCAGGAATACTGTCTGCGTAAGTTTTTATATAGGCATCTTTTTATGGTCAAAGATGGGATTTCTCTATATAGTCATATCTGTTCAAATACAAGGTCATGCTAAAGTTGCTGGCAAACCCCACAGAAATGAAGATGGCAAATATTGTATGAAGTGGGCCCTACAGCTGAGTATTACTAGTAATGCCCAAATGTGGGGCAGATTCTTCTACTCTTATTCGCACTGAGTGGCACCTTACTGCATAGGAAGTCCTACCGACTTCAGCAGAAGCATTTGTGGAGTAAGATACTATTCACTGTGAGTCTGGGTATCCAAATCTAGACCCTAGGGAGTATTTTTATTCACATGAGGATTTTTAAAACAAGGAACTAAATCATTCCCTAAGAAGATGGAGGGACTTTCAAAGGTGAAGAAGGTGTGAGAAATCATGTGCACCCAATGACATTTGAATAACTTCAGAATGTTCTATCACTACTTAAATCGACAGGTATTAACAAGGAGGGCACAGGCAGTCCAGCATATCAGTGATACCATAAAAGATAAGGTTGAAGCTGTATGTTTGGAAGAACTTCTGCATTTTCTGCATAGGTAAGAGGCCCATCTTTTTCTGCATTGACCCATCATCAGTAAAAGAAAGAAGAAATGGTAGCAGATTTATTGGTGATTTTTTGTTTGTCTGAACCTATTTTTGTTTCCCAATTCCCCATTTATTTCCCCATTGTACAGCAAGTTCTCATCAAGCTGCCAGACTCAAGTTTCATCACCTTTCTTGGAGATTTTATTCCTCTGGACTTATTTGGTTTTCTTAAGTACTTGGGTCAACATTTATTCTGGGAAACAATAGAAAAGGACATTTCACACCCTGTTAGTACCCAGGTGTGTTGTGTGTGTAACAGTAGTGTACCAGTGCCATGCATATTCTGGGGTCTGAGGGCCTCATCCAGTGACCCCTGAAGTCGATGGAAAGACTCTAATTGATTTTAATGGGTTTGGGATCAGGCCCAGAATAAGGCTCTCACTAAATTACCAGTAAGATTTTTTTTTTAACTCTCTTTCCTAACTGCTCAGAGAGAAGACTCTTTTCCCACTCTTAATTACTAAAAGCAGAGGACACTACCTACTCCTAACCCTTTCCCACTTGAATAAAGTACTGCACCCTCATCTTTCTTTCTTTCTTTCTTTCTTTCTTTCTTTCTTTCTTTCTTTCTTTCTTTCTTTCTTTCTTTCTTTCTAAATCCTTACTATGTAAGTATCAGAGACAACACAATTATCAGTACAACAGTGAGATTTTTGTTTAGAGAAACATTCTACATTAATATAATAATCCGGCCTCTCTATTTAACAGGCGCTTACCATACCGCACAGTAAGCCTCTTCTCCTATCCCTGCTTCTTGTCCTATCCTCAGAGGTTAAGAACAAAAAATTTTCTCCCTCCTCCTTATGTACTTTTATGTACATGAAAACTGTCCCCTCTCAGTGTTCTTTTCTCCAGACTAAACAAACCCAATTTTTTCAATCTTCCCTCATAGGTCATGTTTTCTAGACCTTTATTCATTTTTGTTGCTCTTCTCTGGACTTTCTCCAGTTTGTCCACATCTTTCCTGAAATGTGGTGCCCAGAACTGGACACAATACTCCAGCTGAGGCCTAATTAACGCAGAGTAGAGCAGAAGGATTACTTCTCGTGTCTTGCTTACAATACTCCTGCTAATACATCCCAGAATGATGTTTGCTTTTTTTTGCAACAGCGTTAAACTGTTGACTCATATTTAGCTTGTGATCCACTATGACCCCCAGATCCCTTTCCGCAGTACTCCTTCCTAGGCAGTCATTTTCCATTTTGTATGTGTGCAACTGATTGTTCCTTTCTAAGTGGAGTACTTTGCATTTCATCCTATTTACTTCAGACCATTTCTCCAGTTTGTCCAGATCATTTTGAATTTTAATCCTATCTTCCAAGGCACTTGCAACCCCTCCCAGCTTGGTATTGTCTGCAAACTTTATAAATGTATTCTCTATACCATTATCTAAATCATTGGTGAAGATATTAAACAGAACCGGACCCAGACTGATCCCTGCGGGACCCCACTTGTTATGCTCTTCCAGCATGACTGTGAACCACTGATAACTACTCTCTGGGAATGATTTTCTAACCAGTTATGCACCCACCTTATAGTAGTTCCATCTAGGTTGAATTTCCCTAGTTTGTTTATGAGAAGGACATGTGAGACAGTATCAGAAGCCTTACTAAAAGTCAAGATATACCACATCTACCGCTTCCCCACTATCCACAGGCTTCTTACCCTGTCATTTCTTCTGGCTCCTTCCTTCTCCTCTTTTTCCAGTATGGGTCTCTCACTGTATCCCATCCAGCAGAGAGTCCTGTACTACTACTTGTAGGCAATATATTTTCAGAAAGGAGTGTGATTTATTTTTCTTTTAAAGTTCAATGTCCCTTTAAATTAACAGAGGGAAGGAATTAAGTACAAGAGTGAGTTGCCCAGCAGTGCTATAAATCTGAGGCCTTTAGGGACTCAAGCTATCACCAGATTTCACTGTATCAGAGGGGTAGCTGTGTTAGTCTGGATCTGTAAAAGCGGCAGAGTTCTGTGGCACCTTAGAGACTAACAGACATATATGCTGTTAGTCTATAAGGTGCCACAGGACTCTTTGCCGCTTTTACAGATTTCACTGGTTACTCATACACACTGAGTTTTCTAGAAGTGCACCAGGTTTCGGGCAAGTCCCTTTTGCTTTGTCGCTTACAAGCAGCAAGTATTTTAAAAAATGAACACACAAAATCCCCAGAACCATTACAATGACAATACCTAAGCTAAGTAACTTCCCAGTCTTATTACTGTAACACTTCCCTATCCCTTCCAGCTACTTAGGGCAGGGACTGTATCTTTTTCCTATTCTAGAAAGCACCTAGAAGAGTAAAACTGTGAACGCTAAGAATCAAAGTAATAATGGAATATTTGGTCTGTTTGCTGCCAGGCTAGCCGATTCTGTAATGTTGTCAGACCTTGCTATTTAAACATGTCTTTATTACTTTGTTTTATATAGCTATAAACATGAAGTAAGAAGCCTTCTCCAACTTGACACCTTTTCTGAGACCGACAGCAATTTGCAAATACTTGAGAACTGCTGCATTTTCAGGTGAGAAAACAGATCAGTGTGACATGTGAAGTGAACTTTCTGCTTTATGACAGGTTTCAGAGTAACAGCCGTGTTAGTCTGTATTCGTAAAAAGAAAAGGAGTACTTGTGGCACCTTAGAGACTAACCAGTTTATTTGAGCATGAGCTTTCGTGAGCTACAGCTCACTTCATCGGATGCATAGCATATCGTGGAAACTGCAGAAGACATTATATACACACAGAGACCATGAAACAAAACTTCCTCCCACCCCACTCCCCCGCTGGCAACAGCTTATCTAAAGTGATCATCAAGTAGAGCCATTTCCAGCACAAATCCAGGTTTTCTCACCCTTTCCCCCCCCCACACACACACATACAAACTCACTCTCCTGCTGGCAACAGCCCATCCCCCTTTTGAAACCCCTCTTTATAAAGGGGGATGGGCTGTTGCCAGCAGGAGAGTGAGTTTGTATGTGTGTGTGTGGGGGGGGGGGGGGAAAGGGTGAGAAAACCTGGATTTGTGCTGGAAATGGCTCTACTTGATGATCACTTTAGATAAGCTGTTGCCAGCGGGGGAGTGGGGTGGGAGGAAGTTTTGTTTCATGGTCTCTGTGTGTATATAATGTCTTCTGCAGTTTCCACGATATGCTATGCATCCGATGAAGTGAGCTGTAGCTCACGAAAGCTCATGCTCAAATAAACTGGTTAGTCTCTAAGGTGCCACAAGTACTCCTTTTCTTTTTTCTGCTTTATGGGCCTCATCCAGCTCCCACTGAAGTCAATGAGACTACTTGAGTGCTTAAAGTTAAGCAAGAGCTTCAGTGATTTTGCTGGATCAAGCCCTATATGAACATCCTACCTCTTTTTGTTAAAAGGAACAGGAAGCAACAAAGCATAAAAGGAGAGAGGAGGTTCTAGGCACCAAAATGCTCAATTCAGTAGTTTTTGTGACAGTGGTGAAAACAGGCTCACTGGTAGTTTTTCTGTGTAAGATTACCTAGGGATCTTTTGGAGTCAGCCAAAAATTCCTAGCCCCAAAAATAGCCACAGTGTTTACTTCAATTTTAGAGTCAGTCATGTGCAAGTAATTTTTTCTTTCATAATATATGCGCTGTGATATGTAGCTTACAGCAAAGGCAAGAGTCCCATGGCATGCTTCTAACACTATGAATCCTAAACTGAAGAGTTATGTTGGCTCCACGAGTAGAAAATGTGTATATTATTCTTTTAAAATGTGAAAATAAAAATTACACATTAACCTTTTCCAGACAATAAAAATGATGATTTCTGATTTGTGAACACATTAACCTAGGACTTGCATGATTATGTAGATCTGACGAATGTTCTGATTATGTATGTCTGTATTTTTTGCTTGTAAGCTTTGGCCTTTTTAATGTACAGTGCTATTCAATTTGCATTTGTTATGGGCCAAACGTACAAAGGATCCCTGACCCAGTCTCCATTTGTCTGCAAGCTGTCTTACATGCGCAAATCCTGTTTGTGTGCTATTTTTTGTCCTCTCATTTGGGAAAATGACAGAATTTGCATTTGCAAAACCCATTTATGTTTGATTTGCATGTACAAATGTGGCATTTATTTGTGTAAAGTTGCACACATTAACGAGAGCACTCAAAAATATATGCACAAGTGATTGTGCACTGAGGCCCTCATCCAGTGGTGCAGTTAAGCATGTAACAACCTTCAACCATTTGAAAAAGTCCCGTTGACTTAAATGGGAGTTGGATCACCCCTTAAAGGAGACCATGGACTGAAAATATGGCCCAATGTGACTTTTGGTTTTGGTTTGTTCTTTTTTTTTTTTTTTTTACAGAGCTGCTTGGCATAAGCTAACGTACATCTATCACGCTAGTGCTGACACTGATGCTAAAGTGAAGGGATTTATAGACAGTACAGAAGAACAGAGTAGAGAACTTCTTCTGCAGGCAATTACTTCTAAAGTCAAGGTATCTGAGACCAGTGTTAACATTTAATGATATTTTCATGCTGTCAGGCAGATGTTCCTATCCTGATCCCGGGGATGATGTATGGCTTTGCCTGCAGGACTGAGGAATTGATACATTTTAGATCTGTACCTTGGAGCGTCTGTCTATTTAATCATTCAGGATTCTAATACTCTGCTTTTTGGAGCCATAGTCTTTTCTGCTATTACTAAAGATGCACCGATGGCTGCCCGCCTGTATTCAAATCCCAAGAGCTGGAGCAAAAAATATTAATTTCTAATGGCTATGAATTTCTCAATGAACAAAGTTAAATAATGTGATGCCATTTATCTTTGGTGTATTGTTCACTTCTTCCCAAAGATGAAGACCACTGCAAATATATCAGATGGTTGTCAAAGCCCGTGTGTGTGTCTCCCCTAGGTTAATCTAGGTTCAGAGAAGGTAGATCAAGAGCTTCTGTTCTTCATGTCTCATAACTCAAGAACGAGGGACATTTAGTGACATTGAAAGGTGACAAATTCAAAACTGATAAAAGAAATACTTTTCTACATGGTGCACAATTAGACTGTGGAACTTATTGCCACAGTAAGTCATTAAAGCCAAGAACTTAGCAAGATTCAAAAAGCACCTGGATATTTATCTGGAGATCAAGAATATCCAGAGTTATCATAGCCAATGGAAACAAAATTTGGGAAGGGAATTTAAACCTCATGCTTGAGGCCTTAAGTCAGCCTCTGACTGTTAGAGATCAGGATGAGACTTAATATGGAGGGCAGATTATCTTGCATATGTCTGCTGTAGGGTTCTTGTACCTTCCTCTGAAGCATCTGGTGCTGACTATTGTTGGAGATAGGCTGCTGGACTAGATGAACCCCAGGGCTGATCCAGTTAGGCAGTTCTGTGTGGGCCTCACTGATATAGCTATCGCTCCACTGAGAGGCTGTCTGCTTTCCACAGTTGTATGAAGTGTTGTTATATCCGCGCTGGTCCCAGGATGCCAGACAGACAAGGTGGGTGAGGGAATATCTTTTATTGGACCAGCTTCTGTTGGTGAGAGAGACAAAATGTCAAGCTTACACAGAGCTCTTTTTCTGGACTGGGAAACTTTTTCAGGCTGGGTCTACACTACAAACGTACGCATAGGTGCTGGAACTAAGGGTGCGGGGATGGGGGAGGGGGGGTGGATGCTGCAGCATCCCCTGGCTTGAAGTGGTTTCCCTCATATCAGGGTTTACAGTTTGGTTCAATTGCTCTCAGCACCCCCACTATACAAATTGTTCCAGCACCCCTGAACTTACGTGGGTATAACTACGTTGCTCAGGTGTGTGAAAAATCCATACCCCATAGCAACATAGTTATGCTGACCTAACCCCTGTATAGCTGACGGGAGAGCTTTTCCTGTTAACACGGCTACTGCTTCTCGTGGAGGTGGATTAACTGCACTGACAGGAGAAGCTGTCCCGTCAGTGCAGTAGCATCTTCACTGAAGTGCTACAGCTGCAGTGCCATACGGGTAGACAAGCCCCCAGAGCGTCACAGCTACATACAAGGTGGAACAGATTGTTTAGTTTAATAGTGAACACATATTTCATGGGACCATTGAAGGTGAAGTGGCTCGTTAACACCCCTCTGATCATAGAGAGGAAAGGAAGAGAGGGGGAAGCAGCGGGAGGAAGGGGACATTATTAGTGGATTACAGATTGTTCTAGTAAGTGATAAATGCAGTGTTTCTGTTCAGTCCATGATTTTTAGTGTCTAGCAAAGTTATGAATCAAAGATCCCAGACTTGTCTTTTGAAAGTGTTGTGCAGGTTTCCTTTGAGAATGAGGACTGAGAGGTCATAGAATCATAGAAGATTAGGGTGGGAAGAAACCTCAGGAGGTCATCTAGTCCCAACCCCTGCTCAAAGCAGGACCAACCCCAAATAAATTATCCCAGCCAGGGCTTTGTCAAGCCGGGCCTTAAAAACCTCTAAGGATGGAAATTCCACTACCTCCCTAGGTAACTCATTCCAGTGCTTCACCACCCTCCTACTGAAATAGTTTTTCCTAATATCCAAAATTGACTTGAGACCATTGCTCCTTGTTCTGTCATCTGCCACCACTGAGAACAGCCTAGCTCATTCCTCTTTGGAACTCTTTGGAACCTTCATGTAGTTGAAGGGTGCTACCAAATCCCTCCTGACTCTTCTCTTCTGTAGACTAAATAAGCCCAGTTTCCTCAGCCTCTCCTCGTAAATCCTGTGCCCCAGCCCCCTAATCATTTTCATTGCCCTCCACTGGACTCTCTTCAATTTGTCCACATCCTTTCTGTAGTGGGGGGGCCCAAAACTGGATGCAATACTCCAGACGTGGCCTCACCAGTGCCGAATAGAGAGGAATAATCACTTCCCTCAATCTGCTGGCAATGCTCCTACTAATGCAGCCCAATATGCCGTTAACCTTCTTGGCAACAAGGGCACTTTGTTGACTCATATCCAGCTTCTCATCCACCGTAATCCTCAGGTACTTTTCTGAAGAACTGCTGCTTAGCCAGTTCGTCCCCAGCCTGTAGCAGTGCACGGGATTCTTCCCTCCTAAGTGCAGAACTCTGCACTTGTCCTTGTTGTACCTCATCAGATTTCTTTTGGCCCAATCCTCCAATTTGTTTAGGTCACTCTGGACCATATCCCTACCCTCCAGCATATCTACCTCTCCCCCCAGCTCAGTGTCATCTGCGAACTTGCTGAGGGAGCAATCCATCCCATCATCCAGATCATTAATGAAGATGTTGAACAAAACTGGACCCAGGACCAACCCCTGGGGCACTCCACTTGATACCGGCTGCCAACTAGACATCAAGCCGTTGATCACTACCCATTGAGCCTGACGATCTAGCCAGCTTTCTATCTACTTTATAGTCTATTCATCCCATCCATACTTTTTTTAACTTGCTGGCAAGAATACTGTGGGAAACCATATCAAAAGCTTTGCTAAAGTCAAGGTATATCACATCCACCGCTTTCCCCATATCGACAGAGCCAGTTATCTCATCATAGAAGGCAATTAGGTTGGTCAGGCATGACTTGCCCTTGGTGAATCCATGCTGACTGTTCCTGATCACTTTCCTCTCCTCCAAGTGCTTCAAAATGGATTCCTTGAGGACTTGCTTCATGATTTTTCCAGGGACTGAGATGAGGCTGACCAGTCTGTAGTTCCCTGGATTCTCCTTCTTCCCTTTTTAAAAGATGGGCACTATATTTGCCTTTTTCCAATCGTCTGGGACCTCCCCCAATTGCCACAGTCTTTCAAAGATAATGGCCAATGGCTCTGCAATCAGATATAGAGTGATTGCTTTGTGAAAAATGTTCACCCACAGGTGATAGGGTGTTTTTGTCTTTTATCATTGTCCTGTGTGAGTTCATTTGAGCACGTAGTGAGTATCTCATTGCAGCCACGTAGTTGCTGTTGGGGCACTTAGTGCACAGGATGAGGCACAGCACATGTTGTGATAGGCATGCGTAGGACTCATGGATCTTGTAAGATGTGTTGTGGAAGGGGATGTTGATCATTTTAGCAGTGGAGATATGTCTGCATGTTTTGCATCTGTTATTCTGGCAGGGTCTGGTGTCGCTTTGAGTTGGTGTGGCCTTGTCTGTGGAGAACTTACTCCTGATGATGCTCCTGGGGATGTTGGGTGTTTGAAGGCCAGAAGAAGGGGTTCAGGAAAGATTTCTTTCAGGATGGGGTCCCCTTTGAGTATGGGTTGTAGTTATTTGTTTATACCCCATATGGGTTCCAGTGTGGGGTGGTAGGTAACAACTAGGGGTATGTAGTCAGAAGGGGTTTCATTTCTGCACAGGAGCAGGTTCTCCTGGGATATTTGAGTGGCCCATTCCATGATGCAATCTGCATGTCTGGTGCAGTGTCCTTGTTTGGTGAAGGTGGTTTTGAGTGTATTAAGGTGTATATCATAGACTCTCTTCTCTGAGCATATTCTGTGGTATCTGAAGCCATGTCTACACTAGCACTTATGTCAGCAAAACTTTTGTCACTCAGGAATGTGAAAAAACACCCCTCTAAGAGCAACATAAGTTTTGCTGGCATAAGTGCTCTTGTGCACAACGCTATGTCAATGGGAGATGCTCTCCCGCTGACAAAGCTACAGCCGCTTGTTGAGTTGATTTTATTATGTTGATGGGAGAGCTCTCTCCCATTGGCATAATGCGGCTACACCATTGATCTTACAGTGACACAGCAGTATCGGTACAGCTGTGCTGTTGTAAGCTTGTAAGTGTAGACATGGCCTGAGTAGATTACAGATTTCTTGGCGTGTTTTGGATGATGACTGGATCTATGAAGGTCGGTGTGGTGGTCCATGGGTTTCTTGTATATAGTTGTCTGTAGGGTTCCATTGCTGAAGTTGATTGTGGTGTGCAGGAAGTTGATGCTGGTGTGGGAGTGTTCCAGAGACAGTTTAATGGATGGGTGGTGGTTGTTGAAGTTGTGGTAGAAATCTACGAGGCACGTAGGTCGTCTTTCCAGAGGATGAAAATATCATTGATGTATCTCAGGTATATGATTGGTTTCATGGTGCATTTGTCCAGAAATTCTTCTTCAAGGTTGGCTATGAAATGGTAGGCATATTGGGGAGCCACCCCTAGTACCCATGGCTGTTCCCATGGTTTGGACAAAGTGTTGGTTGTTTAATTGTTTAATGTAAAATTGTTATGGATGAGAATGGGTGTAATGGATGCATTTGGTGATGTGTGTTGGGGTGGATATCTGAGGGTTGTCCACTGTCTTGTAAATATTTGAGGCAGGCAACTATGCCATCATTGTGAGGGATGTTGGTGTACAGGGAGGTGAAATTTATGGTGGGAAGAATGGTATTCTGAGGGAGGTTGTTAATGTTGCAGGGTTTGTGAAGGAAATCGGTTGTTTCTTGGAGGAAGCTGGTTCCTTCTGGAGCATGTGAGGTGCAGTAAGTGGTTCCTCAGTTTTTCTGAAGTCCATTTGCCGAGTTGTTCAGCATATTTGGAGTTGTATATAGTGGTCAGAGTGTGTTCGATGATGAGACCTCTGGGATGATGTTTTGTTTCTCATATTTGCTCAGGAAATAGATGTCGCTGGTAAGTTTCACTTCCTTTTTCTTTATGCTGTGGAGTTTCCATTTCAGATGGCAAAATTAGGTATCTTCCGTTATTTCATGCAATGTTGTTGTAGCTGTGTTGGTCCCAGGATATTAGAGACAAGGTAATATCTTTTATTGGCCCAACTTCTGTTGATGAGAGAGACAAGCTTTGGAGCTTACTCAGATGTCTTCTTCAGCTCCCCACAGACCAGGACACACCAACTTAAAGCAGCACCAGACCCTGTGAGAACAAGAGATACAAAACCTGCAGATGTATCTCCACTGCTCTAATGATCAGCACACCCCACAACACACCTTTCAAGATCCATGTATCCTACACATGCCTATCACAAGATGTGGTGTACCTCAGCCAGTGAACTAAATGCCCCAGTAGCCACTATGTGGGTGAAACCAGACAGTTACTACAGTCTTGCATGAACTCACCCAGGAAAATGATAAAAGACAAAACCACCCTGTCACCTGTGGGTGAACACTTTTCACAAAGAGATCACTCTATATCTGGCCTATCAGTCCTCATCTTCAAAGGAAACCTGTACAATACTTTCAAAAGATGAGTCTGGGAGCTTAAATTCATAACTTTGGTAGCCACTAAAAATCATGGACTGAACAGAGACCTGGGTTTATGGTTTATTGCAAAAAATCTATAACCCATTACCAACCCCGCCCCCACTTCCTTCCCACCCATTCTTCCCTATGATTGGAGGGGTGTTAATGGGCCACTTCACCTTCAATGGTCCCTTGAAATATGTGTTAACTATTTATGCTAAACAATCTGTTCCACCTTGTATGTAGCTGTAACACTCGGAGTAAGTTTCCCAGACCTGAAGAAGAGCTCTGTATAGCTCCAAAGCTTGCCTCTCTCACCAACAGAAGTTGGTCCAGTAAAAGATATTGCCTCCCCCACCCGGTCTCTTCCACAGTCTGAGGTCTTCCAGTGTTGGGGCTTCAGCACGTTAATTTAGTCCATCTTGGGTTTTAGTTGTTTCCCTGCTTTCCTCGCTTTGCTCATCATTTGAAACAAGGGAATGAAAAGAAGAAGCTGCAGCACTTGAATGACTCCACCTCTAAAAGTGGATGGAGCAACCAGAAACAAAGCCCATATACCAGCTTTGTGATGTCTCTACATGGTCTGCCGTTGACCTCAGTTATTTCCTGTTCCTCAGGTGGCATTGAAGGGTCACTTCAGAAAAGGTCATAGTGATTTTGACAGATTTCTAGACTGCTTACGGTCCAGTTTTTCAAGGTTTGAGATGAAAAATACAGAGACCTATGAGGTAAGAAATAAGCAAGATATTACTAAGAAAAACCACCACAAACCATGCTAGTGGATGTTGGGATTGCTACGTATTTCAGAGTTAACCCCAATTCCCGTTTAGCCCCAAGCAGTTTAGAAGAAGACCTGACGGTCTCAGTCCGGTTCCTAACAGACAGGTTTCAACATCACAAAAACCACTATTACAATTACAACTCTTGTTGTGATCTTAGCAGAGAAGCCAGGAAAGGAAGGGGCATGGAAACAGGCAGGGGAGGAGGTTGAAGGTGCCTCACCCCGTCATGGCTGTAGCAATCTGTCTAGCTAAGCACTTATAAGGCCCCCCATTACCATTGTATCTGAAACCCTCGTAATTTTTAATGCATTTGTCCTCAGAACATCCCTATGAAGTAGGGACTTGCTATTATCCTTATTTTACTGGTGGAGAATGAAGGCCAAGAGAAACCTAAATAACTTCCCTAAGGTCTCACTGGAAGTCTGTGGCACAGCAGGGATTTGAACCTGGGTCTCCCATGTAGAAAGCTAGTTCCCTAAACACTGGGCTATGCTTCCTCTCATTAAGGGGAAATTTGCATTGCTGCTGCCTGTGCTATGCATGTCCTATGGTTAAAAACAAGACTTCCAATTCCACATCTGTAAATATGGCACCTTTCACCACCACTAATTTCAATTCAAAGATAGAAAAAGCATTGCAACATAGAACTTTGGAGCTATTCTGTTTGCTCATTAGAACCTGTCACTGGACATTGTGTCACACGAATGCCATGTCAGGTAGCAGTGCTGGGGTAGAACACTAAGCCAGAACTGACTGTGTTGCTAAGTTTGTTTGGGGTAGGGCTAGAGATTTCCTACGTGCTTTGACTGCAGTCTAAAACTGACCTGATTTAAATTGTTAATGAACTGTAGTTTTGTCCAATAAACTGTCTTTTCTTAGTGATATTTGAGGGCTAGATCTCTCTCATTCCCTTTAAGTACTTACGTGGCCACCCATAGTCTCTAAGCAGATTGTGCCCACCATAGTACATCCATGTGTCAGAGTAGCACTGCAAGACTCTTTAAAAGGGTTCAGAGGGGGAAGATTGGGGCCTGCTTCTGAGTGAAACCAAAGTGGTCAGTGTCTTTCTATCCAGAATCGGCCTTTACTCATAGCCACACTCAGCACAAAGAGGCTAATCTTTGTTTCTTTGTCTGGAACAGACCCTCATCCAGACTGTCCACCACAACATTATCACTGAGTATGTTCAGGCTCTCCTAACTGCTTCTGGGAAGTCATCTTCTGCAAAGCGGAGGAAAATTGCCAACAAAATTGAAGCAGATCACAGGGCAATGCAAACACTCTTTGAAGAATGCTTCGTAAGTCTTTGATTTGGCTTTGCAGTGTTATGTTTACTCTTTCCACCACCAAGTACAAGAACCTGGGCACTGAGCGGCACATTTCTGAATGGAACAAAGCACTTAACAAACTGATACCCAGCTTCCCATTCATAAACATCAGTCATGTTTCAAGACATCATGTTGGCAGTTCAAATCTGCTATCAATGGTGCAAAATATTATTAGTTTGTAGCTTTGGAATGTAGGGGGAACCACAAGATTTCTACTTTTTCCCCTGTAACACGAAACAGTGAGAGACTCAAAACTGGGGTGAGTCAATTACATCAGCTAGGCCCATTGTATTTCAGGGGGCAATTGTCTCAATAGAACAGGTGATGTTGTCTATGCTGCTCTACCGTGCGGCTTTTGCCAGAGTCCTATAGAACCTACACTCTCCTCAAAGGTCTGCTGTAGTATAGTTTCAGTTGGATACGGTATCCTTCTCACTTCCTGCTCTGACAGGCTGTTGGATGCTTCCGTGTTCCACTACAGAAGTTGCTGCATTTCAGTGGTGGGTAAAGGGCTTGCTGTATCTCTTTTACTTATCTCAGAGGGATCAGGATTATCATGAAGGTTTGTAAAGCACATGTAGAGAGATGGGTGAAATGCACTGCAGAGGGCCTAGTAATGTATTATAATTAAGAATACTGTAATTCGTGGCTACCTGGTACATTTTCCCAAATAAATTACTGGTGAGTACAAGATAAAGCAAAGTAGAGGCCAGGTGGATCCAGAACAGATGAATTTCCAAAGGAGGCTGGATGTTTTGTGTGAAATCAGAAGGAAGTGCATGCAAACAGCAGTCTGGGATGTGAAAAGAGGCTTTTGTAGTACTGCCAGCACTTTTGATTTTATAGCAAATCTCTCAACATCTGGCATTTTTCCTAATCCCCCAACTACTGGAGTCATGTGATTACATCAGGCTCTTAGCTTTCATTTAAAAAAATTAAGTTACCAGCCTACAGTTGGAGAGAAAAGCTGGAAAACGTGAACCCAAAGGGCTCAGAAACTAAATGGCACAAATAAAAAGACCCCAAATTAATTATTTTAAAGAATCTATGAATTTTAAGCCAATCACATGATTTCTTAGGCCCAACTCATTATTTTTGGCTGCTTGGGTTTGACTATCCTGCTTTCTATCCTCAGTCAGAGCTGCAGTAAATTGGTTGTCAGTGATTCAAACTCTGTATAAATAAACAAAATTTTTTAGTCTCCCTTGGAAAAAGCTCAGACTCACTGCAATTAATCCATTAGTCTCAGTATGGAAAAATGAAAACTGCTAGTACTTTTAAGGTCTATTATATTAAGTAGGCCATTTAAAGAGCGCTTAAAACTTTCAGAGGCCACCAGAAATATGTTATTTAAAAAAAAAAAAAAAAAGAATCTCTAACAGATAGCTCTTAAACTTACCATTAATGCTGTGCTCAGCATTGTATAAGACATGGAAGAAGAGCTGATCTTATCACTAAATTAGGCAATGCATAGGCAATCCAAGAAAATCTAATTGTATGTATAAGCACACACAATCTATAATATACACAGGTTGAAGAACCAATCTGCATGCAGTTGGTAAAATGCCACTCCCTTCACCCATGCTCTTTCCTCTCTCATTGCTCAGGGTATTAGCACTGAAAACCTTGCTAGAAGAAATATACTTAAAAATGCAGGCTGATGTTCAGTCAAGTTAGGTGCACAATTGTGCATGCAAAATATATGCTCAACTGCATACTTAATTTATGCATGCAGTTACTACCATGGTTGCACCTGCTTCCTGACCTAGCCTGCCATGTGTCCATGCTTTCCCCTTTCAAGTCCCTTCTCAAAACACATGTTGAAACTCCCAGCCCTCCCCTCAAAGAAGTGTTTGCTAAATAATAATTACATATATTGTAAAAGAAGAGCGAACAAGATTGTGTTAAGCATTACTGCTCAGTCACCTACACTTTGGCTACTTTAGATCAAGGATCTTGTCTTCCTGCCTCTCTGTATAGACCTTTTTGGCACTCTGTAATAAATAACATTTGATAATAGTGAGCTTGACAAACAGGGAATATTGTACAGTTTGAGTATGTTGGGGAGCAAAACCCGGCAATAATTATAGTTTTATTGGTATGCAGAGCTACACGCAGTCTGTATTTCTGCAATGCAGAGGAAGAGAGAGAGGAGGGTTTTCTCTAAATATTATCTTTTGAATTTATGTTCAATGCAGAGATGTGCTAGCTCCTGGAAAATCCAGTCTTATTCTTGGTGCTAAGTAGATATCGTGGGAATGTGTGCTTCTCCTGAACTAATTTGAACAGCACATTCCCTAGGTTTGCTTTGCCATAGAATTTATGCTGATATTGTGGCATAAATAATTCAGAGTAGCAATTTACTCTTATTACCTTCCTACTCAAAATGTGAGCAAGATCTGAAGCTAACTCTGGGCAGTTCATCCCAATCCTCATTTATCAAATGTCATTAAAAAAGGAGTATTTCTTTGCTTGCTTTTATAGGGCTCAGTCCTGCAGGAGTGCACAGATCCATGCAGGATCAAACCCTTTTTTCACTTTGTCTTTCTGTTCAAATTTCACCCCCTCATAGCCTCGCTCTTTTGGTGGGCTTGTTTAAAGCCAGCAATAATGCAGTTGCATGTATTGACCAGTAGGGGATGCTAATGCAGTTGCATGATTAGATTCTACTTTATTCTTACATCTGGCGGGGAAAATACCACACAACCCCTGCAATGCTCATAGCTCTTTCTGGTCCACAGGTAGGTGACCCAAGTCTGATCCTGAAGCCAGATCTTCACAGTGCACTCTACTTCCTCTGCCACTCCAGTTGAATGCATATGTTCTTATATCCTTAGGGCCCTAGAACTGCTTCACTGGATGATCCTATTGAAGGAATCCTAGAGTTTATTCTACTTACTGACATCGAAGCAATGAAAATACAGCTTGTGATTCTTGTCCACAAGTTTCCAGATATAAGGTAAGGCATTGCATGGATTATTCAGGCTGCTTAGCTGGTTATTTACAGCCATAAATCCTGTAACAATATTTGTTATCCAGTACACTACCTGTGCACCTTCTTGGCTGTGCTTTGGGATTATTATAGTCAGAGCTGGTACCAACATCTATAGTTAAGGCTGCCTGACACCTCCATTATTAGATCCTGTTTTCAGTTGCTTATAACTATCAAACGTTGACCATTTGGGTTGACATTTCCCATTCTGTGCACTGAATGAGGCAGGGGTCCAGAGGAAAAAAGTCGCAGGTGATCATGTAATTAAAGACTATATCATAATGCACATGCACAAGGGGGCCAAATGAGCATTGCACCAACAATCTTAATTCAGGCAATTCTTAACTTTTGAATGTTTAACTTGGCAACCTTAACATTCTTCTAACATAGTTCTTTTGTGTGTCATTAATTATACATTATCCAACGTGCATTCAGCACTTACATTTCACACAGGAAACTGACAGTAGGAACTAAAATTGACTTTTAGTTCCAAAAATGAAATTGTAGCTAATCTCAGTTTGTCAAACTGTTCTGGTTTTTTTCCTTCAATTCCTTCCATCATTTTTCTGATGCCCTGTTCTAGTAACTGTATTTTTCCAAGTTAACTTATATGCACAGACAATACTCGGAAAAATACCCATTCTGATCGTAGTCTCTTAGGGCCAAAGCTAGCGCTGGTTCAATGTCATTGACTTCAATGGCGTCACACCTGCTTACATCACATCTGACTTGGGTTCTTATTGCCCGCATCATTAAATAGGGTGATAAGTGACCATTCAATTCAGTCAAGCAACTACCACAAAGAGGAAAAAACCATCTTCCAGGTGACCAAGAGGTTACCATCTCTTTGCAGAAAGGGTCCAAAAAATGCTTTTAAAAATAAAATGTGGCGTCACCATAAAAACCAAACTGCCAAACAATCAAACAGTCCTGCTCTGCTCTTACTAGAGAACTGGGTCAGGAAAAGCTTTGGCTAGGTGAGATCATAATTTTAAATACAGCTATAACAGGCTGGGTGGCCATAGGTGTTAGAAACCAATTTATCAGCAGTTGAAATTTAATAGTTTCCAAGACTCTGCTCTTTGTAATTGAGTCTTATCAAGCAAACATATTTGTCTCCTCTGTTTTACTGGTCTGATTCCTGGTACTTTTGGAAAGGAAAGAACATCTGAATATAATCTTGGACATCAAAGGAACTCTCAGTTGGACAGACAGAAATGCTGTGTTGGAGGTGGTTTATGATAATTATGTGGAAGCTGAAAGAGGACACAATTTGTTTTTTGACAAGATAGAAATAAAGGCTGGAAAATATGGAGTCTGTGGCTGCTGCTGCTGCTGTTAGGAAAGGTGAGTGTGTGTGAATAATATGCCTATAGGTGTGTGTAAATAGATTTATAGCTAGATAATGTTATAGTTGCTGTGACTGTAATGCCACTTTTTTAGATTTCTAATACAAATCGGCATTAATAACTCTTATATAGTATTTTCCATCTGTAGATCTCGGCGTGTCTTTGAGTATCATTTTGCAGATAGAGCAGCTGGGGTACAGAGTGCTTAAGTGACTTGGCCAAGTTACAGCAGGTCAGTGGAAGAGCTGTGAATAGAACCCAGAACTCTTGGCTCCTAGTCTAATCACAGAGAGTCACAGAGCACAGGGCCTGTTCAGACTGTCCAGTTAGCCCTGCTTAGGAGTGACAATCCCTATCCTTTTTAAACAAATACTTAATGTTTTTCCATTTGGTCCCTCCATAAATCTCCCCTAGTCCAATGCATTTCAACAGAGTGCATAGATTCATAGCTTTTAAGGCGATTAGGAACCTTTATGGTCATCTAGTCTGACTACCTCCTTAACACTGGCCAGGGAATTTCACCGTGATTCCTGCATTCAAGCCCATAACTTCTGAGTGAGCTAGCACATATCTTCTGAAAAGATATCCAGTCTTGATTTGAAGACTTCCAGTGATGGCCAATGCCTACTCATTCCAATGGTTAGTTACCCTCACTCTGAATAATTTACATCTTATTTCTAGTCTGAATTTGTCTTGATTCAGCTTCAAACCATAGGATCATGTTAAATCTTTGGCTGCTCTCCCTATGCAGGTTTATCGCCTCGCTCTGTACTGAGAGTGCATTCACACACACACATTGTTTTATTTCAGTTTCACAAACATTTCCTTTATTTCACTCAGGTCTAATATGGAAAGTCAGAAGCCACCCTCCTCGCCTGTGTCACAAAGGCTCCATCATCAGCAGGCAACATCAGAGATCACAGCTACTTGAAAGTTGCTCGGAATGGCAAACAGTATTTGTCTGCTGAAAACAGCCTGTAGGCCATGCGAGAACATGTGCCAGAGCGTTTCAAGACAAGAAGATCACATAAACCCAAACCATGGTTCCCTGCATGAAGTCCAACTGAAAAGGGGAATGCACATGGGTTAGAATCGTCCCTCAAACCTGCAGCTAGATTCTTGCTTAGCTGGGCTATGGCTGCTAGGGAGAGAAGCACTGGAGAGAGCCACATCTTGCTTCAGTAGGGGATTGGGTCAGTAAGCCCCTGCCATTTCCCCAGTCCTTCTACAATGCTCCTTTCCACAGTCCTGCACAGAGAGCCACTATGCAGCATGCTCTGTGGCATGCAGAGGGCTGCGGAAGCCTTTTGGCGCATGGTTACTCCCTAGCATCCTGCTCAGCCGGAAGGTGGCATTTCCACAGCATTTGGGGCCTTGCATGCCCACAGCGGGGAAGCAGGATGTGGCACTTAGCTTTTGTGTCCCATTCAGTTGCTTAAATGGAAAGCCATACTAATAGCACAGAACTTACATCAATCCCCAGTAGCCCATTACAATGGATTGTGGACATAGTGTAATTAGTATCTTAGTTTTATAACTGGCTTCAGAGCTGAGTTTGTCTTTCCATCCATATAACTCAGTTTACCGAAAATTTCCCCTGCTGTAAGACTCTCATTTCTTTAACATGGGAATTTTTGCTGTGGAAGTCTCGTGTGCAATGGACAGTTAAAATAGCTGTTTCCACTCTGGGTCGGTGTGAACTTCTTTCAGATGTGAATAGACAAGAAGTACAGTAGGGGAAAATAATAGCCCTTCTTTTTGCCCCTGTATAGGCTGGTCATAATCTCAGAGCTGGATTTGGTTCAAGGCCGCATTTGCTATTGTGTTAATATAGGTCACTGCCATTCTGACAAGTGTGAACAAATTAGCCGTGCAGAAAAGAACTGCGATTATCAGATACTCTTCAACTCTTATAGGCAGCCATTCTGCATCAGTGACAGCTTCCTCAAACATGGCCTTTTACTCCTGTTTTGTTGGCAGTTCAATATGCTCATGATTAATTAGGAATGGAACAAGAGAAGCAAGTTGGTTGGTTTTTGTGTATATGAAAAACTTGTAATCAAGCTGCTCCGTGAGATGTTTGGGGGAAAGTCCCCTAAATCAAAATGAAATTTTAAAAGGTGTCACACTACAAAACTATAAACTCTTATCTGTGCTCTTTGCTGAGTCTGAAAGCTCATTTCTTCAAGAAACTAGCTTTTAAAGGCCAGATTCTGCTTTCCTTACTCCTGGTGAACGGTACCTCCCTCTACAACTAGACCCAAATAGACCTGTTCCAAGTAAGGTGACACACAGGGTGAACAGGGGAATGTGTGCCTTGCCCATGGCAAATATATGGGTTTTAAAAAACAACTCAAACAACTTTAGAATGACCATGTAATCTGCCTTAAGTGACCCTTCAAGGACCAGCAAACACCAGCTGAGTCACAGGGGTTGTTAATTAACTAGAAGTGGCACCACACCATACCAAAAAATTGCTCTCCCTTGTTTGCCATCTCAGCTTGAACTCTTCATTCACTTTTCCCTGCACAGCTCTGCCCTGGCCTACACCTTGGATCTGATCTATTAACATGACCCATGTTCTTTCTGTGTCAATGGGCCAATGTGCCCTGCCTCTTCAGGGACAAAAACATTTGGTGAATTTGTGTCGGTTTTGCCAAATTGGTGAGAAAAACAAACAAAATCCCTTAAAAAGGACTCAGAGAAAATCAAAATGTTTCCTTTCAAAAAAGATGACATTTTGATTTTTCAGTTCAAATTGACTGTTTTGAAAATGTGTAAAATAATCAGACGTGGGCAGCAGTGAAGCAAACGTTTTGTTTGACTGGACACTGTAGTTTTTTCCCAACTTTTTGTTTTCCCAAAAATTTTGAACAGTTTCAGTTCAACCCAAAAAGAAAAGGAGGACGTGTGGCACCTTAGAGACTAACCAATTTATTTGAGCATAAGCTTTCATACAGCTCACTTCATCGGATGCATCGGATGAAGTGAGCTGTAGCTCACAAAAGCTTATGCTCAAATAAATTGGTTAGTCTCTAAGGTGCCACAAGTCCTCCTTTTCTTTTTGCGAATACAGACTAACACGGCTGCTACTCTGAAACCTGTCAGTTCAACCCAAGCGGTTCGGTGTTTTTAATTTTCCAGAATGGCCAATGAACCAGAAAATCCATTATTCGCACGGCTCCACTCACAGCCTTCTGAGTTTATTTCTCTAGGCCCATCTTCGTGCCTTCCTCCACGCCCAATACAAGGGCAGCTGGCCCTTCCTTTCCCTTTTTAACCTCCTCATAAAGACCTGTTATTCTCTGAGGCCTGTAAAGACCAAATACCTTCTGCAGCCCAACATTAAATAATTGGATGAAGAAAAAAAAAGCCTTATCTTTCTTTGGGGATTGCAAACAGGTGTCAAGGGCTCACAACCACCCTGTCCTTTCCATATTGCTAATTGTCCTGGGTAGATGGGAGGGGAGCTTTGGTGGAGGTAATTGGTCCTGATCTACAGTATGTCTGTGTTCTAGGACCCAATCATGCAAATTCCTACTACTGGGATGAGTAGTAAGCACTACTTTTGGTTGTAAGGTTTTGCAGAATGCTGCCTTTACTTTGTGAGCCTCACAGGGACAGGAGATGAGGGAGGGGGAGTATTAATATTATTTTTGTCTTGTACAATACTGAGCACATCTTTGATTCCCATGGACCAAATGATTTAATCCCCAATAGACTCTTTATTGCTTTTAATGAATTGTGAGAACTTCAAAATCATAAAAGTCAATTTCAGCTATTAAAGGATTAGGAAGAGCGTTTTAACAAAAGTCAGTAATTTGGCTACTCTTCCAAGACAGCTGACTCCCTGTTCTGTTTGAAAACAGTTTCTAAAGCTTCAGATGGTCCAGGTATTAGATAAATGTGCAATTTTTAGTCCAGCTAAACATTCAATGGGCTTATAAATCACTCAGTAAAACAATTTAAAAAAATTCACTCCCACTTTGCACAGGTTGGAAGACAGCACAGTCTGCATGTTGCACCCAGCTCATCCAGCCTCAAACTTCTTGCCACACAAAGAAATATGGACATCTGTCAAAATATACAGGGCTGGGCTCTGAATTGTGCTGGGTATATCAAGCTAGTCACAGTATTCATCCTTCAGTGCTATGACTTACGCATTTATTTCCAGGGGCGGGGAATACATTATATCTACAATTTCTTGGAGATAGGATTATAGTGAGCCATGTTTATTGATATTTAAATCAACAAGCATTACAGATCAAATAAATAAAAACAGACAAAACCCTTCAGACATCCTGATCATAGCTGGTCTAAAAATACATTCCACAGCACTGGAAAGATTTCTTCAAATAAATATTGGTAATTAGTTGCTTCTACTCTATCTGATAGTCACATTCAGAGAAGGGTTTTGTGCTTACTAAATAAATAAATGTAAATTGGAAATCGGCATGTATTGGAACATAGTGTTATATAAATAAATCCTGTCTGTGTATGTATATACAATGTGTTCTGTAATATATATCTGTATGTGAAAGATATTTATTTTAAATAATATTTCTTCATTGTAAATTTCTCTTTCTTATTTTGCAATGGAGCCATAAAATATTCAAATAAAACTTAAATGAAGAAAAATGCACTCTTAGACTTGTTTGCTGCATATTGGACTGCAGAGTTTGGAGGTGAATCTGCCCTGATCTGAGAAAGATCTCAAACCTATGGACTTTCTAGATATGATCCTGTGACATATTTAAACCCATCTGTGCTGTGCTTCCAGGAAAACAGGGGACAAGGGTGGCTTTAACTTCACTGTTTTACCCTTGTTTCTGGATTGTGTAGGGGCCAGTGCAGGCACCAAAGGACACTCCACCAGAGAAAGAAAAGGAGTACTTGTGGCACCTTAGAGACTAACCAATTTATTTGAGCATAAGCTTTCGTGAGCTACAGCTCACTTCATCGGATGCATACTGTGGAAACTGCAGAAGATATTATATACACAGAGACCATGAAACAATACCTCCTCCCACCCCACTCTCCTGCTGGTAATAGCTTATCTAAAAAGAAAAGGAGTACTTGTGGCACATTAGAGACTAACCAATCCTTACAATGTGTATGATAATCAAGTCGGGCCATTTCCAGCACAAATCCAGGTTTTCTCACCCTCCGCCCCCCCCCCCACAAACTCACTCTCCTGCTGGTAATAGCCCATCCAAAGTGACCACTGTCTTTACAATGTGTATGATAATCAAATTGGGCCATTTCCAGCACAAATCCAGGTTCTCACCCCTCCCCCCTTTTTTTCAAAAACCACACACACAAACTCACTCTCCTGCTGGTAATAGCTTATCCAAAGTGACCACTCTCCTTACAATGTGTATGAAAATCAAGGTGGGCCATTTCCAGCACAAATCCAGGTTTTCTCACCCCCCCCCCCGCCCCACACACAAACTCACTCTCCTGCTGGTAATAGCTCATCCAAACTGACCACTCTCCTTACAATGTGTATGATAATCAAGGTGGACCATTTCCAGCACAAATCCAAGTTTAACCAGAACGTCTTGGGGGGGGTGGGGGGGGTAGGAAAAAACAAGGGGAAATAGGCTACCTTGCATAATGACTTAGCCACTCCCAGTCTCTATTTAAGCCTAAATTAATAGTATCCAATTTGCAAATGAATTCCAGTTCAGCAGTTTCTCGCTGGAGTCTGGATTTGAAGTTTTTTTGTTGTAAGATAGCGACCTTCATGTCTGTAATTGCGTGACCAGAGAGATTGAAGTGTTCTCTGACTGGTTTATGAATGTTATAATTCTTGACATCTGATTTGTGTCCATTTATTCTTTTATGTAGAGAGTGTCCAGTTTGACCAGTGTACATGGCAGAGGGGCATTGCTGGCACATGATGGCATATATCACATTGGTGGATGTGCAGGTAAACGAGCCTCTGATAGTGTGGCTGATGTTATTAGGCCCTGTGATGGTGTCCCCTGAATAGATATGTGGGCACAGTTGGCAATGGGCTTTGTTGCAAGGATAAGTTTCTGGGTTAGTGGTTCTGTTGTGTGGTATGTGGTTGTTGGTGAGTATTTGCTTCAGGTTGGGGGGCTGTCTGTAGGCAAGGACTGGCCTGTCTCCCAAGATTTGTGAGAGTGTTGGGTCATCCTTCAGGATAGGTTGTAGATCCTTAATAATGCGTTGGAGGGGTTTTAGTTGGGGGCTGAAGGTGATGGCTAGTGGCGTTCTGTTATTTTCTTTGTTAGGCCTGTCCTGTAGTAGGTGACTTCTGGGAACTCTTCTGGCTCTGTCAATCTGTTTCTTCACTTCAGCAGGTGGGTATTGTAGTTGTAAGAATGCTTGATAGAGATCTTGTAGGTGTTTGTCTCTGTCTGAGGGGTTGGAGCAAATGCGGTTGTATCGCAGAGCTTGGCTGTAGATGATGGATCGTGTGGTGTGGTCAGGGCGAAAGCTGGAGGCATGTAGGTAGGAATAGCGGTCAGTAGGTTTCCGGTATAGGGTGGTGTTTATGTGACCATTGTTTATTAGCACTGTAGTGTCCAGGAAGTGGATCTCTTCTGCAGTTTCCACAGTATGCATCCGATGAAGTGAGCTGTAGCTCACAAAAGCTTATGCTCAAATAAATTGGTTAGTCTCTAAGGTGCCACAAGTACTCCTTTTCTTTTTGCGAATACAGACTAACACAGCTGTTACTCTGAAATCCACCAGAGAAGTAGATCACATCATGGAACGGGCCACACAAATAACCCAAGAAAACCTATTTCAATAGAGAAATAATGCCCCCTCTGACCACACACCCCTAGTTGTCACCTACCGCCCCACAATGGAACCCATACAGGGTACCATTGAAAAATTACAACCCATACTTGATGGGAACCCCATCCTGAAATAAATCTTTCCGGAACCCCCTCTTCTGGCCTTCAAACAACCCCCGCAACTTCTCCAAGCTCATCATCAGAAGCAAGCTCCCCGCACACCAGGGCACACAAACTCAAAGCGGCCCCAGAACCTGCCACAGTAACAGATGCAAAACCTGCAGACATATCTCTGCTTCTACAATGATCAACACCCCCAACAATGCACCTTTCAAGACCCCTGGGTCCTACACATGCCTATCACAAGATGTGGTGTACCTCATCCAGTGCAATAAATGCCCCAGTAGCAACTAAGAGGCTGCAATGAGATACTCACTACGTGCGCAAATGAACTTGCACAGAAAAATGATAAAAGACAAGAACACCCTATCGTCTGTGGGTGAAAACTGTTCACAAAGCGATCACTCTGTATGTGACCTCTCAGTCCTCATCCTCAAAGGAAACCTGCACAACACCTTCAAATGATAAGCCTGGGAGCTTACATCCGTAACTTTCCTAGACACTTAAAATCATGGACTGAATAGTAGAGACACTGGATTTATGGCTTATTACAATTTACAGTCCACTAAACAACCCCTCTCAGCTGCCCTTTCTCCCCTCCCTTCCTATGACTGGAGAGGTATTAACAGGCCACTTCACTTGAATGGCCCCTTGCACTATATATTAACTGCCTATGCTAAACAATGTGTTCCCTCTTGTGCTTAGCTGTGACATTCTGTTAGTTCCCCAGATCTGAAGAAGGTCCAGTAAAAGATATTACCTCATCCATCTTGTCTTGCTGATAAATTTTAAAGCAGCCAGGACTTCCTGTACCCTAGAGCTAAATTAGAGCAGCTCAGAGCTGCTCTAATTTACAGCAGCCTCTTGTGGGCTGCCAGTGAGCTGCTCCATGGTCTATGGCAGCACAGAATCTCTGGAGCTCTCAGCACTCCAGAGACTCCCTCGACAATGAGCCTCCTCCACTCCCCTGATACACTGGCTGCGGGGCTTATGATTCTTGCTTGGCATATAGGGGCTGCAGAGGATGAGGAATTCCTCCTTTCAATTCCCACCAGCCAATAGAAACAGAGGATGTTCAGCCCCTTCCTAGATCAGGCGCAGAGGTCCTGCTCCCATTAAAGTCACCTCATGAGACCACGGGCACCAGGACTTTAAAAGGGAGATAACATTGGTTCCTAGGATTTAAACGTCTCAGCTTTTCTGAGAGATCCTTTCTTCCCATTTCCTCTTGTGACTGGCACAGAATGGAGCCACTGACCGCTGGAAGACGATTCCTTGTCTGTGTTCCATGGCTGCTGTTTGGCTGCAGCCCCTCATGTTCTGCTGTGACAGACTTTTTGGAACCATCTCGGTAATTCATGGTTCTGGAACGAGACCACAGCATTGGGACTGGAGTTTTTTGGTGAGGGGCCTGTGTGTGGGAAATTGTTACAGTAAACCAGGTTTTCCAAAGCATTTCTAGGGACTAAGAATAACTCAGCTTCCTGCACTGCTTGTAAAAAGAAAAGGAGGACTTGTGGCACCTTAGAGACTAACAAATTTATTTGAGCATAAGCTTTCGTGAGCTACAGCTCACTTCATCGGATGCACTCCTTGTGTGACAAACAAACCCTGGCAGGAGGTCCTAAAGGAAGGGAATCAGGGATCATGACCGCAACATCTTTTTATGGCAGCAGGGAGGGGCCCTGGGACAGGGGACAGGCTGGGGACAGGAAAGGGCATTGGCAGTGAACTGTGCTGATCAACCGGTTCCCATCCCAGTGAAGGTGGAGTACATTGCAGACACAGCCCAGCTGTGCATCTGTTCTGTTCTCTTCTTAAAGGGCTAGAGGGCCTCAAACTCACTGTACATATCACAGGTTTCAGAGTAACAGCCGTGTTAGTCTGTATTCGCAAAAAGAAAAGGAGTACTTGTGGCACCTTAGAGACTAACCAATTTATTTGAGCATAAGCTTTCATGTGAGCTGTAGCTCACGAAAGCTTATGCTCAGATAAATTGGTTAGTCTCTAAGGTGCCACAAGTACTCCTTTTCTTTGTACATATCACATTTACTTAAGCTCTGTGTGGGTGAGCACAATTCCACCCCATAGCATTCAGAGAGATACAAATCCGGTGGGATTCCGAGGGAGCATCTATTAAGAACTCCTGAGGAAAGCATGCGAAACAACCCAGTGACAGGCTAACAATGTTAACCTGAAACCACTCGCCCAGCTAACAGGTTTGGCTCCTCAGGGAAGGGAAAGGGTTAAGTGGGTTTTGCTGACTAACTGTTACCAGTTGCCTACTTTCCCAACCTGGGAGGAGGGAGGGAGTGGCTTTC
Source organism: Chelonia mydas (assembly GCF_015237465.2). Lineage (NCBI taxonomy): Eukaryota > Metazoa > Chordata > Testudines > Cheloniidae > Chelonia > Chelonia mydas. The sequence goes on along the minus strand of NC_051246.2, from coordinate 112,869,757 downwards.
TACAGACAGAGCCTGCAAAACTAGGGCTGCTGGATCTGAATTTTGTGCCTTGAGACCAGCTCTAGTTTTGTCTGTTCCCAGAACAGCTTGGCAGATAACCTGACAGCTACTGTAGGGGCTCAGTTTAATTATTAGTGGGGTCTCTGAACAGTGATGTAGTGTCTATAAAAGGGTTAATTATGACATTGTATTTCCAGGAGACTTCTGACTCCCCAGGTTAGTCAGATGGTCTACAGCAGCCACCTTAAAGGATTTATCTTTGTCTCGCAAGAGAGTTAGTTTCATGGAGTCTCAAATCCCCTGAATTGCACTGCAAGCACTAATGCACCTTCTAGATGTAAGTTAGAAGCAGAGGCTTCGTGAGATTCTCATAGCCATATGCATATCATGGCTTTATTAAATAGCTTTGACAAGGCAGTATGATGTATGGGGAAGGAGGATATAGTGCTCAAGGCAAGTGTGTGTGAGCATTTCAGTTTCATCAGACATATAACATCCTCTGGGGGAAGAAAAAAAGACCCACAGCGAGTTGGACCTCTTTAGGAACAATTCACTAGGCAGTGTGGCCTCGTGGATAGGAAACTGGCCTGTGTTCAGGAGAGCTGGGGTCTATTGCTGCTGGGTGACCTTAGCAAGTCACCTGTGCTCTCTGTGCCTCAGTTTCCCCATCTGTAAAATAGGGCTAATGATACTGACCTCCTTTATAAAGTGCTTTGAGATCCACTGTTGACAAGGACTGTATAAGAGCTAGGTATTGTTACTATAAAACAGAAGCTGGTTTTTTATTTGTGATTTTTTTTTCCCTCCCAAAAAGGAAAATCCAGGGAGCTAATGAATCAAACATCGTGACACGTGTCTGTCACCACATTGGCCAGAATAACCTGTGTGTGGAAATCTCTTTCACATTTTGTCTGTAGCTGTGACTTTCCAGGTCAAAGGTTACAGCTGAGAACAGAAAACCCCAACTTAGTCATCAGTCTTCTGACTCTTCTGACGTAACCGTCCAGGACAGACAAGACAGTGATCATACACTCACTGATAAAGCCAACTAATCTTTATTACAACAAACATCCATAGACGTTAATAATGTTAAACACCCTACAAAACACTTGATTAATATGAAAGAGACAAGGTGGGTGAGGTAATATCTGTTATTGGACCAGCTTCTTCTGGGGAGAAAGACAAGCTTTCATCCTACACGGAGCTCTTCAGGTCTGGGAAAGGTCCCCAGACTGTCACAGCTTAATTAATATGGTCAAAGAAGGAGGGACTGGAAATTGTGGGGAGCTATGGCCCCAGGACATCCTTTTAGGGTAGATTCCAGAAGTAGCAGAGTATAAGAAAGAGCCCTTTGATTAGAAATGGTGATAAAGACAATTATTTACCAGGAGGGGAAGGGCACTCTACAGCATAGAAGACAGCTTCACGGCTGCCTTAAAGCTTAGTGTGTGTCTTACAAAAGTGCAATGGGAGCAATGAAAAGAAGTGAAAAAGATACACAATTGCTGCCATCTAGTGGAGCTGGGGAGGGCAGGACAGAGGACTTGCAGGTTGTGATCCCGTTTATGACAGCTCCCAGTCTCCAAAGGGTACACACTTTGGGCTGACTAGATACTAGAATTTGCTGTAATAATAAAGAGGCAATAAGGAAACAGCAGATGATGTTATAGCCTGAAAGTTATCTTGCTAAAAACAGGGGTTCAGACTGTCTCTTGTTTCTGTGAGTGTCAGCTTTCAGCAGCAATCACTGAAGTCTGTGAGTTGAGCTTCAGGGAAGTCCTATGGTCTGTGTTATTCAGGAGGTCAGACTGGGAGAACACGGTGGCCCCTTCTGTCATTATCATCTTTGAATCTACAGTATTAACGTAACCTCGGTGCTGAGCAAAGATTGGTCAAAAGTGCCAAAAAAGTCACTCCATCAAACTGGTGACTACTAATGCACCTCTCTCTACTCTTACCTTGTCCTTCCCACTTCTATTTGTCAGTTTATTCACCTGCTGTTTGTGTCCACATTCTAGACTATGAGCTTTCTAGACTGGGAGACACTGTAGGTGTTGTGTTGTCTGCAATGGGCTGCTAACCCGCGTGTGGGGTGCTCAATCACTACAGCAATGGAATGAATACTACGAGCCACCATTTGTTGGAATAAATCCATGAATGCAGTCTGGACATCCATCTTGTGTACTTTCTGCCAAGGTTCAGACAAGCACATTTGATATGCAGAGAGAGAAAGTGTCATGAATACTCATGCAAATATGTAGTCACGCCACCCAAGTATTTCTGCCACCCAGATAATGGATGAATTAGGAACAGAGTCTGTTTGCAAACAGACAAGGAGAAAATGTATTATTTGTACTGCAATAACATCTAGGAGCCCCAGTCACTGGCCAGGCCCCATTGTGCTAGATGTTGTATGGACATAGATCAAAAGGACAAAGAGCTTACAATCCAAATAGAGGACAAGAGAACTTCTTTTCTGTGAATAGTTCACCCAGCTCTAGCTCAGGGCAGCAGCAAACAAAGGCTGGAGACTCCTAATTCCCAGGCTAGAAGGGACCAGTGGAATCATCCAGGCTGACCTCCTGTATAACACAGGCCAGAGAACTTCCCCAAAATGGTTCCTAGAGCAGATCTTGGAGAAAACCATCCAACTTTGATGTAAACCTTGTCAATGATAGAGAATCTACTACAGTTCTTGGTATATTGTGTAATTTTTTAACCATTGGAACCTTATTTCCAGTCTGAATCAGTCTAGCTTCAACTTCCAGCCATTGGATCATGTTATACCCTTCTCTGCTAGATTGAAGAGACCATTATCAAACATTTGTTCAAA